>NC_080045.1:64068721-64750387 GCF_012489685.1 Lotus japonicus
TGGGATGGCATTTAACATTGATCCTGATTTGAGCTATTTTAGCCACATTGTTCCCTGTGGAATCACAGATAAAGGAGTGACATCTTTGAGAAGGGAGACAGATTGTGATCTTCCTGCTGAAGATATAATACAGGAGCAATTGATCTCATGTTTTGCAAGAATCTTTGGCTATAGCAACCTGATTTGGAAGGATGAGGCTTCAATATTTTCTGATAAAAATGAAACTGAATGAGAGTTAGCTATTTTAGCTAACTGATTGTGTATAACAATATCATTATTTCTTATATTCTTTTGAAGTATTTAACCAATAAAACTCCTGTTTATGTATTCTACACACACATTCTAAATCACTTGGTCTTGGAGAATGTTTAGCACACGCATCATTCTTTAATCTTGAGAACCATTATATGAGAATGCAGTAATAGCCTTTAAAAAATAAATGTGGAAAAAAAATGATCCATCCAAAAGTTAATCGAATCACTTTTCTAGGATTTATTTTCCTTTAGAGGTTGCTTGGCTCCAAGTAGGTCTATGAAAGGATATGAATATGATCAGATGTGGGAAGAATTGGTGGTACTTTAACATCAAAAAATATAAAAGAGTATACATGAATCTGTCCATAGTGAAGTAGAATGATTACAATGAAGCAAGCAACACGGCAAACCTTTACACCAAGAAAGAAAAGAATAGACAAAAAGTCATTTCCTCAAATGGAGTTGTTCACATGAGCTGTCAGGGAAATCTATTCCTAAAGAAAAATTCAATTGTATGCCAAAATAAAACATGGTCATCTTCACTAATCAGCCCACTTGGCACATGAAAATACATCAATTTTAACTGAAAAACAGCAAATCAAATCAAGTTCAGATATTCTGGAAAGAAAACAATTGAAACTGCCCTGCCTCCAAATGTTTCAGAATTTCCCCCCTTTGTGCTAATGTCTTAAGAACTAATTAAAATGAATTTACCCTGAAATGAGGCTCCAAATGTATTGGTACATATAGATTAGTTTAAAATGAATTGCAATGCTTATGCAGCTCATTCAACAATGTGATGCTAAAAAAGGTCTCTCAAAGACTACTCGAGTATCTTTGCAACTGCACCACATCTGTTCGCGCGTACTATCTCAATTCCTTTACAAACACAAAACAACCTCATCTTTATTTCTTAGTAGCTAATTAAAGGGTCAATTATACCAAATGTAGGTCTTTGTTACGCAACACAGCCAATTCTTGCTTGCCATCTACCATGTTGATGATGCCTGCGAGAATAAAAGACTGGTATTCCAATTTATATAAATGAGAAAAGCAACTAAGATAAACAGTCATCTAAATTAGAACCAAAACTATGAATAGGAAACAGTTAGTTAAATTTTTCATAGAACCAATCTTACATAATCAGTTTAAATTCTTAAAGCAATATGATAAAACACAATATGTTCCATTTAAGATTATGAATCCTGGTTCCATGTTGCAAATTATCACATTCATTTTTGTTCATCTCCAGAACATTGTAGATGTGCTTGTCAAAACGAAATATAGGCACTCATGACTCAACCCTTGTATTGTTAATGACTTGCCCATATTGTGAAGTTAACTTTTGGTGCCCAAGTACACCTTCCTCCTCTAGCACTGTGCAAGGTCTCCTTTGCCTTCATGTCAAACTTGAAGCTTGGAGAGCTATAAGGTCTGATCAAAGCTACCACATTTTATTCTCGTCTCAGTCTCGCACCTCTACTGCTGGCACCTGTTCAAAGAAGCAATAGATTCTTGCAAGACAAACATCACAAAATCACTTGTGAAACAAAATGAAATCAGATCACAAAGCCAAAGCTACCACATCTTATCCCCGTCTCTTCCTCTTTCTAAGCTGAGATTTCAAAAATCAACCGAGAAATCCTACAACCCTTCACGTGGTGCAGTATGTTGTTGATGATAATAAGTGGGAATAGGATATGCAGTTTCAGCAAGTCCCTAAACTTGTTATCCTCTACATTTCAGTCCTCTGTTATTCTGTACGAACATAAATAATGATTAACAAAAACTGAAAACTTAATAAATCAAGGCAAACATCAGTGGTGGAAGATGTTTCCAGTTTTCATTAAGCCGGCCACCATTCAAAAGTCAGAGAATCAAGCAAACTTTGAATATACACTAAAACATGCAGATGTGTTTTGAAAGATGCAGATGTGTTTTGAAAGATCCAGTAATTCAAGGGTGGCGAGGTCCTAAATCGCTAGAAATTGGTTGAAAACACTGACTCTTGAATGCCACAAACCAGTAATGGCTGCCGAAAAAAAATGGGTTGCAAATCTTAAATGCCACAAATAAGTAAGTGGCGGTCCTAACCTGCTAGAAATAGAATACTAGCGGTTAAAAGATCTCTGGCGGTCATAAGCCACCAGAAAAAGTATACAGATACTGGCAGTTAAATGTTCAATACTGACGGTCCCGGGCCGCCAGAAATTGAATTCGATACTGGCGGTCCTAAGCCGCCAGAAATTTATTACAAATACCGGCGGTAAATGTAATTCGCTTCTGGCGATCTTAAACCGCCAGGAATTTATGGCAAATACTGGCGGTTAAATTCAACAAATTTATTTGTGGCGATCCTAAACCGCCAGAACTTGGCGGTAGACATGACCGCCACAAAGTCACTTGCGGCGGTCATAAACCCCCAGGACTTGATTACAAATTCATTAGTGGGGGAAGATGCAACATATTCTTTAGTGGCGGGTCCTACACCGCTAGAAATTTGTTGCAAAAATGCCACAAATTCACCGGTGGCGGTGATGAACAACT
The DNA here is from genome assembly GCF_012489685.1 of Lotus japonicus. Lineage (NCBI taxonomy): Eukaryota > Viridiplantae > Streptophyta > Magnoliopsida > Fabales > Fabaceae > Lotus > Lotus japonicus. The sequence goes on from NC_080045.1 coordinate 64,071,523, forward strand.
AGAAACTTGGTTACAAATACTGGCGATTGAATCCGTCTCCTCCTCCTCCAAAAATGTGGGGGAAGATGTGAGGTTGAACGCATAAGAAATTCCAAAATCGTTCGGGACAAAAACAAACCTCCACTTCAGACGAAACCCCAATCTCTCTGACTCCAAAGCCCTTGTCGTCGATTCGTCCACCGTCTTCGCCTCCTCAAGAAAGGGCGCTGCAGAGAAAGAGGGGGAAGAGCTGCATGCTTGACAGCACATAAGTCATTGCAGTGTGGACACATCAGCAAGTGCAGAAGTGTATTTGTCTGTCCTGTTTTGAGAAGGTGATAATGAAAAACATGAAAAGAGAAGCATATTTACTACAACTAATCCTATCTGGAACCACTTTACAGTGAGGTTCTTTTTTTGTTTTGTTTTTTTAGTTAGGTAGTGGTGTTTGATTTGAGTTGGAACTTGGAAGTGGACTTCATTCTCATCACTCTGAATGATGTGGGATTGATATCAAGCTAATGAATCAAAGGTATGAATAATTGGGTAGATTATATATCTCTCCAAAAGAATAATTGTCTACTTAAACTCAAGTAAAAGAAATCTGCAATTATAAGCTGAAGGTAGTTTTGATGCAAGACCTCAAACTACATACCTCTAATCTCTCGAGACTCTGTGATCACATTAAGTGAGTACTTTAATAGAGCAAATTGTGATATCTATCAAAATAAATAAATAATGGACATGGGAAGAATATGAGAACTCTTTAGGGGTAAAGCTGATATAAGGTCAAAATGCATCTTCATAAACACTATATGCAGGTATAAATGATTATTGAATCTTATACTGCAAGTAAACTAATTACTTAAAACTTTAGGAACACAAGAAACTTGCTAGTTTTTAAAATACACTTCCCTCAGGAGAGTGAAACTTGAGTTTCCTTGAATACAATCTTACCCAGCTAAGTTTAGCTGTGCATGACGTCATACTTATCATAACTACATGCAATTATAAAATTAATACGGTCAAGAATATCAGGTAACCCATTTTATATCATGTGATTAGTCACATGACAGACATTGGAATATGGTGGAAAATTTGGAGAAATGTCAGAAAAGTATGGGATTTGATTAAGGATCACATGACAAGCTCCTTCCATTCCATGTTCTACCTCCACAACACAACAAAAATGTGGCAGGTCAAATAATCCTTATATCTTCCTTCCCTCTCTTCATCCCTAAATCTGAATCTTTCACACAACTTTTAAGATATTTTTTTTTGTTAAATACATTCATTTCATCCTTTTAAAAGAGAGCAGGTAACTCTATTTATAGAATTATCCTAGTGATTTGGCCACTCAAGTCCAATATCCAATTCTCTTAGTTCTCCATTTTCCATAGAAAGCTTCAACCATCAATAGTCTAGTAAAAAGAATTGTTACACTTTGAGCACAAACAAGCCTTACCATTTTCTTATGGGATAGTTCCAAGCACCAGAATTCCCTTCTCTTTTCTAGCTTCAGTTGTTGTTTGTTTCTACTTGTCACTGCCATGAAAACCACACAATGTGCTTTGGTAGGCCTCTTTTTCTTAATTCTCACATATTGCATCATGTTCTCTGGAGTTTCAATCAATAGTGAGACTAGAAGTAATCGGATAGATAGGTTCTCGCCCCGGAAGCTGCTAGCTCATGTCTCCTTGAAAATATCTTATGAAGCCTTACAGAAATCATTAGGCACAAGTTTAAAGAAGGCTCCTCCAAGTAAACCAAGTCCAATCCACAACAAGTGACTTTGATGTCATTTATGTGAAGATCTCAACTGCAAGGAGGAATTAGATCTAACCTCTTTTTACATTTTTGCCGTTTGTCTTGTTAACTGTTTATTAGGTAGGTTTGTAATCAAGATCACATTTTTCACTTACTTAGCTGTTAGGAACTTGTTGAATTTTCCCGTTTTTTTGGCCCACAAAAAGACTTCTCAGTTGATGCAACATGAGTATACTATAGGAAAAATTTATGTTTTGTACTTATGTTTAAATATATTAGATCACTTAAGGGTAGCAGATTTCTGGCAAAAAGAGTACATTTTGTTTGAAGATCACATAAAAAATCATGTTCATTAATAACAGTTTTTTTTTTACCTTATACAATTATATATCTCCTTGTACAATTTGTTGAGTAATGCTCACAACTGTTTTGAGCTTTATTTATGCTGAAGTGAATTTCATATTTTCTGAGAAAAAAAGGGTGAATTCGGTGCTATAAAACTCCCGCTATGTCCGAGGTCCATGGAGGAGCCGGATCTACTTTGTGGATTTAATGTAGGCAGCCATTTTGTGAGAAAGCAACATAATTTTTAAACCACCCAAGGAAACTGTAATTTACCAAATAATGATGATGCTTCAAGCCATTTTATTATAATATTTTAATTTTACATTTGTAATTACAGTTTGCTTTAACAGTAGGTGATGCCTTTTCAGGCATGCATTTTCACATGGATTGTTTGCTGTGAAAACTCTTTCCTTACACTTAGATTGAGTGTTTTGGAGAAGTGTGTTTGAGGATGTGAAACAATTACATCATAATCTCCATGATGTAGTGAAATGTCTACAATTCCTCTGCTATCTGCCATGGTTTCATGAGGCCCAGTTCCCCACTCACGAATTAGCTTGTCCACAACATCTCCCATTGGAGTATTTGTGAAATTTTCATCTGCTAGAGGAGCCTTCTGGAAACCAGCTTGCACTGGACCCATGAACATTATAATCCCTTGAACAGCAGGATGTGAGTAACCCTCTCTTAGAATCCATTCAAAATACTCTTCCTGCCCAACAGACAAGAAATGTTAAACTGAGTTATAAAAAATGTCTTAGCTCTCACTTTGTATATTCAGATTTCATTATATTACATTTTTCTTTCTAAGAAATGAAAACAGATAAATTTGGTGTCCTCTTCTGTATTAAATCATGCAGCACTATACTTTGAACTTTATTTATGCACGTTTGGCTAAATTGATTAGTTAAGCGTTTATTCATAAGTTAATTTAAGCAGCTTATGAAAATAAGCTCAAAACAACTTACAGGTAGCTGGTAAGCTATTTTCATAAGCTTATCTAAACACTTGCATAAGCGTTAATACTATAATAATTCACAAATAAGTTTTTCCATCCGCAACCAATATTTTGCAACAAGCAGAACAACAGAAGTTTTGGTTGTAAATAACAATTTCCCTGAAGAAGTAAATCAGATTGCTCTGTAAAGTTGAGGAAATACCTGATTTGGTTGTGGATCTATACTAGTTTCTGTGAGCCATATTGGATATCCAGTTGCACCAAGAATATCAAGCCCTGATCTCATGTAAGCAAGATTTGGATTGCCAGAAGCAAAATGGCATTGCAACCCAATTCCTAATGGTATTCCTTTAGTTCCTGGAAACTGCTGAATCTCTCGAATTTTCCTGATATAGTTTGCTGGGTTGGCAACCACATCCCCACTATATTCAATGGTGTTAAACTCATTCAGGAACATTCTTGCATTTGGATCAAGATGGTAAGCTGTTGAGTAATACATTGCAGAAGCATTTTCACCAAAGTTCTGCTCATAAAAGTTGTAGTGGAGATTCTCATTCACAACATCCCATGCTATCAGGTCTCCCTTATATCTTGAAACCACAGAATTGATTCTCTTTCTTGCTGCTTCTCTCAAATCCTGAGGAGATAAGGATTTGACCCATTCAGGCTGAAAGTTTCGGTCGTCCCATAAAATGGTATGGCCTCTAACAGAAATGCCATTGTCATTGGCCAATGCCAGCATGGCATCTGGGATAGTGTAGTTTTCCTGGCCTTGAACTTTCTCTGTACTGTACCACTTCATCTGGTTGGTGAAGGTTGTGTGTTTGAATCTTGACATAAACCATTTCCGGTATGCACTGTTTGTGAGGATATTGTTGTTCATTCCGCATCCAAATGGGAAGTGTGGCCTTGTTTGTTTGATGGAAATTGTAGCTCCTTCTAATGCTGTTTCGTTTATATGAGTTACTTGGAATCTCACCTTTCTCTTCCGTACCTGCAGGTTATATCAATCAATAATTGTTAACTTTTTTTTGTTTGCTACTATTTTATTGCTGATCTTGGTGCTTGAGCTTGACTAGTAGTAGTACGAAAAAAAAAAGGCAATGATTCCTCACTCATGTATAGTGTCATATCCGCATCGCCCTGTGCCACATTCAGCCCTTAGAGCATGGCTACGAGCACACATGTACACATAGGACATCTCATTGGCCCTCCCCCAGCTACTTCCTTTCATAGACTCGAATGTCGTACCTGGAGGATAAGTACACTAGTCCAGGATCCGAGTCTAGTGAGTCACATTAGCTGGTGGGAGAGACAGTGAAGTGCCCTAGGTGTTCACGGCTCGTGCTTGTGGCCATGGCATATGGGCTGAATGCGGCACGGAGCAAAGCGGACGTGCCATAAAGCACTGAAATCTATGTGAAAATGATATAGGAAGCATCTACTTTCATGTAACTTCCAATATCTAAAATAAAGAGTGGGGGTGTTTTGCACTAGCTTACCCTCTCAATGCTGTCTTCTTGGTGTGATCTCCATTCCTCTTTGGTGAATGGTTGTAAGGATACACTATCAGCCCATATTTCCACTGTTGGATTCTTGCTCTGCATTGTTAGAAAATTTCAGTTAAAATGTATTTATCAGCCCATCTGGTCTCTGAATAAAAGCCCTTTAAACATTTTTATCAATTGTATAGTTCTTCTGCTTTTACATGCATTTTAGATGCTCTTAAATTGTTTCCCTAGTGTCCTATTAGAAAATATAAAAATTTGGCTCTCACTTCTTATCAATTGCACATTAGAGCTGCAAGCAAGTATTAACAATCAACCACCCTCCCCTAAAAATTTGAATAGCATGGAATATTTCTGTCTCATTAGCATGTTATCTTCATTCTCAATTGTGGAATTAAGTGAGAAGAGTGAAAACAGAAGCTATGGAATTTTACAATTGAGGAATTTTGTGGAAATATGCAAAGACAAGACAAGATGAGAAGCAGAAACTTCACAAAATCAAAGCCAATCCAGAATGTACTTCACCTCAAAAAGAATATCAGCAGGGCTTGTGAAGTTTGCAACTAAACCACCTTTCAGCAAAGTCCAGCACCCATGCTTTGCAATCACATGCCCACCTCGTATCAGTTCACTTCCATGTATTTTAAATACAACTGACACAGTTTCACTTCCTTTACTGAGTTGCAACCAAGCTGAATGTGGAAAAAAGGGGAAAATAATCACTCATAATGTTTCAGAAATCCAACATGGTCACATTCATGAAATGAATATTAATGAAATAGATGGCATTACAACCAGAAAGTTATTGGTCCAATGGAAGAAAAGAACACTGTGGTGACACTTTCCAAATGTTGTTGATAACAATACTAAAGGAAATAACAACATTCTTGTGATTTAGCAACAATTTTGAATGTTACTATATCTCAAATGTGTAGTAGTGATAAAACAAATTTGTACACATGAGAATACAGAAATTACCAGAGAAGGTGTATATCATTCCTTTCTTAAGTTGAACCTTCTGTGAGAAACTATCCAAAGGTTTTGTTCTGTTTCTGGCCACAATGAATGCATTGCCTTCATTGGATCTTCGTTTTTCGATTGCTCCATTTCCAACCATTGTCCAACCCTCTAAGCTGTGATCGAATGCTGGGTTCACTATAATGCCTCCTCCATATTGTTCCCTCTGAGGTTCTGCCAGGCACTGTTTGATTTAAATGCATTAGTTAATGTATTGATTGTTGAAAAAATCTAGCACAAACTCATATATTTTAGTTGGTTATATTAGTATATCAATTCTGCATCCTGAGAATAAAAAGTAAAAAAATATTAATGCAATTACCTCTGTGGTAGCAGAATCATCATAAGAGTGAGACAGAGAATGGACAGTGAGTCCTGCATGTGTTGAGAAGATATATTAGTTCTGCCACTAGCTAGCTATATCACTGATAGAGTGACAGAAGGAGAAAGATAAAAACCTGAGATGAGTAAAAGGCAAGAGGTGGTGAAGAACAATTTGCAGCCTTCTGCAGAAACCTTCATCTTGTCACAAAGCAAAAAAGCTTCCCTAACATAATGCAGCTATTGATATCTTAAGTTGCTATATATAATTAAGGCTGTGCATTGAGTGTAATCCGTGAAATCAGATTAAGAGCATTTTTCAAGAGTGCAAGTAATTAATTAAAATAATTTTGTACCATTGAAACATCTAAAAGAAACAGTTACCTATTTAATGAACATCTTTTAAGTGAATGTGTGATTGCTTGATGTGTAATCGTTTTTAAAATATTAACCATTAATGATTTCCAAATACAAGAAAAATAGACAACATCGTGCCTGATTGACGTTGTGCCAAATAGCACCATTCATAATTTAATACTTTTAGACGGGGTGTTCGCTAAAGTCAATAGTGACTTATGTGAGTTACCTTTTATGTTTCTTGAAGTTGACCAACTTTGGTCATAAATACTCTCATATGATTTTAAAAATATTATGTATAGTAAGAAATAGGAAAAATAAATCAATATAATTACTCATTCATATCTTTTTGTTCAATTATTTTTTAATTAAATATGTTTAAAATTATTTTTCTCAAGTAGCAATTGATATGGATAAATACATGTGAAATAATTAGTTACCAGTAATTAATAATATTCAAATATTATTTAAAGTTATTAATTAATAATCAATATTAACATTAATTATTTTAGTAAATAGTACTCCTATCAATTAGTTTTTTCATTAAACATGCATAAATACATGTGAAATATATAGTAAATTGTGATTAATTATATTCAAAATATTATTTAAAATTATTAATTAATAATCAATATTAATTATCTTTTTCATTAAACATTTAACATTATTAGAATAGTTGAGTTTTAGAGGCTGATAACATAATTTGAGATTTCAAAATTTATGAACTGTATTAAATATATTACCTTCAATAAATATCACTAAATATATATTATTTATTTTTTATGATTAATTGACTAGATAAATTTTATAACTTTAAACTTGACTAGATGACAATTATTTTATGAATGATTCATCAAGTCAATCTCATTGTATTATACGCTCTTCAGTCTCCGCTCCTTATTATCTGTCATTATTTTCAGAATTTTTTAGAAAATTAATAAGAAGTTTTTTCTTTTTTTGGGTCAAAATAAGAAGTTCAACACATGATATTTTTCCCACCTAGGCCCAATGGGTTGTAGAGGATCCAAATGGGTTCATGTGTCAAGAAAGTCCCTGATCCATGGTCAAAGCCCGCCCCGAGAATGATGACACCTCAAGTGATACATTCCCTGGTAATTTTAACAATTTTGTTACCCTAACGTTACACTCTCATTCCCTTTCCACCATCTTTAGATCATTCAGTATTATTGTTAATTTGCTATTTTTATCACATGCATGTTGTGAACTGCATTTTGAACTTGCACGCTCCTAGTATGCTATGCGCGAACCCTTTTATGCTATTTCTATGCTCTTTTGGGTTCATGTTTTGTAATGTTTTTGGTTTATGCTATAGTGGTCTGGTGAGCTTCACATTTTTCACTTAGCTGTTAGGATATTGTTGAATTAACATGAGCATGCATACTATAGGAAAAACTCTATTTTGCAGCATTGTTTTGTACTTATTAATAATTTTAATATTTCAGATCACTTAAAGATAGCAGATTTCTGGCAAAAACAGTACATTTTGTTTGAAGACTACTTAAAAAGCTCATGTTCATTAGTAACAAATTTTCTACCTTATACAATTAGTAATGTCCTTGTACAATTTCTTGATAATTGCTCACAACTGTTCCAATTTCCAAGGTTATTTATGCTAAAGTGAAGTTCATCTTTTGTGAGAAAGCAACAAAATTTTTAAAGCTCACCAAGGAAGTGTAATTTAGCAAATAATAATGATGCTTGAAGCCATTTTATTTTAATATTTCAATTTTACATTTCTAACTATTAGTCTGTTACAAGAAGGTGATGGCTATTTAGGCATGCATTTTCACTTGGATGGTTTGCTGTGGAGATCCTTTCCTTACACTTAGATTCAGTGTTTTGGAGATTTGCTTTTGAGGATGTGTAACAATAACATCATAATCTCCATGATGTAGTGAAATATCAACAATTCCTCTGCTATCTGCTTTGGCTTCATGAGGCCCAGTTCCCCACTCACGAATCAGCATGTCTACAACATCTCCAATTGGAGTATTTTTGAAGTTTTCATCTGCTAAGGGTGCCTTCTTGAAACCCGCTTGCACTGGACCCATGAACATTATAATCCCTTGAACAGCAGGATGAGCATAACCCTCTCTTAGAATCCAGTCAAAATAATCTTCCTGCCCAACAAACAAGAAATGTAAAGTAAAACTAAGAATTCTCTAAATTGTCTTAGCTCTCACTTTGTATATTCAGATTTTTTTTTATCACATTTTTCTCTAATATGATAATAAGCGCTATTCATGAGTTAATTTGAGAAGCTTAGTGAAATTAGCTCAAAATATCTTATAGATATGTGCTAGCGCTTATTCATAAGTTAACCTCAGCTATTGTCATAAGCTTACCTGAACACTTGCATAAGCGCTTAATGCTATAAGATTTCCCAGTAGAAGTTTATGAGATTATTTTGTAAAGTTGAGGAAATACCTGATGTGGTTGTGGGTCTATACTAGTTTCTGTGAGCCATATTGGAAATCCAGTTGCACCAAGAAGATCAAGACCTGCTCTCATGTAAGCAAGATTTGGCTGGCCAGAAGCAAAATGGCATTGCAACCCAATTGCTAATGGAATTCCAGCACTTCCTGGAAACTGCAGAATCTGTTGAATTTTCTTTATATAATTAGTTGGGCTGGCAGCAACATCCCCGCTATATTCGATGGTGTTAAATTCATTCAGGAACATTCTGGTATTTGGATCAAGATGGTGAGCTGTTGAGTAATACGCAGCAGAAGCATTTTCACCAAGATTCCCCTCAAAAAAGTTGAAGTGGAGATTCTCATTGACAACATCCCAAGCAATTAGCTCTCCACTATATCTTGAAGCCACAGAATTGATTCTCTTTGCTGCTGCTTTTCTCAATTCCTCAGGAGATAGAGACTTAACCCATTGGGGCTGCTGCTTTGGGTCATCCCAGAAAATATTATGGCCTCTTACAGAAATGCCATTGTTTTTGGCCAATGACATCATGGCATCAGGTGTAGTGTAGTTTTCCTGGCCTTTAACTATCTCTGTGCTGTACCACTTCATCTGGTTGGTGAAAGTTGTGTATTTGAATCTTGACAGAAACCATTTCTGGTATTCACTATTTGTGAGGATATTGTTGTTTATTCCGCATCCAAATGGGAAGTCTAGCTTTGTTTGTTTGGTGGTGATTGTGGCTCCTTCCAATGCTGTTTCGTTTATGTGAGTTACTTGGAATCTCACCTTGCTCTTACGTACCTGCAAGTTATATCAATTCATACTTGTTAACTTTTTTTTTTGGTGGTTACTATTTTATTGCTGATCTTGATCCTTGAGCTTGACTAACATTTGGTGAAAGTCATGTTGGTAGTAGTAAAAAAACAATGATTCTTCCATGATGCAAAGTGTCTCATCCGCCTCGCCACATGCTGCATTCAGCCCTTAGGAAATGGCCACGAGCACCTGTGAACATGTAAGACATTTCATTGGCTCTACCACTGGCTACTTCCTTTCCCAAACTTGAACCCCGTACCCGTGTACTCATCCTTGAACCACGCGGTTCAAGTCTGGGGAGACACATTAGCTATTCAGAGGGCCAATGAAGTTTCCTAGTTCCCTACATGTTCACGGGTTAAGCTCGTGACCATGGTCATTGCTTGAGAGCTGAATGGGGCGGGCGAGGCGAACGTGCTGTAAATATGTGAAAATGATATAGGAAGCATCAGCTTTCATGTAAATTCCAATATCTAAAAAACAAGAGTGGGGTGTTTTGCACTAGCTTACTCTCTCAATGCTTTCTTCTTGGTGTGATCTCCATTGCTCTTTGGTGAATGGTTGCAAGGATACACTATCAGCCCATATTTCCACTGTTGGATTCTTGCTCTACATTGTTAGAAAATTTCAGATAAATTTTAACAGGTCTCTAAATGGGATCCCCTAGTATCCTATTTGAATGTAAACGCATATGGTTCTCACTTTTAAGCAATTGAACAAAAGAGTAGCAAGCAAGTATTAACAATTAACCACCCTCCCCTAAAAAATTGAATAGCATGGAATATTTCTGTCTTATGAGCAACACTATCTTCATTCTCAAGAGTGGAACTAAGTGAGAAGAGTGATAACAGAGGCCCTACAGTTTTATACTTGAGGTACTTTGAGAAAATATGCATAGACAAGACAACATGAGAAGCAAAAGCTTCACAATTACTTCTTGTAAAAAAAACAATGCTTGAAAGTTGCATCATATTTGGTTAATTAGCCATTTGCTACTGCCCATAGAAGTCAATTTTAGATCAGAATTTTTACTGTCTCTGAAGATGATACACTGGCTAAGGTATAAATCCAGAATGTACTTCACCTCAAAAAGAATCTCAGCAGGGCTTGTGAAGTTTGCAACTAAGCCACCTTTCATCAAAGTCCAGCACCCATGCTTTGCAATCACATGGCCGCCTCGTATCAGTTCCCTTCCATTTATTTTAAATACAACTGACACAGTGTCACTTCCTTCACTGAGTTGCAACCAAGCTGAATATGGAGAAAGGGGGAAAATCTCACTCAACATGTTTCAGAAAAGTAAATGACCAACATGGTAACATTCATCAAATGAAAGTGAATGAAAGAGATGTCATAACAACCAGAAAAAAACCTTGTTGTATATAATGACTACTTTTTGTCTCATTTATATAGAACAAATTTGTAAACATGAGAAAGAGAAACATAAGTTACCAGAAAAGGTGTATAGCATTCCTTTCTTAAGTTGGATTTTCTGTGAGAAACTATCCAAAGGTTGTGTTCTGTTTCTGGCAACAATGAATGCATTGCCTTCATTGGATCTTCGTTCCTCGATTGCTCCGTTTCCAAACACTGTCCAACCCTCTAAGTTGTGATCAAATCCTGGATTTACTATAATGCCTCCTCCATAGTGTTCCCTATGAGGTTCTGCCAGGCACTGCTTGATTTCAATGCATTAGTTTATGTATTTAATTGGTTATATTTGTGTGTATTTTGCATCCTTAGAAGAAAAAGTTGAACATGGAAAATATAAAACTATTAATGCCATTACCTCTGTGGTAGCAGAATAATCATAAGAGTGAGACAGAGAATGGACGGTGAGTCCTGCATGTGTTAAGAAGATATATTAGTTAAGGTGGTGGACACTAGCTAGCTAGCACTGATAGAGTGACAGAAGGAAAGTGATAAAAACCTGAGATCAGTATAAGAAAAGAGGTGGTGAACAACAAGCTGCAGCCTTCTGCAGAAACCTTCATCTTGAATGGGTTAAGTCTATATCTCATATTGATACAATGGAGATTATAAGTAGATATATATAAGGCTGTGTATTGAGTGTGAGCCTTGGATCACATTAGGAGAATTTTCAAGAGAACAAGTATGAGAGTTGTTCAAATAATTTTTATATCATTTTCTTACCATTTCTTTAATATAATAATTAATTTAAATAACTTATCACTTTAGTTTAATAATTGTAAAATATTTTTTTAATTGACCCTAAAATTCACCTCACATTTGTATATTTCTTCAATGGGTCCAGTTATCAAGAGCTACTTTTTGAAAAGTAACAGTTACTACGTCATAATTTAATACTTTAAGCCGGATGTTCGCTAAAGTTAATAGTGATAGATGTAAAATGCTTTTTGAGTTGTAAAAAGTTGAGAAACTCTTACCAGAATGCACTGACATCTTTTTGAGACAGTAACATATATTAAAAAAAACTCAAGATTACCTTGTTTGCAAAAACTTCACATAATGGCCCATGAGAGTTTTCACTTGAGACTTGAGAGGATCATCATCCGCATTTTTATCATGATTAAAAGTAATATGGTATCTACCAAAATAAAAATTAATATGGTCAACATAATTTTTTCAAGTAACAATGGATGTGAATAAATATATATATATATATATATAAATTATTTGTAACTTTTAACTAATTATATTCAAGATATTATTTAAAATTAATAATTAATACATCAATAATTAGTTTAATAGTTAATATTACTTTCATATATAATAAAATGGTTATATATATATATGAAATTATTTGTAACTTTTAACAAATTATATTCAAGATATTATTTAAAATTAATAATTAATACATCAATAATTAGTTTAATAGTTAATATTACTTTCATATATAATAAAATGGTATTTGATATCATTAGTAATGAATTTTGTCAAGAATTAGTTTCAATGTTATTTTAATTGTCTATTATATTAGGAAAGTTTACTTTTAGAGGCACTAATAACATGATATGATTTGAGATTTAAATATTTATGAAAATATTTAATATATTACCTTCAATATAAATATCATTGAATATAATTAAAATTATTTAAATAAATTTAAGATTTTTAATCTTGACTGGTAGTTTTTTTTTAATAAGCAATCTTGATTGATAGTGAGTTCCTTCATTACTGATCAGTCATGTTAATTCTACTGGGGTTATCTTACGTTTAAAAAAAAAGTTATCTTAGGAAAATTTTGGATTAAATCACACTGGTTCTGATATTTAAGATAAGTAAAGTATAAATTTCATATTTTATCACTTATCTTAAATATCGTTGGTCCACATAATACTATAATGATTTAGCTCAAATTCTGTATAGGGTCATTTAGACAACCACTACTTCTACGTGCTATACTAGATTAAATACTAGTACTATCATTGGGTGGTTGATACATGCTTGATTTTAGTTAAGCATAATCACACGTTTGAGTCTAGTTAATCGAAAAAACCCTTAATAGAAAAGTTAGCCCGGTAGCCCCAAAATGATATAAATATTTTTAAATTGTACAAAACGGGATTGTCTCCTAGAAAAATTGCATGTAATATAAAAAATAATTAAATACTACCTCTACTTTTTTTTTGGTCACTAATACTACCTCTACTTAGGATGAGAATTTTAACCCAACGATTAAGATCCTCGCACAAACTGCCCTATTTGGGGGCCTGAGGAAAAAAAAAAAAAACTTCCTTGCGGAAATGGAATAGGTCCTTTTTCACAAAAGAATGTTTCTTTTTCCACTTTCTTTTTCTTTTATGTTCTCAACCAAAATGTCAAGGTAATAAATAACATAAACCACCCTTGAACAGTTGAACATAAACTTCAGCGAATCTTTTTTTTTTTTAAGCCGTGCGTGATATATTAGAATAGTCCAATAGTTTCAGAAAAATATAAGCTGATTTTAGCCTCAGATACAATGAAGGAGGATAAGATATGCCCATTAAAAATGTACGAAATATTTAATAAATTTCAAGAGCACACTGCACAGACATACCTTGAGCAATAATTCCAATTATATGGACTCCAACGATGTCCCGTGAATCTTCTCCCGCTTTATACATGTGTTACAGCTTTCAAAGCCTATGTAAAAAAAACACTAATATGATATCTATAATTCTAACTTGAACTTGTTCTAAATATCAAAATCTAAATTCACTCATATTTTACAGAAACTAAAAACATATTTAATCTCTAAATTTCATATTGTGCAAATTTATATATAATTGAATTTATGTCGTATATGGAGAAGGGACGTACGCTCTCCCTGCAGAAGTACAAATCCTGGCAATAAGACATACTAAGAGCTCGTGTAATTCAGATGTCTTCTGGTCTCTTTGTATTTTTCCTCAGCGCCAAAAATCAAATAAATAAACTACACAACCAATGATAATTCATATATATTTATTTATTAAAAAATATTACCTACATCGATCGATCTAGCATTTTTCTTTATTTCATTTGATTATTACAATTCACTAGCTATTTGTGAATCAAATAAATATTGAAGTGGCATCTGAAGAAGAACGCATCTTTGTAATATCAAAATTTAACACGTACGTAAACGCAAGTTGTGACAAAAGGCAAATATATAATGGACACTAATTTATATATCAACCATTTTAGTGCAAATCGTTGTGTGTTAGATGAAGATTGGTTATAGCGTTGTGCCTATATATTTGATGTGAACAAAATCAACACTATTTAGTGAGTTACAACTCATTTTTGCCGACCAAAATCAAAGATTTTATTGTTGAAGGAAAGACGTGCGTTAATGGAGTTTACACCATACATTTGTTGTGCTTAGCCAAATACATTAAGATTAAATTAGCTCAAGGCTCAAAATTCACCGAATAATTAATTTACTTTAAAAGAAGAAGAAGAAAAAGCTACACGTGTAATTAATCATTCATGAGAAAATATGTATTTTAACACATTCCTGATTTATATACTGCGTCAGATTGTTAAGACTTAATTAGATGTTTTATATATCTCATGCATAGATGGTGATGCTTTGTGGCATCTTTGTTGCTTGATATGACCCCTTGCATTAGTGGGTGTCAGTATTCTTTTGATGGTGGGTTAACCATGAACTAAGAACATTGGGGTACTCTCTAAATTTAAACTAACTAATGTATTAAATGTGTTTGGTTTGTCTAGTTTATTGATAATGGAAAGGATTTCTCTTATCTCGTCTTACATAGTAGTTGTTGTCAAGTACGTTTTCTATATCTAAAAATTGATTTATTGTGCATTATGTGTATGTAATATATTAACTAATGATTTTCTTCATTAATATTGAGATACTTTTCTTTTTCTCTCTAAAGTGATAAGTGATAATTCGATTTAAAAGAAACAAAACTAAAAAGAATTAAACTACGATATATGGGGTAATGTGGTGCTCTTTATAGAATTTATAGTTGGTTATGAATACAAGCCATGTTAACCTCTTTACCCTTTTTGATGTGTGCAATAAACAAGACACAAGCATGTATCTTTCAATCAAGTTTTGTGAATATGTCATCAATCAAATAACTAATTATTCCAAAAATTTAAATTGTTTGGTAAGAGCTATTTGAATAATTTTATATTATTTCTTTAATATGTCATCTCACGCAAGAGTCATTTGGGCTTGAATCGTAGATATGCACATGTCGTCTACCTACAATGTGCTTAAATTCAATTTTTTTTATTAGAAGAATTATGGGTGACAATTATCAAATTCGAGACCGCTTAGTCATAGAAGCTATTATACCATGTCTAACAATCAATTCTCTCAAAAATTTAAATTGTTAGGTAAAGGCTATATGAATAGTTTTATATTATTTCTCTAACAATCCAAATTAAGTAATGACTTGTTGTGATATCTCATTCAGAAATAGTGCAAACCAATGAGTTGCATTAATGTGTCAAGAGAAATTGGTAAGAAGTAGTCAACACATTTCTTGATGATGGGATATGAGGTTAACCGACCAATGATGATTAAAACAAGGTTTACAAATCATTTTCAAATGTAATTAAAGGGAAGAGTGAGATTTCATGAGACTCTTCTTGGCAAACAGATTGATTATTCATGACGATCTGTCATTATCATAGGTTCATCACTTTCCCGTAAAATAACAATAGAGCTTTTCCGAACAATTCTAATTTATAGTTTAATTTGAAAGACACTTTGCTTCGAACATATGAGTTGCTAAGAATAAAATTCAGGGAAAAAAATCCAAATTGTATGGAAAATACTTCAAGAAGTTATGCAAGGACATCTCTATATTACTAAGTAGAACAATTACTTTGCATAGATTAGGGATACCGGCCTTCCAACCTATTTGAGTGGAAGCGTGTGCTATTTGGTTACATCCATTAGCGTGTAAGGTATTCAATATAGACTTTAATGAGGATCAAATAACTATTCATGTCCCTTTATCTTTGGAGGCTCAAGCATAAACTCGTTTAGTTACATTTTCTCATGCAAACATTTTATCTCCTACTATTTGGATCTCATAGTGCTAAATAACATTAAAAACTCCAAGTTTGAAAGGGGAGTAATCATTACGTAAACCACATAAACAAAACTTAGCAACAACAATTAAAACATAATTTCATGATCTAAAATCTAAATAAAATATTAGGGACTAAAACCTACGTTTGCTATAATTCAGGTACTAAAAAACATATTAATACACAATTACACTATACACACTAGCAGTGCAAAGGATAGTGATAGCGAAACATGGTATAGAAAAGAAAAGAAATCGAAGAGAAGAAGGTTTAACCCTAATTGAGATTCAACAGAAAAACCCCTCAATGTCTCACCGAGACTCTGATTCGAAGCTTCGCCATTCCAAGTTCGATCGTGAACCAAGGTACTGCTTCCTCTTCTCACCTTCCAACCCTATCTATCTATCTATCTATCTATCTATCACGTTTACATGGTTTTCAATTTCAATTGAATTGAACCTCAATGCATTTCATATTTGCATTCATTCGTATGTAACTTCAAACGTTAATGTAGAATATAAGGTTAGAAAGTTGTTTAATCACATGATGATTTTCAATCGAACTAGGTTTGTTTCAATTCGTTTTGATTCTAGTTATAGTACATCATGAGCTGGAGCTGATTATGTTTTTCTTGAATGAATGCTGGTTCCTGGAATTCTGGTTCTAGCCCCAAGAGATATCGAAGGGATGGAAAACAAGATAGGGAAAGGGATAGAGATAGAGATAGAGAAAGGGAAAGGGGAAGTGAAAGAGGAAGGGACAGGGACAGAGTAACCACAAATGGTGGAGGAGGAGCAGGAGGAGACCAGAATCCTATAGATCGTGATCAGAGAAACCTACCGCCACCTCCTCATTCTAAGCAGGAGTCTGTTGGTGCTGGTGACAAGAAATCAAATGATCATCAGGAGCCACCCAAACATTCAGCTCAACCACCGAGATCTCGCTCGTATTATCAGGTCATAGCAATTCTCCTTTTTATAATTGATTGCATGAGCTGTGTGAACCAAGTTCTGCTTCTAGTCATGTTCAAATAGGCATATTGACTATATTAGTTTAGATGTTTTCTTTACCCCTTTCTAAGCTTCTAGTGAGTGTGTCTAGCCATACTGAAAATGTTGCAGGGGGGAAAATGTCGTTAGCCTTCTTTGTTTTAAATCCCTGATTTCTATTTTCATAAATAGGATGGGTGCATATGCATTACACGCAAACCGTGGCTAAGTCATTTTTGACACTTTTAGTCTCCAAATGCTCATTTTGACACCAATTGTATTTCCTTGGATTGCATTCAACCGGTAATTTTGCAGTTAGTAACCGATGGTTATAATGGGGGCAGAACTGGGGGAAAACATGATAAATCAATATTTACTTTTTGCTTGGTGCTATTACTAATGAGTATTAGTTGTAAGCGATAACATATCCTGACCTTTCAATTATAATGCAAAATCCTTGTCCATCACCTTTTTTCTCTATGTTTAACAACTAGACCTTGTGCTGGGTGGCAAGTTATTTATTAGAGTAGAGGCAGCCTGGAGCCCAGTATTTATATATACTATATAGTGTGGTTTAGAAGGTGAAATATGAGCCAGAAATGTTAACAAAAGGGTGAGAAAACAACAACTGGAATTTTCTGAGAGTTAAGTATTGTATGAATAGTTTGCATAGTTTGTGCAAGCTGCATAATATCAAATCTTTTTCCAGAATTTTGAAAATAGTTCTTATTCCTGTAGTCCTTGTTTTGTAAGGAGTTGCAGTATTCATCATCACAGAATTCATCCTTGATTGTTATTCAGTGTATGCAAACTATTTTTCTGGGGTCATGTAGCGGGATTCTTGCTCAGCCCTATGCCTTCAAGTGCCTCGATATATAACCATCTTAGGCTTGCCTGTGCATGTTTTATAACAGCATGCTGAACGGGGTAATACTGAGCAGGTTGGTCGAAGTGCTGGTCGAAGGGAAGCTGGTGGTGAGTTTCCTTATTTTATATTGGATATACCCTTTTCCTTTGGCTTTATATTGCGTGGATGGTTTGTAGATTGACTCAATACACTCAAGCACAAAATTCTTCCATTTCATGCAGGAAAAGCTTTTGCTCAAAGTAAAGAGAATAGCGAAAGGGTGGAGACAAGTCAAAGTAGAGAACAGAGAGATGAGAAATCACAGGCTAAACTGGATGATAATCTCCACAGAAGAGATGGTTCTCCTGAAAGGAAAGATGATCCACCTTCTAATACTAGGAAAAGACCAGCATTTAGGGAGAAGAAGATTCAAGGGGATTCAGGAGATGCTAATCCAGCTGTGAGTACTGAGAGAGTAAAGGCCAGCCATACTGACCACCCTCCTGAAAGGAATGAAAGGAAGGAGGAAAGAAGTGGCAACCCTCGCCATCTGGAAAGACATGAGAAGCAAATTGCAGGGGACAGAGCACCCAACAGGAGTGAAGGTAGGAGGGATGGCTTTTCATCAAGGGCAAGGTATGGGGGCAGTGGAGGCAATAATAATGACAGGGGAAGAGATAAATTTAATGCAAGACAAGGTTATCATCCTATTAAGACTCGAACAGAGAAGTGGAAGCATGATTTGTTTCAAGAGGCTGACAACGATCCTGTTCCAAAGAATGAGGATGACCAGATTGCAAAGCTGGAAGCACTCTTGGCTTCATAATAACTAACAACAGTCAGTTTGAGTTGAACTTGTTAATGTTTTGTTTTAGATATCATCATTTCACTCCTGGCTTGTTGGACAATTTCCAGGGATGATTTATTTCAGTGATCAATTACATGATTTCTTTTGATCTCTGGTTTACGTGTTTAAGTTTTACGGGATGTGTTGCACTTGATTTGGCGATTCTGTTCATTGTGGTATCGTGTCGTTACTCTCAGCAAAGCTAATGTGTCTGTTGAGCACAATGATTGTCAGTTTCCGCTAAGGTTAACAGGAAATGTTAGAGGAACATATTTTGAAGCTGGAATAACTCTAGGCTTTGTTGGGGATTAGAGCAATATGCAATTACAAAAACTTTGTATTACCTATACTTTCCTAAGCCATCACAAACTTTCTGGTAATAACCATTTATAGGGTGAGTGATTCTCTGTTTATTTTTTTGTCTTTTCTTCCTCTCTTTTTTCCCTTTCAAAACCACCAGTTTATGACAATCGCCGAAACAGTTAAGTAAGAGAATAATGACATTACCATTAAAACAATGAAAAAAAAATTATGCTGATTTTTCAATATTGATTTTTATTTGAAGAAAAGAGCAATATTTCTCTTAAAATCTTTGGAGAGTTAATCCCCAAGAGTTAGCTTACAAGATAAGAATTATACACACTTGAATTACAAATGAATCACCCATCATCTTAAACAAATGAATCAAACCTTAGAATACACATATAACATCTAATAGTCCCAAAATATTTTTAAAAAGAATGGAAAATTGAGCATCCCCAATGATGCTTCATCACTTGCGATTGCGAATGTTGTTGAAGTTATTAGAGGGTTGGACAGCATAAGAAGCAGTAGTAGGATTGGCAGAGAAAGCAGCAGCCACTGTTGCAGGGCCCCTGGGGTTAACCAAAAATCCATCAGCACCATATCTCTGCTCTAAGAACTCAGATGCGTTTGGCTGGAAATCAGACCTGGTTCTTCTGTGAGAGGAACCTGAGAAGGAGTCAGTGGATTCCATTAGCAAATGGTAGCTGCGGTTTGAGCTCTCAGAATGGGAGACGCTCCTGTTGAAGCTGCGGTGATGAGGCTTTTGCTTCTTGATCACATGAATAAGATATGGAATCAAACCTTCCATTGCTTGATATTGATTGCTTGATTGTTTTTGCTCTTCCTCTCTTCTTTGTGTCACAAACAAATCCTTTGACTTTGAATATTTTAAGCCTTGAAGCAATGTTTGGTTTTTTGATAGTAGAAAGTTACAAAGGAGGTCAAATATATATTGGTGGAGTGCTATAGAGATTTTGAAAGGGTGAATTGTCAATGCAAAATTGTAACAAAGTTGCTTGCAATTGGTATCTCAAGATTCATGAATGGATGACAGCTTTGATTTTGACTATATGATTTTCCTGAGGCGGCTTTGACGTTACATGTTAAAGCTAAACAGCTGAACCCCACTTTCTGATTTCAGAAGAAGTATTTTGACAATTATTATGAAACTAACGTCAAGACATCATGCGATGACAATAACAGGCAGCAGGCCTGCAGCCACCCCCACCAACTCCTGCTTCTTCATCATTATCAGTGAATAATTCTATTGAGAATTAAAGATATCAATATCCTAAAAAAAAATTAAGTATTCCAATATTTTAAATTAGACTCTAACAATTATACACTAGCAATGTAAATAAGTTTTACACTCGTTTTATCAAAACTTATTATCTTGTCACATCATAATAAACTAAAATTAAAACACTAAAAATAGAGAAATGTGACTGGGTGCTCTGTATAAAACTAATTACATATACTAATTATGTAATGGCTAGCTCTTGAGCCCATTTACTTTCGTTTTTAATGAAGTACTTCATTTAAGAAAAAAAAAAGTCACTAACACCCTTTTTAGGATGTTTAAATAAAATGGCATGCTATAGTTAAATTATTAGCATGCCACTAATTTCCATTAGTAACTCGCCTATTAGGGACGAACCTGCTTTTTGTTAATTAGAAAAATAAAAATTCCACATTGGCCACAAAATAAGTGATAAAAATGTAGTTAATAAGAAAATTAAAAAATAAAACTTTCATTTGAAAAAACATGAGTTATCACCAAATATGTATATCAACTGGCATAAAGATATTCTTACTTAAGCACACACAGTGATTCTATCCAGATCAAAATTGTGAGAGCAGTTAAATATTATAAAAAAAAAAATAGAACACGAGTTCATTTTTGTGTCAGTTTGTATTTACGTTAGTAATACACGCACGTTCTTTGTTTGGAAGCTTCATATTGTTCCTTTGAAAGATACGTGCGTTGAAAGACGCAGTTCCAAACATACTTATGTGCTGAGTGGATTGACAAAGCTCAATGAAAGCATCTAGGACCAAATTAAAATTTGACTGCCACATACATCTTATTTGATATTGATCAACATAAGGATTAACTTAATTATGATGTTATCATTTTCAGAGGCCAACTTGTTAGACCAAAACAATTAAGCAACACAAATTACAACTCTTGGGGATCAAATATATCTTAACTCAAACCTTAATTATTCTATTAATTAAGCATCAATATGCTTTTTATAAATATATATATTAATATCTAGTACAGTATCAGATATACTGAGCACTCTTCCACTTCCACATACTGTTATCAAACTCATGAAACATGTTCTTACTACATGATGTGAGTAACTAGCTAGGGGACACATTTGCAATGGCTAGTAATTATATAGATTCATCCAGATATGACTTCTTCTCCATCCCATTCCCTGAAAGACTAATATCAATTTGGTGCCTAACCTGTGTCTCACTGGAAGAGCCAACCAAAAGGGTGTGCTTTCCAATGATCAGCTTTCTTTTCCCATCACTATCCACATTACTTAGCAATTGGCATATATCTATTTCCAATGTCACAAACTCTGTCATCCCCACCATAACATGTGCTCTTTCAAATCCTATTAATTGCTTAATTGGAGCCCCAGTCACCAACTCTGAAGTTGGTGGCTCCCAGAACACCAACACCACATGGGAACCATTAAATGGTCCAGTGTTCTTCACACCGATGACAAGAAAAAATGTCAAATCCAAGCAACTTATGGTGGAAATATCAATTGCTTGACCATCAGATAGAGACTCAAAGATATTATTATGAGGTTGAGACATGGATGTGTTCGGCTCAATCATTATGGTGGAGGGAGCAGATGCAATGTAGGTGGAAAATGTGGAGTAGCTTAATCCATGGCCAAATTCATAGAGGGAGTTTCCATTGTAAAACCTGTAGGTCCTTCCAGGGAAATTTCTACTGCTGTTGGCTCTCATGTTCATGTCTGTCATAGGCACTTGATCAGCATAAGATTGTGGATACCATGTAAAAGGGGACCTTCCACCTAGAAGTTGTTAACTGTTAGTGTCTAAAGATTGATTGATATCAACAAAAGTAACAAAACATTATTTCATGAACCAACTATTCCGAAAGGGACAACAAGGATCGAAGTCTAGACCACTTTGTGCGTGCTTGGATCGATTTTGGATAAAATTGATTATAGTAAAATTGAGTTGAAAGTGGAGTGATTTATGTTTGGATACAAAAAAATTGGTTTTTTGGGGTAAGGTTGTGAAGTTCTGTTGAAGTTTTTCAAAATTGATTATGTTCAATGAAAAATATATAATGATAAATGTAGCAAAAACACAAAGTACCTGGGTTGTATTCTCCAAATATCACTTGGGCTATGGCATCCCCACCAGCTTGACCAGGATACCCTACCCACAGTATCCCCCCAATGTTTCTGATACTTTTAGTGAAAGAAATGTCAATTGGACCAGCTGCCATTATGACCAAAATCACTTTCCCTTTAGTAGCATCAGCAACATCTTTCACCAGCTTCTCTTGAAATCCAGGTAATGTCAGGTTCACTCTGTCCAGACCCTCAGCTTCAATAGACTGGTCTAATCCCACAACTAGAACCACTGCATCAGCAGGTGCTGCAGCCTTGGTTGCCGCTGCAAATAGACTCTGATCACCACATTTAACATTGCCACAACCAGGTGCATAAGTCACAGAAGAAATGTACTTCTGTAGTCCTTGTAAAGGGCTAGTGTATCTGCAAGGTATACCAGCATAGTTGCTGATCATAACTGTGGTGGCATTTGCATTTGGTCCAATCACAGCCAAATTTTTTATGTTAGTCTTGGATAAGGGAAGAACCCCACTATTTTCCAACAAAACTATTCCTTGCTTTGCAGCTTCTAGGGCCAATAGTTGATTTTCTTTAGTACATACATCAGATGGTCCAAGATTTGCAAATGGAAGTGACTTGGGGTTATCAAAGAAGCCTAATCTCATTAGGACTATGTAGTTGTACACCAAGGCCTGGTCTACTGTAGATACATCTACTTTTTTCAACTTCACTGCATTTGCAGTGTATTTTCTTAGATAGTCTCCACAGTTCATGTTTAAACCTGCACAATAATGTAACATTTAGTAATCCAAAAACTAGTCATCAGAAAATTGTAGAACTTTTTGCAGGTGGGGATTTAGTTCTATTCTACCTGCTTTCAGTGCAAGAGCCACTGCATCTTCAGGAGTTGCAGTGTAATGAATTGACTCGTAATATACTTGCACTGAATCACAATCTGAAACAATATATCTGTGCACAAAGCAGGGAGTTTCACTTGGTTATCTCAAATTACAAAAGCAAAGAATGAAACTGTGTCATATATAATGTGTTGTTCATCATGGTTAGTAAAAGTAGAAATTGTTATATATTGTTTAATAGCATGTTTAGATCAGCTTCTCTTTTATCAGAATCAATTTTGCAATCCATAAGCTACTCTCAAAAGTTTCTCCCCGAAATTGATTTTGACTTCATATTCAATTGTCGAAGGGTTTCCAAAAATGCACTAAGTTAGTGTCTTAGTGACATGTTATGAAAAAAATCAAATGACTAGTTGGAGATGGAAGGTACAAACCCATCTAGACCCCACTGGCCTCTGATCACCCCTTTGAGGAGGTCTGGATCAGCACATGTAGGAATTCCATTCACCCTATTATAAGAACACATGACACTGCTAACATGCCCCTCCACCACACAGCTCTTAAATGGAGGCTGATAAGTATCCTCCAAGTCTTGCTTGGTCACCTGCAACAAGTCCCAATCATGACAATAATCATTTCTCCAAGTCATAATGCATCTCATAGCATGTTTGGACCAGTCAATTTCTGGTACCCACTGAAACTTCTTTTTACCTTTGCATCAAAATGGAAGCGATCAACGCCTTTCCAGTTATCAACATCATAAGCAGTGTAATGCTTACAACAGCTTGAAACCTTAAGCCTATCAGCTTTAATACTTTCTTCATCTTCCACATCTTGTAACCCACGAACATACTTCACAGCATATCTAGACACCACCAATGGATCCTCCCCTGGAGTTTCCTGGCCACGCCCCCATCTCGGGTCGCGGAACACATTCACATTAGGACTCCAAAATGTTAAACCAGCCAAGTCCACATTGTACATAGCTCTTGCCTCAGTTGACACAACCTATCAAAACACACAGTGATAGAAACAGTTATAACAGATTGTAACAAACTAACAAACTTGATAAGAAACAGTTACAACAAACTTTTTGAGTGTACAGCAAATGTTAATCCAACAACCTGTCCCATATTGTACCATAGAGTTGCATTGAAGCTTGCAGCTGATAGAATCACTGCTGGGAAGCTAGTGGCGCCGGGCACTGTTCTGTTAAAACGTGTCCCCGGTCCTAAATTGGAGACACCGTGAAGCGCCTCCGACCACCATTCATAAGAAGGAACACCGAGTCTTGCAATACCGGAAGAAGGGTTTACTAATTGCTGTGCCTTTTCTTGGAGTGTTAACCGTGACACCAAGTCCTTGGCCCTGGCTTCATAAGATAAGGTGGTGTCGCAAAATGGGAAGTTACTAGTTTTAGGAGAGGCCTTATTACATGCATGTTTTTGGCTAGAAGTTAGAATTGGAAGAAGTACAAGAAGTGAAAGAAAAAGGGATAAGAACAAAAGATTGCTTTTCATAGTGTTGTTTGCTAAAAAATTAAGTTGTGTTGTTTGAGAGATGGTAATTGGTAAGGTTGATTTATATAGTAAAAGTTTTGGACTCAGAGTTTATGCATTTTTTTCCTTTTTGATGCTAACAGGTTGTTGCTTGTGGATTGAGATATGGTGTTGAAAGTGGATGGTTTGATTCCTAGTTTACGTTTAGAATGACTCTACAATGCTTAAATGAAACAAAAGCCTCCCCTGCATGGTCCAACCTATCCCTATGATATTAACCGTGGAATTAGATCATATTGGAAACAATAGTTGTCAGGTTTCAATGATGATCAATGTGGGTAGATTTTATTTGTTATTATACGAATTAATGCTTTGTCATCAGTTAAGTTATGAGCATGGTGTTTCATACTTTCATGTAGGAAAGGAACAGGATTAATGATACCATATTGCCAAGTAATGATCAATAGTAAATACTACATGTCTTCGCAAAGAAGCTACTAGTAAATACGAATCAAATTGAGGACACATAAAGGTGGTCTCAGAAGAGAAAGAGGTACTCATGGTTGGGTGCCTTTGAAGGCAGAGCAGATAAAGTGCACCGTGCACACTTCTATATGGATAAACACTCCAACACACTTGGATGCAATGACGGATCCAGAAGTTTAATGTTGTGAGGGCAATATGTACATATAAATTTGTAACAAAAAAAATTAACACATACTATTAGAAGTTATGAATTTTTTTACCAAAGCGGACACAAGTGAAATCATTTTTTACCAAAGGGGTCATCAAAAACCATACTTTTACTACTCAAGTGAGGGCATTTAACAATGTGAGATACAAATGAGGGCATTTTTTACCATAAAAAACCACATATTTTTACTACTCAATTTTTTTTCTAATGATATTTTTTAAATTCAAGTGAGGGCACTTGCCCTCATGTTGTTCAACATGTATCCGTCCCTGCTTGGATGCACCAAATCTGGAGTAGAATGGGGCGACTCAGCTTAATGGACATCCCATTTAGGCTTCAATGATGGCAGATACACCGGAAGAATTATATGGGTCTGGACGACCGACGACATCCAAGGCCTATGAGCAAGCAGCATAAAGACGGTAGGATGGCGAGTCTTGACGACCTAACATGTATTTTTGGCGATTTGTTATGTTTGAGGGTGTTGGCGACCTCACGCCATTTTTTAATAATTATATATGTATGAGTTTTTTAACTTGGACCTTAACATTATGATGATTTAGGATTGAGGTTGCGCCCTTATCTCTATAAAAGGGAAAATAACCTCTTGCAGGGAGGATGTTCAGTTCAATACTAAAAACAGCTAAGGTTAGAATCCGAATTCTAGACCTCTGAATCTGGTCATATTCACAACTGAACAAAATCAGCCAAGTCTTTTGTCACCAAAAGCTCTAGTGCACGCTTCATTAATCAATCATAAATTTCGAAACCAAACCAGATAAGTCCTTTGTCCCACAAAGGCAAACTTAATCACTTATTGCTATAGTCATTTATTTATAAGCTAATTTAATAAGTTTATCAAACATAAAATAACTTATAGATAGGTAAGTATAAACTCTTGTTTATAAGTTAATTTGAACAATTTATAAAAATATTTTATATTAAGTCATAAACTGTTTTTATATATGCTCATTCAAAACTTACATAGTCATTTTTATATATGCTCACTCAAAATATATAAAATTAAATATGTTATTCCAAACACGACCTTCCTGTTTTGTTTTTGTTCAAACCTTGCTCATTCAAGAAAGGGCAGGGCCCAATAGATACAAGTATACAAGGCCCAAAGACATAAGACTGTTAAAACTACAAGTATACCACTGCATATTACAGAGTTGGATTGCCTTAAGGTGGTTAAGGCCTTCAACAGCAAGACCCAGCCCCACACATATTCATGTGTGATTTTTAAAAAGATGAAGTCATTGACCAAAAAAACGATGAAAAAGGACTTCAAAATCTAGGAAACATGTGGTCGATGCATGCAGGTGTACAAATCTAGGAGGATGCCCCCCAAAAAAATCTTGTCAATGTCAGAGCATAATTACAAAAACAGTTATTTGTTTTATAATTAAATTGAACTTATAATATTTTCACTAATATTTGTCTTCTTTTCATTGAGTTTTTATGATTTAGACTTTAGATTAGAATTTAGATGGTGGTATGGCTAATAGGTTGAACTGTATTTCATTCTAGCTTATAATTAAGAGATAAGATTAGCAATTACACAACACTATAGTTCATGTTTAATTTTCTCTTCATTGTGTATTTACATTTTTATTAATTAATCAATAACATACTATTTTTTCCATGTAAATCTTAAAGTCGAGAATTTAAAGCCAAAACACTTAAAAAATATGTATCTATCCAACGGAGGAATTTACGGTGCACAATTGAATGTTTGAGTAAGGTTACACAAGCTACTTTTGACCTGCAATAGTAGGTTTAACAGGTTTTAAAAAAAAATCAAAAAACATATATATTAGTAAATTAGTTAATGAAGAATTAGGTTAATTATCCTTAATTACTTCACTATCCTCTCTCCCCTTTCATCTCTGAAAAATGCTCTATGCCTCTGCAATTATCCATTTCCTGGATCTGAATTTTGCAATGTTTTTCTGGATCTGAAGTAGGGTTTTAGGCAAGAAAACATGAACCTTCAACTCCAAAATTATCATAACATGTCTCTACCGTCTCATCTCATCCATTTTTTCAACCCCAGAATCTTAATTTTGTGCAAGTTTCACCGGCAATACAATTTATGCAAAGCTTACATCTAGTACAATTCCTAAATATAAACCAGAGCTTCATTTATGAAAACTATGACCACAAAATTGAACAGATTTGTATCACGATTAACCAGAGATATATTTTCCAACCAACTTATGTCAAGGCCACCATCAATTAACTTATTTTCCCTCTCTTTTTCTGGAATATCATTGAACATCCAAAACCTACAGGAACATAGAGAATTTTTATGAAAGCTATTAACCTAATAACCTCAGTGCAAATCATCTTATGTGCATAGGCAAACTCAGAAACCCATCATTGTCCCACCGCCGGTCACTGTCCCTCCCTTCCTCCAGATCTGCAGAAGCAAGGGCAGCGTAAAGGCCAAATACCGCCACAAGCACCAGATCTGCAGGTACGGTTGCGATCCTCGACGCCTCCACCACCAGATCTGTGGTCTCACCGCAACACAACCACTGAGAAACGAAGAGGACACGACCCAGGAAGGAGAACCACCGCAACTTCTGAAACACACACGCCACCTCCACGCAGATCTGAGACTAGAAGTGGATGAGAGAGATGGAAGGCGTCGAGGGAGGAAGAGGGTGTTGTGGTCGCCGGAAAATGCGCTGACGGAGGAAAGAAGGAGAAGAGGTGGAGGTGCGGTTGAGAAGAAGGAAACGAGGTCAGGAAGGAGAGGGAGGTGGCGGTGGCGGCACGGCCATGGATGTGTGGCGGCGAGGCCAAGGAGGTGGCAGCTAGGGTTCTGATGGTTAATGGGTTTTTGTTTGATGATATGATATGATGAGAATGATTTTTTTTTTCTGGGATTTGGTTGTTAGGAACAGATGATTAATTAAGAATAAATATTTTTTTTTGAAATTAATTAAAAATAAATATTTAATTAAGAAAATATATTTTTTGATTTTTTTTTTAAATCTGCTATAGTGAGTCAAAAGACCAATGTGCAACCATACACAAGTTTTTACTTACGTTAAATTTTTCCCTATCCAACCAAGGTGGATAACTATCATTGTCCTCCATTTTATAAATATTGAAATCTCATTATTCGATCTCATATCACTTCATGTTTGTAGCCACTTCTTGTATTCAAGTGTAACTATAGTAGCATGCTCCACGTGGGTCATTTGATACACTTGTAGAGTTGTTATTGGCTGGGACGCGTCATGTGCAACAGCAGCCATCGAAAGATTCTTGTACTATAGTATAGGATTTAAATGTGCAACGTTTCCTGCGTGCAATTAAATTTAAATGTATAAAATTTGGCTAAAACACAAAGAGTAACAAAACAAATTTAGGGGGCTCCATTAGGTTGTAGTCCTTAGTCACAAGAGTTCAATTTGGAAAGGGAGGAGAAGAGGAGGAGAGATTTGTGGGAGAGGCGGGAGAAGTTTTTGGTGCTGTGGTTAATGGTGGTTGTGAGATAAGTGGTTTTAGTGGCTCGCCAGAAATAATGGTGGAGAAAAGGGTGATGGGTGTGAAGATGGAGAGAAAAAATAAGAAAAGAGAAAATAAAAAAGAAGACTAAATTTTGATTGGTCTATACCAATGTATCCCCACAGCCGGCCGACAACTGTGAGACTGATCTTTCGCCCTGTGGTCAGCGCACTAAGCGGTAGGGGACTGATCAAGGAGTTTTCTCTATTCGCAAGAGTTGAGATTTAAACCCCCACTACTTGCTTAAATGATAAAGTGTGGAACTACTACACCAACCCACTTGATTAAAAGAAGACTAAAAAAACTAAATTTAATGAAATAAAATTTAAAGGATAATATACTCTTTTACAATGCATTTGTCGTGATGGCTGTGCATAGCAGAAGGTCATGTAATAGAGCATTATCCAATAGTTTAACCTAAATTTGTAATAGAGCATTATCCAATAGTTTAACCTAAATTACAATATTACAATTGATTTTTGTAATTTATATTTATACTTTTTTTTAAACTAATTTATATTTATACTTATTCATGCTAAAATATTATTTACAATTGTTGAATATATTTTTGAGTTTTTCTTAGCATATTTGTCTGCTAGTTTCGAACTGAAAATATGAAGATTAAAAGATAATCTCCAAATACATAAACAAAATATAAACCTGAATATTTTTTAGATTAATAGATACGTACATTTAATGTAAAGAAATTTTACACGAATATTCAATCATATTATCTATAGGACTAAGTAATTAGTTAATTATATTTATTTTTATTTTTAATTAAAATAAGAATAAATTTATAATACAACATTAATTAATTGAATGTCTCAAAATGATAGCTTAAGTGGTAAGAACTAAAGAACATATGAGTTGGAGATGAAAGTTTAGGAATCAATTCCTAGATGATCCAATTTATCTTTCTGACGTGAAAAAACAAATTAATCGGATGCATGAAAAAAATTATACTTAATGAATACTTTTACTTAAATTGGAGTATCTTTTTTCCATATACAAATGAACATATATTCTACTGAAGGCAAAACTGTGACTGATTATAGTTTTATCCATTAATATAAAATAGGACACTTTGGTTCGTTGCACTTCTGATATTGTGATATCTATTCTATCCTCTGTGAGGAATCTGGATTATGTGTAACGTATAGGTTGATAAAGACTAAAATACTAAATTAAGGATATAATTTCACATCTACAAGTTTCAGTGTTACACATAGATTTAATCGAATCTCATCATAATTCACTTTTTACATTTCTTATTTTAATTTATTTTCTTAATTATTAAACTCTAAATAATTGAGAGGTTAGTTGCATTCACATTTGGCGCAAGGCTAATCAAGTGGCGCGATTTCTGATAATCTAATTGCCATAATTTCCATTTATTTGATTGTATGAGAGTTAGGTTCCCGCGTGTTACTCTGTGTAATTTCTCATTTTTTCACTCATTTCCTCCAAATAAAAAAAATAAAAAGTAGAATTAAGTTAAATTTTGTTTAATCAAGTTAATTTTTTTAATAAAGGGATTATTATTATCAACAAGTAAACTAACCGTGATTAGTGCTTAATGGGTAAGATTTACTAGAAGAGTTGCATTCTGTTTGTGTCTGTGTGGTGTGGACTCATCAGAATCAGAGTCTTCAACTTTCTCTCTCTTTCTCTTTCTTGTTTCTACGTTGTTGTTGTTGTAACACAATCCTCTTACCAACAAAACAAACATTAAATTTCACAACTTAGATTTGTTTCTCCTCAAACAACAACAAAAAAAAAATCTCACTCTCCATTTTTTTTTTCCATCTTTATTCAAATAACAAGCTGAGTGAGAATCAAGAATCAACTTGCAATTTGGAACAATTCGGAAAACCCAGTTGCGGATCAAGATGATGAAGCTTCGGAGATTCTCGCTGGGTTTCCTTTTAGGGTTTCTGTTGTTGCTGTCGGTGACGCCGTCGTCAATGGCGAGATTTGTGGTGGAGAAGAACAGTTTGACGGTGACTTCGCCGGAGGATATCAAGGGTACCCACGATAGCGCGATTGGCAACTTTGGGATTCCGCAGTACGGTGGTAGCATGGCTGGGAACGTTGTGTACCCCAAGGATAACCATAAGGGTTGTAAGGAGTTCGATGAGTCTGGGATTTCCTTTAAATCTAAGCCTGGAGCTCTTCCCACTATTGTTTTGCTCGATCGTGGAAGTAAGATTCTTCTGTTGTCAACTGTTTACTTCACTGAGATCTTATCAGGGTTTATGCAATTTTTTTTTTTTTGAGTTTTGCTATTTGGGTAGTAGCTATAGGATGATTTTGTCTTTGTGCATGTTTGGATACATGGTAGATTTTCACCTGAATTGATTCTGGGAGAAGCTAATTGACTCTGGAAGATGTAAATGTGAATGTGAATCGAAACATGCTATTTGTTGCTTTGATTATTTTGCTTTTTCTGAGCTGAAGTTGGTTGATTTTGTCAGTTTAATTACAGCTATTGCTTGTATATGTCTGCCCGGATTTATATTACAATTTACAAGACTCTTCTTTCCTTGTTCAAGTATTTTCCCCCCATTGTCCTCGGTTTTGTTCGGATTGGAATTTTCGATGTGTCACTTGATTGTTTTATTTGGAAAGAGTTATACAATACATGCCTGGTTTATCCTTTATCTTTTATTGGAGAAAATAAGTTGTTGTCCCATTAGCTTGTTTTAATGATGGTTTTAGATATGGTTTTTGCGGTTCGTTTGATAGTTGATTACCTGTGAATTTAAATTTGCGATTTGCTTTTACACTTGTGTTGAGGAAGTGAGAGTTTGACTAGCATGCTATAAGTTTGACCAAGTCTTGAAATGTTCTCTCCTGGGGTGTATTCTTAGTTTCTTTTATGTGTCCCTTGCAGATTGCTTCTTTGCTTTGAAGGTCTGGAATGCCCAGAAGGCTGGAGCTTCTGCTGTTCTTGTTGCGGATGATATTGAGGAAAAATTAATTACCATGGACACGCCTGAAGAGGATGGATCATCTGCAAAATACATAGAGAACATAACAATACCATCAGCACTCATTGAAAAAAGCTTTGGTGAAAAATTAAAGAAGTCCATAAGTGGTGGGGAGATGGTCAATGTAAACCTTGATTGGAGGGAGGCTGTCCCCCACCCTGATGATCGTGTGGAATATGAGTTGTGGACCAACAGCAATGATGAGTGTGGAGTTAAATGTGATATGTTGATGGAATTTGTGAAGGATTTCAAGGGTGCGGCTCAGATTTTAGAGAAAGGTGGATATACTCAGTTTACACCCCATTATATAACTTGGTATTGTCCCAAGGCATTCACATTAAGCAAACAGTGCAAGTCCCAGTGCATAAATCATGGAAGATATTGCGCTCCAGATCCTGAGCAGGACTTTAGCACTGGTTATGATGGGAAAGATGTGGTTATTGAAAATTTAAGGCAGCTATGTGTTTATAAGGTGACAAGTGAAGCCAAAAAACCTTGGCTTTGGTGGGACTATGTTACTGATTTTCAAATTAGATGCCCAATGAAGGAGAAAAAGTACAACAAGAAATGTGCTGATGCTGTCATTGAATCACTAGGTAAGTGAATCGTTGTTGCTGTTTTTGTTTTTATTTGGTGATTGGAAATGACTTTTTGAATATGTTTTTTCAATGTCGGCAGGTCTTGATAATAAGAAGATTGAAAGGTGCATGGGAGATCCAGATGCTGATTCTGATAATCCTGTTTTGAAAGAAGAGCAAGATGCCCAAGTACTCCTTTATTTGTATCATTTAATTGATTGTATAAAATTGTTATGTATCGATGTTTAACAAACTTGTTCTTATAGGTTGGGAAAGGATCCCGAGGTGATGTTACCATATTGCCTACTCTCGTAGTCAATAATCGACAATATCGAGGTCTGTGCTGAATGCTTCTCTAATACATGGTGATATGGGTTTTCAATTCTTAAAGTATGTTTTTTTTCCAGGGAAATTAGAGAAAGGTGCTGTTATGAAAGCTATTTGTTCTGGTTTTGAAGAAACTACTGAACCAGCTGTTTGTTTGAGCAGTGGTAAGTAAATGTTTGCTTTCTTTTGGTATTTATTTTGGTTGGGGGTGGATATATTTTTTGTTGTCTTGTTAGTTTCGAACCTTTGAGTGACAAACTTTTCTTGGCAGATGTGGAGACAAATGAATGCTTGGAAAATAATGGTGGTTGTTGGAAGGATAAGGCAGCTAACATCACTGCATGCAAGGTATTTATGCTTTAGTGACAATAACTATCTAATAAGAGGGCAATTGGGATTTCAGTTTTCTCTATTCCTGTTAATACATGTAAATATTTTCTCAGGATACTTTCCGTGGGCGAGTATGTGAGTGCCCCTTGGTGGATGGTGTGCAGTTCAAAGGAGATGGTTATACAACCTGCGAAGGTTAAAATACAAGAAACTTTTCTCTTTGCATAAATTTCATCAGAACTTTATCTATTTCATAAGTATCTTCTATAGTTTAAGAGTTTCTAATTAAATTTTTGTACTTCTATTAATTGTTAAATTGATCCCTACTGGTTGATGGCTAGTAAACTCCCGTTTTGGATATTTATAGTCTTTTGCTAGTCACTATTACTGGTTTCAAGTACTTCTTTATAAAGCTTTATGAGCAGTAGGAACCTAGTTGAAAATTTAGTTAAACTTAAAGGACTGATTTCAAAAATTCTAAATTAGTGTCAGGATCCCATTAAAACCTCTTAAACTAGAGACTTATTTTCAAATTCTGTAAAAATATGGGAAACTACAGGATAACTTAACCATTTTTGCAAATGTGTATTCATAGTCATACATAGTTTCAATCAACTGGGCTTTTCTGGGTTTTCAGCTAGTGGACCTGGGCGATGCAAGATAAAGAATGGAGGATGTTGGCATGAAGCCCGGAATGGACATGCATTTTCTGCTTGTGTGGTTAGTAGTTACCAAGTTTTTTCATGCTCCATTCAGCAGCATGTTTTGTCTCTACTGAATCTTTAATATTTGAAATTTACTGGTTTACAAATCTATAATGGAAAATTGAGTTGTGACTTAAGTTGTCATTACTTCACGAACAGGACGATGGAGAAGTTAAATGCCAATGTCCTGCAGGGTTTAAAGGTGACGGTGTCAAAAATTGTCAAGGTGAGACATTTTGGCATTTGTTATTATTTTTGTTGTCCCTTGAGCGGACCTTTGTATTGTTATGTTTATCTAGAACATAGTAAGTTATGTACGACATATACCTAAAAATTCTGGATCCTGATTCAAATATCATTGTCAAGGTAAGCTGATATTCTCATTGCTCTTCAAATATGTCCGAAATAGTATATGATCCATGGTTTAATGTACAGTATTTTTGGATTATAGTTTGCAAACCATTGTTTGAGAGTCAACTAAAAAAGAAAAACTTTCTTCCTTTCGACTTGAGCTATAGATAAAACCCAGTTTTAAGATTAACCAGCCGAAATTTTGCCAAGCATGTTTTGAGGATGAAACTCTTTTTTGCACCCTAAATAGTATAAACTGGTTTGCAAACCTGCTATTAAGTTTTGAACTATTACTACAATAGCACCCAATACTGAAACCTGGGCCACATTTTTGCTCAAACTTCTCCCTATGATCATATGTAACAACATCCTTCTTAGAATTTGGATTAGGCATTTAGGCCTAACTCTACCCCAAAAGCTGCTTAGGAGTGAGGATCACTCTACCCTTTTTAAGAACTATTTGGAGTCAATGTGGGACTTTTCAACAATCCTTAAATTTGTATTTTCTGCAAGTTAAACTCAGTATGCAACATTAGGACAACAGAAATGACTTAAAATAGAAAGACATATTGCTGTCTCAGTAAGTGAAATGTTGGCTTGTATGTGAATTATACTTAGACAAATCAACTTCATCTTGCCATTGATAATAATACCTTGAAATGTTTTCATCATAATGAAAATGAATGAACTTCTAAAGTTGAACTACTCCTTCTTCATCCTTGCAGACGTTGATGAATGTAAAGAGAAGAAAGCTTGCCAGTGCCCTGAATGTAGCTGCAAGAATACTTGGGGAAGCTATGACTGCAGTTGCAGTGGGGATCTTCTGTATATTAGGGACCATGATACCTGCATAAGTGAGTTAAATACACTTGACGTATTTTTTCTTACACAAAAATTTGAATGTGCTTGTTTTCATATTCCCATTGGGTATTCTGCAGGTAAAACTGCTAGTCAAGGAGGAAGATCTGCTTGGGCTGCTTTTTGGGTCATTATAGCTGGCTTAGTTCTATCTGCTGGTGGGGGATACCTTATATACAAATACAGAATAAGGGTAAGCTTTGTTGTATTTTCTCAGTTTGGTGATGCTATTCAATCCCATCTTCAATTCTAAATTTATTTTTCGTATGAGATCCATCAAGTGCATGTTTGGAAACCCTTCTACGATTGATTCTGAAGACATAATCAATTTTGAGGACAAGCTTCTATGAGTAGCTTCTAGTTACTAGAATTGATTGAGACAAAAGAAGCTGATCCAAACATGCTATAAGTTCCATGTCAGCTGAGTTTTTTTGTTAGAGTTCTATGAGAACATGACATTTGTGTCAGAAATATTTGCACCGATCTGCTACATCTTACAGAAGCAAGAGACGTTTCCTTTGTAATTTACCTGGTAGTGTTTTGCTTGTGCAAAAAGTTAACTGTACATTTCTTGTTGTCTTGCAGTCATATATGGATTCAGAAATCAGAGCCATCATGGCACAGTACATGCCCTTGGACAGTCAAGCAGAAGTTGTAAATCATGTGAACGATGAAAGAGCATGAAAATGAAAATGTTGAGGCCTGGGTGACTTGCCCTGAACCTTTTTGAACTGTTCAGGATTCTGAGCTTTAAATTTAATAGACTGTATCATATGGACAATAAAAAAGTTGAGAATTAGATAGTTGCCCTGTGTTTTTATTCAGAATGTACCAAGTTTTATACTTGTGATGGCTGAATTTAGAGCAGACTAAGTTATTTCACTAGATTCTAGGATGTGTTTATGTGACTTCTTGTTCCACATTTATGATTGTAACCTATTGTGCTTTTAGTACAGGCTTTAGTTAACACTGTTCTTCCATTGATTGGTGGGGTTGTTCTTCTTGCTTCTTTCATAGCCAGGTTTTGCCATGAATTGTTTGTAGTAGTCATACTACAAAACAAAGGATGATTCCTCCTTTACATTTAAAATTATTATAATTATAAATTCCTAGTAAGAATTGTTTTAGCGCGAAAGTTTCTCAAACACAATTTTATTCGTGTAAACTTAATCTATCAAACTTAATTTTATCCAACAATAAAACAAACGAGTGGGCTCACAAAGGCTCCCCATTAGTATCCAATTGACATAGTAATGAGAAAAGAGAAATTGTGTTTGTACATTCGTTTCATACTTCTTTTTAATTTGTAAAATAGGGATATAAAGAGATGGGAGAAAAATATGGCATAATAGAATTGATGCAAAGAATATGATTTGAACTTCTGAGAACGTACGGTTTTAAGTGTGGCTTGTGTTAGCGTAGTCTATGACTTAACTTTAAAATTAGACTATGGATACATAGGTTTTATTTTCTTCTTTTATTTTCCCAGCCCAATGGTGGTGTCAAGGACTAAGATGATGTGTGGAGTTCTACCAGCTTGGTAATCCGCATCTTGAGTCGTTGGAGCCTGTTTGATCGGCGGGGATCGCGTTGACAGGTGAAATCAATGGCTGAAAATATATTTCTGTTGATATCTTTCTCACGGGAAGCCTCTAGGTTTGATTGTTGAAAATAATTGTTACGATTGACTCCACGGTACTTTTTTTGTTATTTTCTTGAGTTAGTAGACATATGCGTTGGGGATGGGAGGTCCAGGTGTCAACCCTGGAGGGTTGTAGTTTATCTTTCCAATGTAAAAAATCAACAATAAATAGTGTGTTTAAGTGTTTGTTAATTAAAGTGTGTTGCTATCATTTAAGAACTTAAGTATATTGTTAATCTTTGATTAATTTATGATTCAGGGTCAACTTTGTCCAAATTTGAAAGTGACACAAGCTTGGAAATACAGCCTAATTTTGGAATTTTTAGGGAAAGATGACAATAACTCGAGATTACTAAAAAGGGTGAGCCAAACATGAATAATCAAGAAATCATTAATAAAGAGTCAAGAAACCAACTCAAAATGATGGCTCATAGTTAACAAAAATACACAAGGTCGCTTGTTTAATTGACCTCATGCTTTCTTAGAAATAAATGCTGTTAATAAATACTTATGAACAAAACAAAAAACATAACAAAATGCCAAAATCAGCTCTTTTGCCCCATCCTCTTTTCCTGAGTGCTATATAGTTATGGTTGTTTGGTTGGAAAAAGATTGAGGTCTAGTCCAATGTTCATTCCGTTGAAAGCAATGGGAGCATACATCCAGAGATCATCAGAGCTCAGAAGCTGTTCAATTGAAATCAAAATATGAGAAAACATGAATGAGTCTCAATATTTCAAAAAGTCTAATATGAAAATTATTTTTCACTGATCTTAAAATTAACTTGTTACCTTTATTTGGAGTTGTAAAAACTTCACATATTGAACAGCTTCTTCAAGCATGGTGCTGATATCCACCTACAGTACAAAAGGAAGCAAGCTTGATAATTTTACCATCTTAACCAATTGTTTTGATTTTTCACAACAGTTGGATTTGCATTAAGAAAGGTACCTTAGTTCCATTGGGGACTAGGTTTTGTAAGATTTTCAACCTTTCATTTATTTTTTCTCTTCTTCTCTGCATTACAAAAATGGAAAATTTCATGAGATCTAATTCACAGTTCACAGCACATGGAAAATATTATAAGATCATAAAATTATAGCCATGATATTTTGATGAAATACACTTGGCAGTTGGCACAATACATACTCTTGCATAGATGCTCTGTGGGTCAGTAGCAGAACCTCTTTCAGATCTTGATTTACCCTTCAACTTAATAGTTGTAGAATCCTTCTGGTCCAAGCTTGAAGACCCTCCACCATTTAGCTCATTGGAGTCATCATCTTCTGAGCAGCAACTGCTCAAACTCTGCCCATGAAGACCAAGATTTCTATCCTCTTCAGTGTTGCTTGTAAAAGCAGATTTTGCTTTCTTCCTAGATTTGACATTTGTCTTGTTCTTTTGAACCTATAAAATCATCAAATCGAAATTATCACATCAAGATGAGAACCACTTAAAATCAAACACATAAATTCATTCTTCAGGAAAAACATTATAAAGACAATTATTCATAAGCATCCGTACAATGCAAACACCCAACAGACACAGAGAGTGAGAAAATAAGAGGTCATGAATGTCGAGAGAGATATTGAGAAAATTTGGGTGTTTGCAAATCACTAGGACTGGGAAGTAACATTATGTGATTTATGTAGAACCAAAAAATAAAAATGATGTGTTTTTCTACCTCCATTGCGCTCCTGGATCTTTTTCCTGACTTTTCAAGATTGCTGGTTATATCCTCTTCTGGTGGTTCAGAAACTGGTTCTTCACATTGCTTGTGAGCCTTGTCACCAATAACCTCTTCATCAGAGTTTTCATTCCCTTGAACACTAAATGTGTTGAATTTGGCATCACCTATTGACATGAAGCCAATGTTGGCTACCGGATCATCAAAGCAGCAATTGCCACCACTTGTAGTAGGAAACATGTTGCTACAATTAGTAATATTGGAGCTACTTCCTTGTGAAAAACCAAAAAAATTAGTCTCACTATTATTGGCATTTGCGTGAACATATGAACTGCAATTGATGCCTGTCACACTCATTATTGTTGATTCATGGCCAGACCATGATGCAGGTGGAATCTCCAAATTGTAATTTTCATATTGGTGATCAGGGACTGAGCAGTTACTAAGCAACTGGCTCATGAAATCAGCTTCTTCAGCTGTGTAGAATCCACTGAGAGAACTCCATTCTTCAGAAGTTTGCTCCATTTTTCTTTCTTTTGTATGGATGGTTTTCTTTTTCAATGTGAGAAGAAACTCCACTTTGTTTCAGTGCTTGAATGAGATCAATACCCTTACTCTATTTATACCCAACAAGACAACAAGTACAAAGTATCAAAGTATATAATATACCACTTCCGATTGACTTCATCTATATTAAAAGATATCAAATGATTATTGCCAATAATTAGTATCAGACAAAGTCCTCATACCCTTAAAATGTACAAGTACAGGTTTTTTTGTGTGATGGGTTAGAATATTTTGATTGTACTACATCCCAACTCTAATTTT
Source organism: Lotus japonicus (assembly GCF_012489685.1). Lineage (NCBI taxonomy): Eukaryota > Viridiplantae > Streptophyta > Magnoliopsida > Fabales > Fabaceae > Lotus > Lotus japonicus. The sequence goes on from NC_080045.1 coordinate 64,110,770, forward strand.
TTTTTATCAGATTTGTTTCTTAAACTTGAACTCAATCATATACTTAAAGAATTAACTCAATTATAACCGACTCTACAGCTGATTGGATCTAAATATGCCACAACTGTGTTGACTCAATATATAAGTTAAATAAAATCCTATAATAATGAACAAATGACAATAGTCCATATAATGATATACATATTCCTTAGAAACAATACAGTTTTACATGTAACACGCGTCTTTATAAATAAATGAAAAAACTAGATATAAACTCATGCGATGTGCGAGAGTGTTAAAATATTTTTAGATTTAGTTTTGTAAAAATATCTAGTGAAATTTTTATATAATTCATAGGAAATAAAAATCCACTAAAATATTTCTTGAATAAAAAATATTAATGAATGTCATTTCTTTTTGAAAGTATTAATGAATGTCATTGGATTCAATTAACATGTAAACAAAATTAATATATTTAGATAAAATGTAACAAAAAAATGCAAAAAGATATGATATCAAGTGTATAATAGTACTATGAATTTAAGTTTAGAATATAAGTTATATATTTTCATTGATTTTAAATGTATGAATTGATTGATCTTTAAATGTGTTGTAAGGGCTTGAGTGGGTGAGAATAAAATAAGAATAGGCAAGTCTCAAGCTATGATGAAGAGTGATTATAGGGGGTGACATGTCCAAATTTTTTATGTAGCAAAAAAGAAAGTAATTACATGGTAAAAGTCGAGATAATGTGAATTTATAAATTCACAGCTAAATTTTTGGTGTGCACAAATATATCTCCACAACCGGAAGTATCACTAAAGAATTAAATTTTTGATTAAATATTTAAGGAGTCCAACTATCTCTTATTGAATTCAATTGACAATCAATGAGTATAACCAACTCAGACCGAGGATCATCAAGGTCAATTTAATCTAAGTCCAAAACCCGAACCACATCCCACAATAAAGAACTCTCCATGGATACTTCCTTAGAAGGATCCATACTTTATCCTCTAACATGCATCTTGAAAAAGAAAAAGAAAAACCCAAGGATATGGTAGAAGGAAAAAAACTAGTTAGAAGCTTGGTTTTGATGTTAAATCTGTTTAAGAAGGATGTTTCTGCTATGTTGGTTTATGCTTTTGTGAAGCATGTAATGTACATTTTGTGTTTCATCCTGAAACATTGTAGCAATATTGCTCTTTGGTACATGGCTACATGCTCTCGCTCCATTAATATGATCAATGTTCTTTTGAAAATAAAAAAACAAAATTCCTTGATGGGACCCCTTATAACTGAAGGGGACCCGGTTCAAGTGTTTGGTTTGCATTAGAATATTATTAGCCCCATATACTTCCTAGAGCTGAGAAAAAATGAGAGAGAATGAGTACAATATTTAAGTATTTGAGAATGTGAAAGAGGATATTTGGAGGGGTTGCATCAAGGAGATTGAAAAAGAGAATAACACCTGTTAATTGTGAGACCTTCGTGGGGTTACCCTTAAACTAAATATGATATATATTATATGAAGCGTGTGTTAGGACTTAGAAAAAGAATGAACATGACGTATGAAAATGGACGGCTAGAGATCGTGCTGAAGAGTCTGTCATGTCATTCTAAAACTGGATTGTAAACTAGACAATATGATCTGCTTACTGTGTTTTGGTCCCCCCTCCATAGCTGTTAAACCTACCACATTCCCTTCAATGAAACCTTTTTTCAACTCTGTTTTTCAGTTATGGATTTTGCAGATGTTACGTGTATGGATATAATACGAGATTCTGCTACATTTTATGCTAGTGCTGAGTTGGTGAGCATGAAAATTATGATCCAGAGCTGGAAAAATCAATCTAAATTAATCAATTTATTATAAAGATTGGTTAATTATGGCTTCAGGGTTGTGAAATATTCTCATCTTGTTCTACTACTTTATATGTTTATGGCACTATTATTGGATTATTATAGGACAACAATATATTCTTTGTGACATATCGATTAATAGGATTTAATTTCTGGTTTTAGTAGATTTGCTTACGTGTGTATATTTGCTTAATTAGGGTAGTGCGTGAATGCCCCTTATTAAGTTTAGATGAAGATCCTTAAGTTTCATCTTATGTTGTATATCTGTCATGTTATCAGATGATCCGACCTATATTGTCATGAAGACATTGAAGAGCACTTTCTTAATCTCCAATCTTTTGTGACTGAAGGGGATGTATCCTATCCATGTAGGTTTCTTTTGTGATTGATTGATCAGGTTGACACACGGGTTAAACAGGGGAAATTCATAAGGGAGACATTGATCATGGACTTCACTTATGTTGGAGATGCAATGATTTCAGAAAATATAAATTAAAAATATTTAGGCATGATTGTACCACAATAAAAATGTGTGATGAAGTGACAAAAAAACATGTGGATGAACAACCCGCCCTAATGTGGGTTGACGAGTTGGCAGGTAAAAAAATAAATTGTGAGTTTAATTCTCCATGCGAGGCAGATTGATCCACCCAAAATTGCTATAAAAAAAATTAAGTGAGCAAATTATAAAAGGAAAAAAGGAACCCTATAGGCTAGCTAATCGGTATCGTTCTGCCCTAACTCATTTCCATAATGGTTATGCAGGGCAAATCAAAGCGAGGTGGTGGGTTTGGAACTCCAACCCACGCGTCTCTTTTAGTGTGTAATGTGGGTTGAACCAATGAGTTCCATCCTTACTTCATTTATGTCCATCTATTTTCAAAGTTAAACCAATGCAATTAAGGCATTAACTTTTATCCTATAACTATGAAAAATGTTTTTTTAGATAAAAAAATTTGACTTGAAATATTACATAGATCCTCTTAACATGTCATTAACATAAAAAATTATGATCAAGTTAGTAATATTTTGTTGATCATTAGATACCGGTAAATATCTAGATCATAATTTTTAATTATAAAAGTATATGGACTTGATTGGAGCATTGGAAATTATAGAGCTCGTTTTTTATCAGAAGCTTGTGATTTAGTTTTTGATGCAGCAGAGGTAGGGGAAAACAATTAGAAAATCTATCAAAAAGAAGAGAAGGAAAGACATATATAAGATTCATATCCATGTATATTGAATTGCGGATATTATTCATATTTTTCAGAAATTCTATTCCATAAAAAATTGTACTCTAGACATGTGAATAGATTGACCTTAAAACAACAACGATAAATGGAGCCTGAGGGGAAAGACATGTTGTACTCACAGAAAGACACTCATGTCATAGGCAACACATTTCTTGAGAACCATCGACACAACGAGAGGCTTGCATGGAGCGGCACCATGGTTAATGCCCAGAGTTTTAGATAAAAAAAACCTCGTCATTCTAAAATATGTGTTTTTTCATGTAAGTCGGTCATCGAGTTGGAAATATTCACATCTTAGAGCTAACTCACCTGACGGGAGATTTTACATACACAATTAAAATTAATATCAAATTGCAAATATATATATATATATATAATTTGCCTTTATTTATCTATTTATTTTTACTTTTTATGTTACAAATATATAATAGTTATTTATATGTTAAAATTAATTTAAACTTTATTTATTATTAATTTATATCATTTATTAGTTGATATAAGATTAGCAGATATTTAATTTCTACTAATTACATCATAGTTCAACAATATTTGAACCATTAAATCATGAATAGTTTTGTTTTTAAAACATTACCCAAAAGCAAAAATAGGCTTGTTTGACCATAGTTTGCAGGATTTAATCCTATTTATACAAATGAACCCAATATAAATATGATTAAGCTAATGAAATGCTCTATCCTCTGTAATTGCTCTGTTCTCAACACACTCATCTTCCTTTAGTTGGAGAACTACTGAGATCTAATCCAATGTCCATTCCATTGTAAGCAATCGGAGCATACATCCACATATCATCCGAGCTCAAAACCTGTTCCACCCAAATCAAAAAATTAGAAATCACCAATGAATTAATCATTATATTTTTAAAATAAGAAGTAGTAAAATTGTTACCTTAATTTGGAGCTGTAAAAACTTCACGTATTGAACAGCTTCCTCAAGCATGGTGCTGATATCCACCTACAATTCACCAAGAAAGAAAGCTTGAGACTATGAACACTTCATCAATAATTGAGTAGTAGTTATTCAAGTGTCATAGAGAAAGCTACCTTAGTTCCATTGGGGACAAGGCTTTGCAGTATTTTCAACCTTTCATTTATTCTTTCTCTTCGCTTCTGCAAAAGGGAAGAGATAAAACTTTTTAGCTGAGAGCAAAAACAAGATTACAAATACATGTTTAATTCTTCATCAAGAATTTCCCTTCAAAGTGGACTTATAGCATGTTGGGATCAACTTATTTTTTCTCAGAATCAATTCTGTCATTTGGAAGCTACTCACAGGTGCTTCTTCCCATAATTGATTTTGACTTCAGAATCAATGGTATAGAATGATTTCAAAACGTGCACTTACTCTTGCATATATGCTTTGTGCATCAGTGGCAGGACCACTAGTGGCTCTTGATTTTCCATATAACTTAGGAGCTTCAGGATCTTTTGGGGTCATACTTGAAGTTGCTCCTCCACTTACTAACTCCAAAGAAGCATTAGAGTCAACTTGTGAAAAACAACTGCTTTGGAGGCATGCTCCTCTACCCTCTTCATTATTGCTTATGGGCATAGCATTCCTCATGTTTTTAAAGTCCTACATAATAAAATCATGATCAGAAATCAGAATCCCACATAAGTAAACAACATAACTCATATTCTAAAGGAAGAATAGAAATGCAGTCACCTAAGTACTATTTTATTACCTCTATTGAGTTCCTAAATCTTTTTGTTGGGTTCTCCAGGTTTCTGCTTCTTTCCTCTTCTGCAGGTTCAGAAACCATCATTTCATGATACTCCCTCTTAGCCTGCAAATTGTTCTCAGTAAGAACCTGTCTCCCTGACTCTTCATTAATGCTTTGAGTAATCTGTTGGGTTAACTTGTCATTCCATTGAAAACTACCACTATCAGTGCTGGAGGTACTCCCTTGGGAGAAACTGAGAAAATTAGTATTTGTGACATTTGAAGGAAAATATGAATTGCTATTGGTGCTTGTCAAGGTCAGTGTTGTGGATTCATGACCATGCCAAATGGTAGAAGATGGCATTGGCATGCCAAAACTGGGATTTCCACAGTGCTTGTCTGTGACAGAATAGTTGCCACCAAGCAACTGGGCCATGAAGTCAGCTTCCTCAGCTGTGTAAAGTCCACTAAGAGAACCCCATTCTTCAGAAATTAACTGAATAGGTTCCATTTCCCTCTTTTTCTAGTGTGTTAGTATATAGAACAAATGAAGGAGCTTGATTTTGTTTAAATGCTTTGATGAGAATAAAAGTGAGAGTTTCAGTAGTGTATTTATACCCAACAACTTGAGGTAATGCCAAAAAGGGATATTGAAAAAGATTCTATTCATGATTGGTAAGGTAAGGACAAAATACTGATACCACCCTGAGATTAACTTGCACTAGTCCTTGATGGGGCCACTTATAATTTAAGAGGACACAGCTCAAGGTCTTGATTTGCAATAAAATACTAGTCTTGAACGAGTCTTAAAATTCTCCTCTCAAGTAGGAAGAAGCACATTGATGATTGATCAAGTGCTGTTGCTGAATGAGACTGGTGCAGTGGTGTGAGAGTTGGTACACTAGAGGACATGAATATGATGTATAGAATTAATCTGTAAGGCATTCCGGTGCACCAAGATCCGACGTACGCAGTTTCGAGACGAGGTGTGACAATTTGAACTATTGTACATAAGTTGTAACATTATTTTATTATACAAGTTGGTATTTTCAAGATTTGAATCTATGATCTCAGTCACGGTTTTTTTTTTACCAATATAATGTACTTTTAGAACCTATTTGCCATTATAGTGTAGTTTTTTTTAATTATGCAACTAGTATAAATCGTCACTCTAAATGTCCATACCTACTTTTTATTATTTTAAGAAATCACTTTGACTTTCTTTGTTAGTGACGGAAAAAAATCCGTCACAAAATCCCGATATTTAACATAAAAGGATTAGTGACAGAAGACGGAGAGTGAAATTATCCATCGCACAGAAATTAGTGACGGAATATGGTTGCCACGAAGTCTGTTCTGTCACAAAACCCTAGTGAATAATATGAAATGAATTACGACGGATATTTGAGAGGGAAGTATTCCGTCGCAAAATTTAGGGAGGAATAATGTTTGTGACGGATAGTTTCTCTCACCACCTTCCGTCACTAATTCCATTTACATAATATCAGGATTTTGTGACGGATTTTTTTCCGTCACTACGAAAGAAAGTTTGAAAACAGAAAATTAGGCGGCTGTCACAGTGGCGATTTCTTTTAAAAAATAGAAAATAGATATCTTACATAGAGTAACGATTTATACTAGTTAGGTAATTAAAAAAAACTACACTATTATGGTAATTAGGTTCCAACAATACACTATGTTGGTATGGGGAGAGAGTTCATGAGCAAATCTCTTCATAAGATAAGGGTCAACAGAGGTTGACTCCTCCATCTATACTCAAATATGGATTGACGCGTATGAGGAAAAGCATATGAGTCAAATATACGGGAAAGCATATGAGCAAATCTTTCAAGCATATGGATTGATGCGAATTTTTCTTGTTCTTAAATATATGTCATTTTATAATATCTATGAATAGGAGTTGGGGGACATATGAGTAGGGTAGGGGAGGTCCGGGGATCGATTCTTAGTGAGTGCAATTTATCTTTCCGATGTACAAAATATATCTATAAAATATTTAATTTTAAAAAAATTACCCTCATAGATAGTGAGGTTTTGAAAAGTTATTGACTTAGAGGGCAAAATTAATAGGAGAATAGACAACTCCAACAAAATATGTTACAATCAAGTCAACAATGTATAATAGTTGAAATGAAAACTACGTATAAAAATTGTAGAAAGACTCAGGCATTACTGTATTAGGACACTCTAATTATCCAAATTGTTCTCACAGGTCATGAAGTTAACTCAATGTCAAAACATTTATTGAGAGTTCAAAAATTATAAACCATTAAATCATGAATAAAATAAACCATCAGCTCATTTACAAGTCTGATTTTTAAAGCATAACCTAAGAATAAAAATAGGCTTGTTTGATTACTTAATCCTGAACATGCCAGTTATTATATTCAAATGAACTCAATAGAATATATCCTCTGCAGTTGCTCTGCTCTCATCACATTCATCTTCCTTTTGTTGGAGAAGAAGTCTAGGGGTGTTCATAACCGAACCAATCCAAACAAAACCGATAAACCGATAAAAAAACCGAAATCCAATCAAACCGAAAACCGAACGGACTGAAAATTGAAAAAACCGAAATTATTTATTGGATCGGATCGAATTTCGGATTTGATTTCCAAAACCGAACCAATCCAATCCAAACCGAACATTCACAAATATGTATACTTTTAGTTATACATATATCATTCCATTTACACTTACATAGTACATATTTATTGTATATATATTGATATATTGATTATATCACACATGCATCAAAGTTTACTATATACATGCATCAAAGTAAACAATTATAATCATAATTTTAAAATATGTTGACTATGTTATAATTTATGAATGTTATATTAATGTTATAAATTATGTATCATTGTATTTATCTTATATTATATATTTTTAAAATTTATACAACACAATTTCAAAGTATAAAAAAGTGAAAAAAAAAACCGAACAATCCAATCCAATCCAAACCGCTATAGATTGGATCGGATTGGTTCGGATTTGAATTTAGTAAAAAATCCATTGGATGACAAAATCATAAAACCGATGAGATCGGATCGGATGATTTTTCTCCTCAAAACCGATCCAATCCAATCCGCGAACACCCATATGGAGAACTACGTACTGAGATCTGATCCAATGTTCATTCCATTGTAAACAATCGGAGCATACATCCACAGATCCTCAGAGCTCAAAAGCTGTTCCATCCAAATAAAAAAAATTAGAAATCAGAAATGAATTAATCATTAGCATTGGCAAATAAGAAGTTTTAAAAGCTGAAATTTGGATGCAGTGGAAGGAAGGTTCTGAAATTGTTACCTTAATTTGGTGCTGTAAAAACTTCACGTATTGAACAGCTTCCTCTAGCATGGTGCTGATATCCACCTACAATTCACCAATAAAGAAAGCTTGAGAGTATGAACACCTTCACCAATAATTGAGTAATAGCTAGCTCAAATGTCATAGAGAAATCTACCTTAGTTCCATTGGGGATAAGGGTTTGCAATATCCTCAACCTTTCATTTATTCTTTCTCTTCTCTTCTGCACAAGGGAAGAGATAAAACCTTTAAGACTTAATGAACATTATTTCACTTGTGTTGCATAGATATGGGTACAGTACCGGATATGGATAAAGTATGAATTTTTAAAAAAGTTAAAACACTAGTATGCTTATATATATAAGAGATGGTCATCCAAAAAAGAAGGAGACATTGATTTTGCAACTTATACAAGGTCAACCAATGCAACACATTGGTTGTAAAGGTTTTTTACGCTTGTGATAGATATACAAGTTTTATTCTTGTATACATGAAAATAAAAATAAAAACTGATAAAAAGGTTTTAATTCTAGTTAATATGTATCCAAAAAGTACTCATGAAGTACCTAATTTTTTTTGAAAAATTATTTCATAACAAGATTGCTAATGATTATAGACACATGTTGAATTCTCCATCATGTATTGAAGAAATTAATTAATGTCCCTAAAAAGAGACTTACTCTTGCATATATGCTTTGTGCATCAGTGGCAAAACCACTAGGAGCTCTTGATTTTCCATGTAAATTAGCAACTGCAGGATCCTTTGGGCTCAGACTTGGTGATACACCTCCATTTAGCTCCAAAGAAGCATTAGAGTCAACCTGTGGAAAACAACTGATTTGTATGCTTTCTCTTCTACCCTCTTCATTGATACTTATAGGCATAGCATTCCTCATGTTTTTAAAGTCCTACATAACCAAATCATGATCACAATCCCAGGTAAGTAAACAGCATAACTCAAATATTCTGAAGGAAGAATAGAAATGCACCTAAACACCAGCTATCATTTTTTATCCGTCACTTTAAAGTTTTAGCACATATATTATGTACCAACATCAATTCTCATTTTTATTAAAATTACTATCTAGCTAATATAACTTTCTATAATAAATTCAGTATCTCTCTTATTAATTTTAACTCTTCAATTTTCCTATTGATAAGTGCTCATTTTACGTCTATTTGAATATCATTTTAAACACTTATTTGACTTGTATGCTTGCATTTTTTATCATTTTATCCCCAAAGTAATTAGTTTAGTAAATACATAATTTTAACTTATAAATTGTGTAAACATTATATATTTCATGTGTTTAACTGATAAGTGTCATTTTTACGTATATTTGAATTCATTTTAGGCACTTATCTTAAGTGATTCATGAGAAATTCTTATTAGTTCTCCTCATCTTGATTGGAATTTGTTATTTGATTGAGAATTAAGCTCAAATGTGTTTTATGATTGATTATATTCTCAAATTTTGATGTAGGGTCTAAGTTCTCAAGGAAAAATGTATATTTTCATGAGACTTGAAGAATTTTTGGATCATCAAGGTGCCCAGCGCTTGTCAGTGGCCGCCCAGCGCCTATGGCAGTTCCAGAAACCCAACCTTGAAGTAACTGGGCGCCCAGCACTCTGCACAGATGCAGAAATCATTATAAAAGGATTTTTCTTCAGTTTCAAAAGGGAACTCGATTTTGGAGACTTAGAACAGAACCCAAACAGAGAGAACTTGAAGGAGATCATCAAGGAAGGTCTAGGAGGCTAGAGAGAAGGCTTTGGAGCCGGTTTCATCGCCGGGGAACCGTCACGGATTCGGTTTTTCATCGTTATTCTTCTCTTTTATGATTGTAAAGCTATCCATGGAAATGGATAGCTAATTTCTCATTTGTTGGGATTAGAACTAGTTGCTTTGATGCTCATGTAATCTATTTGATTTCCTTTCATGCAAATTTCATGTTTCTATGCTAAAGAATCAATGGTTTTCTCTTTTGCTTCATGCTATATCTGAGGTTTAATCCCCTTGGGTATTTTGATTGATTCAAACTTGTGTAGGGAACTCACACATTCTTGAGTCTGAACTAGAGTTAATCATATGTATCTTTGCCATGATTCAATTATTTTACCTTGTGCTTTATGCTTGTTTTGGATTGATCACCTAGAACATGAATTTAGGTTTAATAGGATGGTGGGAACTAGCTATTTAAACCTGAAATAGGTAAAATCATCTAATGATTCTAAGGTCTAGGGATAGGGTCAGATCATTAGTCCATTCAAACATCCATGCTTAATGCTACTCACTATTGTTAATCGATCAAGGGATTGAGGGTTAATATAGCTGAGTTGATAATCTTCTACGTCGGGGGACTGGGTAGTAAGATAAGAAATGGTGGGAGGAATCAATTTCATAGAACTATATTTGTATGTGAATCAATAGAATACATAGAGGTCAGACAACGAAACTCTAATCTCAGCAAAACTATCTACCTTGGTGAATCCAACTCTTTTATCTTCTTTATTTATGTTTTTATGTTTTTAAACAAACACCTGCAATATATTTGTAAACCATGATTTAAGTCTGTTAGCTATTGAACGGCATAAGTATTACACCTCCTTGTGGATACGACAAAACCCTTTACTATACTACAATTGAGTCTTGAGAAATTCAAACGTAGAGTGGTAAAAAATCTTTCATCATAAACTTGGATTTTGATGTAGGAAAGAAATTCATGAAGAATCCAAGTTTAAAGTAAAAATGTGCAATTTTAGAGAGGCTGGGTGCTGAGCACCAACTTGGAGATGCTGAGCACCCTAAGAAGCTGAAGAATCTTTGTCCTGAAAAAAGCAGAGCGCTGAGCGCCCAACATATGGCGCTGAGCGCCCATGACGGTGGGAACTCTTCAACTTGAAGAAACAGGGGCGCTGAGCGGCCTCTGAAGGGCGCTGAGCGCCTGTGGCCGCCTCAAACACGTATAAAAGGCCAGAAATCATATTTTTGAGGGATCTCTCCCATTCTCTTCGATTTTCTCTCAATTTTGGCACCATAACAGAGCAAGAGAGTCGGGCTTCATGGAGGAGGGGTCCTTGGGCTAGGATTGGATGGATTGGAGCTTCAAGATGGTGATGGCAGCCATGGGAGGACGGTGACAACCTCCCGGAAGCCATGGAAAGCTTCCATGGTCGTGGTTACGTCGTCTCCTCTTGGGTTTCAGTTCTTTCTTCCATTTCCCTTGTAGTTTTTGTTTTCTATTTGTGTATTTAGATTGTATTACTTGGCTCTTTGATTGTTCTAAGTTCGTTCATTGATGTAAGTGGAAATCTTTCATGTATGGTGTTTCTCTTTACACTTCATGTTTCTAACCAATCAATTGATAATAAAATGAACTTCACTAATTTGTAAATATAGCGAGAGGTTGATATAAGTTGGTGTATGCTTAGATCAATGGAAGTAGAGCGCCTATGTCTTAGGTCACAACACGGTGTTAAAGTTTTACTTTCTTCGCTTCAAGTATTGATTGTTTGTGTTAGATTTCTATGGACTAGCATGAGATCGGGAGATAATTGTGGGTCTGGTTTAAGAGAGAAACCACTCAGTGAACTAGTTGTCCTAGAATAAGAATATATTGGGTAGGAGCAATAGTGGATTTCCACGTGACAGGTGGGGTTCTGAGTTCTAACAGGAGTTTCCGGAGTGACAACGGAGATTTGCAAACATAGGGTACCTTGTCTTAGGATGAATTGGTCATTGGGAATGTCTTTGAGAGATAACTCGAGCTATATTATTCCTTTTGGATTTTCTAGATGGTAAGAGATTACGTCTAGGAATTTCAACTGATAGATTCACCTAGGCTAGGGATAGTTGGGTGGATAGCTCTCGGCATCATAAATGAAATGAACCATTGCATAAGTGTTTGAGTTGAAAACAATCTAAGAACTAGGTGACAACATTTCTAAATACGTTTTCTTCTTTGTTACCTCAGTAAACCTTCTTTTACTGTTTTCTTTTATATTCAAAAACCACAAAAACAATCTATCAAACATCTTTTTATCTGCTCAGATCAATATTTAACTGGTGGAACTGATGTTCACATAATCCCTGAGGACGATAAACTCGTATCTGCTTTACTACGATTGAATCATAAGAGTTTGGTTCCAAAGCAGTACAAACAACAAGGAAAAAACCTTTATCACCTATCCCTATTATGAATTATTTTAAGTTAAAAGGTTATAATTGCTGCAACATAATTAATATTTTCTTGAACATTTAAAAGTGATGGACATATAGGAAAGAAAAATCTCTCAATTAATAACATAAAATGAACTGAGAATAACAATTTTTTTTATTTTGTACTATTCTATTACCTCTATGGAGTTCCTGAATCTTTTTGTTGGGCTCTCCAGGTTTCTGCTTCTTTCCTCTTCTGCAGGTTCAGAAATCATCATTTCGTACTCCCTCTTAGCCTGCAAGTTGTTATCAGCAAGAACTTCTAGACCTGATTCTTCATCAATGCTTTCATTTGTCTGTCGGCTTAACTTGTCATTCCATTGAAAGCTACCACTATCATTGTTGGAGAGAAGATATGAATTGCTATTGGTGCCTGTCAACGTCACTGTTGTGGATTCATGACCATGCCAAAATGTAGGTGGCATGCCAAAACTGGTATTTCCACTATCACTGTTCTCTGTGATAGCATAATTATAATTACCACCAAGCAACTGAGCCATGAAGTCAGATTCCTCAGCTGTGTAAATTCCACTAAGAGAACCCCATTCTTCAGAAACCAACTGAGCCATTGTTTTTTAAAACCTTTTGAGAATGAAGGGTCCCTTGTTTCAATTTTTTTTGGTACAGTCTCTTGTTTCAATATAATGCTTTGATGAGAGTAAAAGTGAGAGTTGTACTAGTGTATTTATACCCAACAATTTAAGGTAATGCCAACAAGGGATATAGAAAACAAACTCAATGTACCAATTTTTTTGTGTGTAGACACTTAACAATATAAAGAGAAGAGAGAAAAGTAATAGATATGATATGTGATATGATGTGACAAGAAAAAAGAGATCGAAAAAAAAGTGTACACGAGTTTTGTTACTATTATAGTATAGTGCACACGAATTGGAACAGTATAGAAAAAAATTCATTCATGATTGGCATGAATTAGGATAAGGGTAAAACTTCGTTTACACCATACTAGAAAGAGATGAGAAATAAGTAATAAATGAGATATATAATGTGATGTGACTAGAAGAGAAGAAGAGAAAAAATATGGTGAGCTAATGTGTATGCATTGTTTAGTAGTATATGTATTATCATTTGTGCTAAGCTAAATGAAAAAATAATGATACCTTTGATTAATTGATGGGACCACTTATAAATTTGAGTACCCAGCTCAATTAAAATGATTGGGGCTTAAGATTCCCATTAAATTAAAGTAGTACTACTTGAAGGGAGCTTGAGATTCTCCTAGGAAACACATAGATAAAGTACTATTGTTGAATGAGACAGGTGTAGTTGATATTTGTTACATTAATATTTCATTCACACTTTAATTTCACTTTTACTCATATGGAAAGTAATTAAGATATGAATACAAGAAACATGAGTGAGTAATATAATATATGATATGATAAGAAAAACAAAAAGAAATAAGAATTGAAGAAAAATAAGTGAAAATTAAATGAAAGAAAATATTAATGTGAAAGAATCATTACTCAAATATTATATGCTAAATGGAACAAGAATTAGGTGTTGTGAAGTATAAAGAAAATGAAGTGGCAAGTGAATGAATTTGGAATCTCTAAAGTCAAGCGAAACTCACATTTTATCATTTTGAGTCGTTCAATCAAGATTGAAGAATTTGCGTTGAAAGTAACTATTCTACATCAATTGTTACAACTAAATATGTGAATCATCTAATTGAAAACCACATACAACTTAAAATGCTTTTTTTCACTTACAGTAAAGAATCTAAATTCGAAGAGAATCTAATTCCGAAGAGAAGGGCTTGGGCTTTAGTCATGGTGATGTCTCATGTACATGTCAAACATTCTAAAAACTTAATTTATAATCGCAGAAACATTGTTGTCAGCCAACTGTGATCTAGCTCCGTCAACTTAACATTCTGTTTTGTTATTAAAACTAAAGGTATCTTAGACCAGTTTGGTGATCTACTTGATTAGCAATTCTATTTCTCCCATGATGATGATATCACCATTAGTAGTAAGCCTAGCTAGCCTATATATAAACTCAATATGTCTTTTATAAACTTTTCTGTGGAGGCAAAGTTGAAAAGCACCTAAGTAACATGTGAAACAGAGGTTTTCACATCATACAAATCCTGAAGCATTTGGTTTACAGTGTTAACGACAAGATAGTATATATATATTTCTTTTTTACAATATATAAATTTGGAAATACTAGATCTGCTTATACTTTAAATTGTTTGTCATCTTGTATTAATATAGAAGACTTTGCGAAATTGTAGCTTTGTTAAATTGTTTGACTTAAGATAAATTTGGAAAATGTTGCTTTCGCCTTTCGATGTGAAAATTGTTGTAAATAAATCATATAAAGACTATCTCATGATATAATGTCGTACTAGACTATCAAATATTAATCCACATTTCTTATTATCCCATGAAAAAGAAATACATGAAGGAAAGTACCTCATTCATAAATTAGACAACGGTTGTGGAATTACTTAGACAATTGAATGACCTATTCACGACAAGAAAAATCGTTCATAATCATAGCGTCGGTCCAATGCTAATAAGGCAAATGCTTACACTAAAGTTGATTTGGTATCGGCTTACGTCGCACTCGCATTAAATAAATTGAAGCTAGTGACAGAGCATCGACTACAGTGATTGACGCTTAGTTTACGTCAGTTCAGCCGATGCAACTCACTTAATATTTTTGTTGACACAAATTGAAAATAATTAATCACTGCCGGTCATATATATTAATGAATGAATGGATTTTTATTGCAATTAAGAAAGATAACCGATGAAAATTTTATCATTGAAATTTTTCAATAAATGAATCTTGTAAATTCCATTAAATTAATTAATGTTGCAGCAGTTACGACCGCTGCTAATGCAACAAGGAGTCGAGCTTTCATTTTGCGGTGGTTGAAACCGTTGTTATATGCCACCCGGTGTAAATTGATCGTGCACGACTTGTAACAGCGTTTTCTATACATTTCAAGGCAATTTGATCCCCGCAAATTGCCTTTAAATCTGCCACAATTGTCATTTTTCTTGTAGTGCTCTTAGTAATTAAAACTTCAATATTTGTAGCAACATTCTCGACATATCAAATCTGACTTATTATTTTTTATATTACTTGTATATATAAAATTATATGCATCATATACAACTTTATCCAAAATTGTGTCTCATAAACACAACTTGAAGTGGAGGTATTGGTGCTAGTGGAAAATCTTATGCAAGTAGTGGCAATCATGTTTACAAACTTTTCTATCAAATTAAGGATGTCAAATTAAGGATGTTCTAACTCTATCAAAAAATCCGTCAAAAAAAAAAACTCTATCAAAAAATATTTTAAAATAATGTTAAATAAGACTTTCCATTTTTATCATGTATATTTTTATCCCAAACTATAATAATAATACTCTTTTTTACAAAAAAAGTGTTGATCTAGTACTTTCAAAAAAAAGTGTTGATCTAGTGGTAAACTAGCTAGAACCATATAAGAGTGATGATAAAAATCCAAACCTCTGAAAGTCATTTATTGTGAGAGACAATTAGAAATTCCCGCACATGTAGGACATCCGGATCAAAGGAATATATATATATATATATATATATATATAGATATATATATATTTTAAAGGTTAACAAAGTATACTTAGAATTCCTCTTTTGATTACTTACTTATTTATATGGAGGCAAATTTATTTATTTATTTTGTAAATGGGTTTTTTAATCAACCAAAGTAAATGGTACTTAGATTAATACGAAAGGACTTGTTCAGCGGCACTTACATTACTGGGACTAAAAAATTATATACAAAGTCCTTAAATTTCTAGGAACACCTATGAACCAAGCTGACTCTCTAAGCAGTAGGATTTCTTTTCTTTTTAACTTACAGATCCATCTTGTGAAACTCATTTGCCTATTCCGGAGTTTGTGATCTGATTAGCTTTCAAGGAAGCCATCATATGCAGCACTAGAGAAGTGAAGACAGCAACACTGAGGAAAATATGACAACTTCGGAATATATACCCTAACCAACAACAGTAAAAACAGAGAGGGGGAGGATGGTGGTGGTGGCAGTGGCAGTGGCGGAGGAGGTCGTTGCTCAGGCATAGCGTCAAAGGTGGCACGACGGTGAAGACAACATGGGGTGGAGGGGTGAAGGAACTAGTGGTGGCCACCAAAAAGAGAGAAAATCCATACTATAAAGGGAGAAAAAACTTACTTAATTGAGTGGCAAATTCATCTAATATAGTAGAGAACTCACTTATTGTGCGAGTGGTTTATATTTTATATATCTTTAACGGAAGTTTCTACCCGCTAAGAAAACTGTAGATATTTCTACCAACAAATGTCTTTTTCGATATGATTCAAGATAAATGTACTCAATTTATTTAGGGAAAAAAGTACTATGTTTACCACCTTAAACTTTGAGTAGTTTGCAAATAGTCACCATGAATTTTTCTTTTATCACAATTAATCATTAAACTCTTACTATTATTTTAATGGACTCCTCTTTTAATTTTGGATTAAGTTACAACTGATTATTAAATATAGATTTTGTACTTCTTCAAGAAAAGGAAAAAAAATACATAAAATCACGTGAACTTCATACTTTTTTGCAAATGAACATCTATAAATCCCACAATTCATTATAATTAAGCATTAAACTTTTGCTAATTATGAACAGAATGATCAATTAGTAGATATTTAAGGATTGATTAGGACTAAATAAAATATGGTGCCCATTGGCAAGAAGTATAAAATTGAGGTGGTGAGATGCATTTTCCTCAATTATTAATTAGTGCATGGAGCAAAATTACAAAAATATAGTGGAGTCGATGACTAACTGAGGCAGGTGTTATCGCACCAAATAACCAATTATACCGGCGGTTTGTACGGTGGAGTTTACGCGTCTGACCTTCATGCATATTGGCAACTGTCCCCAATACACACAACGCAGACAAAATTGTCTTTCAGTTTAATTTCCTTTTTTTTTTTGTTGGGTTTCATATATAATAAGTGGTACAAGTACAACAGAATAAAATTAATTTGTATTCTGCTTAACATATGTAAATTGAAAAGTACAGTCTAATAATCATTTAGCATTTGAAACCAGACGTTAAATGAAACTGCACCAATCCATTCTAGTGAAATTAGTTTCATAAGTTGATCTCTTTGACAATTGTTAGCTGAATGTTGTTAAATTAAACCAATTTATTTAATTAGAAATATTTGATAAAATGTATTATATATATATATATATATATATGACATCACCTAATATATGTTGGTAATGCTCTCAATTACCGACGACTTGCTCGTTAGCAATGCACTTTTTCCAAGAAAAAAAAACATTTTTGACGGCTATGGCTGCCAATTTGTGAGGGAAAGTTCAGGTGGAGGGAATACTTAGCAGGTAAAGATTAGTGATTGTCCACGGATGGAAAGTACTGACGGTCATAATTGTCGGTAATGCCATCGACCATACCCTCAAACAAACTGGTCCAAACAGTTGTTTGTGAAAATTAGAATAATATTTGCTAAAATGAGAATTCAATTCTCACCAATAATATTTGCTAAAATGAGAATTAAGCTAATAAATTATCAGAAATAAAAATGATTGGTTCTAAAATCTTATTTTCGCGCCCACTATATATGTTTTCCACAAATATATCAATCAATACATTAATTATAAGTTGTAACAAATAAAAAATAAGTCAGATTTCTTATGAGCGTAGCTATTTGGCACGACAACCAATAGCACACCTGTGCCACGACCAGTGCATTTTTCAATTTTACAATCACCGATTGAAAAAATTAAATCTATGTGTAGTGGGAATCAGTTAATCATACGGTGGAAATCACTTCGTCGCCTCTCGTGTCACATGTAGTCGTGATCTTTATCTTTTTCCATTTCTTATAGTTCTTGCTGGTTTTATTTTGTAATCTTACAATGTTTCTCCCTTAATTAATTGTTTTGGTTTTGCTGATAATTAGCTCACTTGAAAATTTAATGTTATTCTAGTTATATAGAGTCGATAACTATCTAATTGTTTTTTTACGTTAACTGCTAAATTTAAATCTAATCATGACATTGAAAAAAAATAAAAATAAAAATAAATCCAGTCATTGTCAAAAACTTAAAGTGTAAGTCAATCTTTTTTCTTGATTTATTTATTTATGTACTTTAATTTGAAGCCTTTAGAAAGTAAGGACTCTGTTTCTGGCATATCATGCGTGCGCTTGTACTTTAGAAATGATTAATGATGCCCGTGTGTAAACAAGTATATTTGAGTATTTATTTATAATCTAACTTTATAAAGTTACTGAATTAGTTGAAAATAAGTTATAAGAATGCGTAAATTTTTATTCATAAGTCAATTTTATAATTTATATAAATAAACTCAAAACAACTTATATGCAGGTATAAACTATTTATATAAATTCACTCTAAGGGTTTATATCACAAAATAAGCTCAAACAATTTCTTTTTCTTTTTCAAACAGCACCTAAATCAAGAAAAATAATATGTACTCCTATGGTTCATGTTTTGGTTTATGTAACATAGCCAAATAGTTTATAGATAAGCCGGCAGGCACGACTTGAGACTTGAGAGGGGTCTTTTTTTTCTTTCTGTGAATTTATTTGTTTGCAGACTAATCTTATGAAACAGCTGGCATTTCGTTCGCTATTTCTTCCCCTAATAGTTTTTTATCTCGTGGCCTTAATTAATTCATAATATTTATGTTGGAATTGAAATGCATTAATCTTTTATAACAAGTTTATTAATTAAGTGTTCTTTAAAAAAAGATTATTTACTGTACGCTTAAAATATAAATGAATTTAATTTACACAGACAAGTTTAGATAAAATGTATGTACGTACATTTTTTATAATCATAACTTTAAATTTTTGTACAAATTAATTGCTATTTATATATTTCAAAAATATGCTTACCAGTAGATCTTAATTATGAGTACTCATATATAAACATATAGAACATACATCCTTCTCACATATGTGTTAGGGACAGTTTTTAACTTCTGCAAATATAGTTGGTGATTAACCACCACTAACAAATGTATAATTAGATGTCGCACGATTTATGTATGTTTACATATTATTATTGTATAATTATTAAATTTGCAACTTATTTTTGAAATTAATTTGCAACTTAAAAAGTTAACAATTTTTTGACAAATTGCTTGTCGTCCTATTTTAATACTTTGGACCCTTATATGATATAATCACATATAAGACAATAAGAAGAGCTTTAGACCCTTATTTTCCATCTGCGCACTTGTTTTGGAAATGATACCCAACTACAAGTGTCAAGCGAAGAGTAATCCCATTACAATCTGAGCCTACATCAGATTGTAAACAAGACTTTAGTTTGTTGAAATTCTGGAACCTTTTGATTTGATGCTACTAACGAAGAACATGTTATTTTCTTGTCTTCTTCTGCTGTTGGGTAAGGTGGTTTGCCCACAAAATGAATGAAACAAGAAAAGACCTCCTAACCGAAGGCAATGCAAATAAATGAAGGCAGCAATTATTTTAAGGGATTGACAATTGATTTGTCAACCACTTAACTCTAGAATGTTGGATGATTTCAACTAATTTAATAAACAGAAAGTCAAAAAGCGAAGGTCAGCTCTATTGTCCATTTTAATATAGGGGTCAATTTGATGAGATCCTTTTGCTCCTTCGTTTCTTTTAGTTTCATAATTTGACTCCTCGTTTCTTTGGTTCTACCGGCAGGTCGCGGTTAGGGTCAAGTTCCTATCTTCTGTAGATATTTCTACCAACAAATGTCTTTTTCGATATGATTCAAGATAAATGTACTCAATTTATTTAGGGAAAAAAGTACTATGTTTACCACCTTAAACTTTGAGTAGTTTGCAAATAGTCACCATGAATTTTTCTTTTATCACAATTAATCATTAAACTCTTACTATTATTTTAATGGACTCCTCTTTTAATTTTGGATTAAGTTACAACTGATTATTAAATATAGATTTTGTACTTCTTCAAGAAAAGGAAAATAAATACATAAAATCACGTGAACTTCATACTTTTTTGCAAATGAACATCTATAAATCCCACAATTCATTATAATTAAGCATTAAACTTTTGCTAATTATGAACAGAATGATCAATTAGTAGATATTTAAGGATTGATTAGGACTAAATAAAATATGGTGCCCATTGGCAAGAAGTATAAAATTGAGGTGGTGAGATGCATTTTCCTCAATTATTAATTAGTGCATGGAGCAAAATTACAAAAATATAGTGGAGTCGATGACTAACTGAGGCAGGTGTTATCGCACCAAATAACCAATTATACCGGCGGTTTGTACGGTGGAGTTTACGCGTCTGACCTTCATGCATATTGGCAACTGTCCCCAATACACACAACGCAGACAAAATTGTCTTTCAGTTTAATTTCCTTTTTTTTTTTGTTGGGTTTCATATATAATAAGTGGTACAAGTACAACAGAATAAAATTAATTTGTATTCTGCTTAACATATGTAAATTGAAAAGTACAGTCTAATAATCATTTAGCATTTGAAACCAGACGTTAAATGAAACTGCACCAATCCATTCTAGTGAAATTAGTTTCATAAGTTGATCTCTTTGACAATTGTTAGCTGAATGTTGTTAAATTAAACCAATTTATTTAATTAGAAATATTTGATAAAATGTATTATATATATATATATGACATCACCTAATATATGTTGGTAATGCTCTCAATTACCGACGACTTGCTCGTTAGCAATGCACTTTTTCCAAGAAAAAAAAACATTTTTGACGGCTATGGCTGCCAATTTGTGAGGGAAAGTTCAGGTGGAGGGAATACTTAGCAGGTAAAGATTAGTGATTGTCCACAGATGGAAAGTACTGACGGTCATAATTGTCGGTAATGCCATCGACCATACCCTCAAACAAACTGGTCCAAACAGTTGTTTGTGAAAATTAGAATAATATTTGCTAAAATGAGAATTCAATTCTCACCAATAATATTTGCTAAAATGAGAATTAAGCTAATAAATTATCAGAAATAAAAATGATTGGTTCTAAAATCTTATTTTCGCGCCCACTATATATGTTTTCCACAAATATATCAATCAATACATTAATTATAAGTTGTAACAAATAAAAAATAAGTCAGATTTCTTATGAGCGTAGCTATTTGGCACGACAACCAATAGCACACCTGTGCCACGACCAGTGCATTTTTCAATTTTACAATCACCGATTGAAAAAATTAAATCTATGTGTAGTGGGAATCAGTTAATCATACGGTGGAAATCACTTCGTCGCCTCTCGTGTCACATGTAGTCGTGATCTTTATCTTTTTCCATTTCTTATAGTTCTTGCTGGTTTTATTTTGTAATCTTACAATGTTTCTCCCTTAATTAATTGTTTTGGTTTTGCTGATAATTAGCTCACTTGAAAATTTAATGTTATTCTAGTTATATAGAGTCGATAACTATCTAATTGTTTTTTTACGTTAACTGCTAAATTTAAATCTAATCATGACATTGAAAAAAAATAAAAATAAAAATAAATCCAGTCATTGTCAAAAACTTAAAGTGTAAGTCAATCTTTTTTCTTGATTTATTTATTTATGTACTTTAATTTGAAGCCTTTAGAAAGTAAGGACTCTGTTTCTGGCATATCATGCGTGCGCTTGTACTTTAGAAATGATTAATGATGCCCGTGTGTAAACAAGTATATTTGAGTATTTATTTATAATCTAACTTTATAAAGTTACTGAATTAGTTGAAAATAAGTTATAAGAATGCGTAAATTTTTATTCATAAGTCAATTTTATAATTTATATAAATAAACTCAAAACAACTTATATGCAGGTATAAACTATTTATATAAATTCACTCTAAGGGTTTATATCACAAAATAAGCTCAAACAATTTCTTTTTCTTTTTCAAACAGCACCTAAATCAAGAAAAATAATATGTACTCCTATGGTTCATGTTTTGGTTTATGTAACATAGCCAAATAGTTTATAGATAAGCCGGCAGGCACGACTTGAGACTTGAGAGGGGTCTTTTTTTTCTTTCTGTGAATTTATTTGTTTGCAGACTAATCTTATGAAACAGCTGGCATTTCGTTCGCTATTTCTTCCCCTAATAGTTTTTTATCTCGTGGCCTTAATTAATTCATAATATTTATGTTGGAATTGAAATGCATTAATCTTTTATAACAAGTTTATTAATTAAGTGTTCTTTAAAAAAAGATTATTTACTGTACGCTTAAAATATAAATGAATTTAATTTACACAGACAAGTTTAGATAAAATGTATGTACGTACATTTTTTATAATCATAACTTTAAATTTTTGTACAAATTAATTGCTATTTATATATTTCAAAAATATGCTTACCAGTAGATCTTAATTATGAGTACTCATATATAAACATATAGAACATACATCCTTCTCACATATGTGTTAGGGACAGTTTTTAACTTCTGCAAATATAGTTGGTGATTAACCACCACTAACAAATGTATAATTAGATGTCGCACGATTTATGTATGTTTACATATTATTATTGTATAATTATTAAATTTGCAACTTATTTTTGAAATTAATTTGCAACTTAAAAAGTTAACAATTTTTTGACAAATTGCTTGTCATCCTATTTTAATACTTTGGACCCTTATATGATATAAATCTGAGCATTGGTTTCAACTCTCTGTTGCATTTGGACCCTGGTTTAACCTGGGAAAAGCTCACCAATGAGCTGCTGGAGCGCTATGGCTCTGCAAGCAAAGGAGATGTGTTTGAGCAACTCTCAGATCTCCAACAGAAGGGAACAATCGATGAATACGTTCTGGAATTTGAGCGTTTGTTGTCTCAAACTCCAAATCTACCTGATGAGCAATTCTTCGGATACTTCATTCATGGTCTCCGAGAGGATATTCGAGCACGCGTCCGGAGTATGCGTACGTTGGTGCCTCTGCCACGTTCTCGATTGATACCTTTGGCAAGAGCAGTGGAGACGGAGCTCCACGACCCAGGTCACTCGCGCACCGGGTCGAAGGAAGGAGCCTCACTTTCTGGATTCGGGTCGGGTTCTTTTACCAGAGCGGCCCAACATGCGTCACTTGGGTCTGGTCCACCGGGTCAGAAACCCAATCAGGGATGGGTAATGGTCAAGAGCAAAGACGATAAGGTCGATCGACGTGAGGACAACATCAACCCTCGCACACCTCCGCGCGATCGAGGGATACGTCACCTGCCTTACCAAGAGCTTCTGGATCGAAGGCAGAAGGGGTTGTGTTTCAAATGCGGAGGAAAGTATCATCCTCTTCATCAGTGCCCTGATAAGCAACTTCGTATAATGTTAGTCGATGAATCGGAAGAGGTGAACGACAAGCCTGAGCAAGAAGCAGACACGACGGGAGCGGTGGTGGATGGTGAGTGCAGCATCATGAGCCTGGAAGCGGAGCCAACCCAGACTCGAACCATGAAGCTACAGGGGGCAATCGGTGGTGTACAAATGCTCATTTTGGTGGACAGTGGCGCGACGCATAACTTCATATCCCGCCGCGTGGTGGAAGCCATAGGATGGGTTGTTCAGACAACACCGATGATGCGAATCCGATTGGGAGATGGGTATAAAGCCATTGCTCGAGGAAAGTGTGAACAAATGGAGGTAGGAATCAGAGATTACAAGACAACAGTGGATGCCCTGCTGTTAGACTTAGATGACACCGACTTGGTCTTGGGAGTGGCATGGCTCGCTACGCTTGGGGAAATGAAGGTTCATTGGGGGAAAAGGACTATGAAATTCCAACACGAGGGAAAGTGGGTCTATCTACAAGGTCAGGACTATGCTCGGGAAGAAGGAAAGGCTCTACAGAGTTTCTTTGGCAGTAACAAGTGGGAATTTGGGGGGTGTTACCAGGCTTCTTCTTTGCTTACCCTGGAGCCTGCAGATGACAAGCAGGGAGAATCTCACCTATCCAAAGTCCAGGCACAACAATTAGCCACCTTACTGTCAAGTTTTGATTATATCTTTGCCACAGTATATGGACGTGACCCTCCTATTATCCTTCGATTCACATCTGGTGAAACAAACGTAAAAGCAGTGGCACTAGAACTGGTAACTCACGGTGAAGCTCTACGCCAACTCAAGCACCACTTAGCCCGCGCCCAAGGAAGAATGAAATCCCAAGCTGACAAGAAGAGGGGGGACAAGCAAATTGCGATTAGGGAATGGGTTTATCCCACTTTTCACGTTTCACTACTCAAAAAAGCGGTTGGGGACTATTCTATGGAGCAAGGATTACCACAGGGAATGAATGGCAAGTTCGTGGAGTCAGTGGAACCTGCATTGGTACTAGCCACCCAAGATATATTGCAGCTCGACGAAACAGTGAAGCAATTTCTGATCCAGTGGCCAGGGAAACCTACGGACGAAGCAACTAGGGAAGATGAGCAAACATTTTTGAACCAATTTCCCGCTTTCAACCTTGAGGACAAGGTTGTGTTTCAAGGGGGTGGTATTGATAGGCCCCTAAATAGAGAATGGGCTGAGACAATTAATCCTGAGACAATTAATCCAAGGCCCAAGGTATGGCACGTGTATGTGAGGAGGGGGAAGGAAGGAAGCATCCAGAAGAAGAGTGAGCTGGCAGTGTGAGAAAGGGTGCTAGGAAGAGTTAGTTACGGGAATTAGGGGAATTGGTGTATAAAGGGGATTCTGTTAGTAGGGGAGAGGTATCTAAGAATATTGTGATTGTAAGAGTGAATAGAGAAATGCCTTCTCTATAGGAGCTTAGCTCTGGAGTAGTAGTGATACTACTGTAATTGTCCTTTTCCATTAATTCAATCAAACGATTCCCAGTTTTCTTTTCATTTTCTCTTTACTGTTTCTTTGGTTCCCATCACAGATCAACAAGCATATATCTTTTAGTTAACATTGTACCAACTTGAGATTGTTATGTTTATTAAAAGTTGACATCTTAAGAGGTCGAAGGGTTAATTGGAAAGGACAATATTCATATAAGATGTATCTAAAAGCATTTGACCTTGAGGGAAAAGCACATTAGAAATTTGCTTGAGACGTCTCGCATGCGCATCATTCCAATTTTCATCTTATCTTATAGAGACAAATTGTATCTAAAAGCCTCCCTTCATTGAGTAGTCAATATGGTGCTCTGATTTTGATTGCTGTTTTAATTGTGATACAGCAACCACCTACACAGTTCATAATTAGAATTTTATGACAGCTTTACTCAAATAATTAAATATCACTATTCATATATTGAAGGGTTCTATGTGGGATTTCTTTTTGGTCTAACCCCAGGTACCCAGGAATATGCCCGTCATGGTAGACTAGCTTTCTCGGTTGAAGGTTTTTCTCATACAAAACTCAATATCTTATTTAAGAGGAATCAAATATGTATTCCTTGATTTTGAGCAATCCATTTCATTTTTCTAAACTACTCATTAATCAAAAGGCTAAAGTTGTTGAACTAAAAAAGAAGAGGTTAAGGCAGTCAGCACTAGATATCCTTGTTCCAGATGATTGTTACACCTCTATCGTTGATGGCGTGTTTTAATACTAACGGAGCGCATCAAAAATGGATTTTCATCTTAATTCATAAAAATGGTGTCATTCAATTCATCTCGGAGTGTGTGTCAACATCTGTTTGCACTTATGTCAATTGATATCTAAACATAGTCTACATTAATTATGTGCAATACAACCACGTATGAATGCATGGTGGCTAATATTGTGCAAAATATATTTGTTGTGATCCACACAAATTCATCTTTGAGGTTTAAGAATTCCAGATAATTACAACTTAATCCAATTATGAGAATAATATTTAAATCTGAATCCGCAATTACATTCCAAAACTGAGGGTAGAGAGCAAAGATGGCTGACAAAGATTTTATGCAACAAGTCACTGACATAGGCATTCAAATAGAAGTTATCAATCAGCTACTGATGTTTTTGCATCTGGTTCGCAAAGATGCCAAACAGATAAGCACCAGTAACCAGCAATGTCTGAAATGGGAGCCACTGAACATCTCCAGAACAATCCATGTCAAATTTGTTCTTCATTAGGAAGCTCTTCCCCTGGACCCCGTTGCACTAGTCTGTAATACAATATACCCATAGTCGCCATGCACGCCCTGCAAATGAATCATAATACCTTAATCAGTTAAGGACTAGCAATCTAGCATTATATATCATATTTTCACTTCTATTGCACTTCCTACTTTGGATTATTACATATTATACAAGAAGAGAAGCAAGAGCTATACATAATTGCAATCAGGAGAAGAATCTTTCTGGGGTCCATCCTTGATGATCTTTGATGTCGTGTACGGCCTTCTGAGCCTTCGGTTGCATTTGATGCATCTTTCCTTGGAGGTGCAGTCACTGGTAGAGTAGGTAAAGCACTAGACCAGAAAGGAAGCAATGCTCTAAGAAACTTGTGGTAGAACGGACCTACAGTTACATGGATAAAAATTTGACTAGGTAAATTGAAATAGACAAGGTTCCGCATGTAGGGGAAGCCTAGATGAGCACGTCAAAAACTAATCAAACAGTATTAAAATGTTAACAATTCATTCAGAAAGACTATATCACCTCTTTTTGTATACTTTTTACGATTCCCATCTTCATCATCAGCATAGTATGAGATTTCAGAGTTCTGTCGCTCAACATTGAATGCGCCCTTCCTTGTGGCAGGCTAAATTATTTGCAATAAGAACAAATTATAATATGAATTTAAAATACTGAATGCATGAAAGAAGATACAACACAAATTGGAATAAAACAAGAGAATTCAGGCCTCCTTGCTAAAATGATATATACATACTAACATAGAATAAGTGAACTGAAATATCCTTACACCAACAGGACTTGAGCCTTTCACGAAATTTCCTGCTGAATTGGCACCTTCTATCTCCACAATATCTGTCACTGAAAGTTTAGGAGGTTCTGACCCAGTTGCAGGTGAGTCTGAGTTTCCATGATTTTCCCTACCAATCAACGGCTCTGAAGCAAAAGCAGGTGGAGGACTACGAGATTCTGTCACTGACAATGAAACTGGATGATTTCCAAAGATATTCTTTTCCATACCAGTCTGCACAAAAACAGATTAAAACTAATGAAAATTTTATTTATATTATGAAGAGAGAGCAGACAAGGAAAATAACTCCAGGTGCAAACAAAAGTATCACCCTGAAAGAATGCAAATTTACACTAGCATGGCTAAAAGAAAGGCATTTTAATCAGCAATAATCAACAATTTACCATTGGGTAAACAGCATAATAAAACATTTATCTCAAAAAACACTTATTAGTTATTACATAAACACTTATTCATAAGCTTACTTGAGAAACTTATTGAAATAAACTCGAAATAATTTATATGTGGATATAAGCACTATCCATAAACTAAATTGAGAAGCTTATGAAAATAGGTTGAGCTAGGTATAAACATAAGCTATTTTCATAAGTTTAATCAAACAATGCTTATGTTATAAGATAAACTCGTCCAAACACACAAATAATCATAGATCAGTGGTACAGTACAGATATTAAGCACTCTCTCCATACAATTAAATTAGACATAATGCTTGAATCAGAATGAGTTATCCAGATGGTTTATCACACCCTCAATATCATCTCTTCCAGGGTAACCATGTAGTTGCTGACCAAAAATGAGATGCGGTATGAAAAGGAAACTAGTCGTATTGAAGTATATGAGTAGTCCAAGCATTTTCCAGTAACATAAATTCTTGATAGATTAGTTAATTAGTCCTGACACTGAAGAAATTCTAAACTATACTATCCCATAATCCTCAGCTGAGAAGAAAGACAAAGATCTGAGACAACACAAATTCTCTAATGTTAAACATTCTACGAACTAAACTGTTAAAACTTAAAAGCCCCAATTCATTTCCAATCTATATTCCAGAGCTGTGCAACAGAACCTTTTCTGGAAGAAAAGAATTTACGATATAAGACAACAGTTTATATCAAGTCTGATCTGGTTTTTGTATATCATGATATACCAAGTAGAATCTCCTAGTAGACTAAAAAAGAGATACCACCAAATAGCACCAATCTTGAAAAATCACCTGCATGATAGCTTCCTTCAACTTGGAATGAAGACGAGATCCAGAATCTTTCACGCTTTTGGGAGGCCATATCTGCATGAATTATTTCACCAAAAATAGACATTAAAATTTGAAGTTTTTCCATACAAATGCATGTACATCAGAATGTAGCCAATAGAGAGTATCACTTTTCAATTCATAGGTAGTGTATGACATGCGAATAGAACAGATCGTTTCTTCTCTACACACACACACAGAGAGATGAAGGTTAGACGAAAATAGCACGTTGATTTCTTTTCCCTGTCTATACTGTTGCAGTAGGAAACTGGAACGCCATGAACCAAGATTTGAATTTTAAATAAAGCTATGCAAATATGCAAAATAAACAGACTAACTTTTAGTTAAGACTTAAGAATAGTTTCAATACAACTGCAAAAAATCATGACAATATTTGCTAAGACAAACCATTAATTCAATGTTTTTAATGAGACACGAACAATCTCCTTTGTGAAGTTTCTATCTACTCTGAGTAATAATAAATCATGCTTGAGAAACATAGAACACTGTGAACCTTGCATTGAAGTTTGAACATAGCTAGAAAAAAACAACATTCATACTTTTTGTGGAAAACACAAACATAAAGACACTACTTCAACCAAAATTCTTACTAAGAAGAAAGAACCAATTTGAAGGTAAATCTTACCGATGTGGAACATGTAGGACACGCATATCCAGCCGGAGCCGTATGTGGAGGAAAACTCTTGATATGTGAGACCAAGCAATTTGTGTGGATAACATCTATGTACAAAGTTTCAAATTATAATATGTAATCCGTGAAAGTTCAACAAGATTTATTTCAAAGGTATACGAAAGCAATATCACATACGTAAGCAACCCAGTCTAGTAGTTTGAGATCCATCCCCCTCCTCCAAAACAGCTTGGCATTGGCAGCATTTAGGGGGCCAATCATACTCCCCATCTATAACCCATTCTGAATACGTCCGAATCTATAAAAAGATGACAAAAACAATGAACCTTAACCCCAGAACTCTACACTTCAGTACATCCATATTTCAACAAACCACAAACATTATTATTAGTTTAAGAAACCAAATGAGGAAAGATAAACAAAATTATAGAAATGAAAGTTACTAATGTTTAAATATCATATAAGATCAAGACTCATAGGCAATATCCCCCCCCCCACCCCATCATCTTATATTCCCAAAATAAAGGCCAAGAGTTACCTCCGCAACATGGTTCCATAAAGTTCAAACCAAAATCAAATTTAAGTCTTCAACCAAGAAACAACGAAAAAAAATTAACATATTAATTGAAACAAAACTAAAGCATAGCAAAACAACAAGATCAGGATTGCACTAATCAGAAGAGGATAATAATAAAACATATGAATTGAGAAATTTACCACGCAGATTTGGTGCTCCGGGAAACAGATACATTCTCCGCAGACAGGAACTTTGTGCACGAAGCAATATAACTTAGTAGCCTAAAACATGACCACACACACAATTAGTTCAAATTCTAAGCAAGGCAACAGGAAGCAATTACCATGGCTCCCAAATATAATCAAGAAATTAAATTAACACAAAACAAAACTAATTAATCACTTCATGAAAATTCTATTGTATGCTCCAACACGATTGCTTGAATAATTCACACACAGTTCAGATTTCTACCACACATTAATATAAAAAATTAAATCATGCAGAATGCAAAACTAATGAGTGATCTGATTTACGATCCTAATGAATGCGATCTACATGCCTACCTAGCTGAGAAATCAAGCATGATTGCGAAAATCGAATTGAGAGTTTGAAATGAAAAATCAAAAGCGGTGAAAGAGAAAAGACGGAAACCTTGCGACATTTGCAGACCACCATTGCATTGAGCGGAACAATCCAATTGAATCTGAAATGGTAGATAGAAAGCTTGGGGAAATTGAATCGAAGAGAATGATGATCAATGAATCATAATCAAGTTTTGGTTCAGTGTGTGTGATTGTTGATAATGGCCTTAGCTCAGTGTCAAAGAAAACCCCCCTTCCTTCTTCTACGTTTGTCCTTGAGATCCGTTTGAGTTTTTTTCTTCTTCTTTTTTTTCGTTTTCTTAATTAGTTAATTTCAGAAGAGGGTCGGGTAATCGGGTATGGGAGGAAAATTAATGGAATAAAAGCTCCACGGGCCGGGTTCTAGAATGATGGGCTATATAGTCTTACTTAGTGGACTGCAAAATTTGTTGACCAAAAATATTTATAAAAGTGTTAATGTTTGTCGTGTTAATGTTCATATGTTACTAATTTTTCTAATAAAAAAACATCGCCAGGAGAGTATATCTTTTTTTGATCGGCCAGATTTTTCCTACAGGGTCTTCTCATCCCAAACTCATGTTTTCTACATCTTACCACTTGAGCTAACTCATGTTTTTTACATCTTACCACTTGAGTTATCGTTTAGAGACGCCTAGAGAGCATATTTAAACAGACTAAAATGTGGGTATTGCCTCCAAATCCATTGTATGTTGGTATCCACTATCCTTGGATAGTGGGCATTAAAATCATTACCCTTGCATGTATGGGTTTAGGTATAGGTATTTTGTTAAATGTAAATGTGGGGTATATAAATACAATTATACCATACTTAAACCCTATCCATTACCATCCATCATTGTTTATTTCAAGTTCAAGTACTATGGAGTTTATATGCTTATCAAAAAAAAAATACTATGGAGTTTGTTATATGTTCTTCTGAAAAGCAATGTTCTTTATTTAAATTATTTACCATGGTTAATTATAGTATTAAAATAGTTTATTTCAAAAATTTAGGAAAAAGACTTATTAGAAATAAACAAATTGCATTTCACTAAAATGCATATAATGAATTTGAAGATGGCTAAATAGCCAGTTAGGTACCAATTATGTATAGTATGAGCACTAAAAGTATTATTTGAGCAGTGTACTATGATATCATCGTCATCCCTACTACAGAATACACCCATCAAGTCTATATGACATGGGTTTTGGTTCAATATTTACAACTCAAGAAAATAATCCCTAAGCACTGGTCATTTTCTTTAGTTGTTGAAACAAAGCACAGGGGATTCGACTAAAAATATAAGTATATAACAAATCACCCCAAGAACCACGATTCACTGCATAGATAAAATTTCCATTTGGCCTTGATATAAGAAGATAGCTGCTTGACCTTTCTATACTATGCGTCAACTTGAACCAAACCCACCCACCAACACCGATGCGGAGCAGAATAGATGTCCTCATGTTTTGTGTGAGGATATTCTCTCATGTGGAAACTTCACATGATACTGTCATGTGACATGAGAGAATCATACTCCTGTGTGAGATTACCTAAATCCTGAAGGAGCTGCTTGAGGATTGCCACCAGCTTGTTTCCTCATAGCTCTTGATTGAGCAAGCATTTCATCATAATTCTGATCCAGAAAGCAATCATGATAAGTATATGATGAATATATGTTTACAGAGAATAAACATTAAATGCATTGAAATGTTACCCGCTTCTCAAATGCAGCATCCTGAGAATCAATTATTTTGTCAGCGATTCCGTACTCTATGGCTTCCTTTGGTTGAAAATATCTAGGCCTCTGGACATCTTTAGCAACTTCTTCCTTTGATTTCCCAATTCCTTTCGCCAACAGCTCAATGTAATAATCAGAATTCGCTTCCAACTCTTTTGCCTGTTGTGTTAGCCAATATAATTGATAAATGGAAGTCCAAAACAAAGATAAAGAGACACTGCAGCGAACAAACAGGTAGAGAAAGTCACAGTACCTTAATCCACATGTCTATAGCAGCACCACTTGATCTGTTAACTTTTGGAAGATATAATTTTGCTGCAATAGAAAACAATTTAGAATCCACAGTAAGAGAAGGCAATGCTCAAAATCTACATCCTTATACTCCACATATTCTATAAAAACAGCAATGCTAGATGGCACGACATCAAGGAGCACGATGTTCAAAAGTAGCCCATTAGAATTGATGGAAACAAAAGGGGAGGAGATACAATCATTTATCTTTCTACTTTTTTATTTAAGAAACAATTCCACTCCATTTCAAAAATAGCAATAAACAAAGAAGAAAGCCTTAAAATAATATCAACAGCATTGGAGAGAAAAAAAAAAATGTATCAGCCAGTATAGAAGGCATTGTATGCAATTCTATCAAGACATTTAAATTTGCCTTCCTAAATTCTCATTGTATCGTGCTGACAGGATGTCCGCAACAAATAACAGTCATAGAAGGGCCATATGTACCAAATACGCAAAGAAAATTAGGTTATAATTGTGCTATGGAGTCTGGAAATAAATAGTATGAATGACACAAACAGGAAGAAAAAAAACCATAACTAATTAATGACCCTTCAGTAGCAGCCTTTCATTCCATGGTCATGCAGGCCATGTTTTTGTATAAAGTATGGTAGAAGATAATAGCATTAATCAAATACGAAAAAATGTTTATTTGTTCCTGGGAAGAGAGGATTGTTTTTCATCAGTCGTATGGTGATACACCAGTTTCAAAGTACAATATCGAATACGAGGGTTCAAATGCACACTAATCATTATTTAGCCTCCTAGTCCTAGCTCTACGGCTCCTAAAGAACTAGAATTTATCAAACTAATCTTCTGGAAAATACTTCTTAACAGCATGTCAGTAGCCATTTGACCAATAGATGTTATAAGTGATGAGTGATGACAAAGAAATGATTGTGAAATTATAAATCAATAGTTCATTGTCCATTCTCCAAACATATTCACCAATCAGATACTAAGCATAGGTTCTAAAAGGAAGCATTTGTCATAAGTTCCAAAAAGCTACACTAAACAAGTAAAGCAATCAAGCAAATATTTTCAAAAGTTTATATAGATATGATTCGTACTGGATGAATTTGGCTGTAGAGCGCGATAACCCTTTGCTCCAAGTGAGAGAAGCATTGCTGCTTGGCCATATGCCATGCCACAATTCACAGTATAGACATCAGCTTTGACATACTTCAGGTTGAAACAAAAAAAGAACGATTAATTAATAGAATGAGTTACAAGGATGAGTTCAAAGAGATAAACCAAATCACAGCAATAATGTGGGTGTAGAAGTGGCACATGATTTATGATAACAACTTACAGACATCATATCCGCAATAGAGTAGGCTTCAGTTTCTGATCCCACGGTCTCATTCTTCTCATTCTAAACAGAAAATAAAAGTAAAGGAATACGAATTATATAAGTCAACACATCATATATCGTCGGAAGGAAATTTTTTGGAGCAATGGCTATAACACATACTTGGGTTCCAGATGAATTAATATATAAGTAAATAGGTTTGGTAGGGTTATCATAATCCAACCACATAAATTGAGCAACAAGAAGTTCTGTGACAGCTGGAACAATCTGCATCAGTAATAAAGAGAATATCAAGATGTAGGTAAAAATTATAGATGGTAAATATCTACATACGAAAGCAGTAAAAAAATGGTAATCATCAAGACCAGGATCGAGATCAAAATGGTACACATCATGATACTTACCGGCATACCGAGATAGCATATTCGAGCATCCAAAAGCAGAGAAGGCAGGTCCGGGGGAGCAGTTCTAGGCCTTCCGCCTCCCCTACCTCCTCCTCGATACATACTAACACTCATGCTGTATTTTGCAGGGCCATTATTGTCCGAGCTAGACATACTCCACATTCCACCATGATCCAAATAATTCTTGGCAGATGAGATGCTATCCTGTTACAATAATTAAAAATAAGAGCACTTCAGAACAGTAGAATAAGCAGTGATAAAATTTGGGTGCTTTGCAAAATCAAATCCACAATGAACAATCTTTCTATAAAAAGTTCAGTCACTTAGGCGATAACAAGAGGTTTTAAATGGTGACAACTAACAACCTCTGTAACTCTTTCAGCCTGCTTGCTGGCAGGATTATCTTCGGTCATGAACATGTCCATTTGTGATGGAGAAAGGCCATATAAAAATTTAGGTGCATTCTTGAAGTTGTCCATCACTGCAAATGACAGAGAAGATAAAATTGAAGGTCGAGCACCCAAATTTCAAATTCTTAAATCAAACTTAAGTAAGATCCTCTTTAATTTATTTTATATATCGGTAAATTACAACCTCTCTGGAAGTCTTATAAAATTAATTGCAGAACCCCAATTTGAAA
Organism: Lotus japonicus; assembly: GCF_012489685.1. Lineage (NCBI taxonomy): Eukaryota > Viridiplantae > Streptophyta > Magnoliopsida > Fabales > Fabaceae > Lotus > Lotus japonicus. The sequence goes on from NC_080045.1 coordinate 64,145,434, forward strand.
CCTTACATTTACCCATCCCCCAATCCTCATGTTTCATAACAAACTTTACCTTACCCCCCCCCCCTTTCACCTTATAGATTTTAGGAACCAAAAATGAAAATGAAGAAGCCTGTTGTTATTTTCTTAGCCAAAACATGAAATAGCCTTGTCAAATATTGCATCCTCTAGTGTTGCCAGGCAGAATCACAATGTCTAACTATTTTCAATTCCTACAATTCATGCACATAGTTTCACACCTTTCTGCTGATTTATGGAGCTGTGGTTTTGAAACTAGACTGGTGTAAATTACATGATTCTAGAGTTGGTATCCTAAATTTGGTTTGGGCAAAATCTTCATGTAATTAAAATAATTAACCTTTTAAAGGGCGTAAATGACCAAGCACATATACTAGCTCAATAAGAAATGCATGAACAACAATTCAACTTCACAATGAAATTAATGGGGGTAAAACAATGATAATGATAAAAGTAAACACTAAACAATGCTAATTTCAGCTTCAATCACATGCCAAGCTTGATTAAGAGATAAAAAAAAAACCTAAATGAATTCAGACCCAAATTGGGGGTGGGGTTAATTTTTGTTTAGCTTAATCTTCTTTCCAATGAAAACAAAATTCAACAGAGTAAATTAGGAGGGAAATTTGCAGAAACTGACATCCATCTTTGAGATTTTCCTGCCGGAACTGCTTGGGGATGTGGTCGAGGGAGCACTTAGCAGAAAAATACTTGGAGCATCGCGTGGTGATGGAGTGAGGAGAAGGAAGGAGCTTCGTTCCATGGCGAGCAGGTGCAGAATCGTGGATGAAGGGGGAAGAGAGTGACGATAAGAGAGAAGAAGTGGACATGATTTGGAAACACGGAACTCTGGATTTTTCAATGAAGGCGAGTGAGTGTGGAAGACGAGTTTGGTTTTTGTGTATTTCAGTCCAGTTCTAGTGGTAAACGGGTTCGGGTTTCATCCACCCATTATTTTTGGATTTGATTTTATAAAAATCAAAGAAATCCATTTTAAAAACCGACTTCTATAAATATCATAGAATTTATCCTCCAATGTTTAGTTCGAAGAAATAGAAGGAGTATTGATAAAATTAAAAAGACAGAGGGATAAATAAATAATTAATGTGGTTTACATATTTGCTATGTATTGATACTGTATATGTCTACGGTACACACTTAAGCTTATGCAATATGTGTTTGTCACAATGTATACACATAAAAGGGATACACTTCAAGTAGGCAATATTTTTTCAACCATAATTTTGATATCTCATCAATTTTGCTGAGTTAAATGTTGTATCGTCTTGTAGGTGGTACCTATCTGATCCTTAGATATAATAAGATTGATGCCTTTTCACAGAGGAGCAGTCTAACGTAGTAGTCTCACCACCTTGCCTACATCCTATTATTTGGTCGAGTATTTCTTTACTCAAACATTCTTTTCTTTTGTGGGAGCTGTAAACCGTATTCTCATCATCTCTCTTATGACAAATAGAAGAAGGTAGCAAAAGAACCATACATACTTTTGCAGAGGGAAATCTATCACTATCCCTGAAGGTCACTTCAACTCAAGCGATGATTGCTCAATGAGCAACAAAGCCATTGTCATTCCTTGCTCCCTAGGTCAGGAAAAGAATGATTATGAGACCAAATACCCTTAGAGGTTGAGATACCAGAATTACTAGTGGATTCGCGAGTGAAGGACCCTCAAAGACACTTCGGAGAAAGTCCACCTAGGAGATTAAGCAAATCTCATTGTTCCCACTTACTCTACCAATGAATCAAGATCCATCTAATATGGTCATCGCCTTTAACAACAACAAATTCAAGCGCATCAACTGTAATCATTAAGAACTCATTGCGGTCGAGCTGAGAGCTCGCCGACCACGGGATTTATGATGGTATCATGTTTTAATTTATCCATGGTTTCTATAAATGAGGATGAGTAATGACAATCTAGTCACTTTTGGATATGATTTGATCAAATTCAGGGAAGTTCAAATTATCCCTCTTGACTATTACGAGGCTCGGTCGACCGTCAAGGAATCACTGCAACTCCAAGACAATTGGTTGCAGGTTCCTGGTGGCAGATTAGCCGACCTCATACAACGCAGTCCTAGCCCAACCTTTGCTAAATGTGTTTGATGCCTGCATATCAACAAAAAGGCTCATGCTGAAGTTTTCAGTTGATGATGACATGCGAGATCATCTCCATTCAAGGAGAACAAGAGGCGGCCCAAACTTGATATATTGTTGAAAAAAACACACCATTGAGAAATAAATAAATAAATATTACAATCACGACACATTATACTCATTTTCTTTAAAGTAAATATATGAACTACATTTCACAATTTTCTACGTATAAACTAGCTTAAAATGTTTCAAACTAATGCATCTTTGGTATAAATTACTTGTATACAGTTTCGTCCTCTCTCATCCTTTAGCATAATAAGCGATGTAATACTTTTCTACCACTATAGCACTTGTTTAGGTTAACTTATAGTTTGTGAGAACTTCTATAACTTTTAATTAAGTTGAGTATTTTTGTTTAAGTTGAATCAAATGCATTACGAAGAAATATTAGGTGAATGTACCAAAAAAAGAAGAAATATTAGGTGCAGAGGCTCTGGAACTTTCTTAATCCAAATAAGATTACCAACCGAAAAAATATCTGCCACATAGTTTTTTTTTTTTGGTACAGCTCATAAAGAAAAAGAAAAAACGGGCAAGGAACCCGAACTAAGGCCTCAAAGAGGAGATGCCTAAGGCATCGGCTAGAAGAAGCAAACTCAATCCCGCAATCGGGTTCTCTTCAAACACAAGAGCCTCATCCTGCTGAGCTCCCAATTTTGCCAAGAAATCAGCACAAGCATTCCCCTCGCGCAGCGTGTGATGGAAATCAACACTCCAAGGTCTCCCTAGAAGCTCTTTGATGTCCCAAACCAACGGAGCGTACAAATGAGTCGACGGAGGCTCAGACAAAACAAGGTTGACAACATCCAGAGAATCAGACTGACATTCCACCATCCTGTAGCCACGATCCCAAGCAAAGGAGAGACCATAGAAAATTGCCAACAGCTCAAGGTGGAGTATATGAGAGTCATTAAAGAATCCATAAAACCCCCCCTTCCACTCACCCATCGAATTCCTGAGGCAACCACCGAATCCCCCTCGACTTGGGGATCCACACACGCTGCCATCGACATTAATAATGATGCCATCCTCCATCCTTGGAAGCCACCTGACCATCCGCGGCGAGCGCCGGGGTGCATCTAGCGGTGTCGCAAAAGCACGAAGAATGTCTGCTGCCATGACAGCAATATTATTTGCTAGCATCTGATCTGGAATTCGAACACCCTCCAAGCAAACGCTGTTGCGAACACGCCAAATCCACCACAAGGTTGCCATTGCCGTCGGGCTTGCATCTACCAGTAAGCCTTTGAGCCAGAGCCGCAAATTGTCCTCACGAAAAAGAGCGTCGTTGACATCAAACCCCGCCCGCTGCCATATTCCTCGAGCTAGCCAGCAATCTCTAAGGCAGTGCAAAGTTGTCTAGTGACTAAAAGAAAGTAAGTGAATTTATAAGAAAAAAATAATTTAAACATTTCCTTTAAATTATACGAGAAATTTAAAAGACTAATTAATGTTATTAAATATTTCAAAAAAAGAGTTAGTAACTTAAAGTTACTATATATTAAATTTTATTATTTTTTCTTTTCGTATAAATTGTTGAAAAAGTTTATAAAACTCATTTTCTTATATTGCTGAGGTGTTATATTGTCCCATCCGATCCCATCTTCACCGCCCCATACTTCAGTTCAGGCCTTCAGGGGATAATAAGGGTTTCCAGTGGCCTCCACATAACTAAAAAGATACTAGAAGTGTAAGGGTGCTACACTAAAATAAATGAATAAAAAAAAAATATGCGCCAAGTAGTCACCACTCATCCATATATCCAGCAACTCAACTCATTCTGATCCCTGAACCTGAAATATATATTTTCCAAAACCATGTGAATAACGAGTAGAAATTCAGTATTTGTATGCATATACAATAATCAAGTCTAGTACTCAGTCTTAAACAAAGGCATAATAATTGACGTCTATTTATTATTATTTCTTTTAATTTTCTTTAAAAACCATAAAATATGTATCGTGATTTTTTTTACATCGAAAAAATAAATTACATTTTAAGATTAATCTCTAGACTTTCCTCTCTTTAACTCATATGTCACTCAACTCTTACCACTAGAGCAATTATTTGGGATATATGTTTCGTAATTTTAAATGAATAAGAACATGCATAGTTTTTTTTTTAAGATAAGCACATATATTATAGAATTATCGTGAGATTATCAGATGTGTTGACGCAGGGTGTAGTGAATACTATGATTGCATAATGATGAAATTTGTCGGTTATCCTGAACATGTGGAATGGGAAATGAAGCGCAACGTGTCACCAATTAGAAGAACTCATCTGCATTGCGTGTCAATGCGCCCCACGCTTTTCCTATGTTGCGTCGGTAAAGCAACTAACTTTCGATCTCTACCACTACCACACTCTTCTGCACTCTTCACTCTCAAATAACACGTTTCATTTCTTGCATATCACAAAGAAAATATCACGTATTACGTTTTTCAAAATATCTCCCATTCTAGTTCTAGAACCTAGTAATAGCATACAACAAATACACACAATTTAGTTTCTTTTTAACAAATGCACGCAAATTCCAATCATGAAGAATAACTGATTGATATTATTAGATCATATTAATATAACTTTATTTAATTTCAAATTAGAGTTGAATATTCCCGTGGAAGTTATGAATACATGTGGCGCATGGTGAGAGCATTAGGTGTGTAGTGTGCTGCCAACCAATGAATATGAACGAATCAACGATCAGTGATAGAGAACAGTGGTAGTAGTAGTAGTGGTTACCCAAACCACGAAAGAGAGTGATAAGATAATTAGATAACCGTGGGTGTGACTAAAGCCATGACGACGCACGCGCACGGGCATTTTGATTTTACCCTTATCGCCACGAGGTGTCTTCGTGTCTGCTTCACCACTTTGAATTGAAAATATAAAGCAGTCAAATTTATGTTTTTTTCTTTTTCTAAAAATAAGAAAAAAGAACAGTCAAATAGTAAATTTTTCCTCTAGAATCATATTCCATTACTCTAATTAGATGGAGTACTATACTCTACCAACATCAAGTTGGATACGGATGTTAAGTTCAAAAAAAAAAGTTGGATACGGATGTACGCGCTCTTTTAAAGACAAATCAATACATACCATTTTAAAGTAAATAGTAAATATCATATGAAAACATTGTGAAATTGTTAAAATATAAAAAAATTGTAGTCATTCAAGTTATTATAAAATAAAAAATGTATACACCTAGACAAAAATTATAAATGCTCACCGTCATAAAATTAATAAAAACTGCAGTATTTTTTTTGACAAAAAAAAAACCACATTATTTTTATTATTTTTAATATTTTTTATTGGTATTTCTTGATGGGTAAAATGCACAAAACAATTTGAATTGAATTTCATTTAATGACAAAAGAATTTTAGAAAAATAAAGTGCATTAAAGAGGGCACCACTTACATTTCTTTTGACCAAAACCACACCATAAGATCAAAGTTTTCAATGAGAGTCATCAAATATAGGTGACTGAAATTGTCTACTTTCATCTTTTAGTTATAGTGAATAAAATATTTTTTTTATGTTATTTGTTTTTTTATTTTTTGAACTTTAATTTTTCTTTATATAATAATATTTTATTTTGATAGACAATTACTAAATACAAAATCTTGACACATTTTATGAGCCCAACTGCCCAAAGTATATGAAAAATCCATTAATTAATTAATTAAAAATTTACTAAGGAAAAAATCACATTATTCTAAAGATAAATGATTAATATAATATAATATAAGTTCTATCTCCTAAAATCATACCTAAATTAATATAGTACCAGCTAGAGAAGGCTGTTCACAATCGTGTATATATAATAATAAAATCTTTTTGTTGTTAGGAAAAAAAAATAGAATCATTATCTTGAAGTCAGGATGCATTTTGTTGACATGTAAAAGACTGAGCTGGAAATAATAATCCAGAACACACATTTAAAAAAAAAATACTAAATCTAAGAAAAGGAGAACAGCACATCCCAAGATTCCAACATTTTTAAAAAAATCAAACGAAATTCTGGACAGAAAATTCCAGTTATTATCCAGTATATTATCATTAAAACAAATTGTGCTACAAGCCTACAAGTACCTAGAATAATCTGGCTGGCAATGCCTTGTTTAGAGGGGTGACTCGTCTCACCAATCCACTACGATGCAAGCTTTCAAGTTGTGCCTAATACTCTGCATTTTTTTTTTAAAATTGCCTTCAATACCATACCATAAATAAATCAATAAACAGATCAACATAGATGTATATTCTTTTTTTTTATGGAAACATAGATATATATTCTTTAATGACTTGATATTGAATTTATGATAAATTCGGATAGAATTTTATCTCACTATAATTTTAGTAAAATATGATAAGATATTATTTTTCTTTTTTGATGATATTATAAAATTAAATGTGAGGAAAATTCATGACTAAGGAAAAAAGCCACGATGGTTCGAGATTCGCATAATTTTAGTGTATCGCAGACGTATCACGTAGTAGAATAGGTTTGACTTGGAAAAAGTCATATCCATGTTTGTTTGTACGTGTTTAGTTTCGTAGATAAGTGAAGTCCTTTTTCCTTCTCTCTCTCTCTCTCATCTTTAGTTGACCGACTTCACTTCTTTCTTTCTGTTTTCCCTCACACCAAGTCACCAACTCAATCACTATTTCCCTTCCCTTCTTTTCACTCTCACACGCACCAAACCAAATCAATCCCCTATATAAACAAACCCCCTCACCACTTTCTCATCCACTCACTCCAACACACAACAACAACAACAACCAAACACCTCACTCAATTTTCTCAAACCACCACTCTCTCTAATGGCCTTAGAGACTTTGAATTCACCCACCGCAGCCACCACTCCCTTCCGGAGTAGCTACCAACAAGAGGAGGAGGAGGAGGAGGAGCTTCACCACCATGAGCCTTGGACCAAAAAAAAGCGCTCCAAACGACCTCGTTTCGACAACCCAACAACAACAGAAGAAGAGTACCTCGCTCTCTGCCTCATCATGCTTGCACAAAGTGGCAACAACAACAACAAAAACAACAACACAGACAATAACACAAACACCTTGCGCGCAGAATCATCATCCAATTCACAGTCACAATCGCCGCCGCAACAACAACCGCCGCTGAAACTTACTCACAAGTGCAGCGTGTGTGACAAGGCGTTCCCTTCTTACCAAGCACTCGGCGGCCACAAAGCAAGCCACCGCAAATCCTCATCGGAAAATCAAACTCCCGCCGCCGCCGCCGTCAACGACAACGCTTCCGTGTCGACATCCACCGGTAACGGCGGAAAGATGCACGAGTGTTCAATCTGTCACAAGAGCTTCCCAACCGGCCAAGCACTCGGCGGTCACAAGCGGTGCCACTACGAAGGCGGCAAGAGCAGCAACAGTACCAACAGCAACGTCCACGCAAATACCAGCAGCGCCGTCACGACTACCTCCGACGGCGGCGCCGCCTCGGCACACAGCCTCCGTGGATTTGATCTGAACCTCCCCGCGCCGCTGACGGAATTCTGGACGCCACTGGGGATCGGCGGCGGAGATTCCAGGACGAACAAGATCCGAAGCGGTGAGCAGGAGGTGGAGAGCCCTCTGCCGGTAACCGCCAAGAGGCCGCGGTTGTTTTTCGATGGTGGTGAAACGGCGTAGCTTTGTTCAGTTTCAGATGATGGATTTTAATTTTAATTTAATTTAATTGGATTGAATTTGTTGTTATGGGTCAGGGCCAATTGGGATTAGGTTCAGATTTTGTTTGTTTTCAGTTTCACTCTTTCTCTGTACAGACAAAATTTGTTCATTGTTTTTAGACTCTCTTCTTACTCATCAATTCAATCTAACATATTTTATTTTTTCAGTTTCAATTCCACATATATACATTCACTTCTTACCCTATTTCAATATATCTAAGTTACATAATAAAATTCAATTTATATATATTTTTTAATAGATATCATTCAGAAATCGAATCATCAATTAGATGTTTTATCAGTTGTGCTAGTACTTTAATTAGTTGTGGTTGTACTTAGTTTCAAGTACAAATTGCAGAATGTAAAAACAGAATTTGGACTATGTGAAATGTGGTAAAGATGAGAAAAAAGTGATATATACACAAGTAGATTTATAAAATTTGGCATTTTGTACATAAATATTTACATATTTGATTTCCAAATTCAGAATGGATAATTGTGTTATACAACCATAATATATAAGAGAGTCGAATCTGGTCTTCAAATAATAAACCAGTACAAATAATTGTTCTAGTTCTAGTTCTAGGACCCAAAAAGAAACATTCACTGCATGACGCGTGAACAACGCAAGGACAGCACCATGGAAATATCAAATATGCTTGTTTAGATGTTATTATCAAATATCAAGTCATTTTGACAGCATAAATGATCTGTCTCTCTATTATGATAAGGTTTATTCAAAGTTTTAGCATATTAGAAAGCTAGGCTCACTACTATTGTTACAAGTCCTCTGTATCTCACATAAATAATAAAATTAGTTGACAAATTAAAGAAGAATTAGGTGGTAATTAATAAAAGGCTAGACATAATTAGTTGTCATGTTAGGGTAATGGGTAAGGTGGGTTGAACCGAAACCTTCCCATGTGGTTCGTGTCTTTAATGCACATGATGGTATCATTATACCGAATTTGCAACCGCTTTATCTTGCGGCTAAGGACACTTGTTATGGGGTTGGCAAATCTATCCACCCACTAATTAATTACATTAGAACTCTTTGTATGTATCCACTATCCAGAATCTACCTACACTGAAGAATATGTGGTTTTGATTTTACCATTGCCTTTTAAATTAGTAACACAAAAAGCACCCAAACACTACTTTCTATAACTAATATTAAAAGGATTGATTTGATGATGAGCATGGAACTTAGGGTGGATCCAAATAGTATTGAGCCAGAATATAAAGTCAATAAAACCCTCAAATTTTCTCTCTACTTCTTAATTCTATAGTATACACATCAGTAATTCATTTTTCCATTGTTAATCTATTTTTTTTAGTTTGATTTTAATTATATTAAGACAAACAACTTTTAGTATTCTATGCATCTCTATCAACAAGGTCTAACACTCATAGAGAGGTTGACTCCTTAAGCATTTAGTCAACGACTCAATCACTAAGTAGTGTGTATGTAGAAAGATTTATTGGGATAAATATGTTATTTAATATGGTCTTCGATCCTCAAAAGATTTGTGAGTAAAAAAAAAACTTCACTCCATCTTAGCTAGCACCAATCCTAATTTGTCTACACCTAATTAACTTAATAACACTTTTTATCTTACACCTAATTAATTTAAACATGTGTTTAACTCATTTATAAATGATGCAATATGTTTTATGATAGACACTAATATGATTAAGGGTCTGTTTGACTATACTTATGTTGTGAAAAGAAAAAGTAAAAAATTGATTATTTCTTTATATTATTTGCAGTAGTTTTTCGAATAATTAATTATTTTAAGTAGTTTTTAAAGTGAGTTTTTTTAATATTTATAAACAAACATAGGTTTATTTCTAGTTTTTAAAAAATCTCTGAAATTTAATCAAATTTTTATTCAACTCTAAATCCTTATTTTTTAAGCGGAAACTAACGACTATAAGTCTAAATATACTTCAAAAGCTATATATGTTAATTAGGATGATTGATGATTTCTCTATTGTTCAGGGCCGGTTCAAGGGTCAAGCGACTCAAGCAAGGGTTTTAGGCCTCTAAAAAAAGTAAATTTTACTAAGTGAAAAAAGGCCTCATATTTTTGTAAATAAGGTCTCAAATAAAAAAGAAAAGACCCCATATTTTTGTAAATAAGATATGTTAAATAAAAAAAAAATAGGATAAAAATGTCTCATTTTAAAGTTCGCTTTAGGCCTCATTTAGTGTTGGGCCGGCGCTGCTACTGTTAATAAGGACTATTTTAACAATATTTGTAGTTTATGTATAGTCTTAATAATATTTTGTACACTTGATGAAGGAATGAGTGCAGTGAGCTCTTGTAAGAAGTTACATATCATCTGACGGAGTTGTATCTGGCAAGACGTGTGAGGAATGCTTCAACGTGGCACTAAGTAGATAGCTAACAATGCATTATTCAAGTAAGCTACGTTAATTGAGTTGTGAGCAATTTTAATTTCCAAGCTTTTGAATGCGAAAGTAGCCTTTACAATACGCGTTATGTGGCAGAATTAGAAGCCAGGTAATGGGGTTTCAACTTTCAATTAAGAAGTTGTGACTTGAAGGAGTCTGAAATCTGAATCATATGCGATCAATGCGTGTCGTGTATGTCAAAGTCGGTTCCGCCAAACACGGTCTTCACTTAGCATATTGCCATATTTTATGCCGCATCATGTAATGTAATGAAACTAGTCCAAATGCATCTGTTATTGCTCCTGAATCCTGATCATCCTTTAGATAACTTCGCATGCAAATTAATTGAAGGAATGTCCTTCGTTTCGTTAGGAAGATGCTTGAGTGCAACTTTTGCAATGCTTTTCAAAGTCAACAAAATTTCTTAATTGGTTAATTTCACAAACGGAAGGAAAAGGAGATTGAAAAGTTAAGTACTTTTTTATTAGCAAATTAAAGAGGCTAAAAAGCCCAGACAACACAAACTATTTCATTCCATAGAGCATAGAGTGTTATAAGAATCAACAAAGGCACTAAGTAAAAAGAGTGAACACTAGCTATAGAAATCCCCTTGGACAAACATGTCATCTTTAGCAAAAGCGCGCGTCAGCTACTAAATTAGCCTCACAATAGATATGCTTCCAATTAAACTAAGAAAAATGGTTGACCACATTCTTGATCTCTCTAAGCACAAAGGGTGCTTTTGAATTTTTTTTAAGGTAAAATAAATGAGTATATAAATTACCAGCACAAGAGACCCATTTACAAGAGATAGTTCAGAAAATAATAGTACAGAAGTTAGATCACTTTGCCCCAAAGAAATACACCTAGTAATATCAATTGAAGAGGATGCAAGCCCAGCTATTTTGTTTTTTTAGTTAATTCAAAAACCAAATTACTTGTATATTCTTAGTTTGTGACTGAACTGTTACACTTTGACCTTTTGAATACTGAAAGTAGTTAATTGATCAGGCGATCAACTCAACTACAAATAACGACCTGCAGTTTAGCTCATAAACAACTACAAATAATATAAAATTCATTAGCACTAGCAGCCTCTCCTGGCGTACGATTCTGATAAGCATCTCGTTTTTCATATTGTGTGTGTGTGGGACTGATATATTTTGATCAGCTGCAATTTTATTTTTTAAACACTCAATACTATATTTATCTCTTGTAATTTTTTAATTAGTGTTGTTACTTTTGGTTGTCTGCATTTTTTCAAAAACAACCTGATGTCGAAGCAGATGTTGTAACATCGTGCTGTGACATTTGTCCCTGCGGATCTGTTGTGTGTTTGACTGGTTTTTTTAGAAGCTTTGGATTGATTTCGTGATAATCAAGTTAGGGTTATTGAAGAAGCTTCTATTTGTTATCTGGAATATAATATAGTGGAATCAAATCTGTTGAAGAAGATTTGATTTGGTTTAAATTGTGAAAGATGTTATCTTTTGTTCAAATCTTATTTGATAAGATTTGTTACTGGTTTAAAAGATTTGTTCCAGATCTGTTTTATGGACTCTATTTTCGTGCAAGCCCATTGAAGATCAAGACCAGAAGAACGACTATTTAAGGAGGCTTAACCCTAGTTGCAAAGTGTGCGTTGGGCACCCAAGGATTGGGTTTTTAGGGTTTTGTTTTGTGAGTCCTTGTTCTGTTATTTTGTACACCTCTCTACTGCCTCCATGGATAATCATATGGCTTAGAGTTAGTTTGTTTAGTTGAGTTGTAATCTCATCAAACTTGTTTATTGATAAACATGTCTTGATCGCTATGGCAGTGGTCATTAGGGGTTAGAGAAAGTTTTCTCATAGCTTAGAGGAGAAGGGCTAAGCTAGATTCACTTATGTAATAGTGGTAGACATAAAAGAGGCTCTATACTAAGGGAGGGGGAGTACTTAGGTATAGGAGGGACTTTCATGTGACCTGAGAGCTATTATTTGATAGTGAATTGACTCCTGGATTGGTATCCTCCAGATGTAGGTGATGTTGCACCGAACTGGGTTAACAATTCTCTGTGTTTTTTTTAGTGATTTATTGTTGCTACTGTGCTGTTTCTACTGTATTAAACGTTGTGACTTAATTTCTATACTGTTGTGCAATTGTCGAACCGATTGTTCCAACATCGCGTTCGACATCTGTCCTGTGCACGAACCAGAATTACAATTAGTTATATATACATCAATGTGTAAAGCATTTGATAGCTCAATGGGTAAAATTTAAGAAACGTGTGATGAGTTTGGGAGAGAAAGATCTCATAATCAATTTGTGGAAATGTAGTTTATCTTTTCGTTGTACTAAAAAGAATAGTGTAAAATATTTTCCTGTTGAAGACCTGTGACTCAAGTGAATGAATTGCAATCCCATTTGGCCTAGTTGTTTGCAAGTGGCAAATTACTTAACAATATTATTTAGGTCAAATAAGACGATTAGCAAGTTTAGGGAATTTAATTTAATTATAAACATATCGCATTATTTACGGTTCATCATCAATCTATTATCATCAGCCATAAGTGCCCACCTTTTCTTCTCTTTTTGATAATGACAGTTTTATCAAGCAGTGATTCGATAGTTTTGATATAATTTATTACGATTGGCTGCGCTGCTGAAATGAAAAACAGGTTCTTATGAGCTTATCCTCACGTGGAAACAGGGTCACTTGGATTTCATTATAAGACAAGTCTAATGTAATTATTATCAATGTTAATTAATTATATGATCGATTTGTACATGTCACTAGTACTGGTAGAATTTTTATTTTATTGTCCCCGTAGGATAGCTCAAGTGGTAGGAGCTGGGGGACATATGGGTTGGGTAGGGGATGGTCCAGGGATCGATTCCTGACGGGTGCAATTTATCTTTCCGATGTACCAAAAAAAAAAAGAATTTTTATTTTATTTGGACTATTGAAAATTGAAAATGAGTTGAAGTAAGAGCTGAGGCTGAGAAACATATAGGTTGAAAATGAGAAAATCTCAAATCAATTCCGAAAGATGTAATTTATCTTTCCGATATAAAAAAAAGAGTTGAAGTAAGACCTGCAGGTATATTTACAATTTTATTATTATATGGAATGATGTTATAGTTTCTAGTATTGATGCTTAAAATCAATATATATGAACACTAATTTATTTATTAAAAAATTCCAAAATAAAATTCCGTGCAACACACGGGTTATCGCACTAGTTATATGGAATGATGTTATAGTTTCTAGTGTTGATGCTTAAAAATCAACCACTTAAGTTTCAAAATTATGGTCCTGGTCCATGGACGGCAAAAAGCGAGTGTTATTGGGTCAATTACGTTGTCACATTATACAAGCTCATCAGCTAGAACCTAGAAGCCCGAAGTCCCATTGTCCCAAACTCCCAATAAGTAATATTTTTGGTCAATAAGTATGTTTTGTGAAATTTCCTCTGTTTTTTTTCCCTACATATTGTGAAATTTCCTTAGATAAAGTGTTTGACATTGACCAAAAAAAAAGTGTTTGAAAAAAAAAGAGACTGTACTCTTTGTAGACTAAGCCCGTCTTTCAACAGGATACAGCCCAATAAAATAAATTTTATACAATAAGTTTAAAAAAAAACTTAATTAGTCACCAAATAAATAAAAAAACTTAATTTGATGGGACACGTGGATCCTTTTTTCACGTGTATGTGTATAGGTTGGATTAACAACTCTTGCTTTACACACACATCAAATCATATTTTATCATCTTGTTGTTTATATTTTTATATTTTAAATTATATATGATTTAGAAAAATGATGAAATTTAATTATTTGGGTATACATAGTGTTCCGGGAACCCTGACCGAGGATGGACAGGGGACCTAGGGCAGGACTGGCCCCACTAAAAGTTCCAGATAAGGGGCCGTTTGGGGAAGGCCAAGAGCCCCCTACTCCTGAGCCCCACCACCAAGGGTGAGGACAAGGAACCCGGGGCCCACTACATAGGGGTTGACCTAGGCCAACTACCCTAGGGGTAGGTTGGCTGGTGCAGATCCGTAGGGGCCCCCAAACCGTTGGATCACTGTTCCTCTACAGGGGATCCAACGGTGACCCCTGCCCCCAGGTACGAGCCATGCATGACGTTGCATGGCTCCAACCCTAATCCTGCCTCTCCTATATAAAGGGAACACTCCTTCAATCCAAAGGTAACGTATTTTCTCTCCAAGTTCACCATTCTTACTACTTCCCTCACTGACTTTAGCATCGGAGTGTCTTGCAGGAGCCCCTCCCGGGACCTTGCCCACTTGGAGTCCTTCAACGCGTCCAGATCCCTCCTCTCCTACCCCTTGCCAACGGGTAGCTTGATCTCTCTCAGATCAATTGGCGCCGTCTGTGGGGATCTGGTAAAACTCTTCCCAACACCGCGTGCCGTCCCCTCAAGTCATCAACTAGCAAGCTATGGTAGAGACACGTCAGACTTCACGCCGTCCTGTTCCAACTCCTGAAGGCCATGTAGAGACTGTCAACGAAACTACGGATCGCAGAACCCCTCCTCCTCCACAACACCCTCCTCCCCCGACTCCTCAACCACAACCCCCTCGCTCGCCGGAACCCGCGGCCATTACCCCACATGCAGCCCATGAGGCACTCTGCCGCTTGGAAGCTCGCATCCGGGCAATGGAAGAGGACAATGGGGCGGGGCGAGAGCAGGCCCATAGTATGAGGATTCGAGACGCTCAAGAGGAGATTCACATGCTCCGAGCACGCCTGCGACAACTTGAAGAGCAGGAAACTCAATCGCGCCCCCTGCCCGCGTTTTCCCAGGAAGAGGAGACGAACGGGGGCCCGATCCCACCCCCTTACTACCAGGAAGCACGCCGCCGGGCGCCCGCGGCCGAGCGGGTGGCCAGCCATACACCACGGAGACGCTACTCCCCCCGTCGGAGCCCATCCAGGCGCCGGAGCCCAACTCCGACTCGGGATAGGACGTACAACCGCCCCAGGTCCAACAACGCGCTTGTCACCTATCCAGCGCCGATCGGAGGCCCTTTATCCCCAGAGATCATGGCGTTTCCTTTCCCTCAGGGGTGGGCACGGCCCAAAGTGAAACTCTACGAGGGAGACTCCGACCCGCAGGAACACGTGAACTTCTTCGTGGGCGCGATGCAGTATGCTGGGGCCAGCGACCCTTTATACTGCCGATGCTTCCCCATGAGCCTTGGAAAAGGACCCATGAACTGATTCCAGAATTTACCGAGCAACTCGCTGCACGACTGGAACGGGGTCGTGACCTGCTTTTTAGCCCAGTACTCCTCGGTGCGCAGCATACCGAAGACCGCGCAGACCCTAGCTTTGGTTAAGCAAAAAGAGAAGGAATCTCTGAAAGCATTTCTCAATCGGTTCAACAAAGAGGCCGGCGATATCACCGGTCTCCTCCCCGACACTAGATTGGTCCTGGCTACCGCAACCCTTGCACCAGGACCGTTCCTGACCTCGCTGGACGGCAAGCTAGCCAACACTCTAGAGGAATTTCTAGCTCGAGCAGAGAAATTCATAAATATGGAGGATGCCGCGACCCTAAGAGCCGCGAGTCAGACACTCGCGATCAAAGGACCGCAGAAGATGAAGGAACATAAGGACCAACCGTCAACCCGGGAGTCCCGACGGAAGGGTCAGGACGAACGGAAGTCGAGACGGAAGAAATATGATAGTTATACCTCACTGAACTCCTCCCTCTCACGTATCCTGAGGGAGAAAGCCTCCACCGACCTCAGAGACCGCCCACCCCCACTCCTGACAAGGGGGGACAAGCTAGATTCCAAGAGATTCTGCGAGTTCCACGACAGCCCGGGCCACAACACTGACGAGTGCCTGAACCTCAAGGACAAGGTGGAGGAACTGATCAGAGCAGGAAGACTGTCCAGGTATGTAGCTGTGTCAACGGGGGCCCTCCCGCGCCCGCGCTCGCCACCCCCGAGGCGGACACCGACCCCCCCAAGACACCGAGACCGGACTCCTCCCAAACGCCGATCGGCAGAACGTCGAGACAGAACTCCACCGCGTCGCCAAAGCCCCGAGCGTCGCCGGAGCCCCGAGCGTCGCGGACGAAGCCGAGAACGGAGAAGAAGTCCCGACCGCCACGGCCGGGATGAAGTCAGAAGACAACATGGAAGCAATATAGTCGACGTCGGTTCAATAGCAGGAGGATGGGCCGCAGGCGGGCCCACCAACAACAGCCGGAAGAGGAGTACCCGCGTCATCATGTCCGCGACTGGACGGCCCCGACCAGGGTCCCTCCACCCCCCAAGGCAGAAGGTGGCCATAACCTTCACGGAGGACGATTACGGCAAGGACACCGGCGAAGAAGACGACCCTATCGTCATTGAAGCCCTGATCGGCAACGGTAAGATCCGAAGGACACTCATCGATACAGGTAGTTCTGCTGACATTATGTTTTATGATGCTTACAAGAGCTTAGGACTATCTGTGAAGGATCTGCTCCCCTACGACCATGATTTGGTCGGGTTCACAGGGGACAGAGTCCTACCCTTAGGATATTTTGATACTTGTCTTTCCTTGGGAGATCACAGAATTTGCAGGACTATAAAGGCCCGCTTTCTGGTGGTGGAGTGTCCAACAGCGTACAACGCCATTCTTGGCCGTCCAAGCCTCAACACCTTCAGGGCTATCATATCCACCCACCACCTAATGCTTAAGTACCCCTGGGCAGGAAGGGCGGTACCCGTACGCGGCAACCTGGAAATGGCGAGGAGCTGCTACAACTCCAGCTGCAGACTGGCCAGGGAGGAAAGGAAGAGAAAGAAGTCCAAAGCGCACAACCAGCACGGCAACTGTCATGTTCATCACACCAGTCTCCTGACCGACCTCGACCCCCGCGTGGACCCGTCGAGAGACGATCAGCGCCTCAAACCCGACGGGGAGTCCCACCCCATCCAGGTCGGTCCCCTTCCAGAGAACACCACCAACCTAGCTCGGGGTCTTCCCAGAGACCTCTCCAAACGGATGGAAAAATTACTACTTTCCAATGGGAAGCTGTTTGCCTGGTCGTCAGCAGATATGCCTGGCATCGACCCCGCGTTCTGCAGCCACAGACTTTCAGTCGACCGGAAGTACAAACCAATCGCTCAGAAGAAAAGGCAAATGAGCGCCGAGAAGCAGCAGGTTATCCAGCAACAGACCACAGAATTGCTTCAGGCCGGGATCATTCGGGAGGTCAAGTACACAACCTGGCTCTCCAATGTGGTCTTGGTCAAGAAGGCAAACGGGAAGTGGCGCATGTGCGTCGACTACACTGACCTCAACAAGGCTTGCCCCAAGGACCCGTTTCCCCTACCGAGCATTGATGCGCTGGTCGACAACTCCTCGGGATACGAATACCTCTCTCTTATGGATGCCTATTCAGGCTACAACCAGATTCCCATGCATAGGGACGATGAAGAGAAAACTGCCTTCATCACCGACCGGGGCACCTACTGTTACACTATGCTGCCCTTCGGCCTCAAGAACGCAGTGGCAACCTACCAAAGGATGATGACCCGAATCTTCGGGGACCTAATGGGAAAATCGGTCGAAGTCTACATCGATGATATCATTGTCAAGACCCCGAAGGGAGGAGACCACGCAGCTGACCTCGCAGTCGTTTTCGAGCAGTTAAAGAAGCACAACATGCGCCTGAATCCTGACAAGTGTACTTTTGGCGTTCGAAGCGGGAAGTTTCTGGGCTATATGCTCACCAACCGCGGCATTGAGTTGAACCCTGACAAATGTCAGGCGATCATGAATATGAAGAGCCCGCGCACGGTCAAAGAAGTCCAACAGCTGGCTGGTCGAATGGCTGCGATCGGCCGATTTTTGCCAAAGGCTGCTCTCCGGGCCCTACCTCTTTACACCCTCCTGAAAAAAGGAGCAACTTTTGAGTGGTCGGCAGAGGCCGACGCAGCATTCACTCAGCTGAAAGAGATGCTCTCTTCCCCCTATTCTGGCTAGCCCTAAGCCAGGGGAGACTCTACACCTATACCTAGCCGTGCGAGAAAAAGCAGTGAGCTCTGTCCTGATCAGAGAAGAAGAAGGAATCCAACTACCGGTCTATTTTGTTAGCCGTTCATTGAAGGGTGCGGAGCTCAGATATAAGATGCTGGAGAAGGTGGCGCTGACTCTACTGACCACGGCGCGACGACTAAGGAGGTACTTTCAAGCTCATCGCATCGTGGTGCGAACCGATCAGCCGGTCCGACAGGTCCTTCATAAGCCCGACCTAGCCGGTCGGATGGTTAGCTGGTCCATCGAACTCTCCGAGCATGACATCCGCTACGAACCCAGAAGAGCCATTAAAGCACAAGTCCTAGCAGACTTCTTGGTCGAACTCACCGATGAGGAAGAGCCCCCTGCTGAGATCACCTGGGTGGTCAACGTCGACGGCTCGAGCAACAAGGAAGGTGGCGGGGCTGGGATCGTATTACAGAGTAGCACCGGGATGGTGGTCGAGCAATCCCTCCGCTTTAACTTCCCAACCACGAACAACCAGGCCGAGTATGAGGCCTGCATTGCGGGACTGGTCACAGCTAGAGACCAGGGGGCTAAGGAGATACTGGTCTGCTGCGATTCTCTTCTAGTCGTCTCACAAGCGAACGGAGAAGCTCAAGCGAACCCCATCCTGGAGCAGTACTTGGCCCATTTGAAGCGACTGGCTTCAACCTTCTCCAAAGTGGAGTTCCGCCACGTCCCCAGAGCCTAGAATGATCGTGCAGATACCCTGGCCAAACTGGCCAGCACTGGAAAGCCTGGCCTAAATGGAACCGTCATTCAGGGGACCCTAGCCCTCCCTTATGTGGCTGACCCCGAACGTCCGGTGGGACAAGTTATGATGCCGATCGGTACCGAAGAAGACTGGAGGACCCCGATCATCAAGTATCTCAGATCCGGATGGCTACCTGAAGAGAAGGCTGAAGCCAAAAAGTTGGTAAGGCGCGCCTCCTGGTACACTATCGTTAACGATGATCTCTTCAAGCGGGGATTCTCCACCCCCCTTCTGAAGTGCCTGGGTAAAGACAGAGCAGCCTATGTCTTAGCGGAAGTCCACGGAGGCAGCTGCGGCCACCATCCGGGTGGACGTTCCCTGGCCCGGAAAGTGCTCCGAGCCGGCTATTACTGGCCAACCCTAGAGAAAGACGCGACAGATCATGTTAAGCAATGCGACCCCTGCCAGAGGCATGCTGATCTGCACAACGCTCCCCCTGCCCGTCTTTCATCACTGGTCAGTCCTTGGCCTTTCCATCAGTGGGGCATGGATCTATTGGGCCCGTTCGACACCGCACCCGGCCAACTCAAATACCTGGTGGTAGCGGTGGATTACTACACCAAGTGGATTGAGGCCGAGCCGCTAGCAACGATTACCTCAGCTCGAGTGCAACGCTTCTTCTACAAGAACGTCATCAGCAGGTTCGGAGTCCCCGGAGTCCTGGTCACAGACAATGTGACCCAGTTTACCTCTAAGGGGTTCAGAGACCTTTTGGATGGGCTGCACATCAAACAGCGGTTCACCTCCGTCGAGCACCCCCAGACGAACGGGCAGGCAGAGTCAGCCAACCGGGTCATTCTCAGGGGCCTCCGGAAAAGATTGGGGAGCGCCAAGGGCGACTGGGCCGAACAGCTCGATCACGTCCTGTGGGCATACCGCACCACTCCGCACTCGACTACGGGGGAGAGCCCTTACCGCCTCACCTTTGGCACAGAAGCTGTGATTCCGGCTGAAATAGGAGAACCGAGCGCTCGAACAGCGGGTTTCGACCCTAACCAGAACGATCAACTCATAGGGGAAGACCTCGACCTCCTGGCAGAAAGGAGAGCGGTAGCCAACTACAGAGAGCTAATCGCAAAGCAGCAGGCAGCCATTCGCTACAACAAGAAAGCAGTTCTCCGCTCCTTTACCGCAGGGGACTTGGTTCTCCGGAAGGCCAGCGTCGGAGCACGATCAACCGAACGGGGAAAGCTAGCGGCCAACTGGGAAGGCCCTTACAGGGTAGTCGAAACAACCGGCACGGGAGCATACAAACTGGAAACTCTAGCAAGAAAGGAAGTCCCTCGTACATGGAACGCAGCCAACCTGAGAAGATACTATAGCTAAACCACGACCGACCAGGCACCCGCTATCTGTTCAAGCATTTTCTTTTAATTTAGTCTTTTGTAATCAAGGGTACACACCCACCTCGTCCAAGTTTGTAGACGACTAGAGCCACGAGCTCCAAGCGCAGAAATGAAGCAGTTTCTTATGTTGAATTTGAATTAATTGAACTGGCAATATATACGACCGCATCAACAAACTATTAAAGACCCTCCGGGCACCAAGACCCATAGGGCACTAAGACCCACCGGGCACGAGATTATTAAAGACCCGTAGGGCACCAAGACCCGTCGGGCACGAAATTATTTAAGACCCTCCGGGCACCAAGACCCATAGGGTACTAAGACCCACCGGGCACGAATTTATTTAAGACCCTCAGGGCACTAAGACCCGCCGGGCACGAATTTATTTAAGACCCTCAGGGCACCAAGACCCACCGGGCACAAAATTATTAAAGACCCCTAGGGCACCCGGACCCGTCGGGCACAAAAACATTAAAGACCGTTCAGGCACTAAATAACTCTAAGACGAGTAAAGAAAGAAGAATACAACCCAACAAGAAAATATAATAATAAGTTCTTACAAACACAGGAACAACGAGTCTTTACAAAGACGGAACAATAATTAAAAACAACAAGTTTAAACAAGCACAGAACGATCATTAAACACATCAAAATACAATAAAAAGACAAGAACTTCAAGGAGCTGGCTCGGCTGGGAAGGTCGGAGTAAACTTCTTCTGGTCGTCCAGAGTCCCGATCTTTCCCCCCAACACAACCTTCCGATAATGAAGAGGGCGCACATCCAGTCTTGGATGGACCACCTCAAGCTGAGCCAAAGCATTGTCAAAAGAAGCCTTGTG
Organism: Lotus japonicus; assembly: GCF_012489685.1. Classification (NCBI taxonomy): domain Eukaryota; kingdom Viridiplantae; phylum Streptophyta; class Magnoliopsida; order Fabales; family Fabaceae; genus Lotus; species Lotus japonicus. The sequence continues at coordinate 64,166,740 of NC_080045.1, forward strand.
AATCTCCTTCAGATTCGACCTCAGCTTCTTTCTCTCAGCCCCCAGATCGACAACTTTCTTCTTGAGCTCGGCATTACTTACTTTCAAAGCCTTCATCTCCTTAACTTCACTCTCTCGAGCAGCCTTCTCGTCTTTCAGGGCCTGCTCGGCTTTCTCTGCCCGGGAGCGCAACCAATCGTTATCCTTCTCGCTCAGCTCCAGCTTCTCCGCAAACTTCTTGGCCGCAGCCGTCACCTCGAGAACCTCCCCTTGTAACTTCGCTTTAGAAGCGGTCAGCTCTTGAACCGATTTCTTGGAGTCAGCCAACTCTTTGTCCGCCTTAGCGAACTTATCCTCGGCGGCGTTCAACTGCTCCTTGACTTCTTCCACGTCGAGCACCGGCCCCTGCTGCACATGACGAATGATGGAGGCAGTCTGAAGCACTGCTTTCAGAGCAAAGTTCAAGAGATTGTAGGGTTCCTTTGTGCTCAGGAACGACTGGTCGAGCTCATTGTACACCAGATCATCGATTTGGTTGTTGTGCTTGTCCGTGTCCACCGCATCTCGACCCCACACAGAAATTGGCTCCGAGGGACCTACTTGAGCAATCGGAGTCGCTCGTTCAGGAGAACGGACCCCCTCGCCTGAGGAGCGGCGTTTCCTCTTGACCGGGCGCTCCGAGCCGGCCCTTTCCCCCTCAAGGGAGCCCTCCTGCTGACGTACGGGATTCCCTGAGCCCGACCCGGGGTCTGCGTTTTCTTCGCCACCGACCGGGACACTCTGACCGGCCCCATCGGGGTTAGCCCCGGCTAAAGGCTGCCCCTGGTTGCCAAGTCCATCGCCCTCGTCTCGGGGCACCTCCTGCTCCTCTTCACTGTCGGTCTCGACCTCGTCGATCGGAACCTGCAGCGCGGCGACCAAAGCAGCGTTGACCTCCATCTTAGCTCCTGCATGAACATCACAAGAAGAAAGTCAGTCAGACAAAGAGACATGCATCGCTTTAGACATAGTAATAAAAAAAAAAAAACCCCTACCCCTCTCGCGCAGCAAACAAGCGTTCCTACAAACGCTATAAGTACAAAGGTCGTAACAGCGCAACGGCCGAATGCAGAATTCTTTGGGTGGATTACCCCTCACTTCCTTCCGTATGGCGGCCACCAAGAGGTTTTTGAAGGCCAAGTCCACTTCCGACAAGGCCCCGGCCTCGTAACCAAAAGCACTGATCTTCACGTCGTAGTGCTTGGCGTTCCAAGTCAGCGGGAACCTGGCGCAACTGCCGCCGTTCGAGGCCCTCTCGAACCACCAGTGAGGGGGCGGAGTAGTAGGCGCCACCCGAAAGAATTGATCTTTAAAGTCCCAGTAAGACTCTGCGAACGGGTGAAAGATCTGGAGATCTTTACCCGACCTCTGGGTCACGATCCCGTGCCCGCCATATCCTTGAGTGTGGGCCACCTCGAACAAATGGAAAAAGAGCGGAATCGACGGCTTCTGGCCAAACAAGACGCAAGCAACCTCGTACGCTCGTACGAAACCCCAAGCGCCGGGATGGAGCTGCGACGGCGCGACCCCCATATGGCGAAGAACGTCACATTGAAAGTCCGTGAGTGGCATCCTCACCCTCACCTTCTTCATGGTGTAGATATGCATGTACACCCCGAACGGCGGGGTGTGGGGTAGTCACTCCTTCTTACCCGGCGAATACACCATGTGACCGGGGCCGATCTGAGTCTGCGACATAAAACGCTGACTCCAGAAATAATCTTCCTTCTCGTTTGCATACTCCGACGGGAGATCGAGGATGGTGCGGCACCACTTGTCATACACGGCCTCGTCCCCCTTCAGATGAGGGTATTTCTCCCGGTCGATCTTCTTATTCTTAGGGGCCCCTGACCGGGGCCTAGAGGTTAAAGCCCCGCCCGGGGCCTCATCTACAGTCTTGCCTTTCCTCTTCTGGGTAGGCTTCCCCATAACGACACCTGCACAAGGGAAAACGCCGGATCAACACCTGGGTCGTCTGTATCGGCTCAAAGAAGGACCCACCCGGAATCCATCTTTGCCCTAGGCAGGATAGCGCGACCGTGCGGCGGCACAGACCCTCATAGAGAGTCTCCGCCGCCGCAAGAGGGGGCCACGGGGGGAGGGGAAACTCCCAACTCCCCCAAGAGCGAGCCACCGTTTCTACTAGGAAACGGAAAATTAAAAGTCTTAAGAAAGAAAAACTTAGTGAAGCGAGAACTTACAAGAAAAAGCTGGAAAAGCTACCGAGCGACCACCGCGCAAAAGGAAACACCACCGTGAAACACCGGTACTTGACGGAAGGAAGGAGAGAAGGCTTGGGGAGAATTCAGAGATGCAAAAGTGCAAATGAATCCCCCTCCTCTCTCTTTTATAGAAGATGAGGAGGGAGACGTGACGTTTTGACAGCCCTAGTTTCCCTAATCATGACGTTTGGGGAAACCAAGGGGCATCGTCCAATCAGACCCTGCCACGTCAGAAAGGAGGCAGTGACGGCGAAGCGACACACGCCTCCAAAGGCACGCGGGAGAGGACTAGAGAAGCGACGCAACCCACCCGGAAACGACACGTACCATCCCAAGAGTCAGGTACATTAAATGCAGTGGGCCCAAAGCCTCACACCGTTCCATTCTCCCGCACCTTTTTGGCTTCTCAGATTCAAACCATGCAACAACCTACTCGGTACTAAACCCGGTCGTCCCAAACCACTCGGATCCGGTCGGTCGACTCCGCATACACAGCCTCGAGAGGGCTCGCGTTGACCACCGGCCTCTACATTTAATGCCCCGTTTCATTTCCCAAGAGAAACTCCTAGGGAAAGGCTAATGGGCGTTACCACCCAAGAACGTTTCGATTATAAATGGTAACCATCCCCTTTGCAGGATCCACATTTTCCTCAAGATAGAATGACCTCCATGGAAGCTTACCTGAAGGTACTCAGGGCCGAGGCTCTAGACAACGACCTATACTACTTCTACCAAACGCAAGCCGCCACCCCCAGTAGGATCAGATCCCTAGTCGGCAGAATTCTGGCAGAGGATCCTGACCCTTAACCGAAGGCGGGGCTGCTAACCTTCTTGGAGCTGACGGAGGAGATGTGGGAATTACACCGACGCCGTTCGGAGGTTAGCATGCTGATTTGGGGCCTCGAGGTTTCTGCCACGGAACACCAAGGCGAAGGGAAGGGAACAATGGACGAAATCAAAGCCGAGCTGACCCCCCTCCTGACCGTAAGGGAGAGTCTCGACAGAGACCTACGAACCGTTCGCCTCCGATACAACACCATGCGAGTAACACCCCCTTTCTAGGGGTACTGAATGTAACGGCCAAACGGCCCCCCACTATCAATGAATAAAGTTTTAAATTTATGACCCCTATGTAACGACCCCAAAAACGTCTATGACACCACAAACACCGAGCATGAATAGCCCTCGCCCCGCTGGAACAGCCGACCAGGGCTGGGGGGCTACTGTTCCGGGAACCCTGACCGAGGATGGACAGGGGACCTAGGGCAGGACTGGCCCCACTAAAAGTTCCAGATAAGGGGCCGTTTGGGGAAGGCCAAGAGCCCCCTACTCCTGAGCCCCACCACCAAGGGTGAGGACAAGGAACCCGAGGCCCACTACATAGGGGTTGACCTAGGCCAACTACCCTAGGGGTAGGTTGGCTGGTGCAGATCCGTAGGGGCCCCCAAACCGTTGGATCACTGTTCCTCTACAGGGGATCCAACGGTGACCCCTGCCCCCAGGTACGAGCCATGCATGACGTTGCATGGCTCCAACCCTAATCCTGCCTCTCCTATATAAAGGGAACACTCCTTCAATACAAAGGTAACGTATTTTCTCTCCAAGTTCACCATTCTTACTACTTCCCTCACTGACTTTAGCATCGGAGTGTCTTGCAGGAGCCCCTCCCGGGACCTTGCCCACTTGGAGTCCTTCAACGCGTCCAGATCCCTCCTCTCCTACCCCTTGCCAACGGGTAGCTTGATCTCTCTCAGATCACATAGTTAATGCATACTTATTAAACTCTCAATGAAATCGAAAAAATGCATTAGATCTTGCTAATTAATGCCAACTTATTATTTATTTTATAGGCTAGAGCCATATCAATCAATGTGTGTTGTTTTGTATTAGAAGATGCATAGTATTACTATTTTCATTTTATAAATTCCAGTCACAAACATGAACAACAGAAAAGATGCTAATGTATTTCCCATTCACCAAAAGGTGCTAATGGTAATGGTAAGCTCAATATATATATATATATATATATATATGTATGTATGTATGTATAGCAGGTTTGAATTAATTTCTTTTTTCTCATAATTAATTTTTGAAATAACTCCCAAAATTAATTGTGGCACTAGAATAAAGTGTAAAAGAAATTTCAAACACGTCACAAAATTCTTCGTATCTACATGATTACGTACATCAGAATCAGAGTCACCTTACATATTAAAATTACTTATATATTTGAATTCTCATTAAATTAAGGTGGATTTATGTTGAACTTGCAAAACACAATCTTACCTTTTTTATCTACACTAGACTAAACTAGCATGACAAATTTTAACTTATTTATTAATAACTTAAAATATATGTAATCAAGTTAGCGTTTGTACTAATATCAGATCAAATATACACTTCTCACGAACACATTTTGCTTAGTGTAAGAAACTATGAACATTTCTCATATGAATCAGCAACGCGTGCTACCACGCAATGATGATCATAAAGTTGTGGGAGGCTATCACATTATGTTCAAAGATATCACCTTTGAAGATGATAGCCATAATTAGAATATCATTTCAAGTCACAGGTTTGTATGATTAAGCTTTTTGAAAGCAATATCTCAGTGTTTAAATTAAACCATAAAATTAAAAGTTGTTCAACCACTGAACATGCTGTTTAATATATGTCTTTCCAATCAAGGGATAATTGAAACATCAAATCTATTTTTATTTACTTAAACCTCTTTCTAATTGTCAGATTTAAATCTAAAGATTTTGTCCTCGAAACTAGAGCATATGAATATATGATCGATGATTTGATATGCTTTAACATTCACAATTATGTGCTCTACCTAATAGTATGATTCTACTTCTTTATTTAACTGGCATAATTGCTGCAAATGTGATAATAAACCATGTGAATTCTGATACTGAGAAATCAAAATTTCCGTACAAATTTCTCTAACAAGCTAACTGTACATGATGAGTTCTAAATGCAATGGCTGTTTTATATAGTCCGAAAAGGAATCAAGTAGTACCATTGCTAGCTAAGATCATAATAATGTTTATGCACAAAATCTGTAGCATTAAACCGTCACAGGATTTTCACACTCCATTATGATTACACTGTCCCCCACCCTCACAAATCCCTTTCCCTCTGTGATCTCGTGATAGACTGAAACTAGAGTAGATTCAACAATAATATTGGAACTCACACAAACCTAGCAGAAATTCTGATGAAAGTTTCATAGTGCTTGTTTGGTCTCATGACTAGTATAGAATTAAGGCTTAAAGGGTCAAAATGTCCCTGAAATTACAAAGGGAATCAATTCTATGACTTAGAAATTTTTTCATCAAATTGGGTCCCTAGAATTTTTTTTTAATTCAATTAAGGCCAAATATTGCCACATCTCAATTTTGTCCTAGTCACCAATACCACATGACTTTTTTATTTATTTTTTAATTAGAAAAATTAATTTTAAAATCCAACTCAATTATGTAAGCAGAAAAATAAAATAAAAAACTTAATAAAATCCTAATATAAATATAAACTTAATTTTTTTAAATACCAACTAATGTTTATCATTTTATTTTATTTCCAACTCATTTCATAAAAAATAAAACCTATTCTAACTCATTTCCCCTAAACCTAAACCCAATCTTCTTCATGATATACAACAAAAACCCAAATCCATTGAAACATTAACCGTATCTGCTTCTTCTTCCTCTGGTCCTCTTTCTCAGTTGTTCCTCACTTCCTCACCAAAACAAAACCCTAAGTCGTGAGATCAAAATCCATGGACGGTGATTCTCTGGAGTGCTCGGCGATTCAAGTACTCATGGCGACAGAGCAGTTAATGGTCGTTGGTGGCACCCACTGTGTTCAGATCGCCGCCCTCGCCTCCGACTCCGAGTGAGATGTCGCCGACACCGTCGTTCCGACACCCTAGGGATCTTGACGAAAGCGCAATGATCTGTGGCCAGATGAGGCTGGGTTTGAGGTTGAAATATGAGCATTTTTAGGATTGGGGTTGAGAGACACCAAGGGAGGGTGAAGGTGAGGTTGGTTGCGACAATGGAGTGGAGTTTAGAGGGTTTCAAGGTAAGGGTTTTAATCTGATGTGTGGGTGGCCGGATCTGGGGTCTAAGGTGGGTTTGGGTTTCGTGGTGGTGGCTGTGATTGATGCAGTTGTTAATGTTGTTTGTTTGTTGAGTATTGTGGTTAGAAGGTGAATTTTTGAATTTTAAATTGAATGAGTGTTGGGTAGACTGGTTGAAATTACAGGAAGATTATGATGCTCTAGGAGTAGGATCCATGGTTTTACATTGCAGTTGTGGTTGTATCATGGTCCTTAAAATCATGGATATAGGTTGTTGTTTCCAATCCATTGTATTGTTTGGAGCACCTCTGATTTCTACTTGCGTGTTGGCATGAGGAAGTGTTTCCGGTTGTGATTGTTGGTGGTGCTATGGTGGTTCTCTGGTGGTGGTGAAGGATGGCGGTGTGGGGGGAAGAAGATGTTGGGGTTAAGAAAGGAAGAAGAAGAGGCTGAAGATGAATGAAGAAGATGAAGACCATTTTGTCTGGGTTTTGTTCTTGAGATGGAGATTGAAAGAAGAGTGATGAAGATTATGTGTTTAATTTGAATTTAGTTCAGAGATTTATTTAAGTTTAGGTTTATATTAAGATTTTATTAAGGTTTTATTTTTAATTTATGGGTTTGAATTAAAAAATAAAGTTTTATAATTTTTCAATTAAAAAAAATAAAAAATGCCATGTGGAAAAGATGACTAGGACAAAATTGAGATGTGGCAGCCTTTGTCTTTAATTGAATTAAAAAAAAAATTCTAGGGACCCAATTTGATGTAAATTTTTTTTAGGTCCTGGAACTGATTCCCTTTGTAATTTCAGGGGTCTTTTGACTCTTTAAGCCTAGAATTAAAGACACATTTACTTAGAAGTTTATAGAGTACATGTTTGAAATGTTTCTACTATTGATTTTAAAGTCTAAAAAAAATTTGGAGATAATTTTTTATCAGTAACGTTTATGTGTCAGAATTGATTCTCATAAGAGAGTATATTTGGTCCAAATATGCTTTAAAAATTAAAACACATATTCGATTTCATGATTTGCACAAAATCCAATATTCATCTATTCATAAGTTAAGTGTGTGCTTGGTATCACATGCTAGAGTCTCATAATTAATTTTAAGTGGTTATATAAATGTTTGACACCCAATTTAAGAAATTGATTTTAGTCACAAAATCTATTATGTATAGAAGCTATGTATTAGTTTTTACTCCCTCCGGTCCTATTTATAAGCAACAAAAAAAATTCACATAGTTTAAGAAATGTAGTTAAACTAGATAAAATGCATTAAATTTGTCTTAAATCAAAATAATCTTCCAAAATTACCCTTTGTTATTAGTGTTGGAAAGTGGGAAAGAGAGAGAATAATTAATGAGACACATTTTACAAGTTAGAATTAATAAGGGCATCATTGGAAAAAATTAATTAATATAGCTCAAACTTTCATTTGGTTCTTATAAAAAGGACCAAGATTTTTCTTCTCTTTCATGCTTATAAATAGGACCGGAGGGAGTACGATGGAAAAATCAATTGAGAGATTTCATAACTAAATTTCTCACCATTATTATATAGAAATTACTCTCCATAAACGCATTCAAATATAAACTACTTTATTTTCAACTCACTTTAACTTATATTTACTAAAATAAATTGTATCCAACATGAATTTTTGAAAATGCTATTCCAACACACATTTAAGTTCCCTTCTAAAGTGTGTGCGAGATGCATATCCAAACACGCTTTAAAACTAGTAGCTTCTACACAAAAGTGATTCTAGAGTTTTTTCCCACGGAAATTAAATATGACTTTAGCTTATAACCGGAAGTGATTTTAGAGTATTTCACTGTGAAACTAAACATGTTAAGAGTAAATTCACTTTTTGAGGGTGAAAAATATGGATCCAAACACAAATAGAATTGAGATTTAAGACAGAATATGGCCAGTTTATCACGGTCCTAAAGTTTTTCTTCATTGTTTAATTTGCCTAAACATTACTCTCTAAATACAGGGGCTGGCTCAGTCAACAATGATAGAGATTAGCAAAGAAGAGTCAAAATCTATGTAGGGGGGACCCTTTTTCCATAAGTATGATAAGAGGGTCATATTCTTTTGAGATCCTAATGGTTAAAATTAGGCAATGTTGGGCACTTTTTGGCACAAGGCGTGACCATAAGCCGTTGACTAATCCCTTGTTGGGAATCTCACCAGAATACATGAGTTTTGGACAAGTTCACCACCATCTTTGAATTTGAACCAGCTTGATCAATCTCAAAGTTTGAAGGTATCAAGTGTTACTGAAGGAATATACTTTAAAAAATGTTTGAAGGTGGAATATTTAGTGCTTGTGTTCATACAGTCAGCACCACGTGTAAGAGTTTAGTTCAGGCACCTTGTGAAGATTTTGAGGGAAAACAGGAAATGGGGGACCTAAACATGTGCTTATGAGTTTTGTTTAAAGAAATCTAGCAGAATAGCACTATTATTGGGATGTGTTCAAATGGGAATATGATATATTCTTGGGTGGTTCTATAATACAATGTGCTTTGTTAAAGTGCCTGTTGGACAGGAACGGGTTTCTATCAGTATTTTTAGACATAGTGAACGATATTTGGTTGGTTAGCAATTGACATATGCATTAGCCACATTTTAGTAGCAATTTTTAACCTTGTTAACCGCTCCAAGTATTAACCGCCGTTAAAAATCATCATTAACCAATAATATGTATATCTATCGGATATTATCTCAAAATTAGATGTTCACTTGTTAGTACTATATTAAAAATCATGTAAATTATCATTTTTTTTGTCTTAAAAGTCCTAGCGTATTCTGTCCATTTAAAAGAGCAACTCTCAACAGCTCCACAACACACTCTCTACTATTTTATACTTACCAATCAGGCCTTCTTTGCGTACATGGATTTTAATATGAAAGATAAGTGAAATAGGTAAAGAGTATCTTTGAAAACTCATTCATTTTCTATTAGCATGTTTAGATTTGGGTTAGAAACAACTCCAAAACACATTAGTGGTCATGCTCCATGTTGTAACTTATATATTAATGAGATTTTGATGTTTAGCTTCGACTCCAAACCTGCACTATGTAGAGCAAAAAGTGCTTCTAGAAGAAGCTACAATGAAGGGAGAAATAACTTAAGGAGATTCATGAAACCGAACATGCTAGATGTTTGTTTGACTTTAAATTTCACTCAATTGGTAGTATGGAAACAAGAAACAATATAAAAATAATATTGATTAACACTAATTTTTTTTATAAATGTAGCATCAACTAGGACTGTTCATGTTTCTCTAAGAACCGAAGCTAACAAAAACTCGAACCGTTAAAAAACCAAACCGTTTAAAAACCGAACCTTTAAGAACTCGAACCGAACTCGAACCTAAATTGAAAAACCGGTTCGGTAACCGAACCAAAATATCAACTACCAGTTCAGGTTCGGTTCGGTTCGAATCATAGTATATCAGTTCGGTTCGATTCGGTTCGATCCATCTATAAATATGCATGTTTTACCGAACTGGTTAACCGAAATTTGAAACCGGTTCGGTTCGATTCGAACCATACTATATCGGTTCAGTTCGGTTCTCTCAAACCAAAATTTTGGTTCAGGTTCGGTTCGGTTCAAGCAAAGAACCGAACCATGAATAGTCCTAGCGTCAACCATCAACCATGTTGGTTGACAATGTAAACATGATAATAAGTTACCGCCATTTACTTGCGGCTTATGAGTCTCTTAGTTGATGTGTATGGTGAAATCGAGTGATGAATAATTTTATTTCTCCAAAAACTATACTTTTTAAATGGAAAATCATACTTTAGGTACTCATTGTCACTACTTCAATGTACTTTTCACCTTCAAAATAAAATTAACACATTCGAAATAAAAAGTGAACAATTTTTTTCTCAAATGAATGTACTTTCCACCTCAAAACACATTTATTTATAATCATATAGTACTTCAAATAAAGAGAAACAAAATTATCCGAATAGCTTGTGATTTTGCAGTCGTACAAAGCAAAAAATTGCTTTTGCCAACTGTCCACCAATGAAAAAGACTGAAGTGATGATGAAAATGGTATAGGAAGGAGGATTAGGATGCAGTTGGCTGCTACTTTGATCAGACCACAGGCAGCAGCAGCATTTATTGAATGATCTCCATTTCCATTTCATTTAATACAAACACAACCTTCCTTCCTTTCTTCTTCAACCAAAAAAGAAAAGCTGTAGCATTGTCAGTTTTGGCGTGCATAACTTAGCAACGTGCTTCCGTGGCCTAAGGTGCACACCCCAGAAATTGAATGGTGTGCTACTAACTTTCTCACCCAAATTTAAAGACCAAAATGCATTAGGAAAGTCCATCAAAAGTGCCAAAATAGAAAAAGCAGTAAACTTGAAGGTTGAAAGACTGATAGAACATTTCTTCACCGTTTGGCATTTTGTCTGCTTTTGGTTTTCTCAGACACTGTTTGTACTTTGGTTTTGATGCAGGAGGAGAAGTAGTAACATGAGAGAATGAACTTGTTTTTGTGCTGAAAGTTGAAACTTCTTCAAGGTCAGTTTTGTTTGGTGATTCCTAAACATAAACTGCCATGCATAGCAACAACTGCTTGTGAGTTTGTTCTACAGAACAAACAGCAAGTTTGAGATTTTTTCTCACTGTGGTTGTGTAAGATCTTAGGACCTCTTGGTTTACTTTACCCTCTTCCCTCTCTTGCTTCATTTTTTTTTAATGGCTTTGGTTTACTTTTACCTTCACTACCATGGCTATTTTGTGACATTGTTTTATTGTTTTCCTCTTGGTAATGGGGTTTTGGAGCTTAACTTAGTAAAGGGTGTGTGTATATGTTTTCAAGTTTTTATTTTTGTTGTTGTTGTTGTCAGCAATGAGCTATGCGTGTGTTTGTTTCTGTCTGTGGGTTGAAAAAAAGGGTCTTGGGTGTTGTTGTGGTTTACACGGAGAGTGAAGTTTGGTGCTTGTCATTGTGGTATGCCAGTGGATCTAAGGCATATTTCTTCATGTGGGGTTGAGCGTTTGACACTAAGAAGTAGTATAAAGTTTTGATCTTGCCTTCATTATTTTACTAGATTTATGTGATACATTCTGGGGGATTCCTCAGATTTCAGCTTAGTTTGTTTATGATATTATTCTGGCAAGTAGCTGATGAATGATTTGTTCATAACTATAATAATTCCATATTCGTGATCTTCTTCATTTATTCCCATGTTTGCCAAAAGATTCCTGCTGTCTACAGTTTTGGTGGTTTTTTCAACTGATACCAAGATGCTGTTTTCAGTTGCAGGTTTTCAAACTTCAACGGTAAAGAAAAAAGGCGAAAATATATATATAAGCATTATAGATATTGATATCCACATGTTGGATATGGAACTTGGGGTTTTTTAAGCCACTAGAGAGGTCTTGGTGGTGTGAATCTTTATTAGGATTTAAAAACAAAGAAACAGTGTAATCAGAAAGTGGAAGATAAAGAAATATGGGAAAGTGAGGTGGAGTCAGATTTGTGTGTGGTGTGTCTCTGGTTTGAGAATTGTTTAGTGTTACTTCTCTGTTGGCTATGTCCCCTGAGCTGACTCGGTGCGCCCGGGCTCCGTGGGCTTTGCCGTCGACCAAGGAAACAATCTGTTGTTGGGGTCTCTTCCCATTTAAGAGAACCTTTGCTTAAAAAATTGGACAATCCCATCTAGTCCAATTTCTCTTTCTCTCTCTTATTCAGCTTCTTCTGCCTTGTTTGCTGTCAAGATTTGTTCATACTCTGCAGTATTTAAACTTGCTTCTCTAGAAGCCTTTCTTTCCTCTCTTAAAGCCTAGAAATTTGCATACATTGAGGTGAGAATTGGTCCTCACAGCTGGGGTCATTTTCTCTTTTCATTTCTGGGAAATTTTGTAACACTCAGGATACTATTTATGTAGCTGAGAGTAAGCAGATCTTATATTGTCAAGATGAAGTTTATGAAACTTGGTTCCAAGCCAGATACCTTTCAGACTGATGGGAACAATGCGAGGTGAAAATATACACTTCTTCAACATACACATTGTTGTTTATTACTAGTTTGCATATGTTTTTAACTGTGATGCAAATTACATTTCTCGATGTGTTGACGTTCCTTTCTTTTTCCCCCAAATATAAATTAGTTTAGATAAGCATGATATTCATTCTCCTAACAACTTCTTTCATAACACACACATAGTGGTAATTGAAAGAATTTTGATAATTCCTATGAGTCTTTACTTCCACTGTGTGTAATGCCATCTTCTATGTGTCTTTTGGTGATTAACGAAACATTTTCTGTTTCATCCCTTTTTTGGTTGGGGACAACAGCATGAATCTTCTTATTTCTGAGTGTTTTCCACCCTCTGTGGTAGCTACTGATGTTTGATATAAACTAAAGAGATACGCAATCAAGATAAATGCTGGGAACGGAAATGTTGCTTGTTAGATATATAAATTCTAGTTACCATTGTTGTTGCTGACCTGCACTTCATAGCTATTATAGACTAAGGCGTTCTTTGGGTTTTGCTACCCTAGCTAGGACTCTTATGATAATAATGAAAATTAGCTATGTTCAAATTGTTTCCTTTCATTTATTCATTGATTTTGCTTCTAATGTGTAGCTACTATTTAATAAGTGATTTGTCATTATACACTAGTATTTATCTATCACTCAAAACTCCTAACATTACTATTCTTTTATATGACTGATGTGAAAAAACTTTAGGATCTACTTGATTTTTTTTTCTTTGAAGCTGTATGGCATTATCATAAGCAGAATATTTTAGTTTTATAACATATTGGATAATATGGCTACCTATCCTTATTCCCAATTAAGGTTTTGATTCGTTTTTACATTGTTTCAAATGCCTATTATAAGAGAATGTTGATTCCTATGAACCAAAATTTAGACATTAAACTTTGACAGAACACAGGTGCACAATCAGTATCTTACACACTTACATATAATTTTTACTTTTGACTATGGCACAAATTTTGATTGCTACATAACTTCATCAAGTAAGCAGAAATTTGTCTGACTCGGTTAATTTTCTGATTCTTCTCCCTTGGTCCACCATTGATCAACAAGCTTTCATGCTGAATCCATACAGGCCTTTTGTGTAGAAGTAATTTTGAAAGTAAACATGGTGTTGATGAAACAAGCATTCAGAGTTGAATATCCGTTTTAATAAACAAAGGGTTTAGTGTTATATCTTTGTTTCATGTGAAACTATATACAGTAAGATTTCAATCATGTAGAGCCTGGAATTTGAACTTAGGTTAAAGTTAGATGTTCAAACAATTTTTTCATGACCTGCCCACCATACTCACATGCTTCGCTTTTTTAATACTATATGTTTCCATTTTATGTATCCTGTTTTCAAACAGTTGCTAATGAGATGGATTTCAAGTGCAGGTATGTGGCAAGTGAGTTATCATCAGATATAATTGTCAGTATAGGGGATATAAAGTTCTACTTACACAAGGTATTCCTCAATCCAGTAAATATATCTAGTCTTCAACTAAGAAATTCTACATAAGCTTTTATTGATTTCTAGAAGTCTAAATTATTCATGGCAATTTTTTGAAAGTCACTGTAAAATTATCACTTCGATATTCTTTTCCCAATACATTAATCTATCAAGGGTGATTCATATTTGAACTCTAAATCAATTTGGGTACAACAGTACAAGTTTCCATTTTGTTACTGATATTCCAAATCTTTCTGTTTGCAGTTTCCTCTTATATCAAAGAGTTCTCACTTGCAGAAGTTGATCTCTCTCAGTAATGAAGAAAACATGGATGAAGTTCACATTCCTGACATTCCTGGTGGCGCAAGTGCCTTTGAGACATGTGCTAAGTTTTGCTATGGCATGACAGTTACACTCAATGCATACAATGTAATTGCAACTCGATGTGCTGCAGAGTATCTTGGAATGCATGAGACCATTGAGAAAGGGAACCTTATTTACAAGATTGATGTTTTCCTTAGCTCTAGCATTTTCCGTAGTTGGAAGGATTCGATCATCCTTCTTCAGGCTTCAAAGTCCATGCTACCCCTGGCTGAGGATCTAAAGGTGGTGAGCCATTGCATTGAGTCTATAGCAAATAAGGCATGTGTTGATGTATCCAAAGTTGACTGGTCCTACTCCTATAACCGGAAAAAGCTTCCAGAGGAAAACGGGGCTGAGACAAACCAGAATGAAGTCAGAACTCGAAAAGTGCCGAGAGATTGGTGGGTTGAAGATTTATGTGAGCTTGAAGTTGATTTGTACAAGTCTGTAATTACAAATATTAAAACCAAGGAAGTTCAATCCAATGATGTAGTTGGCGAAGCTTTGAAAGCTTATGCTTACAGAAGATTGCCGAATTTCAGCAAGGGTATGATCCGGTGTGGGGATGCGTCAAAGCATCGCTTGATAGTTGAAACTATTGTGTGGTTGTTGCCTGCTGAGAAAGGCAGTGTTTCTTGTAGGTTCTTGCTCAAGTTATTGAAAGCTGCCATTTTTGTAGAATCAGGAGATAGGACTAAAGAAGAGCTTGTAAAGAGAATAGGGCAGCAACTAGAGGAGGCTTCTGTGAGTGATATTTTGATTCAAGGATCAGATGGAGAGGCTACTATCTATGATGTTAGTATAGTATATAAAATTGTAAGGGAGTTTGTTATGAAGGATCACAATGCTGAGATTGAATCAGTTGTAGATGGTGAACCTGAGGGGATAAGAAAGCCAGGGATTTTATCAGATGCTTCCAAGCTGATGGTTGCGAAACTCATAGATGCATACCTTGCCGAAATTGCAAAGGATCACAATTTACATTTGTCAGATTTTGTTAATCTTGCTGAGTTGGTGTCCAGCACCTCTCGTCCTAACCACGATGGCCTTTACAGGGCTATTGACACATATCTGAAGGTAACTCTTCTTGAAACGAAAAATCCTTGACTCAGATTTGCACACTTCATTTTAAATTCAGTATAGTATGTTTTATAGTTTATTAAAATTCTATGCTCAATATCCAGTAATACTTTTATCATGTTTGAATCAGTTTATTTTTCCTCGGAATCAATTCTGGCACCTTGAAGCTAGTCATAAAATCTTTGCCCCAGAATTGATTCTGGCTTTAAAATCAATTGTGGAAAGATTTCCAAACATGCTTTAGCTTCACCCCTTGTTTTTGCCATGGCTCTTCTGTGGAGGCAACTAATTCATCCCTTTTGTTTTACTTTGCTTTAAAACACTACAGGAGCACCCTGGGATCAGCAAAGGTGAAAAGAAGAGGATATGCAATCTGATGGACTGCAAAAAGCTATCGGTTGACGCGTGCTTGCACGCTGTGCAAAATGAGAGGCTACCATTACGGGTAGTCGTGCAGGTACTATATTTTGAGCAGTTGAGGACTGCTGCATCCTCAGGTACTAGCACTCCTGACATACCTAAAGGAATGAAAGATTTGAGCAATGGATCCAATGGTAGCTCAAGGTCAGGGACAACTAACCCAGATGATGACTTGGATGCTGCATCCAAAGCGGAGGAGCTGAAGGCATTAAGAAAGGAACTTGCATCGTTGAGACTGAGTAATGGAGTTAAAGATGGAGATAGCAGCAAACCCAGCATGGACAAGGCTGTGATTGGCAAGATGAAAGGGTTGCTCAAGTCAAAGAAGTCATTCATAAAGCTCTGGGCTAGCAAAGGGGGACAAGGGGAGAACAGTGGCTCAGACTCATCAGAGAGTATTGGTTCTGCTAACCCAGAAGAAGCCAAATCTACCCCTTCCAGAAATAGGAGGCACTCAGTTTCATGAAACTAGTTGGTCCATTTTCTTGGCTTATCTTTTATTGTTTCTTTTTTGTTAGTTTCTCTATGACAAGACCCCAACACTAGTGATATCTAGTTTAAGATAGCAGAATTGTGAAGAATGGAAATCATGTGATCCTTGGCATCTACTATCCTATCATTGTTATTAAAAAGGCCTTATGCACTTCATTGAAACTATTTTGACTCATGACTATAGAAAGAACCTGGTATAAAAGTAGTTAGTTCAGTTACTGCCAAGCATTTTGTTGAAATTTTAAGCATGTTTGGATGAACTTATTTTTCCTCAAAATTAATTCTGACATTTAGCAACAATTGTTGGAAGTTTCACCTCATAATTAGTTTCATCTTTCAACAGTTAATTGTAGAAGGATTTTTGAACATGCAGTAACAATACTTCAAGTCTATTATGGGTATCTAATGTCAAAATAGACATCAGTGTGGTATGTGAGTGTGTTTGGTTTCTAATTGAAAGTGCATTCAATTTAACTGAGATATTTGGTTTTACAAGACAGGTTTTCCAATTGAGTTGGATTGAGAAAAAACACATTCAAATCCAATTCAATGGATAAACAAAAAACACACAGAAAAGTTACAAATAGAAACAAAATAATTTACTATTTAATATAAATCTATGATTGTGGGAGATTTGAGAGGCTGCAACACATGCATCAACATTTTATGGAATTGCAAGCTTGTGCACCATTATTCTATCCCCAAGTTAAACTAGTTGTTTTGCATATAACTAGTGATATTAACCCGTGCGATGCACGGAGACTGAATGTTCGATTTTATCAAAAATATGTATGATATGTAAAATATATATATATATATATATAATGAAATCATTTGTGTGTATGTTAATATGTGTATATATATATATGTGTGTGTGCTTTTGTTGTGATATACTAATGAGGAACATGGAGAAAGAGTACATAGAAGAATTAATCATAGTTTGGTTCCCCATGAAAAACCTCATAATCAATTTTGGTAGAGTAAATATTGATGTTTGGAAGCCATTTGCATAATTGATTTCAGACTCATAATCAATTCTATTAAAAGTTTTATATAGAGAATAGTTTTTATACGGGTTATAATCAAAACATTGTCCTACAAATTTCACTGGTAGCCAAACACTAATTACATTATTTTAAACTCATGATTATTAATTATTACATCCAAACACACTTAGTTACCATTCAAGCGGTTGCTAACATTTTTTTTGGTACATCGAAAAGTATTTAAATTCTCATTCCAATGATTGATTCCTGAATCTTCCTTTTCTTGGTGGCTAGTAATTTTGTTAAAACATATATATTTATTTTATAATCAACATCCTTATAATAATAAATAAATGCATAATGTAACTTATAAACTTTTATTTATTTTTTAAATACTAACAAAGCAGTCTTAATATTTTGGAGCCCTTTATGCATGTGTTTACATGTTTAATCCCCTTTATGATTAGAACCCATGGTGTGGAAAGACTCGTTATTGCTATTTACAGAAATTCGAATTAATGCTCATTTGGTTTCATCGAAACTGACCCACGGTGCTTCAGTTTATCTTTCCATCATTGGATTTAATGTTTTTTATTTGAACGGTCCAGATCAGCTAATATTAATAATAATTCATTAATTAAATATATATAACTTTACCAAAATACCCTTGTCTCTTCCAATGCTTAGCCACCACCCCTCTCACTCCCATGGCAGCGCCGCCACCACCTCCCTCTCCCTCCCTGGCCACCACCACCGTTCGAACAACAAAACCAGATTTCCTCCATGGTAGATCCTTAACCATCAAAACTTTCATATTTGCATGTTTTTGTTTTCTTGTTTTTGTTTCTCAATGCCCACTGTTTCAACTTTCAGATCTTCTCAAACCTAATTTAGGCAAAGCAAGAAAAAAAAGGTTACCCTTTTACAACTCTGGATCAACTTTGCTGAATTTTTTCCAGAAAATAAAACATCGATCTTCAAGAACCTAGATGATAAGATGATGTAAAGGAACCCAGATAAAGCATAGGTGAACCAGAAATTGATTGGTGATGATGAAAGAAATTGATTGATTTTTAAAGCTTCAGTGGTTGCCATTGTTTCCCATAACTGCATGGCAAAAAGAAATTGTGCAAGCAAATGGGTAATCCTCTCCCCTTGCAGCGCCGCCAGCCCGCCACCAGTCCACCACCACTCAACACAATCAGATCTGGTTTGCTTGCAGGAAACGGGTCGACCCATCCCCATTATTGCAAAGCCCAACCACAGTAACCACCATCCAAAGCAGAAAACCCAGCGTGAGTTGGTGATGATGGAAGGAGAAAGATGGAAAAATTTAAGCAAGAAAGGTTATTTTTGTCTTATCACTCCTCTAGTAAAACTGAAGCACCGAATTGACACACGGTAGACGCAGCCCATTTGTATAGAACCAAACTTTTGTCAATAAAGTTCACCAACAAAAAACTCGAATTAATGTTCATTGTATAGAACTCAAACTTTTGTCAATTGTAGTTCTGTTGACGTAGTAATATTTTTTTGGTTTGAACAATGTTTTTCCCAGGGAACACAAACCTGGTGGAAATCTCATAACAAAATAAAGAACTCAAAAAACTCAACGCATTTGTCCAAGAACTCTTGTGATAGTTCCAGCTGGATGTAGGACGGCAGCTAAAGAATTGGATTTGGGTGAATCTTGGAAAATCCATGGGAGGATTTAGCTGAGATTCTGCCTCAGCAATACAACACATGAAGATTTTGGCAGCTGGTATATCCATACAGTGAGCTTGGACAGACTTGGGTCTATGGAGCAGAAAACGGGTGGGTTGACCCGGCCCACGAAACTACCTCTGATGAACAGTTCTTCAAGTTTTACTTGGTTATGTGCTCCAAAATTGGATGAACAGTTGCCAAAAAGTTCTTGAAATAGTAGGTTTTAGATTTAACAGCCTTGTAGGTTCTTTAAAGGTTCATTATCATTATCATTTTCCCCACTACAAAGGAATTGGTGCAAGGGTAATCCAAAGTGAGACTTCCAACATACATTGTAGACAAAAGCAAGTAAAAAAATAAAAAAACTCAACGCTGCTGTCCAAATACAACACAATGCTTAGAGGTAGGTGAGTTCTGAAATTGTACATTTACTACCCCGGCCAATAGCAAACATAAGAAGAAACAAAACTGGTCCCCTAAAATCCACACCAACATGCTTCAAAATGCACGTCAGAAACATTGATAATTAATGGTAATTCGGCACCCATTAACCACATCTCAAACTTTCTTGGATGGATTATCAATATAATCAATTAATAAAATCAAGGTCAAGTGCTTAAGTGTGCCGCGGCAGCAGGTTCAATTGAACTAACAAATATTAGTCATGGAACCAATAGTAAGTGATTAACTGGCATCATTCAATAACCCCCTACCTGTTAACTTCAGTGAGTTAATATTGTACAAATTGTACTTTTCTCCACTTCGTTTCTGCCACAAGGTTTGATCAGCTTCATTGTAAAATTAAGATTTAAACGTGTATTACAAAGTAAAGGAGTGGCAAAAGTTCAAATGGAAACCTAGGAAATATGAATGGTTATTTATTAATGCACAAAACATTGGTCAAGATAGCAAAACAAAAAAATTGAAATCACTGTCATAAAAATGTTAGCAGGGCATCTTCCAACTTCCACTGAGATTAGATTCAAGAAAAAAGGGTCAAATTGATTGAAAGGTCCCTGCAAAAACTAATAATAATGCCCCAACTCCAATTTGTCTTCCTAATGTACTGAAGGGACACATTAAAAAGATGATACTGATACACCAATAATAGTCCCTCTATTTTAAAGACTAGTTTTTAAATTTTTGAACTGTGTAGGGCCTAATTAAACTTGATTAAAAGTATGAATAATAAGCAGGGGATATAATTGGTCCAGTCCCCCAATTTGGATATAATAACAATCTGAGACTGTGGTGGAGTCACCTTTAAGGCTTTAACCACACAAGAAGATGCATGTGTATGAGGACAAAGTGTGAGCTGCAAAAGTTTAACCTAATTGGAATCCCATTCTCCATAGACATTTATTTTGTTGGAGAGTACGTTAAGCACTTTTCATGTGAAAGCCAATGTGGTCCATTTTGGATAAAGATGACAATTGCCACGTATTCAACTTCTGGCTGTAACTTCTATGCCTATATACAGCTATATACACTAGCTAGCCTAATCATCAACGTCCTTACATTATGCATCATCAACCTCACATTACATTTTTAAACAAATAGTTTATTAATATCCCCACCCTATCATTATTGCTTAAGTCTTTGTCCACACTTTGTAGTTCATACTCATCTATAAGGAGAAAAATGAATAATAGAGACATTAATATGAGAAATATGATAAGTAATGTGACGTGAATAAAAGAGAGTTAGAAGAGAAAATGAATGATAATAAGATGACGAAAAAGATAAATAAAAGATAATTGTTTACCATCGCTACTTATTTAAACGAATTTTCTTTTTGACTGAGATCATTTCTATGTCGTCCAAGTGACACTTGTAAATTTTGTTTAACCTTCTAAATTGTTGCACTAAAATGACAGCACAATCTACGAATAGGCTTTCATAAAGTTGTAAGATCATGTATGCAGTTCATGCCCGATTTTGTTTAACCTTCTAAATTGTTGCACTAAAATAACAGCACAATCTACGAATAGGCTTTCACAAAGTTGTAAGACCATGTATGCAGCTCATGCCCGCCCAATACTAATATTTTTTTTAATGAGACAAAAATAAGTAAAGATGAGATTGAAATTATATATTTTTTATAAAATCAAAATTTGTTCTAGAACTTTTAAGGACTTAGACAAATATAAGTTTTCCATACATAAGACTCAAATTTAAAATTTTCTTAAGGGAAATAAAGCATATATTACTTGAACCATCAACTAACAAAAGTATATTTTCGAACTAGTACATAATAATCAATGATATAGTATAAAATAAGTTACAATGAATCTAATGCACATTTGTATTGATCTGAATTGCGATTTAAAAGAGTTTTCATGGTTAATTAGAGATAGATACGAGGAGGAGAATCCAAATATGGAGAAATTCCAACATTTGTGGAGAACCGGAGTTGCAGCTCAGGACATCCATTTCTTTGGAATCCCACTTAGCCCCACATTTGCTTGCTTCCCCTTCCCCATGACCCTACCCTACCCATGCATTAGTAACTCAACCGTGGTTGCATGAATATGATAAAATAATACCAATACAAAATGACAAAATGCTGATCAATTGGTAATGCAGGTTCCCCCGC
This sequence comes from Lotus japonicus, assembly GCF_012489685.1. Lineage (NCBI taxonomy): Eukaryota > Viridiplantae > Streptophyta > Magnoliopsida > Fabales > Fabaceae > Lotus > Lotus japonicus. The sequence goes on from NC_080045.1 coordinate 64,188,191, forward strand.
TCTTTTATCACTATATATACCATATATGCTTTACTCACTTTCCTTTCTCCACATAAATCCTGCATCCTTTCTCCACATATATGCTTTACTCACTCAAGATATTCATCAAAGTCACAAGAAGATGAGTTGCAACGGTTGCCGTGTCCTCCGAAAGGGTTGCAGCGGCGATGACTGTATGCTACGACATTGCCTTCGGTGGATAGAAAGCCCCCAAGCCCAAGCTAACGCCACCGTGTTCGTCGCCAAGTTCTTCGGCCGCGCCACCCTCATGTCTTTCCTTTCCTCTGTACCCACTAACCAAAGATCCGGTATGTCTATTGATGCATGAAAAAAAAAAAAGAACTATAAATGCTTGCACATGAATTTCAACCTTTTAATAAGATCATACACATCATGAATTGGTTCATCTTTCTCTAAATTAACATGAATCACAGCCAGGTGGAAGAATCAGTGTTATTATCTATACAAAATTTTGAATGATTCTACAATTGAATTGTATACAAAGGCAGGGGTGGCTCCATTTGAATGACAAGTACCTTCCATCAGTTCAACCTTGCCAGATTAAATTTGGATAAAGATATTAGTATATACATGAAAATTTCTTATACACAAGTTTCACTATGAAGAATTCAGATCATATATATGTTGCATGCTTGCGGCAGCAAAATGATAAGTATATAAAAGTTTTGACCAATTTAACTTTTTATGAATCAATATATGAACCATTTAATATGATAATCAATGGTAAAGAATTCGCAGCAGACACATGAAGTTGGTGCACTCAAGTTTGGTGTAACATATCAATAGATTATATATATGTATTGGCACATACCACTCACCACTATAATAATTAACTAATGAAAACTAGCAATTAATAATTGATTAGGAACTTCATGTTCTAAACTTATAATGTTTGTGTGTGTTTGAGTATGAAGAAGTTGATTTGGAAAATTGTAACATGATGTATATGGAATTCGCAGCTTTGTTTGAGTCTCTTCTATATGAAGCTGTGGGGCGTGCATTAAATCCAGTGAGCGGAGCAGTGGGGTTGCTGTGGAGTGGGAACTGGCAGCTCTGCCAATCGGGTGTGGAGAAAGTGCTCCAAGGTGGTGGCGCGTTGACTCCACTTCCTCAGTTCTCAGGTGTGGATCATGAGAGCAGTGAAGGCTTTGAATCATTTATTGCAGGTTCTTCTCCTTCAAGGAAGCTGAAGATTAATCATGAAGCAGAATCATCAGGTTTGGTGGTTGGCGGCGGCGGAGGAAGGTGTCACCAAGCGAAGAAACAACGTGTGAGGACACCGTCTGAGGAATCTGAAGGGTCGACGTTGGGAAACAGAGGAGAAGATTGTGGTTCTGACAGTGAAAGGAAACTCCTTCCTCTGTTTTTCTGATGCCTTCTTGTTTTGTTTATCAATATTATCCAATGATCATCAATTAAATATATTTTACGTTGGTCAATATTCTTGACTAGCTATCATATGATTCATATCCAAATCATCTCTCATACTTTGATGAATAAATGACATGCCATCATAGATTATTATTAGTTAAAAATTACTGTAGTATTTTAGAGATGAACAAGAAGAGAAGAACACAACTTTTTAAATTAGGTATTTGGGTTTCTTGCTTTTTGGATAACCTTAAATTCATGTATTCAACTAATTTAATTTGTTTGATTATGATCGAGTAACTCACAAATTTTATTAAGATCGGACGCCTTCGATCTCAATTGCATGACTCAAATTTATAATTCTTATATGCTTTCAAATGCTACAACACATTATTTTGTTTTTTAGTGTTCAAAAGGAATCAAACATTTTTAAGAAATCTACAATCACACTATTTAGCGAACACTGATCCAACGTTGAAATAAGAAAAAGTATGAGATAAGAAAACAACACTATCTAGTTAGCAGTTTTTTTCTTGAAATGTTGGATATCGAATTACTGAAAGCTATAAACGGCCATATATCTACATAATACAATAATGGCTACCAAGAGTGTCAAGTAAATTGAACATCCTTCCATTTTAATTTTTTTTATGCATTTTAATCATCCCTCCTTGCTAAATTCTTTCAATCAGATCTTTGTTTGCTCTAGTTTTCTAAATCGGTACTCACCACAGTGGTGACAACTTGTTGTTTGCTCTTATTTTCATGTTATGATCAGAGCTCATCAGCTCATTGTACGTCATTCAAGTTATCATCAGACATTGGAGACCTCTCTAACACTAAAAGACAAGAATCAATTTCGTAGTGCATGAATTTATCTAAAACACTAGAAGGAAAAACTTAACTTTGAAGGCTTAAATCCATTTAAAACACTATGAACAAAATAGCTTGATTTTATCCTTTGAAACCCCCTAAGTTATTACCATTTGTAAACCACTAAGGTAAAAAGCCTCAAGAGAACTTGTTAGAGTTCCATATTGTTCTTCAGATGCATCTATTTATTTGACATGGAAATACACTTGTTCCGGTATGGAACCGCAGACTAAGACTAACCAATATCAAGAGCAAGCGAGAGTAAACAAAGTGAGTAAAATGCGTGAAATGATAGGATGCCCACCGCTTGGGCGGTCCTCTTTTATTTATAGCTTGGGTTTTGGTCCGGCTGGACCATGGGTTGCCCGGCCCATTAGTTACATGATACTGATTAGCCCATTCGGTCCGCCCATATCAGTCCACAGGCCCACAAGACACTGATGTTTTAGAACTAAAACGAAAGTGTCTCATTGAGGCCCACAACTTCTGGTACGTCCGTGTACAATGTGAACCAATTTGAGAGCACGCAGGCTTCAATGAAATAAGGCTAATCAACAAAGTAAAAATATACTAGGCTAATCATTATAAAATAATTCTTTCTGCGTGACACGTGATGTCTAAGTGACGCTTTGCCCATCACCTCAATCACTATGCACCATATCAATCCCCTTCCGGATTTTTGTACCTGCAACAATCATCACAAATACACTACAGATATCTTGGAACTTGTAATGTATAAAACCTACCTAAGCTATGCTATTCGCATTAATTGAAATGTGCATTTAAAATCCACTCATAGGGTAACTTTTCTCTGAAACGACTCTTCTTCTTCGAAACGACGCTTACCTGCCAACTGACACCACTCTCTGCTCAAGCGTTACTTTTTCCAAACGTCACCTCTTAATGACGCGCCGGTTCACCGCCTCAGCAAATTCAAATGTGTGGTCTGAATGAACGCGTGGATTCACACAAACCACACGCATGCTCACAGTTTGCCTCAAGTATTTTTAACCACACCTTTTTGACACACCTTTTCATCTTCTACCTTCTCTCTATATATAGCAATCCTTTTTACCCCCAAACCACTTCACTCTTGCACTTCAAAATTTTCACCATTCCTCCGCAATTACCAAATTTCTTGCATTTAACTACAAGTGTTCTTGCACATTACCAGAAGTCCTCCAGATTTAACCGAGTTCATCACAGCCTTTTTCACTGGTAAGCATTCTTCACTCTGTTTATTCATGAAATCTTACTTCCTTCTACACTAAAAAGTTTCATCTAAATTCTTCTTCTTCTTCATTCGCTTGTTTATCCAAACCAAACTCTACTTAAAATCTATTCTTCCCCACAATTCCAACTTACATTTTACCCCTTTATATTCATAACCCTGGATCCTTTATAATTTCAGGAATTCTTTTGAAAATGGATGCAAAACACACCCGTAGGGCCTCTAAAGCTCCTAAAACTTCTTCCATTGCAGTCGATACATGGGTCACTAGCAAAGTTAAAACTAGGTTCACTAAATTCTGCAATGTTAAAACTGTAATGGATCTAATCACTGAAAACACTTTTCGCTTTGATGGCCAAGATGTGTACCTTGACATAGTCCTCTGTTTACCTACTGAACCTTGTTGTTTTGGGGCTCCTGACCCTAACGGCAAAAACCACACCTATTTCTTTGAAAACATTTTCACCGACCTAAAATATAAACTCCCTCTCTCAGATTTCACTTGCTCCGTTTTAACCTTACTAAATGTTGCCCCAACACAACTCCATTGTAATAGATGGGCATACCTGAGGGCGTTCGAACTTCTATGTCAAGTGTTAGGTATCGAACCCACTAGCAATAAGTTTTTTTACTTCTTTGAAACTAGTGGTAGAAGCATAAAAGGTGAATATCTTTCTTTAGCCGCCGCTAGGGGAAAAGGCCTATTTACCTTATTTAGAAGCCATTACAAACAATTTAAAGGGAAATTCTTTAGGCTAAACGAAACAGAGAAGTGCAAGGATGTATTTTATTTCAATGATGGAAGCCCAAAGTTCCCTTTCTACTGGACCGCCCGTTATGAGGCTATCATCAAACTTCCTGATGATTCCCTCACCCCTGAGGAAATGGTGGATTGCACCTTTCTATCTAGCATTGACTTGAATCTCACCGAATTTCTAGATGCCCATTATGAAAACAGATTGGGTGAATATGTGGGTAAGATTCTTAAATTTCCACATCTTTGTATCTCGAGTATTTATTTTATTTCTAACCCTACCATTTTGTTTCAGCAAAAATGACTCGCCTCTCTGATGATGATATCCTCCGTTTCCGTCGAGAACAACAGGCTGCAAGGGAAAAAAGAAACCCAGCGAAAACTCTGTTAGATGCCGATGCTAGTCATTCAGGCACCGAATTGAATCGCCCTCAAAAGAAGAAGAGAAAGAATGAAACACCTGAATCGGCGAAAGGAAAAGACTCTTCTCAGCCCTCAATGGAAAAATTTATGGTGAAGGGTAATCCTCAACATATGACACACAAAGCTGGGTCTTCAAGTGCTCCGCCCCCTTCATGGAAAAGCCTGCTGAAAGAATTTGAAGAACTCACTTCTGAAGAAGTGACCTCGCTATGGGACTCCAAAATTGATTTTAATTCGCTGGTGGAAACAAATTTGGTATTTGAGGCGGATCGGGAAAAGGTTAAGAAGATCGGATTAAAAGAAGCTTGTCAAGCCATCATGACAAAAGGACTTGAAATTGCGGCAATTTCCAAGATGATTGACCTTGAGACCGCTGACTTTGATGGGATTAATTCCGCCAAACAGTTAGAAGAGAAAGAAAGAGAGATGCTGAAGATGAAAGCTACTCTGAAATTGTTGGATTCTGCCAACAAAGTGAATGAGAAGAAGGCCGCAGATTTAGCCCTAGAGAATGAACGCTTAAAGAAGCATGCTGAAGACTTAAACACCGCTCAGAAAGCTAAGGAAGAAGAACTTGTGAAATCTCAGGCAGAAGTCACACAACTCCATTCCGCCAATGCTGAATTGAAAAATGAAAATTCTAAGTTGCATTCACAAATTTCTGAACTGAAGAATTCTGTCCTTGACCAATTTGAAGCTGGATTTGCAAAAGCCAAAGAACAGATTCTTTTCCTAAATCCTCAAGTTTCCATCAACTTTGCTGGTTCCGATCCTTATGCAAGGATTGTTGATGGCAAATTGATCAGCCCTGACACTGGTGATGAGGAAGAAGAAGAAGAAGAAGCAGATAAAAATGAAGAAGATGGGAATGCCAACAACAATGAAGGCGAAGGAGAGAATCATTAGTTCCACCCCTGTTCAAGCATATGTACTACATGAATTATCCTTTAGTTTTTTTTTTCTAAGTTAGTTAAATCTGCCTATGTTTTATCTTTATTTCCGTAAGTGTTGAGCAATTAGCTCCACGGTTTATCCTAAGATAATTATGTAATGTTTATCAAGCACTATTAATATGATGTGTTTTCTATATATCAACTCTCAAATTGCACAATTCTAATGGTTCTGCCTCCCGTCTAAATTACTTCAACACTTAATAACATGTTTCCAACACTTAATATATTTTTGTTCCTATTCCTATTCTATGAAGACATCACATCTTAACTTAACATAGAAACCATTAAGTTATTCTTTCGATCTCAATAACATAATTCATCCAACAACAACTAGATCAATTAGACAAATTAATATAATTAATAATACTGCGCTTTACTAACCTTTCAATCAGTAATCTCAAAGTATAACTTAACATGAATAATTTTTACTAACCTTTCACCAAATTTGATCCGCCTTCGTCGTTTAGTTGAATACGTTATTCCCACATTTTGCCGTACATAATGAAATATGCTAAAGTTTAAACTTAATCAACTACTTTGGAATCATAAGGCCTTTGTGTACATAACTTAGTCAAATTTTTCATTTTTGACATAGTTACTCATGGAAATCAAAGTCAACATATTTGATTTCATTAGTATGCTCGCGTGGAGACTTGTGCTTAGTTTGGACAAGCTTAAATCCAATTTAAGACTGTGCTTATGAATTCGTGGCCGAATGCTCTTGTTTTAAGAGACTTACTTTTTTCTCAATTGTCTGACGTCGCCCAATTGATAGACCTTAGTTGATAAGTTTCCGCTATGGGTAAAAGAAATAAGTAAAATGATAAGCCCTTGATCATTTTAAAAAAGATTATGCCTCGTTAAAAACTCTCCCGCCTGGGGTAGAGAAAAGAGTGCACACCTGTTATTCATTAATAATTGATGCCTCGTTAAAAACTCTCCCGCCTGGGGTAGAGAAAAGAGTGCATCAAATCTAGTCTTACACAACAAACATAGTTTTAAACGATACAACCAACAAACGTAGACTTCAACACACACAAACTGAAACAACGAAACACAGTCTTGGACAAACATACACTGAAACAAACTGTACAACACAAAACAAACCGAACGAACCACCCTGCACTTCAACTGTAATAATAACGGAGATGCTGTGCATTCCAAGCCCTTGGGACCCTTCGCCCCGATAACTCCTCCAAATGATACGCCCCTTGACCAAGCTCTCGCAGAATCCTGTAAGGTCCTTCCCAATTAGGTGATAACTTCGAATCATCAGGCCCCTTTGCCTTCCTACGCAGAACCAAATCACCAACTCTCATTTGCCTCGGAACCACTCTAGAATTGTATCGCCTTTCCGACCTCTGTTTTACCATTGCCTGCCTCAAACGAACCTCTGCTTGCGTTTCCTCTGCTAAATTGAGATCAACCACTCTATTCATGTCGTTCTGCTCTTCATTATAAGTTGCCACCCTGAAAGTTACATCTTGTAATTCTGCTGGTATCATTGCATCTACGCCGTAAGTCAACTTAAAAGGTGATTCGCCAGTAGTTGATTGAGGAGTAGTATTGTAGGCCCAAATGACCGTGATTAACTCTTCAGCCCATAATCCCTTAGCTTCGCCTAGACGCTTTCTAATTCCATTGAGAATGACTTTATTCGCTGACTCCACTTGTCCATTTGTCTGAGGGTGTTCAACTGAGGCGAAACGCATCTCAATTCCCATTCCTGCACAAAAATCCTTCACACTCCTGCTTGTAAACTGTGTTCCATTGTCTGAGACGATAGTTGCTGGAACGCCAAATCTGCAAACCAATTTTCTCCAATAAAACTTTTTGACTTTTTCTGCTGTTATTTTCGCCATTGATTCCGCCTCAATCCACTTAGTAAAATAGTCCACCGCCACCAAAATAAATCTGATTTGAGAACCTGCTGGAGTGAACGGTCCCAGAATATCTACTCCCCACATTGCAAATGGCCACGATGAACTCATTGAGCTAAGAGTCTCAGGCGGCGCCTTATGTAAATTTGTATAAATTTGACATTTACCACACTTCTTCACATATTCCATACAATCCCCTCGTAAAGTTGGCCAATAGAACCCTGCTCTGAGCACTTTCGCCGCCAAAGATCTTCCCCCTACATGACTTGCACACACACCTTCGTGAACTTCAAACATGATTCTTTCCGCCTCATCCTTAGAGACACATCTCAATAAAGGAACTCCAATCCCTCTTCTGTACAATTGATCGCCCAACAATGTGTAACGACTTGCCTCGCGAATTTGATCCTTAGAGAATGTCAACACATTAGAGCCTTCTGCCTCCAAACACTGTTTGATACGCCCCATCCAATCTGAATTCGCTAAAGTTAACACCATCATTGTCTCATCTTCTTCGATACTTGGGCTACTTAAAACTTCCTGGATAACTGACTTATTGTTTCCCGGCTTCTTGGTGCTTGCTAACTTTGATAGAATATCCGCCCTTGTATTATCCTCCCGCGGAACATAATTGACCTGCACTGTGCTTATCTGCTTTATCAATCCCTGAGCTTTCAATAAATACTTAGCCAGCTGTGCGTCCCTCGCCTGATATTCACCCTGAATTTGCCTGGAAACTATTTGAGAATCTGTTTTAATCATTATGCTCTTGACCCCCATCTCGATCGCCAACTTCAAACCTGCAATTATAGCTTCATACTCTGCCTGATTATTGCTTGCTTTAAAGTCAAACTTGAGTGACTGCTCAACTGTCACGCCACCTGGCCCTTCTAAGATTATTCCAGCTCCACTTCCCTTGACATTAGACAAACCATCTACAGACAAACTCCATTCGCCAACTTCCATATTTTTCTCACTGGAAGACATTTCATTAACAAAATCCACCAATACCTGTGCTTTAACCAGACCTTTCCTGTCAAAAGTGATTTCAAATTCTGACAATTCAACAGCCCAGGAAACCATTCGTCCAGCCAGATCAGGCTTTTGCAAAACTTGGCGAAGTGGCCAATCTGTTTTTACCACAATTGGAAAGCCTTGAAAATAAGGTCTTAATTTCCTGGCGGATATGATTAGAGCTAATGCAGCCTTTTCAATTTTTTGGTATCTAACTTTAGCTCCTTGAAGAGCATGACTCACAAAATATATGATCCTCATATCATCCTTATTTTCTTGCAACAAAACTGAACTAACTGCATTATCAGAGATGGAAATAAACATTGATAATGAAATACCTGGAACTGGTTTGGCTAAAATTGGTGGCTTGGATAAATGATCCTTCAAACTTTGGAACGCCCTCTCACATTCTTCAGTCCACTGAAAAGTTTTGTTCTTCCTTAAGCATTGAAAAAATGGTGCTGATTTTTCCCCAGAACACGGAAGAAACCTGGACAAAGCTGCTATTCTTCCTGTTAACTTCTGCACATCTTTAACTGAGGTTGGACTCTGCATATCGAGTATCGCCTTACACTTATCAGGGTTCGCCTCAATTCCTCTCCTCGTGATCATGAAACCCAAAAACTTTCCGCTTTGAATTCCAAACGAACACTTTTCCGGATTAAGTCTCATGTTATGCTTTCTTAGTTCGCCAAAAGCTTCTTCGAGATCAGAACAATGCGCCACCATTTCCTCTGACTTGACCACCATGTCGTCTACATAAATCTCCATGTTCCGCCCCACCTGCTTGTCAAACACCTTATCCATCAACCTTTGGTATGTTGTTCCCGCATTCTTCAGCCCAAACGGCATAGTGTGATAGCAATAGTTCGCCTGATTTGTCATGAAAGCTGTTTTCTCCTCGTCAGGCTGATACATTCTTATTTGATGATACCCTGAGTATGCATCCATGAGGCTAAGCATTCCGAATCCAGATGCCCTATCCACAAGCTTATCAATATTCGGTAAAGGATAAGAATCCTTAGGACAGTGCTTGTTCAAATCTGTATAATCTGTGCACATTCGCCACTTGCCATTAGCCTTCTTTACCATAACAACATTCGCCAACCAAGTTGGATACTTTACTTCCCTAATGAATCCAGCTTCCAGTAACTTATTTGTTTCCACCTTTACAGCCTCTGCCTTTTCTTCGCCCATCTTTCTTTTAAACTGAACAATAGGTTTCACCCCGGGATTTAAAGCCAATTTGTGACATATAAATTCCGGATCGATTCCTAGTAAATCTCTTGCACTCCATGCAAACAAATCCATATTCTCAGATAATAATTTTACCAACCTGTTTTCCTGACTTGTAGTTAAATTGACACCAACTTTCAAGTTTCACTCACCAATTTGGATCGCCTTAGTTTCCTCTTCTGATTTCATCTTGTACTCACTGAATCCTTCTCGAGGATCCAAAATAATTTCTGACTGTTCTAAATCCACCTCATAGACTCGATGCCCCTCTTTCACTGCTTTCTTACCCATGTGCCCATACTGCTTAAAACTTTCTGAATAACACTTTCGAGCAACCATTTGATCAGCCTTTAAAATTCCAACTCCTCCTTTGCTCAATGGATACTTCGCCGTTAAATGTCTTGTAGAAATGATCGCCCCCAATCTGTTTAGTGATGGCCTCCCAATGAGTACATTGTACGGTGAAGTACACTTTACTACCAAAAACTTAATAGCAAATGCCTCCGCATTCTTCCCTTCTCCAAAGACAGTTTTCAATTCCACATATCCTCGAACAAATACTTTTTCTCCAGAAAAACCCACTAAAGAACCATCATAAGGCAACAAATCAGATTCATTTAGCCCCAACTTTTCAAAAGCGTCACCATAAATCAAATCCGCCGAGCTTCCTTGATCCAGAAGTACCCTCTCAATTTCATAATCAGCAATCCTCAGCATTACAACAATTGGATCGTCTTCGTGAGGCTGTACTCCCTCAAAATCTCGCACAGTAAACGTTATATCGGGTTGATTGGTTGCCCAACTTCCCCAATCGTTAGAGTAAACAGCATTAATGGAGTGAACGTACCTCTTACGAGCTGAATTAGTCATTCCTCCGCCACGAAATCCACCAAAAATAGAATGAATTCGCCCCTTTGCTTTTCCATCCGATTGCCTATCTTGACCACCACCCTCAATCTCTTTTCCATCTTCGGTTCGTCTTGTTGAAGTTCCTGCTTCATCTGAATTGCTTCGCCCCTCAAGCTGCTTCATATACCCAGCCTTTATCAATTTATCAATCTCCTTCTTCAAAGTAAAACAGTCATCAGTATTATGCCATGAAATCCTATGATACTCGCACCACTTCTTCTTGTCCACGTAACCCGTTGACGGCTTTGGCTGCCGTGGAAAACGAATAACATTCGCCTCCAAACACGTGTGCAAAGCTTCAGTCAAATTAACCGCCAAAGGTACTGCACGGTCATTTTGGTTCCGAGTCCACGTCATCGAATGTCCTGGCCCACGCACTCCATACGGTTGAGCACGATTTTTGAAATTAGAACGGTTATCAAATCGGCCGTCATAACGGTTACGATTATTATACCCTGCGTTGCCACGTTCGGTCCATCCCTTCGAATATTGATCTGTAACCGCTCCTTTTCTCGCCTCGAACTGCTGTTTCTGCCCAGTTACCACCACATTCGGGCGGTTATTCTTGATCTGATCACTTTGCTCCTCCCTAATGTATCCTTGAACCCTTTCGCGTAGGTGCACCATTGTTTCCACCGGTTTCCTGCTTAAATTACTGTTTAGACCGCCCGGCCTCAAACCCAATTCAAAGGCTGCAATGCAAATTTCTGGCATCTTATCCTCCAAATGAACAGATAGTTGATTGAAACGCCCCATATAAGATTGCAAAGTCTCATTTACTCCCTGTCGAATGTTGAATAATGTCGCCGGAGTCACTTTTTGTGCACGACTGGTAGAAAACTGAGACAAGAATTTTGTAGATAATTCTGTGAAATTGACGATTGACCTTGACGGTAGAGTTGTAAACCAAATCATCGCCGATTTCTTAAAAGTTGACGGTAACATTTTGCACTTCAACGCGTCTGATGCGCCTACAATGACCATTTTCGTGTTGAAATACACTAAATGGTCCTTTGGATCTGAATCGCCATAGTAAGAATCAAGCTTCAACGTCTTCAAATTGTCTAGGACGGCAGTGTTCGCTATTTCCTCTGTGAAAGGTTGAAAGTCCACCACCGTCTCAGTCATTCTTCGATCGCCCTCTCGTAAACCCTGAGTCTGATTAAGATCAGTAAGTTGATTTTGCAACTGCTGATTATGTTGACGAAGTTCATTGAGATCGTCCATGATCCGCTAAAGAACATCGGGAGGAACATCATTTTGTTGAACATGATTCCTCTCTCCGTTCGCCCCGGATCGAGTCACTATCGCGATGAAAAACGAAGCCTAGGAAAGTATCCAAGGCCCCACGGTGGGCGCCAATGTTCCGGTATGGAACCGCAGACTAAGGCTAACCAATATCGAGAGCAAGCGAGAGTAAACAAAGTGAGTAAAATGCGTGAAATGATAGGATGCCCACCGCTTGGGCGGTCCTCTTTTATTTATAGCTTGGGTTTTGGTCCGGCTGGACCATGGGTTGCCCGGCCCATTAGTTACATGATACTGATTAGCCCATTCGGTCCGCCCATATCAGTCCAACACTTATATCATAACATGTAGTAATTGATTTCCAATAACACTTGAGATTGTGATAAAATAGCAACTATATGTAAAGTTCTTCAAATCTCATTAGTTAGTTTTCAATCCCTAGTCATTAGTCTATATTTTTGTTAAGCAGTTCACTATTAAGGATGAAATCTTAAAACGTTGATTTAATAAAATGTTTTTTTGTTCTTGAGCCAATTTGATATATAAGACTGTAGAAGCATGATGTTCAGATCGGTTTTGGGCTTTTTGGGAGGTCTTTTCATGTACATTATTGTATGAAACTATTCATTTGCCCTTATCCAAAGTCTTCACCTTGATTCGCTCATACTAGGTGGTTGGATACCTAGATAGAATCTTCTTTGCTCACAATTAATTATTTTTTTCTGCTTTTGAATAAGAAATTGAGAAGAAGACAACATGTTTGGAAAAAAAAATGTAAAATCGTACACAAAGTTGCTCATGAAGTTATTATTTATATAGCTGAATTTTTTTATCTAGAGAACTTTAACATATGCATCTCTTTCGTGAATTCATATACAGTGCAGGTTACTGTTAGCAAAACATTGGACATATACAAGAATGTAACTGGCCCTTGAATTCTTCGAGGAGGCATTGGATCAGATATTGTTTTGGAGTAATTCTGTTAATCACGAATGGCCTATTTCACCAAATTTCATGAAACAGGGAATGCATGTGGGTCTGAATTCTGTGACTTCAGACTTCAGGAGGAAAAAGACCAAAATTCAATGAAAAAAATGAATTTTCTATTAATTTATCTTTTGTTTTGCTGAAGATTTGTTTGTTTATTTATATGAACAATATGCATACAACTCTGGCAGAGGAAAAATTAATTTCCACCGAATGGAAGACTGGAAGACTAAGAGTGGGGTAAGGCCTATTGAAGAAGACAGCACTGTTAGTGGGACCTCAACATTGTATTTTTTCATGTTTGGAGTGCCTTTGTGGCTTTTTGCTCTTTTTCACTGACAAGTCCCAATTAGAGCCTGTTCTTTTATTGTTGGAGTAACTTTGTGGGCTCATCACATTAACTCACATCTATTTGATTTATAAGTAGGTTGCTTTGCTCAATTCATGAAGTTTGAAATCGAATTCACTTTTTTAATAAAAGGTTGATTTTCTTAACTCAAATTAAGCCTGTCCTTTCAGGTTTCTACTCTTCTAAAGTGAGTTCTCAAAATATGTAATCACTATTAATAATTGTGATAAATTATTTTACCCTGATTCTTTCACTTCAGAGGAGGCAGATCCGTTATTGTTCTTTCGTGATTGATTGGCCTCATGCTTGGTACAATTGTCAAAAGTGGCATGTTTGACACTTTTAATTCATTGAAAAACATTGCTTGTAGTCTAAGTTAGATCACCAAAGACATTCACGTAAAATGCCTACATGTTTTTCTTTCCTCTTACCCTTCTTACTTTAAGGGGTGGAGGAACAATCTCTTTCTATCATTGTATGTACTTAGATATTTTAATTTCATCTTTTGGTTGCCAAGAAAAGCTTTACATACAAGGGGAAACTATCCTTGTGCCGAATTTGAACCCGCGACATGCTGGTGAATGGGATAAACCAACTAACTAAACCACTGGTGCTGCAGGGATTGGCATACCTAGTTTGATCATGTTCAAATGTAGACTGTGCATGTTTGATTTTCAATTAAAAACCACATTCACTGCATTGGAATTAGAAAACTTGCGTTACGAAGCACCAAATGTGAAAGCAACCCAAGACTTCCGGTGGCTTTCAGTTGGGTTCAACTAAATACCAGACATGAACTAAATTTTCATTTCTCACTTCAAACGTAAAAAATGGGTATTGCATAAGGGATAAATCTGAGCTGCATTTTTGCTACGCTATCACCAAACTATGTATCACTTATTTACATTGAAGATCATAAAAATACCTTCAATCACAGTGATTGCTAGAACTATCATGACTAAAGAATCAAAGCAAATGATCATAAACCAGGAATTCAAATGAAGATTAAGCCACAGACTACCTACTAAACAATGATTAGTTGATTACATATAGAGATATATACACAGACAGACACTTGCTTAAATTGTATACAGCTAGCTAGCTAACTAGTGAGAGAAAAGCCACCACTTTTTTCCTCTGTAACTTGTAATATTCAGACACAAAGACTATACTACACACTGAGAGACATACAAGACCACCACACAAACAGCTTTCAAAAATGTCAAAGGAAACACCAAAAACCAGCTATTAGCTCCATTCATTCCAAGCTTATTACCTTGTGTGTTATCTCCACCCTGTGGAAAATAAAAGGCTGGGAGTAGTGTTAGCATTTAGAGTGAGCAGTCAAATAAGATCAGTTCATCTACACACGTGTTGTCAGGGAGCTGGAAGTCGGTGCGCGAGAAAGTTGTAACATATGCGTTCTTAAGCTACAATCCTTGACCTGCCAGAATTTTGTTAAGACACACAATAGCAATAAGAAAAGTGTGATATATAAAATTAGTATGTGAGAAAGCTTTGGAGAAGAAATTGATACCTGCATGGCTCCTAGCGATGATAAAAAATCATTGCATTGTTCAAGCAAAAACCTTTCCTTTGAGGTCACCTTTAGGATTTCCGCCACCAAGCAATTAGTTTCTTCCACCTGCTACAAACTCATGAATTCAGATATAGTCCTCGAAGCGGAAATAGGCACTTCCCATGAGTGGAACCATACAATTTCAAAATATATGAAGGAACCATACAATCCGCCATGAGAGCAAATATGCACATATCGTTGTATACAAAAGAACGATGCACCAATAATTTAAAAAATGAGTTTGAAGATTCAATCCAGGCTTTGAAAGTGCAATTGCCAAGCCCCATTTGAATTCTGATAATTCAACTATTTTTTTCTTTTAAGTTATGAATATTCACTTGGAACTATCCCAAAGGAAGAAGTAGAGCTTAAAGAAAACAGAAGTAGAGATTGACAGGTAACGCGGCAAGACATTGAATACTATAAGGTGCTTCCACTCACATATATGGCTAGTAGCTAAAATGTATAAGAAAAGTTGTCAAATATTAAATATAACTTTTTTGAACAAAAAAATGTCACAACTCTTGATTATTGTGTATAAGCCAGATGTGTCTATGTCGCGAAGCCTATGTACAGATAGGGAAGAATATATACTTGTAAAATGATATTCTTAGAATGTACGAAAAATATAACAAATTAATTGGATTGTATCAGAGTGATTTAAAATATCTTAGACTTAGAATATCTCTAAGGACTGGTTTCCATTTTCCTTGGATATCATGATTTGTTTCCTTAACTAATTAGGATTAGGAGTATAGTAATTATCATGATTAGTTTTCTTACTAAATTAGGATTCAGAGTCTAGTATTTAGTATAAATGTCAACAGACTGTGAAATAGAGCATTTAATGCTCTTAATTAGCAGTTATATTTTTGTCTGTATATAATTATGTTGTTTCCTGTTTGTACTTAGTTTATTTTAGGTAGTTTCTTATTTCCATTCATTCTCCTTAATTCTCTCTTTAGTCAAGGATTTCCTTCTTTGACTTTGATCAATCACATTATGTAATTTCCTCTATAAGAAGAGGAATCCCTGTACAGTTTTTCATATCAATAATATTACCAAATATTTCAACTATAAATAATGGTTAGTGGTTAGTCTGTAGTTTAATATCAAACCATAATTGTAATTTAAAGTCTTTATTTGCTCTCTACCCTCCTTCCTTATCTAAATCCTATAACTACAACATGATATTAGAGCATTCCCATCATTTGTGACCTGTCTTGTCACCATTCTGTTGTCGAGTTCTCTAAAATCTAGTACTCTAATACTAAGTCATTATCTCCATGATTCTTTTCTTCTCATCGCACAGATTTCGGCCCCTATTTCCTTTTCAAATTCTCTTTTTGTTGGTGGGCTTTTCTATCTGTCGCTTTCATAACCTATCTCAGAAGCCTTACACTCATTGTCTTGCCATTCCATCCAGCAACCTCTGACTATTTCAAATAAAGTTTGAACCCAGATATCCCAAAGGCACCCCCAAAAAATCCCAGATGAAGTTTAGAAGCCTCACTAGTCACTATCCTATATAAAGTTTAACCATTGGCAATCCCAAATCCAACCTGACCTTGACTATCCCAGATGCAGCTTGGCCTCGACAATTCCAAAGTAGTGATGAATTAGCTATGCACATATCATCCTTCCATTGTCAACCACGGCAATGCTGATTCCTACTATCTCATCAATAAGTCATGCTGTAATGAATTATATATGGATGTGATGGGCACCAACCTCAACTTTAATTTCAATTTATTTGCTTGGATATCCTAAATTTTATTGTTTTGTAAAGCTTCCGAAGGCTGTGCTCGGTGGATTTGGGATAAGTTTTCGTTCTTGTTTATAATTTTGTACCAGGAAATTTTCGTTGATGATCATTATAGCGAGGCTCTTCTTCCCTAGTTATGCAACATCTCAACCAGCTACTATTTAGGTTGATGATTATTCTAATGATGCTCATCTATCTGACACCTCCAACATCCTTGAGTTGCCTTTCCAGCATGTCTTGTGAAGTCCACATTATATTTTTCTTTTTAAGGGTTTATCTGTAACAAGCTTAAAGTTGTAAGCTTTAGCTTGAGAAGAAATGTTAGAATATATAAAAAGTATCGCATACTATTTGGGTTGTAATATCCTAATTTATCTCTTAGGTTTTGTTTCGATATTTTTTCCATTATTTCTATCCTTATTAAATTAGGATTAAGAATCTGGTAATAGTATGAATAAGAATTAGTCTGTCTATTGTATAAGATCAACCTATAATAGCAATTCAAAACCTTTATTCATCCTCTTCCCTCCTTCCTTATCTAACACCTTATAACTACAACAAATATCACACACTAACGAACGCATAGAACACCTGAATCATTATGAGTTTAAGACATCAAGATCATGGACAATATTTTGTGTCCAGCAGCCCAACTATTGACCCTTAAGATTTTATACTTTCTGCATTTTTGGCATATTCTTTTTAAACATCAATTTGAATCAAAACTCTATAAATGGTAAGATGGACATAAATGAGGTAAAAGGGGATAGAAAACCAACAAGTTTCTAGACCACCACATAGCTAATTTTGGCTCTATTCAAAAGAAATTAAAGCCCAAGGATCTTGTCTTCAAAAAATAACTACAATCAAATAATGGTAGAATGGCTTCAACTGGCATGACAAAATGTGAACCTGAGACTGAACCAACCATTCTAAGTATTACTTCCAAATTAAATACCAACCATCAAACAAAAGTTTGGACAATAAAATTATAGACATCTTGGTTTCATGCAGATGCTACACAGCTAAGGTGTCAACTAAACTAACATGCACCTTACAAAAAAATGCATATGCAGAAGATATTAAAAAGACACCTTTGATGAAAGAGTGTATATTGAGGATGCCATTGCCTGCATCACATCAACTGCTGACCGCAAAGCATCCTTTAGATTTGGAACATCAGCCTGATAAAATATAATGGTTTAATATTTGACAGACTATCTTAAAATAGTATGAAGCATCTAAAAAAAAATTAGCACATACTGTTGCTTTTTCAACGACCGGAAGACGCAGGGTACTGGCCCTCAAAGCTTCAGTTGCTCCAAGCAAAGAACTGGTGTGATCTCTATCTAGAAGCGCCCATTCTTCCAAATAAGAAATCTATGACCAACCACAATAAACTTCAATCACGATAAATAATGGTAATGAAATAATTAGCATAATGATCATACACATTGTTGATTATGGCTCTAGTGTAAAAGTGAAATTAAATCCTAATTAATTTAAGTGTATGTGCGTGCTTGGAAGTAATGTACTGAATTGCCAAAATTTTATTGAATGGTAGACTTTGCATCAAGATGTAATCAAGCACATCAGCCGGCATGAAGTATTTAATAAAACAAAAGCAAGTTTTCAGAAAACAATTTAATTTTTTTGAAGCTTATCAGCTCCCATGAGCTACATTCATTGCATAAGTAAGAGGCATTATTTTAACATTGAAAGCTCTGAATCATACCTGCCCCTTTAGGATGGAGGTTAGCTTCAACTTTTGCCTCAGCAATAACAGCTTGATTCTTTTAAGTATGACTGAATGCCGAAGCTCGGAAATAGTTACCCATGCATTCCACAAATGTCTCTGGTAAAATGAAAATCATTTAGTTTAGCCTACAGTACATACATTACCACGTGGTAGTATTGTTATCCACCAATAGTGTAGCCATTGTCATTCTAATTAATTGTAGAAGTATTCTACTTCACAACACATGAAATTAGATGTGCAGGTGCAATCTTTTTAAAGTATCTGACTGCCTCTCAAGATAAACAGTTCAGAACATTGTCAGCATAATGCAAACCTAGGTAAGCATGAATGAAATTTCTGAATGTCACTAAGACAAATATATATCTAGAGCCTATAAAGTGATGTAAAAAGTCTCCAAATTGTCAACTTCATTAGACACCTGACTAAAGGTCTACATGATAGATACTATGTCAATCTGTACATCCACATTTTCTAGACTAAGATAATAAATCCAAGAAGTGCAAAATCAATTTCATCATCCTAGTCATCTGAGTTCTAAAACCTCTCATAGTTCCTTGAAAACGAGACATCGCCAATTCACCATTCATCGTTCACCTCAAGACCTTAGCAGCCTAGATTTCTAGCACAGGATTTCTCAAATGTAGTTTGTTAGCGCATTCCCAAGCACATCATATTGAATGTCCCAAGTGCGACGAAGAAGATCCTCTTAATCTTAGACCATTCCACAAGATACACTACAATTTACTAGCACTCAATGACTCAATTACTAAACAAAACATATCAGTTCGAGATATTCAATCAATTACAAGTAAAAAGGAGGCATAATATAGAATATGGTGTGATTAAATACATGTATAGCCATACCTCTGCATTCAGCTTCTGCACCATAAATGTAGCATCTGCCCTTGCATTAACAAACCGCCATTGAGCATACCGGTTATACAGAAGCCTCAAGGCATGTGCATCAAATATTCGATCTTCCCCTATCTTCCCTCTCCGCACATCAGCAGAGAAGCTAAGAATTGAAGGTGTGTTACTAGAACCACTATTGATAGAGCTAGCAACTGCACTCCTCACCCTAGCAGGGCTAGAAAACCCCCTTGATGGTGATGATGATGCAGATGCCCAAAGTTTACTCGGCGAAGCAGGGCGCGCGTTTCCCCTAATCGGAGAAGCCATGGTTCGAGGGGACAACATCGGACCATCAGAGTTATACCTTTTCAATGGAACATTCTTTGATGAGATAGAGCTTCTCGAAGCAGGGCTGGTCGACAAGGGAGAACCAGGGTCCTGCAAGCGGCGCAGGCGGCTATTAGTTTCCTGCCAAAACCTGGCAGACACAACAATGCCACGAGGCTCCCTTGAAGCCTTAGAAGCCCCAACACAGTCTTGTGCACCTGAAGTGCTACCAGAGGAAACACTATCAGTATCAGAAGCAGTGAGATCACAAGGCAAACAAGGCTCACTATTGAGTTGAGCTTGAGCTTGAGAAGCACCCTTAAGCAACTCAGCTTTGCCCAAATCAAAACTCATACCCCTTAACCCATCAAAAGAAGCCCTTCTTCCACCACCACCACTCTTCATCTCCATAGACTGCTGCAACGCACGTGCCACTTTCCCCAATCCATTCCCAACAACAACCCTCTTCTTATCCCCATCACCACCACCACCACTGCAATCCACACTCCTGGAGAGGCTATTAGCCTGCCGGGACCTCCCCGGCCACCGATGCTGATCCGCCGGACGAGAATTCTCAGACTTCTCTCCCTGATCCCCTCCTTTCCCAGCAACCAAAGACGCCCTCCGCCGCTCCGGCGTCGCCGCCTTCGCCTTACTCTTGCTAATGGGTAGCGAAAAAGCCTCTCCCTGAAACGAAACGGACAAGCTCCGAGTGGAAGTCACCAGAAGCTTCGTTGCCTCAGGAACTGGAGTAATGGGTCGGATTCTCCGGCGGTCCACCGATTGCGAGCGCTTTTGAGCAAGTGGGGTTGCGGAATTGGTGGAGTGTGAGAGAAGAGGGGATGGAAATCGCCGTGAAGAAGAAGAGGTTGTCGTTGTTGTCGTCGTTGTTGTAGAAGAAGAAGACGTCGTTGTTGTTGTTGTTGAAGGTGAAGGTGAAGGTGAAGGAGACATGTACCTGGAAGAAACTTGCCTCCCTTTACCTCTTCTGGGTATGCTGCCGCCATTGTTGCTCTCTGAAGGTATTTGCTGTTGTTGTTGCTGCCGTGAGGAGCTCAATGGGTGTTCAGAAATGGCAGCCACCATTATAGGAGCTTGAGAAAAGGTGGAAACTTTTCCCTCACATTGCAACCGTGAGACACGAAAACGCGAGAATCTGAGGTTTAGCCATGGGGGAGAGGTGCAGATCAAGAGGTTGGATAATGGGTAGGCTCCAGATTCAGCATTTCAGAGGAACAGTGAGAGACACAGCGCTTCAGGTTTCAGAGAGAGAGAGAGAGAGAGAAAGTGAAGTAGGTGAAAAAAAAATTGAAACAAAAAAAGAAATAAAATGAAGAAAATTGAGTGAGACTTTGGGTTTTGGTTTTGGTTTCGATTTTGGTGAATCTTTGGAGGAACGTTATGTTGTGTTAATTTAGTTTATGATGCTTTATTATTTTGCTAAGCTTTGTTTATTATCATTCTTTTTCTTTCCCACACTCAAAATGCAATTTTATGCTATAACTTTTAACTTTCATTTAATGAAATAAAAGAAAGTTTGAGTGAGTTCAGCTCAAGTTAATATTATGAGTCAGGACGTGTTTTAAGGACTATGGATCACTTATAAAGGTATATATAGCTAAATCGCTTAATAGCACAACTCTCACATAAATAATAGAAATTGGACACACAACATTTTGAGATGAAATGATTCAACATTGCAATAGAGTAAAGATGCTTCTATAAGTTGTTATAATAAGCTATATTGCGAGGGTGTAAATTTTTAGTTACCATTCACTTCAAAGTAAGGGAAAGAACAAGAATATACCCTATCGTTTTCACTTAAAGGGAAGGGAAATTTTTATATTGCAAAATGTTACTCTTCAAGAAGAAATAAAATACAAAATAAAGTAAGGCCACCTTTATTCAACATTTCTTTTGATGCAAATTCGTATTTGGATCTAATATTTAGTTTGATTTCAAAAAAAATTATTTAATTTTGAATGGAATTGATAAAAGTAAAGTAAAAGTGAACCGATTTAGGTTTTGGTATATTTATGAGAAAAACTATTTCAGGGTTTATGAAATCTATCTGTAAAATTAAAAAATTGATTACTTCCACATAAATGTATGATGTATGTTTTGTAGAGCTACAGCCAATTATGAAATAAAATATCCAAACACCAAAAATTTGATTTTGCCAAGGAAAATCAATTCTAATACTTATAAACGAACATGAAAATATTCTACTAGTAACTTCTTCTACAATTATTATGTTTCAACATGAAAAACTATTGAGTTTCCAAACAAATCTAAAATAAGGGCAATGCTCCAATACCCTTGAAAATGAGAGAATTGGGTACCTTTCATTTCATTATTTATATTTAAAAACTTATTAGTACTTTTAAAAAAAATTATAAAATAAATCATGGAAAATTAAAGTAAATTGTATGAAACCTCTTTTTTCCTACTTACCAAAAAAAAATTGTATGAAACCTTTTCATTTTGAGTGGATATCAAAGAAATTGCCCCTATCGTTTACTTCTATAAATGTTAAATGTACTTTTCTCCGCTATGTGTTTGTTTAGTAACTTGGTAAATTTGCATATTAGAAGACATGGTTCTGAAAAAAAAAACAGAAAAGAAAATACTTCTAATAGATTTTATAGGGGGGAAGTGAATCTAGAAAGTTTAAATATAATACTAGGTGACCCCTAATGTGGACTAACCTGCTATAATAGGTCAACACAACTTTTTTTAAAGAAATTTAATACATAATAAATTTTTAATGATATTTTTTCTTTAAAAAATAATGTGTTGACCTGCTATACCCAGTCAAAATAGGTGGTGTAAAATTACACCACCTAAAATTGGTGCATATTAGGTTCACCAATAATACTAACGATGCTATAAGAATATTTGTAATGAGAAGTTCTTAACGAGTTATGATATATACACACTTCTCCACTTCTTTTCCACCATATTTTCTATATATTTCTCTTTTTTCTATCAATTATATCACTCATCACATCTTTACTTTCTCTCTCATTTCTTTCTATCTCTCTCTTCTTTCACCTCTCCACACCTCAAAAATGAGGTGTGAAGATATAATTATTCGCTCTTAACTAGTTAATCCTCCATATGAATATGGGCTCCATACTAGTTCATATAACGAAAAGAAACCCTTAAAGAGATACATAATTAGTCCTTTTTTATATATATAATGAATTGAGTTCAAACTCTTATGAATGCAAAATTTATTTTAAGATATGCAATTTTATTTTAAATTTTAAACGGTAAATATTATAAAATTTCCTTTTTTGAGTTTTCAATTTTCTAATATATATTTTAATTTTCTGAACATCTATATTTTTTTAGTGGAGGATAATCACTGTTGATAGTGGAGGATATTCTAGTTTCAAAAAAATAAAAATTAAGGCATATGTAAAAAACAATTTGACGTTTTTGTTTGTACTACTTACGATTATATTTTACTTGAACGCATAAATGATAATAAAAAAAGTAAACCTGTTTTGGGTAATTGAGATTCAATCAATCATTCTCAGATTACCTTCACAGGGTTAGTGCCTAACCCATTACCCATCTCTTTCATAAACAGATCACATTGCATCAATTTGTGTTTTTATTAGAGGTTTTGGAAAATGGTCATACTTTCATGTGGTTCTTACTTCAGCTAGTAGCTTGGCATCTCTTAAGTCTTAACAATATTTGGTAGGAAAGTTTTGAAAAGAAAGAAAGCAAGTTGGCTATGTCTTTAGTCTTAACATGATCATATATTTCTTTAACTTTTTTCTTCTATTTCCTTCTTACCAAACATAACATTAATGTTGTTCCCTACAAGTCTTCAACTAATTAAGCTAATGTCATAAATGATGTTTTCAACTAAAAAGTCCATAGATAAAGAAAAAACAAAAGTTACATATATAGTACCCACGGATTATTCATAATATGTGGTACTTTGCACAATATTTCCTTATTAGTCTTTATATCTCATGACTTGAGCATTGACTATTGCATAGGTAGCTTGTTAAATTAGTCACCCGTCCTTCTGTACAATCATAATTTCACAAAATTGTAATGTGTGTCAACCATGGGGATGATTGGTGTTTAGTAATATATGTTTGAATCCCTTAAAATGAAATTTTAGATTCCAGTTCTGTTGAAAAGAAAAAAACTCATTGGGGGAATTAGTCCATTATATGTTATGTGGATAATTCAACTCGAACACAGTTCATATCGAGAATATCTACGTTAAAAATATGTTTGACCATGAGCAGTGGCGGAACCAAGGGGGCTTGGCCATGCCATAGTCACCCTCAAAATTATACTTTTCTTTTTATACCAAAATTATACATGTACAATACCACCC
Source organism: Lotus japonicus (assembly GCF_012489685.1). Classification (NCBI taxonomy): domain Eukaryota; kingdom Viridiplantae; phylum Streptophyta; class Magnoliopsida; order Fabales; family Fabaceae; genus Lotus; species Lotus japonicus. The sequence goes on from NC_080045.1 coordinate 64,212,091, forward strand.
TCTTTAGGCTTAGCATCACCTTCTTCAGAAGCTTGCGTCCGCCACTGATCATGAGCACTAGTGGAGCTCATTTCTTCCTTTCACATTGAGCACCTCATAAAATGCAATCTCAATTTCTAATACATCACTCTAAATGTATTTCTCTTTCACATGTTGAGAAATACTTATTCAGCCGTATAAGTACTTCACAAACAAGAATATATACAGAAATTGCCACTGTGATATGTTCACGTGTATGTATATATATTATATAATAATGTATAAACAAAGATTTGCCTCCTTCAATTAGTGACGTGAGATAGATAGATTACTTCATTGGGAAAGAGATGAATGAGCTAACCTTATGAAAGGGAGCTCTAAAGCAAATACAGTGGTTGATGATGTTATCAATGAGAAATGCCTAAAAAGCTTAGACATTATCAACCAGAAAGGCAATGCTGTTGCTTAATTGTGATTTTTGCAAGCTAAGCTATAATCAATAAATTATAATAGCTAGATTAAGATGCCACATCTCTTTCTGTCCCTCTCCATCTACAATACTCATTATTGCAGCCTTTGAACGCTTCATCTTGTTAATTTCTTAACATCAGGGTTCTATTCTCTGTTTTCTCCAACCTATGGTTCTCCTCTAGCTTTCTTATTCTTTATGTATGTCATGTCCAACGAATTTCATTAATTTTTCCCAACAATGTTTTTCATTTAAATAAACAAGAAAATAATTTTAAACTTGAGAATTGCTATTAGTTATGAAATATCTTCACAAGAAATGCAAGAACTAGTTATCTAGCTGGTTGGAGAAAATTTCAAGGTCCCACTACCACTAAAAGGGTGAATTTGATTGGATGCAGTTTTCTTCAGTTGATTTCTTGCTTAAGTTCATTTGTAATAAATATCATTTCTCTTACAACATTCAACTTTATGGCTAACACACCAATTCCTTACCCAGGAGTAATTATATTACAGTCAATAAAATTCACATTTTGTTAGAGTTAACTCTTTTAACAGGAATTTTATCCATACGTAAAACTTAAACTTGTGACGTTACTTAAACAAAATTAAATATGTTAGTAAAGTGTAAACAGATATAAAATCTCCTAAATATTTGAAAATTTCTTTTTTCTTTTCCTTCCCATCCCTCTAATCTAATGTCCTTGCTTGTAGTTTGTTGTGAAAGCATCTTGTGCTTTATATATATTCAAGATAGTGACTATTTCCTAGGCTGACGGCGTAGTTTACTCATTATTTAATTTAGGCTCGATTAAAATCAATATTTTCTGTTGTCACAGACTCACAGTAACTCTCAGTGAAAATTACTGTGAGCAATATGCAATTAAAATACAATATTTGAAGATTCTGAACTTCTAAAGCAACGGTTTGATAAGAACAAATTAATAATCTAAGGAACTGCATAAAATTCCAAATCTTGATCAATATTGAAGTAGTATAGTCTAGTGTGTGCTATAGAGTGTAATAATGTGGTATCACAGACAATAATTACTTTAACCACTGCCCAGGCCTAGCCATCGATCTCAATCCAAAATAATACATGGCGGTTGGTTGAATTCTCTTTTTTCTTGGTTGTAATGAGCTATTATTAGTTAGAACGACATAAATATCCACCACAGCAGTTGAATTCTATAATGGAGTGATTACAATTTCAAAAAATATAATGGAGTGATTACATGTAATGATCCAATCGACATATATAATAGCAGGTTTTTAACCACAGCAAACATCAGCAAAACCGCCGTTAAATTGTCAATTGGATGTCAACCAAAACGATATGTCTTGAGAATCATTTTCATTTTATAATTGTTTCTAAAATCTGAATAAAAACTTCTATGAATAATTCATTGAATTTAATTTCCCGTTCAGCATCAGAAATCAAAAGATATTACTGCATTGTTTGATTAAATAAATTATCCATGACAAATGTATCCTGGAATGATGAGAATCGAAAGGCATCATATGCTGGAGGCAATGTAACTTAAGGTACACTCATAATGGAATAATTGGTTAAAAGTAAACACCAACTCAAAGATATCAGTTAATAAGGCACTATTTAACTTTGCTTCAGAAGCGATTATGGGCTTAAGGAAATAATATAGCCCCTGCCACATTCCTTTCCAACTTTGCTTATCCTTTCCACCTCAACCCCACAAAGGAAAGTGTGTGAATATTTATAAACAGAGAAAGAAAAAAAAAACGTGAAACGCAACTTTAGCCTCAGTTGGTGGAGTATTGGCGGCTATATATTCAGCATGCTCTAAAATGTGGTTATTATTATATTGCTTAGGGGGTTAATAAACCTTGAAGCCAAAGATTCAAGATTCTTCTTGATACTTGATTTGTTGAGTTAAAGCTTTGAGTACTCAAAGAACCCCATTTTATGCAATTTCTTATTTTATGGCTCAAGTCAATCATTGACATTGTAATACTCATTCTTCTAACCTTAAAGGATGAATACAGTATACATCACTTGGCAATCATTATTTTAACTCTTATTTTGAAGAACTTTGTATACTTTATTCAAATAATATGTAGTAATTTTGGTATAATTCTTGTGAGGAAAAAGATATCACGAAAATGACAGCTTGCTTGTGTAACGAAATATTCTTTTCAAAGGTTATGATGCATTGATCCATTTAAGAGGTCACCTCTTGGTAGCGTTGCTTTTTATCTTATATATCAGGCAACACTGTAACAAAGACATATATACTCAATCATTCATTCCATTTCTATATGCTTAACGGCTGAATGTAAACACACTTCAAAGAAAACAAGGAATAAGGTAGCTTGAGACATCATTTGGATCTAATTCTTTTACCCTTTATTCAAGTTTCAGAAATTGAGGTTATCACTCTAATTCTGATACTCTTAAGCTATATTTGGAAGCGATGATGTAAAATGATACGTAATGGAGTGATTAAGAGATAAATTTCAAGAGAAGCTCTGCGTTTAAAAGCTTTAGGATCACGGAATTGGACCATCTGCAGTTTGCACAGCTTTAGAATTATTTTCATGGTTGACTTTAAGTTTTATTTGCTCACTTCATTGGTTAAAAGTAAAACCCTGTTCTGTACAGACCATGATCTTTGATGGTCACGGGTGCATTGTCAAAAGTTATTATTGTGAGGGGAAGAGTCCAAAAAAAAACACATGATACTCTAGTTTCAGAATGGCAGGTAAACTGGTAAAGGATTCATGCATGAACACAAAAATCATACAAAATGTACGATGCTGCTGAAATGCCTTCAAGATGAAGGAAGAATTAGAGGTCTGCGTGATATGATAAGTTGGTACAATTCATAACGCAGATAAAATAAGCGTTTCTGAGCTTATATTCTCTGCAGCTGTTGGTGGGAAAATCCCGAGTAATAATATATACACACCTCATCTTTTAAACACTTCATTTACACCTATTTTTGTTTCTATCTCTCTCCTCTTGTCATCCATCACATCTCATACTTTTTCTCTCTTACTTTTTCTTTTCTTCCTATCTCTCTCCTCCTCTACCTCCTTCCACCTCAAAATGAGGTGTGAAGAAACCATTTTCCGACAATCCATGTAGGCTAACAATTCTTTCACCTCTCATCAAGCAATTTTGCTTTTAAACTTGTTACCATGTAACATGTTACATAAATGCTCATCCAGTTGTTTTCATATAATATGATGACATTCATTGAAAAAGATAAGATGGCGAATACAAATTGAATTTATGACATCTAAAAACAATGGAAATCAAGGTGTTGAGTTATGTCATTAACCCAACAAATACAGCGATGGCAAGTTAGCAACCTTCAAAAGGTATAGAATAGTTTGAATGGATAATGAGAGAGATCATATTTCATTGCTGAATAAACAAATTAAACGCTTAATATAAATGACATAATACAAACTTTCATTAAATCTAGTCATATCTCATTTCTTCTTCAATATTTTCAACCAATTATTATCAAGGCCAGCTAACATAACACTAAAATATGAATCAGTTAAAATTTGGAGTAAACCTAACAATTCAAAGATTAATTTCAGCCGCACATTGTGCCATGATTCAATCATATACATGACAATATTTAGATACTACCACCCTACAAGTTTCAGGACCACGCCCAAAACATAATGCAGCGGTTGAGTTCTTTCATTGAACTGTTATAAATCAATATCAGGCTACAAATTTGCCATTAGATTGAAAATGTTTTGATCCATTAAAACGTTATCAAGGTATGTGAAACTCAACTAAAGCCAGATATAATTTCAATATAATACCACAAACACCAACCGAAAAATAAAGAAAACGGCACATATTTGCAAAAATATAAGACTAAAGCATAGGCACGGACCACTGTAAAGCAAAAAGACTTCTGAAATATTAAAGGATCACAATTGGGGAGGTCAATAGTAAAAAGAAAATATGTAAAAGGATTCTTACTACAAATTAAGTCTCATAATAAACCAGATGCAAAAATAAAACAAGACTCAAGTTTCTTCAAAAACATAGATCCCCAAAACATCCTAATGCCAGTAACTAAAATAGGTTGAGCAGGTGACAAGCTCACTCTTTAGCGATACTGCAAACAAAACAAAAAACAGCGAGTCAGTTTGAGGCAAAGAAATTCACATCAGAATAATTTGAAGACAGCAATTGAGAATAGATTAGCATATACAAATATTAACCTTGATGAAGCCAATTTCCTTGGCATTGCTGCGGAAGCACTGCCTGCAGCACATGAGGCCATACTTCCTGATGATTGCATGGGGATTCCCACACACGCGGCTGCAACAAGTGAACAAACAGGAAACAACAATGACAATCAGCAAAGATCATCAAAACAAGTACACTATAATTAGCCTAGATAAATAAACTATGCACCCAACAACTTCAAAAGAATCAATCATTGAGATTCAATCATAATAACAAAATCTATCTAATTCTCAAAAACTTGTTTGCTCAATGTTTTTCCAGTATCATAACAACAACACAACAAAACAACCAGAACCTTAACCACTATATAAGATTGACTAGATCAAACAAATACATGTTCATTGAGAACTAACCCCAAACCCAAACCAGCTTGAAAAAACCCTAATAAAAAAAAACTGAAAGTTTTCTTCAATTGTCAGCATATAACCCTAATCTTAATTAGGATCCTTAATCCACTAGTTTACCAATCAAGATTAACTTAAACAAGTGATCAATCAGAACATGAATACTTAAACCCTAACGAAAAACAAACAACTATTGCTATATAGCACAGAACAATGGAAAAGTAACAGAAAACATAAACAACAGCATCGATTGAAGCGTCTAACATTTGCGATCAAAATGAAAACTATAGATTCAAAAGCAATAATCCCAAAAAAAATGATGAGAATCGGTGACGTACCAAGCGCGAGAACCAGGACCGTAGGTCTTGGGGTGAGAGTTCCAGACGTTAGAGTGTCCCATTGCTTCGCTCTGGTTTCCTAGGAGAAGAAGAAGATCTGATTGCGCAGCAGCTCAAGGATGTGGACGAGGAGCCTCTGTGATCAGAGAAGGTCAATTTATATACGCTCCAAACTAGGGTTCTTCTTTCTGATTGTTATTTATTGGGCTTGATCTTGGCCCAGCTTCTACTTCTGCCGGCCTATTATTACTACACTGGGCCGGGGAACTATTTTTTCTTTTTTAATTTTCACCCAAAAATATCACCCAAAAGTAATATATTATTGACAACAAAAATTGAAAGTAAAGTCATATATACAATTTGGTCTTTATAATAAGACTAGATAATAAGCCTAGAGTAGTATAAGATACTAATGTATAATCAGAGTTATGATGTTTGAGCTCTTTGATCTTGTGCAAGTTTTATATTTATAACACTAAAGAATCGGAATAATAAAATACTAAGTGCCTGCATGTTTGAATTTGAGTTGCATTCACTCGATATGCAACTATGAAAGTTGGATAAATGTTCACCGGTTCATGATAGTTATTATATTTTAGATTAGTTTATCAGAGAAGAGTAGTGAGTCCTTCTTCCCTAATCATTTTGGGCGCTGCCTTAACTTTAACTCAGATAATAATTTTCCCAATTTTGTCGCTGCCCCTTCCGATCCATCAGCGACATCAAGTTCACTTACCTTTGCCATTTCTCCGAGCCTGTCAATATCATCATTCAAGTTGCAAGTGACGGTCCATGAGCTAGCTCTCACTTAAAATATATGAAATGGGAAAGAGAAACTCTGCTCATTATGACACAACACGTGTGGGAGATGCTAGGCCTCAACAGCAACACGACCATGATATTCTCCAAATGCTTCCCAACTTCAATGGAAGGTTTATGAGGAATAATACGTTAGACAAATTTGTGAAAAATGTATGAAACCCTAGCTTGCGTTGTTGTTCAAGCCCTCAAAACCTTGATCGTGGGTCTCTCACTTCGTCTCCTCTAACCAGCCATGTGGGCTGACGCCACCTCCTTCCTCGATGTCCTCCAGCTTCCTCGTGCATGTTTCCTCAACTATCTCACTCAATCGGATGGCTAATGATGTTCCCTTGCGTTGTTCAACAGACCACCAACAATCCAACATTATTCTCTCTTTCCCCTCTTATCCTTCATTTATCTCTCCAACATTATTCTCTCTTTCCCGCTCTCACTCTGTTTATTCACTATCCATAACCAGTTACATCTCTTTTATTTATTTATTATTAAAAATTAACACAAAGTTGGATGACTTATTATAGGCGACAAAAGACAGAGGTCTGAATTTTGTCCTCATTAAAACTTATTCACATTAGGCGACACTTCTTTTTTAGTTAAGTTGATGAAAAAAGTCATTTTTCTAAATTTATCATTCCCTTTAGAAAAGTGCACTCGAAAGTGAAATTTTATGATTATCGAGTGAATGACTTTTATACAAACACGCTCTAGTCATAGAAAAAAGAAAATGTTTTTACTAAGTGAAAAAAAGAGAACTAGATGCATGAATATTTGGGGAAATCTTTTAGTGAAAAAATCTATAAGTAAAACCTTTTTCAAAATGATTATTGAAATAAAACTAAAAATAATTACAATATTAAAATATAAAAAACCTAAAATTTGTTGAAATATATGACAAAATTCATTTTTTCAACTGTGAGAGGGAACAATAGACAGAAAAGAGGGAAGAACGACGAGAGAGCACAAGGTTGAAGATGACTGAAGAATGTTACGCCTGCTTTGAGTAAAATCCCTTCTTCGAAATTAGGGTTTTCTCTCCATCATCTCTTCTCATTCACAATCCGCACGCCACCAAAATAGCAATTGGGGCTTCCAACTTGATACTCAATTCAACATCGGCGGCTTCACATTTTGGTACGAATCTCTATCTCCCCCTAATTTCATCAAATCTTGCAACTTTCTTCCAAAGGGTTTTCATTTCTACTCGATTTTCGCTGCTTAGATTTCTCAATTTTGCTCATTTCTCAATTTCGCCCAATTGTCATCTGAATTGCTGTCTCTAATGGTTGAATTGAACTCGATCGTGATTTCTGATTATGAATTGTTGATAAAGATATTGTTTTGGAACTAGGGTTTATATCAAGTTTTTGTTTTTTTGATTGTTTGGGTTTTGTTGATTTGAGAATCTGAGGTTGTAATTTACTTGTTGACTCAGTGATTGTGTGAAGATTTGGAGGGAAATGACGGTGCCGAAGCGAAGCTATATTCGAGTTGACACTCTCAAGCTGAAGGCTCTGATTGTTCGGAAGGTTGGTCAGCAGAGAGCTGGCAAGTACTTTGGTCAGCTTGGAAGGTTGTTGAGTTCAAAGATTAGCAAATCTGAGTTTGACAGGGTTTGCATCAGGACAATTGGGAGGGAAAATATCCCTCTTCACAATCAGTTCATCAAAGCAATTCTCAAGAATGCTTGTTCGTCTAAAGTCCCGCCTCCGAGAGGTCCTGCAAGGATAGGGAGTGCCTTAAGTGGGAGGGATTCGAATGGGCTGCAGCAAAGCTCTGTTCAAATACCGTATGGGGATGCAGTTCCTTCTTTGTTGCGGAAGGATGGCTCTGTGGCTCCCCGGGAGCAAAAGTTCAAGGGCCGGCGAAATGGTTTTGGACTGCTGGGTAAGCCGCAAAGTCTTACACCGGAAGAATTGATCGACAAGGCTCAACAGCAGCAGAGTGCAACAGAGCTGAATTCCCTTGGCAGCAGACCTCCTATTTCTGTTGAAGAGGGTGAAGAGGTTGAACAGATGGCCAGAAGCCCCAGCATCCAAAGCAGGAGCCCAGTTACAGCTCCCCTTGGTATATCCATGAATTTCGGTCATGGACGTAAACTTCTTTCCAACGTATTAGGTAGCAAATGTCATCCAGATACCTGTCAAAGCAGTGGGGATCTCCCTGACACAAGATCTTTGAGGAGTCGGTTGGAGCAAAAGTTGGAGAAGGAGGGTTTAACTGTGACAGTGGATTGTGTAAATCTATTGAATAACGCGCTGGATTCATATCTCAAGAGATTGATTGAATCCTCTATAGGTTTGGCTGGGTCAAGATCTGGAAGTGAGTACCTAAGAATGCGAAACCGACAGTCAGTAACTGGTTCAAATGTATTGCTACCTGCAAGATACATGCAAACAGCAACACAGTCTGCTGGTGTATCTGTCTCCGATTTTCGTGTTGCTATGGAGTTAAATCCACAAGTTCTAGGACCAGATTGGCCCATACAGCTTGAGAAAATTTGCATCTGCGCTTCTGAAGAAAGAAGCCAGTGTTCTCAGTAGATCAGAATTTTTTTCTAGTAGATGAATTTAAAATGCAGGAGTTAGTAGGCAGTCCATGCTTGTGAAGAGTTTCAAATGTTGAACTGTTTACTTCAGCTGACATGACTTTGGGTTTTCGTTTAGTCCTGATGTTATGCAATTTGCCGAAACAGAATAAGCTGTCATTTTAGAAATAAGATAGGGAGTTGGTCATGTCAATACAAAAATATTGGAAACTAGATAGGGTTAAGAAGTTCATTGTATCACGAGTGTAACACCATTCTTCATTAATATCCTGTTCTTTTTTGTTTATTTTTAGTTCAACTAGTTTTTATTGAAATAAAGCACTTCTGAATGCCTTGGTTTCAACTTTGGCTGTCGATCATGCAACAGGTTTAGGACCTGATCTTGAGTTACTGCATCTCATGGTTCATTTTAAAAGAATGTGAGCCCGGCAAATTTGCAATGAATATGATAAGGGTAAATTTGAGCAAGTTCAGGATATTGAATATTGTTACTTGATTATGACATCTTTTCTGCTGCCCTGGCATAGTCAATTTAATAAAAATGTATCCTCAAAATTGTCACTGCGGGCAGTTCTGCCAGTTAAAACAGAAATGGTCATATGTATACTTTCTGTTTTATATCGAGATCTGACAGGTTTATGCTTCTGCAATGGTTGTGGCTCGTCATTATTTTCCACGAACTAAGCCTTGTGGTGTCTACTATTTACATTCCATATGTAGCAACTTTTCCATCTCTTGTTTTTTTTTCTTTTGCCTTCCCCATAATATTTTTGTTTCTCTCTTTTATTCATATCTTTCCGAAACGTGAATGTGAAATATGAATGTGAATTTTTCCCATGTCTAGCAATTCTATTTCTGACACAGATTCTCCTCGGAGATAACTTCCCCTAGGGCATGTTTAGCTGGTTTCAGAAAGCTGCTCACCACTATTGACATCAATAATCCTGTATCTGGCTAGTTTATGCTGCATTCACTAAGACCACGGAATAACGATGTTTGAATTTCAGTTTGCAAAACAAATTCTGGTAAAAGTGAAAGATTATTCTCTTAATGCTTTGATGAATTGGGTACTGATTATTGTGATATTGAGTCTACCTTCTCTAGATACATAGAAACTCCCTCAAAAATTACATTCCCCTAGTAATCTATCATCATCTTCCCAAAACTATATTTTCTCATTAGCAAAAAAAAAATTGGTGGCGGCGTATTGATAAGCACATTTCCTCCTCCTCTTTAATAAGAAGGAAAAACGGATATTGAGTAAAAATATAAAGCGAAGGAAAGGCTTCTTGAAAGAACTAATAGAAAATGTCTTCCAGAAAAAGGGGGGAAATTCATTAACAACAACACTATAGAGGTTCTACAAATAGGTCTAATTGTATAAGAAAAAAGGTTATACAACCAAAACAAATCAGGAGGAATATTTGTTAAACAGGATGAAACCAATTAATCTAATTCGTAGTATATCCTTGGACAACGAGATCAGAATTCCCGGGGACACCAAAAGATTTGATAGTATACCACAGTTTACTTTGAGAATGATCAGCTAGCTATCTCTGCTATCTCTGCTATCTCAGCTTTCTCTAGGCTTGCCATATAGGTGATGTAAATGGTCCACAAATATGAAAATGAATTGCTGACTAATGGCTGTCAAAATGAACAAATGTAGAAAATAATCAGTTAACAACCAGAGCCTAAAAACATAAAAATAGAATGGAAAACTTGTGGCTATTTATGGTGGCACACACCATGCATCATCCAAATCTGCAAGCATGGCATGCAGTAAGAAAAGAAAGGTAAGAAGATATTAACACATACCTGTAAATGGACAGGAATGAATCTGAAAGTAATAAAATCACACAAAGGCCAGTACATAACGCCACTCAAAAACGTAGGAAGCAAATCCCGCTTTAAGCGTGCTACAATCTCCGTGCCAGTTTCACCTAGCAACCAAGGAAAGCTGTTTAGAACATTATAACTTGAAAGAATTGAACAGAAGATAAAATATGTCATGTATGTGTAGCAGAAAGATTTTGTTCACTAAGAATAGAAAAACGAAATGTTGAACAAGAAAAATGGAAGGATAATAATATCAAGAAAAAAATCCTCCCAGAAAATAAGGTAAGCCAAGGAAATCCATATACAATATATAAAAAGGAATTGCATTACAAATATTATGCTATGAGAATTAGACATACCCTGCAAATGCGCATTAAATGAGAAGAAAATAACAGTCATGGCAGGTCCATAAAGTGTCTGACCCATGACCATTTTCATCAATGTAGAGAAAAGATCCGTCCTTGGGAAAAGCTTTGACATGAAATTGAACCAGAAATGCAGTGTTGGTCCTAAGATGATCATCCCATATCCCGCCATGCGTAAAGTTCTTACGAAATCAAAAGGTTCTGAAGATTGCCGCACAATAGCCTAAAAGAATTAAATATTAAATACCATGAAAAGACAACAAAATGAGCGTCAAGTATGCAATATATAACCATGTGAAGCCACGTAATGGGTTGGTAACATTTATATGACCCGAGAAGGCCTCAAGTATGCAAAAGAACATGAACCAATATCAGTATTGGAGGAATTTCAGTGCAAGACAACCTTAAGGCTCCTCAAAAAGGTTACCCATATAACTTTCAGAAGGTTAAAGTGAGTAGCAAGACTACCATATTGCAAAAAAATGCATGCACTTTCAAGATATTATGCCACTGGGACATTCAAACCATACAGCAGCAATGAAGCACTGGAAAGAAAAATCAAAACAAGGCTGAACAAATAAATCTTACTATGCAATATTTTTTTTTCCTGTCTCTTCATGATTAATGTTTTTTTCTTCAAATTATGACCTCCACCTAACATACAAATTACAGTGTCTAACAAAATACAGGTGACAGACAATAACCTTAGATAATTGGTTACTCCAAGGTAATTTACATGATTCTTAAGTATCAGTTTCTCCATTTTCTTCTTTACATTGATTTGTTTCTTTATTTGATTAGGATTGGGAGTCTTAATTGCTTTTCATATTTTCCTAGAATAAGAGTCTAATATCACTATAAATAAGGGCAAATGCATCAATTTTTCCTATTCCCTCACTGTTTTCTTTTAATCAGAAACAAAACTTTCGGCACAGGCTTCACAAGAATTTTTGCTCGTGTCACTTTTCTCACCTAAACCAAACAATGGATTAGTGATTGTGCAATATACCAAAGGCCAGGCAAGAGTAAACATGGAAAATCAACAAAACGTTATCATGAATGTGAATGATATGATACTAGGGTAAAATAAGTGACAACACGCCAAAAAAAATAAGGACCTCTCTCAAAAGTAAAAAGAAAAGGCCAAGGTTCTCCAAAACCAATGTGTTACTAGGTGAAATCAGAAAACTTATTTGTTTCAAGCATTCACCAAAAACCTTTGATCTTCAGTTCCATTCTCTTCTTTTCCTATGCTCTAACCTTACAACAAACCATAACCACTGTTGTGAAACTCAAAAGGTGATTGTCATTTCCTTACTTCAGCTTTATACACAGATTTCCTTTTCTTTCCTGTGATACACATATTGGACAGTTGGTTTTGCTATCTAACTCTGAAAAGTTTTAGTTTTTGGTCTTCACATAAGTTTGTTTGTGCTGCAAATCCTTCACATAAGTTTGTTTGTCGAATCAAAAGTGTTGTAAATTTTTTTAACAAGTTACATCTAAGAGTGATGTGTTAAGTCTATGCTTGCATAAAAGTAGCTCTTCCACTATCATCCCCTCTAAAATTCCTAGCTGGATCTCCATTTCCACAATTGATGCTACTACCTTACACCAGACTATTACAATTTTTACTTTCCCTAGAGTTCCATGCCACAGCTAATGAAACATTCACAAGTGAGCAGAACCATGCATCTTATAAAAAATAAAATAAATAAATAAACAGTGACAGATACTCTAACAGGAGCTAATGAAGAAAAGGCAAGGGAATCAGGAACTCTCAGAATCATAGTTCCACAACCAAGGATTAGCATTAAGTTCCCATATTAACAAGATAATCTATTGCAGTTGAGTCGAATTCAATTTCATACGCGCTAAACAACATCAGACAAGGCATTCTTAGAAATCAAATATTAAACCCTAGTTGTTTTACAAGAAACATAAGCCAATTAATTCAACAACTACACTATGACCTCAAACTCAACTTTTCCTTCTCAGCTGAAACTAATGCACTTTCCATTCCTTTACAAAAATTACCAATCTTCATAAATAAAAAACTCACATGTCCATGAAAAATAAGCAAACAAAACAGATAGGATAAAAATGACACTAGGGGATTACCTGGGAGGATAAATCAGCAGCAGTGTAAATAAGTGCAGAAGTAACACTTTTGGTGAGAATGGGCCGGGCTTTGATCATTCCCAAATACCAACCTACAAAACCAACCTTGGAGGCGGAGGCGGCGGCGGTGGTTGAAGAAGAAGAAGAAAACGAAGAAGTGAACAAAGACGGTGATGACACTTGATATTCTCTAGGCTTCCTCAGGAAATGCGGTAATCGAAAGTAAGGTTTAGACTGCACTTTGTAAGGATCAATGACACGGTTCATGACATGGGAAAACTTGATGGGATTCTTAAGAAAAGAACTACCCATTTTGTTAGGGGTAACCTCAAAGAACACGAGTTTGCAGCTTTATGTCAAGTGTCGGAGTTCCTGGTTCATGGGAATTGGCGGTGCAAACTGCAGACAGAAATTGCAGGTGCGGCTTTAAACCCAGTTCTGCAATTCGCTTCTTAAACCTCAATGTCTTTGTTCTTTCCCACATAAATTATTTTATTATTATTGTTAGATGCTAAAAATATTCCTTTTATGAAATTATATTTTGAATTTTTAGTATAAGAAACACCTAGGACAAACAACTTTGGTTAAGGAAATGGAGTCACTAATTTCATGCCACGTTTCAAACCTGCTCTTTCATTTTGTGCCACGTGTATATGTTGTGTTCTACATCAAAAGTCGATGGTCGACATATTTTTTCTAAGGTCGCCGATGTTGAAATTCAATTTTACCATCAACTCTATAATAATATATAAATTTGAGTTTATTCTATAGTGAAGTTATCATTTTCTTTTTTTCTATGAACTCACATTTAACATTTTTTTTTACACGGAGAGGTTAAACCCCAAAAAAAACTAAGTACCCGACTCAAATGGTTAGGGAGACGTCCTCCCTGGTGTCTATTATAAGAAGACGATGACACCCGCCAAAAGGAGAGAGGAGAAGGTATAAATCCAAAAGGGAAAGACAAAGCTGCACTAGTTAATCAATCTGCCATAATATTTATGTGGGCAAAAGAGAAGGTGACATTCCCATGGAAGGCAACTCCATGATCAATCTTGTGGAGGATGTCCGCATACGGATGATTCGACTCATGATGAGAGGACACCAACCGAATCGCCTCAATCGAATCACTGTCTATAATAATATGAACGAAACTTCTCTTTAGGGTGATAATCACTGTTGAAAAAAATGACATTCAACTCAACAAGGAGAGGATTAGAGGTGCCTAAGTTGTTGTAGAACCCAATAATCCACTCGCGTTCAACATTGGGCAACGTTCCCCACAACTTGCCATCCTATTCTCCTTAACGATGTCGTCGACATTGAACTTCACTTTAACCGAACTCGGATGCTTCCACCGCTGCAGACCCTGGTCTCTTTTCCACTATCCATGCCACGCCCAGCCTGGTTCATGATGTGAGGACGCTCAAAATTTGAGGACTGATGCGAGAAGATCATAAGTGAGGTCTCCCTGTGCTTGACATCAATTGCAGTAGCTTGGATATGCGCCTAGGCACGTTGGGGATCCGGAGGCAGCTCTAGAACACGAATTCATTCCTCAACCTCCAAAGGGCCCAAGTTGTCGAGGAAAATCTGACCGACCACAAAATGGTAAGACACACAACTCCACAAACCTGCAAGTTTTGAGTCACTCAAGAACAAAAATCCAATGAGAAAAAAACATGCACAATCGAGCCACGTAGTAGCCATGTCCAAAGAAGAGACAATGGATGACAGTCCGTGAGGACGTGTGGATCCGTTCCCATGGTCGTGCCACATGTCAAGCAGAGATTCGATGTTGCTAAACCGCGACACACCGAGTTATAAATTTCACACGCTCCAAATAAAAGTGAAACTCTCAAGTTTAATTTGATTAAATTCAATTTTTTCTAAGGTTTAAATAAACTTTTAATCCCTGAAAAATACATCATTTTTGTTTATTGTCTCTGAATTTTTTATTTTGTCTAACATACTCCAAAAATGACATGTTTTATTCTTAGTCATTGTCTTCACATTTTTCATCCAATCTAAATGAAATAAACACAATTAACGTAAAAGTATAAATGAATAAACACAATAGCCATTTAACCCATGTCATGTGTAATTTCCTTTCGGTTAGATGAAAGATATGATGGTAAGCACTAAAAACAAAATCTGTATTTTAGGAGGTGTTAAACAATTTTTTTTTTCAGTGACAAAAAAAATGATGTATTTTGCGAGGACTAAAAAATTATGTAAGCCTTTTTCTAAATTATAAGTTTCTATCTTTATATAGTTTCAAATTCAAATATTCCTTTTTTTGACAGTAAATTCAAATATTCCTATACTTTGGAGATTTATTTAAAATAACAAAAAGAAACAGAAGATATTATTGGGTCCAAGTCTCGCACAGAAGATATTGATCCCAATCCCGAACAGAGGCAGAGATACCTACATACAATGTCGTCGTCATTTTTAAGGTTAAGGAACTGTCCGTTTCTTTCCAAACCCACTTTTCTTCTTTCTTTTCATTATCACTCTCACGATAGTGTTGATGATGCCGTCTCCAACTTCAATCGCTTGCTCCGAATGAGTCCCACCCCATCCATCATTGAGTTTAACAAGATTTTAACTTCCCTCGTGAAAACCAAGCATTACCGCACTGCAATTTCCCTTTCTCACCAATTGGACTTCACTGGAATTACTCCTAACATTTTCACTTTCACCATCTTGATCAATTGTTACTGCCAACTAGCTCAAATACCTTTCGCATTTTCTGTACTCGCTAAAATTCTCAAGAAGGGTTATCAGCCCAACACTGTCACCTTCACTACACTTATCAAAGGCCTCTGTGTTAAGTGTCAAGATTTCTATTATACTTTGTTTAGCTGACTAAACTATGACTATGCTATTTTTAAATCTCTATGCAGGAATCACATGACCAACTCTCATTTGTAAAAACTGTACTCTCTCTCTTAATAATTTCTACTGAAGGAACGTGTATCATATGCCAAAACGCACTATTGGCAGAGAGTGATATCCATGGATTCTAGAAACTTGTTGCGCTTTCTGGTTCTTTCACTCAGTGTAGCACTAGTTTTGCTTGTAACAACAAGGCTTCATATTTCCCATTTTTTAGTAATAGTGGATTTTAATATGTGAAGATTGATTTTCTTCTGGGGTATGGTTATCTTTAAGTCAGGTCTGATGGTTGTATGTTATTCTTACCTATCATTTTTATGTTCAACTCTAGCAACATTTGACCCCATAGTTCATGTTTCCTTGGCCTTGATCCCGGTAAAGAAAAGGTCTTTGCCATTAAAACCTCGAATTCTTGAAGTCCATAAGAACCAATTTCAATATTCCTTTTTCATACTAAGGCTTGCCTTCGGACTTTGTAGCATATTCACTTACCTTAAATGCATCATGTTGAACGTTCTTTTTATTCCAACATCACCTCTACAATGCACATAAGTACATATCCCAAACCAGCATGATTCATTTTGTTTATCTGTGAAGAAGAAGTGGGGTGGTGTTGTTTTCAAGGTTGAATCCTTCCTACCCTGCACCTCTCAGATCAGTTAGTTGTATACATTGATACCGTTCAAATCAATTTGCACCAAAACAATGATAGTCTAAATTCATGCATCGGTTTTCGTGTTTTCTTTCCTCCCCCTTTCTTTCCACCCAACCAAACATAGCATAAAACTAATCAATTACTCACTTCACCTAAAATGAATCCAACAAAAAAAACTTCTTGAAAAACTGTAGCAAGTTGAACCTTCCTTATAACCTATACAAACTTGTTTCATTTTGAAATCTTCTTCAAATATGTGGGGACTTTTCTTGTAATTGTATTCTTGAATTAATTTAAAAAAGTGACAGCCCATTAATCCCACTAGAACATGTGAGTTGAGCCTCTTTCCAACCCTAACTTTCTTCTTCCGTTTCTTCCATCAACCTCTTTTCTCCATTCTCACTCTCTTATGATGCTGTCTCCATCTTCAATCTATGTTTCAGATGAAGCATACCCCACTGCAATTTCACTTTCTCACCAAATGGACTTCACTGGAATTACGCCTGATATTGTCTCTCTCAACATCTTGATCAATTGTTACTGCCATCAAGCTCAAATCACTTCCGCTTTTTCTCTACTTGCCAAAATTCTCAAGCTGGGTTATCAGCCCAGCACCATCCATCACCTTCACTACACTTTTGAAAGGTCTCTGTGTTAGAGTCCCACATTGGCTAGAGATGTGGCCAAACAATTGCTTATATATGGTTGTGCAAACCTTAACTCTTGAGCTAGCTTTTGGGTTAAGTTAGGCCTCCTTCATGGTATCAGAGCCAATGGTTGTTTGACCATGGGCCTGGGCCCTATCCTAGATCAATTTGTTGACTCCCCATATTTGGGTCACCCGTTTCATTCCACGCTCCAGATGTTCTACACTGGGCGTGAGGGAGTGTGTTAGAGTCCCACATTGGCTAGAGATGTGGCCAAGCAATTGCTTATATATGGTTGTGCAAACCTTAACTCTTGAGCTAGCTTTTGGGTTAAGTTAGGCCTCCTTCACTCTGTCTTAATGGTCAGCTTCAAAGAGCACTGCAATTTCGTGATGACGTTGTAGCACAGGGATTTCAGTTGCTCAGAATGATTCAAGGGAAATCGGTTACGCCTAATGTGGTAATGTACTCCACCATCATTGATAGCTTCTGCAAAGATAAGCTTGTTAGTGATGCCTACAATTTATATTCTGAAATGCTTGCCAATGGAATATCTCCTAATGTTTTCACTTACAATGCTTTAATATATGGCTTTAGCATTGTGGGTCAATTGAAACAAGCAACTGAGTTGTTAGATGAAATGGTGACAAAAAACATTGACCCGGATGCTTATACTTTTACTATACTGGTCGATGGTTTATGTAAGGAAGGAAAGGTGAAAGAAGCTAAAAATGTGTTAGCTGTGATGATGAAACAAGGTGTGAAACCTAATGTTGTTACTTATAATTCTTTAATGGATGGGTATTGCCTAGTTAGTGAAGTAAACAAGGCCAAACACATATTGAACTCCATGCCTCAAAGGGGAGTGACTCCTAATGTACAGAGCTATAATATTACTATTAATGGATTGTGCAAGATTAAAATGGTGGATGAAGCATTGACTCTTCTTGCAGAAATGGACTGCAAAAACAGTATTCCTAATACAGTAACATACAATTCTCTTATTGACGGTTTATGCAAATCAGGGAGAATCTCTCATGCTTGGGAGCTTGTTGATGAGATGCACGTTAAAGGTCAACCAGCCGATATTATCACCTACAATTCTTTATTGGATGCTTTATGCAAAAGTCATCATGTTGACAAGACGATTGCTTTAATAAAGAAAATTAGAGATCAGGGTATTCAGCCAAATGTGCGCACATACAATGTAATTATGGATGGACTCTGCAAAGAAGGAAGACTCAAGAATGCACAAGAGGTTTTCCGGGATCTTTTAATTAAAGGCTATCATGTAACTGTCCTAACATATAATATTATGATCAATGGGCTTTGTAAAGAGGGTTTGTTTGATGAAGCATTGGCCTTGCTGTCTAAAATGGAAGACAACGATTGCATTCCTGATGCTATAACTTTTGAAACGATCACTCGTGCTCTATTTGAGAAGGGTAAGAATTATAAGGCAGAGAAACTTCTACGTGAAATGAAGGCAAGAGGTTTATTGGAAAAGTAAAACTAGGTAATTAAGATGCTTTCTAGTTACACATTATCTTATTTGTAAATTTTATGATGACCATCTTATATTTATTTATTTTTATGGGCACGCACAAAAAGGAAGATGGACTACCCAACGGACTCACTAGTACTTTAGCTGTGATAAAAAGCCATAAGTTACTAGGTTCATTTTAGCATTGTCATGATATCAATGGTCCATTTTTTGATATAACTGTTCTTCTTCCTCTTGTTCCTTTTCTACTGTTTATTAGCTTCAGCTACTACAGTGGTTCTTCCAGAAGCCTTGCACCGAACTTTTCCTATCTCTTTCAGCAGATCAAGTGTATAATCCCTTCTTGAGAAATGAAAATGCCTTTCTTGCTTGTTGCCTTTCTTTTTTATGAGATGTTCATAAAATCAATTGATTAGTTCTATGAAATTTTGCACCTAAAAAATAGTTATGCTTCTGTGACTCCATGTTGAATCTAAAAAACTTTGATTAAGGATTTAAGTCCTTTGGATGAGTAGCGTACTATATATTAGCTGCATGTGTTTGTGAAGATGTTGCTTTAGCAATATTGTCAAGATGTTGCTTTGTGACGGGTTTTATTTACAACTTCTAGTTGAACTTTCAGGGTGTTTGAGTAAGTTGGGATTTATATTTAGGATTATGACAATTTCATTTTATGCAGATAGGTTTTTTTGGCAATAAACAAATGTAATTAAGTCCTTTCCACCCTTGTTCTTTGAAAAAATTCCCCAAGCCAATGATCTAATTCCTCTGTCCGTTTACTTTTTAGCCATGTTTCCATCAGCTTGTATTCAAACACAATAAAAAGAATAGGATCTTTTTATCAATGAAATCAATTGCAGAAAGGGCAAAACTTAGGTGCAGTTATCGTGGGAAGAAGAAGAACCGGAAACAGATTCCACTGAAGAAGGGGAGACAATTTCGATGGCAGATACAGAAGAAGTGGAAACAAGTGCCTACTGCAGAAAAAAGGGGGAAAATGCTGCTGAAGTTCATGACAGCAATATATCAGAATTTGATCATAATGGTCCTGCTAGTCTGAATTCAAGTGGTAAATTTTCCCCTGCTTTTAGTTTTATGCTATATTCATTTAATTTGTTTGGAAATTCTAGTTAGATACAAAAAGAAATTAGAAAAGAATAGAAATCATGTGCTTTTTGTTTTGCCTATAAAAAAAGTGCTTTTTGTTTAGTTTCTCCAAAGTTAATCGTTCAAAATTCAAAATCTGTTATCAACATCTAGTTATAAGTTTTGTTGCTTATTTGACATTTGATTGGGATAGTCGATAAAGAACAGAAGTTCAGTGATTTTTTTCAAGTATATCTGTTATGCTACTTTAGATTCTTACATGCTATTTCATTTTTCATTTTTTCTACATTTGATGGTGAATGAGTTGGTTGCTATTTTTGGTGCTTGTAACCTTGCGTTTCTTGTGTTAAAGGGTTAAATGGCAAACATAAGCTTTTAGTATATGGTTTTTTTAAATAGGGTTGATTGTATTAGCTCTTGAAGATGAAAATCATTCTCGTGGTTCCTAAATGCAGTCTCTTGGGTCAAAAAAAATGTTTAGGCTTTCTTCATATGTTATATGTACTAAATCTTGTTTTTATGAAATATATTAAGAATATAAGCCGTGACCTTATCAGTATTTAATATGATTTGTGATTCAGTTAAATGGAAGGATAACATTGAGCATGAAGTGACACATGAAGATATTATCCCATATTTTGGTATGGAGTTTGATACAGAAGATCATGCATATAGATTTTATAATATGTATGCTGGTTTCATTGGTTTTAGCATTAGAAGAGATTAGAGAAACAAAAGCAAAGTAGATAAAGAGGTTGTGATATCTCGAAAATTTGTTTGCTTTAAAGAAGGTTTCAAAAGCATCAAGGACCAAGATGGAAAAAGACCTGCAAAGATATCTGAACTGGATGTTTAGCACACATGGTAATAGGTCGACAATCAAGTGGAAAGTATGTCGTTACTTCTTTTGTAAAAGATCACAACCATGAGCTTGCTACCCCTAAGAGTAAGCACAAATTGCCTTCACAAGTGAAGGTTTCTATAGCTCAAGCTGCTGAAGTTGAAATGGCGAACCGTTCAGCTATTCGGCAAAAATTAATTTTTGAGTTTATAAGTCGACAGGTTGGAGGGAGAGAAAATGTTGGTTGCACTGCCAAACATATAAGCAATCATTTGAATTCTAAGAGGATGAAGGAAATGGAAGAAGGTGAGCTTACACTTTGCTTGATTATTTTAAATCCAAACAAACAGATCATCCTTCTTCTATGAAATTCAACTGGATATTGATGATCAAATAACAAACATTTTTTGGGCTGATGCTAAGACGGTTGTTGATTATGCTTATTTTGGAGATGTGATATGTTTTGATACCACTTACCGCACTAATCAGAATTTACGGCCATTTGTGCCTTTCATTGGATTCAACCATCATTGAGAAAGTGTGTTATTTGGTGCAGCCTTATTATATGATGAAACTGCTGAATCATTTGAATGGTCGTTTAGGACCTTTCTCAAGGCTGTGTGGGAAAAAACCGAAGACGATTTTCATTGATCAAGACGCTGCCATGGCCAAAGCAATATCACAGGTTTTTCCCGAATCACATCATCGTCTGTGTTTGTGGCCTTTGAGTATGAGGATGACTTCCTAAATGCTTGGGAGTCACTACTACACAAGCACAACCTTCATCAGTATAAGTGGATGCAAGATTACTTTGAAAAGAAAAATGGGCTTTAGTGTATGGGCGTCATGCTTTTTCAGCCGGTGCTACAACAACACAATTAAGTGGGAGTTTCAATGGTCGTTTGAGGCTTTATATGAGGTCTACCTTTAATGTGCTAGGATTCTTCAGGAACTTTGAAACGTTGCTAGAGGATATGAGATATAAAGAGATAGCGTCTAATTATGAGATGAGTCAGAAGATGCCATCATTAAATATGAATATCATGTTATTGAAAAATGCAAGAGATACGGACACACCTGCAGTTTTTTCTCTAGTTCGTGAGGAATATGAAAAATCTTGTAATCTTGTCATCAAAGACTCCACTCACAACTTGCAACTATATGAATATGGTTTGGGGCAATGAGGAAGCATAAAGTTACCCTTAACCATGAAGATCAAAGTGTTGATTGCAGCTGTAAACGTTTTCAATTCATCGGTATCCTTTGTTCCCATGCTCTCTGAATACTGAATCACTTCAACGTGATTGTTACCCCTCCAAAATATATCCTTAAGAGGTGGACTAAGCATGCTCGAAGTGGATGTGTTCTAGACATTAAGGGACAAATTATCAAAGAAGATCCAAATTTGGCAGTCTCAAACTGTGTCAAAGATTTGCGCCGCTCTGCAGTAGAAGTATAAAAAAGGCTGCTGAATGTGAAGAAGCTTCAGCATATTTTCGAAGAAAAAGGGTGGAAGTTGGCATTGGAGTTGATAGCATCTTGAATAAAAGATCTTCCAGTTCAAGTACAGATCTCAATGACGTAAATTGGCAAACTAATGAAGTGAAAACAGATGACACATTTATCATTTCAAAGGAAGAGTATAATATGTCTCAAGCCAAGGGTGTAAAAAAGAAGGATAGCACATCTCGGGTAAGGGTAGATCAAGAAGTTGTTTGAAGAAAAAAATAAAAAGAGAAGGCACTCGCAAGTATAGTCCATTGAGAGAAACAAATTCTTCTACCAAATCAATTTCAGCTATACAGGTACAAATAAGAAAGTATGATAAATGACAAATTCTTACACACTTCTTGTATGTTAATTTTTCTTTTGATTGTTAAATGTGCATAGTGTGCCATTGTTACATGGAAGTCATGATCCAGTAGCAATTGATATTAATATGACACAGGTTGGTTAATCTTTTATGCTTTTATTTGTTTTCTCCTAATATAAGATTGCTTGGCTGGTTTAAGTACTACCAAGCCAATTTCAACTATAAAGGTAGAATGTGCACATTTTTAGTTTGCTTTTCATTCCAAGTATACATGTATTGATCTTCTATTGCTTGAGACTAATTTTAGTTCTACTGTTTTTGTCATCATATATTGATCTTCTGGAAATCCAGCCTGCCATTAAGGATGGGGAGAATAAAGAACACAAGGAACAATCAAGTCTTTCTATTTTTGCTCATCTCGGACCAGATCATATGAAGAAAGATGATAAAGAGTTCTACAGTCCTGTCCTTGACACAACAAATGAAAAACTTTATTTCTGAGAGTAGAAGCAAGGCAAACAGCTAATATGATTCATCACAAGATAGCCTATTTTTCAAGCTGTGAACTTAGATTTACTTTTCCTTATAAATTTATGCTTACAAATGTAACTTAAATTTCAGCACTGAACTTGCTGTAATGGTTGTTTTTAACATTTGCTATTTCATGTCTTCTATTTGTGTGACCTTATAGTTAGTAACTCATGAGTTTTGGATTATATTTCTTATATTATATGTGAGACATAGTTTCATGATAAGTGTGTGAAGATCACTTAATGACTTGTTTCTGTGTGAGAGCAAGGCAATTATTTTCTTCATTACAGTTTATCAGTAGTTCCTCTTTCATTGATTGGGCTTAGTCCATCAGTTTATTAGTAGTAATAAAAGTCCACCAGCCTGCCTAATTCATGAATAGTATCAGTCAGCAGTTGGCTTTCTAAACAACAATTTTGAAATGTGCAAAAAAGTGTTGGTAATTCAAGCATTACTTTTGATCAAACACTTGGATTCTTGCATGCATTCCCATTTTCACTCAGTGCTGTCTTGAAACAAGAAATGTTTACTCATTAGGTGCAGGGCAACTCTCCAGAGCATTAAGCACAGCCATAATTGGGCTTCTCATAGCAAAGGAATCTTTTTGTCAAGGTCTGAAGGATTAATAGAACATGCTTTAAAGTTTCATTCACAAGCATGTGTGTGGTATCCTTCTCTCTTGAGGGAAAGTGTATTATTCCCTTAAATATTGACAAAAGTTCCTTAATTAATGAAATTATGTACATCATTCATTACTTTTTAAAACAGTGGTTATTTTATTAATATTTGTGAATGGTCAATTTCAGATTCATAATGCTCCATATTTTGTGAAGAGAGCACAACCACAACATAATATAGATATATTCACTGTTTTGTCGCAAACAGCAACCAATTCTGTCGGGAAACAACCACTCACCATGTCGTCATTTTTAAGGTTAAAGAACTCTCTGCCTCCTTCCATTCGCAATGCTGATGATGCTGTCTCCATCTTCAATCGCTTGCTCCGAATGAGTCCTACCCCACCCATCATCGAGTTCAACAAGATTTTAACATCCCTCGTGAAGATGAAGCATTACCCCACTGCAATTTCCCTTTCTCACCAATTGGACTTCACTGGAATTTCTCCTGACATTTTCACTCTCACCATCTTGATCAATTGTTATTGCAATCAAGCTCAAATTACTTCCGCTTTTTCTGTACTCGCCAAAATTCTCAAGAGGGGTTATCGCCCAGATACCATCACCTTCACGACACTTATGAAAGGCCTCTGTCTTAATGGTCAGGTTCAGACAGCACTGCAATTTCATGATCATGTGGTGGCACAGGGATTTCGGCTGGATCAAGTTACTTACCGTATCTTGATCAACGGGTTATGTAAGATGGGGCAAACAAGAGCTGCATTGCAATTAATGAGACAGATTCAGGGGCAATTGGTTAAGCCTGATGTGGAAATGTACACAATCATCATTCATAGCTTCTGCAAAGACAAACTTGTAAGTGATGCTTACAATTTATATTCTGAAATGCTTGCCAGGAGAGTTTTACCTGATGTTTTCACTTACAATGCTTTAATATATGGCTTTTGCATTGTCAGTCAATTGAAAGAAGCAACTAAGTTGTTGGATGAAATGGTGACAAAAAACATCCACCCGGATGCTTATACTTTTAATATACTGGTCGATGCTTTAGGTAAAGAAGGAAATGTGAAAGAAGCTAAAACTGTGTTAGCTGTGATGATGAAACAAGGTGTGAAACCTGATATTATTACTTATAATTCTTTAATGGATGGGTATTGCCTAGTTAGTGAAGTAAACAAGGCCAAAGACATATTCAACTCCATGCCTCAAAGGGGAATTGCTCCTAATGTTCACAGCTACAGTATTATGATTAATGGACTATGCAAGACTAAAAAGGTGGATGAAGCTTTGAATCTCCTTGCAGAAATGGACTGCAAAAACATTATTCCTGATACAGTAACATACAGTTCTCTTATCGATGGTTTATGCAAATCAGGAAGAGTATCTCATGCTTGGGAGCTTGTTGATGAGATGCACGTTAAAGGTCAACCAGCCAATATAATCACCTACAATTCTTTATTGGATGTCTTATGCAAAAGCCATCAAGTTGACAAGGCAATTGCTTTAATCCAGAAAATTAAAGGCCATGGTATTCAGCCAGATGTGCACACATACAGTGTCATTATGGATGGACTGTGCAAAGAAGGAAGACTTAAGAATGCACAAGAGATTTTTCAAGATCTTTTAACTAAAGGCTATTCTGTAACTGTCCAAACATATACTATTATGATCAATGGGTTTTGTAAAGAGGGTTTGTTTGACGAAGCATTGACCTTGCTGTCAAAAATGGAAGACAACGGTTGCATTCCTAATGCTATAACTTTTGAAACAATCATTCGTTCACTTTTTGAAAAGGGTGAGAATTATAAGGCAGAGAAACTTCTACGTGAAATGATGGTGAGAGGTCTATTGAAAAAGTAAAACTAGGTAAGATGCTTTCTAGTTACACATTATGTTATTCATAATTTTTATGATGACCATCTTATATTTATTTATTTTGTAGGTGCGCACAAAAAGGAAGATGGACTACACAACGGACTCACTATCACTTTAGCCATGACAAAAGCCATAAGTTACTTGGTTCATTTTAACATTGTCATGATATCAATGGTCCATTTTTTTATATAACTGTCCTTCTTCCTCTTCCTCATTTTCTACTGTTTTTTAGCTTCAGCTACTACCGTGGTTCTTCCAGCAGCTTTGCACTGAACTTTTCCTACTCTTTCAGCAGATCAAGTGTATAATCCCTTCTTGGGAAATGAAAATGCCTTTCTTGCTCGTTGTTATTTCCATCCCAAGAAATTACTTGTAGTGTCCAAAGTCTTTTGCCTGTATTTCTTCTTGAAAGCTGACATTAAGTTTCTGAATTCCATGGGGATTATTACCAATAGTAATTATTTCATCAACATAAACAATGAGAACTACTTTCTTCCCATTTTCATTTTGTTTAATAAATAGGGTGCCATCTGTTAGAGACAGCTTAAAGATTTCCTATTCAGGGAAATGATTATCAAAGAAGATTTATATTGAGATGTTTAGTTTTAAATAAGTTTAAAGATGTAAAGATTACAGAAAGAAAATTTGAATGCAATATATAGATAAAATTATCAATGATGTGAACAAGGACATATACAGTTTTTGCCACTGTATATGTACTTTCACTTCAACTGTGTTGTTTTCAGAGTTTCCCAACCAACCAGCCATTGTTTTATGTAAATTCAAAGGGCGAGTAGAGCTCAATCTGTCTATTTTGAGACAGTCATTGTTTGATATATTACCAAGTATGTGTGTGGTCAGATTTTGGGTACTTGCCTCTTCAAATCAGGTTTTATATATGATCACCTGTTGGTTGATTCTTTCTGTCGCTTTAACATATTGTCATGTATCCTGACTGAGCAGTATGAATGCACCTGTCATGGTGGAGTTGGAAGGGGTGACTGGTTCACTTGAGGTACCAGAACATTTCCTTCTGCTTACTCATGATTTTTTCTTTCATGTAATGTTACTGAATTTAAGCGCACATTTGTTGGTCGTTTATACATGTCTCTCCCGATCATTTTATGTCAGTATCATATTTCTAAATATATATCCGTATGGCTAGATGCCCTTCATGTGAAATGGATTAAAAGGTTTCTTTTAAGACGCCTCCTAACTTTGACCACATTAGTCATTTAGTACCCTCATGTTGAATGAAGTGCCTTGACTTGCTTACTACGGATCATGTGAGAATTGTATGTAACTATTTACACTGTATTTCCCTTAGCTCTCATTTGTATGTTTAACTTTAGCAACGTTTAAATGCCCATAGTTCATGTTTCCTTGACCCTGATGCCTGTAAAGAAAAGGTCATGGCCATTAAAGCTTTAGTTGGAAAGCTAGGAAATCTCAAGATTCCACGTGAAATTGCCAAGGTTTCACGTGGAAAACTCAAGTTTCCACGTGAAACAGCCCAAGTTCCACGTGAAAAGCTTGGAAATCTCAGGATTCCACGTGAAGTTCACTACCTCACTTTGACCATGCTGCTCTTTTTAATATTCCAATGATGTTTCAAACTTTTTTTTAAGATATGACAAGATGTTCATAAAAAACAACTGATTAGTTCTATGAAATTTTGCACCTCAAAACTACATTTATGCTTCTGTGACACTGTTGAATCTATAAAACTTTGATTAAGGATTTAAAATACCTCGTACTACATATTAATTCCAAGTTGGGTTTTAATGGTTTAATATAGTTCTCAATTTCTTTAATTTGGTGAAGAACTCCGCAGTTTATGCTCAGAATGAAAATTTGATCATTTATTAATTCTATGAATTCTGGAAGTCCATAAGAACCACTTTCAATATTCCTTTTTCATGCTAAGGCTGGGCTTTGGACTTTGTAGCACATTCACTTGCCTTAAATACATCATGCTTAATTTTCTTTTTTTAATATTTAACCTCTTTCATGTTCTATTTTCTAACCTGTTATTTTCAATATCTTTATATTTAAGATCAGCTTCAGGATACATGTTTTATATTTTAGTTCTATGTTATATTCATTTTTAATGTATTAGTTGTGTGATAACAATAGCTTTGCATTCATTTGAAATTACAATGCACGTACCTATCCAAAACATTGACAAAACAATTCATGAGTATCTGAGTACACCTAGCCAAAATTTGTCAGCACTTATCGTTTTTTAAGACTCTGTTTGTGTATGTATCATTTAGTGTGTCTGTTTTAGTGTAGGAGTGTGGTTCAACATACCTTCTCCCCCAGCAACAAATTTTTGCTTCTTTGTCTTTGTGCTTTGCAACTTTTCCTAAAATGCAAACAAACATAGCCTGAACCATTTGATATTTATCTAGACTCAATATCTGATATCTTGTTCTCCCAATGTCCTGATTGCTTTGGAGGAGCTTCAAGGGCGGAAGATACCCTTTAGCATCTGTTGCTAACCATCTTGTTCATTTCTTTTGTCATTTGCATGTGTTTATGGCAACATGGTGATACAATTCTAGCACTATTTTAGCTCTGCTAAGTCAATAGAAAGGTAAAAAATCTGGAATGTAAATTGGCTTACACGGTTTGGTGCAGCAAAACTAAGATTTTACCAACACAACAGATGGCGGAATTACTTTGTAAAAATGGGGGTAGTCGCTCTCCAAAAGTTTTTGTTAAAAAAATAAATAGAATTGTATTCAAATGTTCTGTTTTCTCTCTTTTAAATTTTAATATTGCTTAGCCATTTAATTTTTTTTCTTTCTATTATCTCTTTTTTCTGGCTCCGTTCCTAAACACAACTAACCTTACCTTGAGTTCAGAAACAGAATGACTGCCTTTGTTTACAGCAATTAATAATTGTATATTTTGTGGCCAGGTTTTGCAGTTTAGAAAATCTTACAGTCTTACAGGACTTAGCTTCTTTTGATAACTTAGTTTTACAAATATTATGTTTTTATTTATTTATTGGTAAATGTTTGATGTCGTTTATCTTTTATGCTGGCAGCTGAAATGGATAAATGCAGATATGCAAAAGATACAATCAACATCTGGGGAGAAAAAGTACAAACCCAGAAATCCATCCAACCCCAAACTAGCAAACCCAACCCAAACTGCAAGACAAGTTTCATTGCTTATATATATGAGAATACTGTTTTTATGAAATGTGCTGAATTGTATCTTATTACTGGAATCCTAATTTTTTAGCCTAGTTAAATTGGCTTACCAAATTCTTGCTTTTGGAGCCTGATTTGCTAGTGAAATTCAATATGACTAGATATATAGAGCTAGGATAGTAGAACTGCAGTTTCTCACTTGTGCTTAATGTGCTTTGGGGAGAGGTCCGTGATTAGTCTCTTTGTCTGGAAGGGTCTTTATTCCAGGAATAGTTTTGGGTGGAATCATGGAAGAAAGGTCAACTTTCATTTTATTATTTCCTTTTTATTACCAATAATTTGGATTCCATGTTCTAATAGAAAATAACTCAATTATGAAAGTCACTGAAACTGAATTCGTCCTTCTCTGGGAGTCCATCATTGTGAATTAAGGCCCCAGTATGAAATGTTTCATCAATTGGTTTTTCCCCCCACAAGCTTCTTAGTACTCATCATGCCTATCCGGTTTAGCCTTAAATTGACCCGATCCTGACTAGACCTGAACATTGTTGGGTTGTAATATGTGAGTATCTGTTTGCATTATAGTCTCGTGTGCTGAGGTGGTGGCTAGGAAGAAGGGGAAGAAAATGACCAAAAATGATTAAAGGAAACTTTGAAGGAGTAAAATTGATGTGAAAATTACACGTGAACACTTATATCTGACTAAGATTACAATGTGAATTGGTAACTAGGTAAAAAATATGTCTAGTATACTTTACGACATCACGACTAACATAAATCAAACAAAAGGATGGTTTTTTCATGGATCAAAATAGAATCATGTGTATAAGTCGAAGATCAAAAACATATTTAACCCATAATGTTATTTACATACAATTGTTTGTTTTTTCACCAATCTCACACTATTTTTTTTATAATAAAACAAGTAAACATAAATTGGAATTCACTCTCCCTATTTTTATTTTCCTAAGAGTAAAATGGTGAAGAAATATTGATGTGTGAACAACACCGCCCTTAATGATTCTCCCGGCATAAACCAAGCCTCTTCGTTGCATTCTTTTAAGATAATATGCAAATCCAATCTTTCTTCAGCATCCAAAATCATATGGTACCAGTCCTTTCAGCTCGGGACCACTGAGTCTGTTGTTTTCAAAACTGAAACAAGAGCAGGAAAAATGTATTGTAAGCAAGACATTCAAATTACTCAAGCTCAAAATGAAACATGTGAAGACTTTGTGCCATCACATAGTTGTTGTAAATTCAAGTTTCTGAGTTTCTATTCTAGCAAGCAAGATAGTCTGCAAGTATATTAGTGTATTTAATATTTTGGATGTTTCATTCAAATTATCTCTCTCATGCATCATGTCAAGTGTGGTCCTCAAATGCCGTTGAGAAATAAGCTAGGAACTGTACCCTATGCAAGTCTATAAGAAATGATACTTGTTTGGATGCTTAATGATGTAAAGCTTTATGAAAGTTATACAGAATAGAGAAGGCACTTGATGATTTTCTGTTTTTTCACATTGGAAATCAATGCTACAAAGGCCACAGTAAAGGGTCTTGTTACCCGTTTGGATGCAAACCAAAAAGCACTTAAGGCTATATTCAAACGGGCTCTTTCTCTACTCTACCTAGCGAGCATTGGCATTTTCACATGTTTGATGCATGAAACTATGTTCCAGAATTCTAAATCACAATGCCTTGCATATTCATAAAGACATGTTTGGATTGGTAAGCCATTGTTAGTTGTTAAGAACAAGTTATGCACAGGACTGATGAGATAACAGTCACAGAAGAGTTGCTGATACCTTTCCATTGGGAAGGACCCAAAGTTTCCATCTACTGGTATTGTTCCACAGAGGTCATTATTAGAAACATCACTGCAACATTGGAGTTTAAAATCAGCTATAAATAAAAGAAGAAAACAAGCAGAAAAATTGAACTTTGACCATCTCCATTACTTCACATTCACAATAAAGAACAGGAAGAAAACAAGAGACATGAAAAGAAACTCACAAGATTTTGAGATTGGGGAGATGAGTGAGTTCTCTCGGGATTGATCCCGACAACTCATTGTTGTTTAGCCGCCTAATATATAATTGCAAATGAGTGAGCAAAACAGGAAGCAATTCATACATCACTCCAAAAGTTAAGAAAAAAAAATCAAGAAAAAAAGACAGATCAACATAAACATGCTTACAGGAATTTTAGTGACTTCAACTTGCCAAATGACTTTGGAATCTTCCCCTCAAACTTGTTGTCATACAAATCCATGCTGATGAGTGTTTTCAAGTTTCCAAGTTCTTTAGGGATCTTTCCTCTCAGGTCATTCTTATAAAGCTCCCTGTAATTAAGAATCATCAATAATCATCAATCTATTTTTCCAAAAACACTCCCAAGTCCTAACCCCAACCAAAAACAAAAGCAAAAACAAGTGTATATTTGATTAGACACAGAGAAATCCTAAAATTGGCTTGTTCAGGTTCACAGTTTTAACAATTATAGATGGCATGTAATGTTAGATCAAAAGAATAAATCAAACAAAGAAGCTCATATTTCAAATTTTCAGCAATATTGGCCAAAGGGAAGAGTAAGATAAGACCATACAGGTACTGCAGATGATGAAGCTGGCCAAGTTCTGGGCCCAGAGTTCCAGAAACATTAGCATTACCTAAGTCTCTGAAATTCAAAGAAAACACAAATAATTAAAAAGCAGAAACCCAATTACTGTAACATAAAGACTCAAAAAACAATGAAAAAATTGAAAAAGTAAAGAAAAAAATAACAAAAAGGGGATGGTTCTTACAAGCGAATCACATGATTGTTGGAGTTACAGGTAACATGGAACCAAGTACAGGGATTAACCAGAGTAGGGTCCCAACTCTGAAGCACGTTGTTGGGGTCAGAAAGCCTGCTTCTCAAATCATGCAGAGCATTTCCTGCACAACCAAAGCAAAAAAATCCAAATCATGTCAGAAACAGATTAGGACTAAAAGAAAATAAAAGAGCAAAATCATTCAGGTCAAACAACAAATGATCTAGATATAAGAAGTGTAAATATAATTGATTTTTGAGAAACCAAGCTGAGTGTAGAAAGACAACAAAATTGAAAAGCAAAGAGAAAAGTTGAGGAATGAAGCAGCTAGCAAGTACTGAGACATACCTTCAGGATTGGTTGAGAGGGATAGGAAGGGAAATTGGAGGAGGAGAAAAATCACAGAGAGGGAGAGGAAAGGAGCCATTTTTCTTGCTTTGTGGTGAAAGTGGGAAAGGAGAGACAGAAAAAGTTGGAGAGAAGGAAGAAAAGAAGAGAAAGAAAGTGGTGATATTGGAATAAAAGAGTAAAAAAATGTGGTGGTCAAATACAAATGGAGAATGAAACTGGAAGTTCAAAGTTTGAAACAAAATGGAGGTGAGTGGAAATTGGAAAAGTCATGCATTGGTTGTGAATGATGTGAGTAGTACTGTTCAAGTCATTGGCAAGTTGTGTTTGTGTGGGGTACTCTCTCTGTCTCTCTCTACCATGGCCCTTTGGAACTTGATCTGATCAGTTGGTAACTAAAGAGGAGCAGAACATGGTTTGGTTGGAGGGAGGGAAACAGTGTTGACTGTAGACTTAGATTAATAGGACTTTTCTAGAATAAAATTTGGTTATTGCTTCAGAAATTAAGAAATAAGTAGTAGTAATTATTAAAAATTGTCTAATTTTTTTTTGAAATTAATCAATATGTAATTAATTTGTGTTGACTCATGACTGTTGAGTTTATATTTAAGAAAAAAAGGAAACTTATTCTCACACCCTAAACCTTAAAGGAAGCCTTTACGTTGATGTACTCGGTGCAACATTCTCTTAATGGTAAACAAAACAATTAAAGAAAAAATTAAAAAAATGGTTAAATGGTCAAATTTAACCTGGTCAATTTTTTTTTCAGTTTAATTGAGTAATGATTTAAGGTAAAATTTGAGTGCAATATTATTTGTGCTCTTATAATTATAACAATGGAGAGAAAAAGAAAAGGCGAAATAGGGGGAGAAGAACTTCAATGGCTTTTTGTTTTATAGGTGAGTCAATCATCATTTTATGTAACTAAAGAATGTTGTAAAAGGTGTAACCTATGGCTCACGTACTTTAATTTGAAGAGTCATTATATTGAGCAACTAATCGATGCTTTAAAGGATCTAATTGCTTACCATTAAAAAATATAGCAATAAGGAATGGCCTAATGCATGATCCGGAGAAAAAAAAATAGTTGTTGAAGTGGGTGAAAGGACGAATAATGAATTCATCACTAAGAGGAATCTATAGGTAGACTTTACATATGCTGAGGCTTGAATGTTATTGTGGAGGCACTATTTATGAATTTTATATTTGGTCGGGTTTTTTTTTAGGACTTTTTTTTAGTCATATAGCTTTAGAAATAATAACATAAAATCATTAATTAACTTTTATCCAATAACTTAAAGTTGTTAGAATAATTAGTCTTTTAAGATAGTATAGCAAAGAGAGGTGCTTCTACTAGTTCTCTTGGGTCTTTGATCCTTGATACTTCAAATCCTGATGTTAAGTACATTTTGTTGAATGACTCGTTGTCTATTACTTAATTACTTTGTTGCTTTGTAGTTTTCTGATGTCTCAAAAAATACAGTATCAGAACTTTTGTGACTATGTGGTCTAGAGTTCAATTTTTCTCCCTCAATTCTTAATAAAAATGAATTAAAGCATATTCAAGCTCAAACAGGCATAAAACAATTCATGTGCTCCTTAACATTTTACGTTTTGTTTTTGGACAAAGCATATTAGGGTTTTGTTTTAGGTCAACTACTAGTAGGGGGTGTTTGTCTTTGCTGTGGTCGCACGTTTACTTTTGGGCTCTATGTAAGATTTATTGGGCTTTTTATTCTTGTGAATGTTAGGCTAAAAAAATGTGTTGCTACAGATCAGGGGAAACAGGGGATTGTTTCTCATAGAGCATATTTTGCTAACAATATTGGTTGTAAAAAATGAGAACATAAATTTAAATCATATAAAAGATATTTTATTTTGAGAGACATGCACCGATGACAACAATCGTTAAATTTAAAAGGTACAGGTACCCTTTTTGTTGAAGGTCGTTCGAGCTTTACCTGGGAGTATGACATGAGTTACTTCAGCGTTGTAGCGCCTGATACTCGAACATTGGCTCGGGGCATTTTCTCTACCCCTTCTTACCCTGAAAAAACAGGGGCACCTTGCGTCCTTGAACCAATAACCATCTTTCGGCTAACCTAGCCTCCTTCGTCCCTCGGGACCAACAAGGGGTAGTACATAAATATTCACCTGTTGTCCATCGACTACGCCTTTCGGCCTGATCTTAGGCCCTGACTCACCCTCTGTGGACGAACCTTGCGGAGGAACCCTTAGGTTTTCGAGGCATTGGATTCTCACCAACGTTTGCGTTACTCAAGCCGACAAAAAAAAACACATTTTGCTATGAGAATTGCTATTAGTACTATACATACAATTATTCACAATAAAGTCTACTAATAGTGAGTATATAGGTTTAAATTCATCTAATCGAAATTTGATGAATACTTTTTAGTGTTTTATGTGATTTAGTACCTTGGGATTGTTTGTATTTGTGTTACTTTCAAGTTAAAAGTACTTTCAACCTAATGAAAGAAATTCACTTCTACTTTTTGTGCTTTGGTATGTGAGATTAATGAAACTCGGTTTGTTGTCAATGGCTTTTTCTGGGATTAGTTACATTATATCCCCATTTTGTTTGTTCAATTTATTGCCTTCCCATTCCCAGTTTTAGTGTTTTACTTACCCTCTGCCCACACCACCAGGCACAAAAATTCATAAACTCAAATTAACATTGATGTTAATACTAATTAATATTGACATAATTAAGTACTTCATTACATAGATATGGTGAACAAAACGAAAGAGTCATGTTGTAATCTGCATCCACAGGTTCTTGTTTTGCAATGACAGTCACTTTTTGAGATGCGGGAAACAAGCATAGAGATCAGCCTTGGGGTGCTTTGCTTCAGCATGTTCCCGACACTTAACCTCAGATGTGGTGCATATGAATGTCTGCATGCACACCTTGCACTGCATTCACCATCCATATCAGATATTCATCAATTTGGAAATGGAATTAACAAATTGTCTATATAATACAACAACATTTCAAGATCAACAAGAAGGAGTTAATTACTACCTGAATAGTCATGGCCTTCTTGTTAGTTTCTAGTTGGCTACCTAGTAAATCAGATTCAGCAGAAAATGAAAAATTCAGAAAATAAATATACGGATATATGATTTACAAGGGATAATTAAATTGGAGAAGAAGAGAATTAATGAAGAAATTCAGACAGAAAGAGTAATCAAGTAGTAGTAGTACCTTTAGCGGATTTGAGCTTCTCCATGTGTTTCTCACGAGCCATCCTGGCTTTCTGACCATTGCCTCCTCCCATGGCAGAGCAGAGCAGAGCAGAGCAAGAAATGCAGGAGTGTGTGTGTGTGTGTGTGTGTGTCTGTCACTGATGGAACTCAGCTTCATCATGGAGTATATAACAAGAGGCCACCTCAACTACTACTCTCTAGAACCATCCACATTTATTACTATACGTAAGCCTTTCTCAACCAAAGTCCACTCACAATAAATAATATATCAAGTGTCACAAACTTTCAATTTTAAGCAAAATGAATGAATTTTAGTATTTTACCATTAAATTTGAAGGTGTACTTTAAACAGTTTATTTTGCAGAAAACAAAAGGGTTTTATGATCAGGTACGGCTGTTTTTTTGAGGTAATTTTTTTATTATTAAAACAGGTGAAAGAAATTTATATGAAGTAAAGGAAATTCCTTAACTCACGATACTAAACTAATTTAGGAAAAGGTCTGATAGACACGTTAAATTAGATGTATGTGAAGGGTCATTAGTGATCACTGATCAGTGTTTATAAATCGTGATTTGTATAAGTTAACCCCATTATGGTCAGTAGTTGAAACCAATAAGTTATTTCTTCTTTTATATCAGGACAGAATTGCTGATTTTTGCATCAACATTTGTTGAGTTTGCCCTCAGAAAACAAATCAAACGTACAAACGACTTTTAGATGGCCCTGCCATTGCAAATCAGAAACCAAATATGTTTCTGAAAGGTTGAAGCAATTAGTCCAGGAATTGAGGTACAAAAAAAGAAGCGGATATTACACATGTAATTGATATCAAAGCAAAATTTCATCGACATAGATGAAAAAAGAAAATGTACTGAAAATTACAATCATATTGCTTTCATTGCTTGCTTCCTTTCCTCCTCTTCAGCTTTAATCCATGCAGTCTAGATGAAACAAAAACAAAGCAGATTGAACAGAGTCAATAACTTCTACAACTATTGTTTTGAAGTTAGAAAAAATATAAATCGAATTTAGTTGGTCAAGTAACACTACTACTAACCTTGTCACGTTCAAGCTTAGAAATATGTGGCTTAAAGGAGTTTCCTAAGCTCATTCCTCCCCAAGCTTCTTGCAACTCTCTCTCCCTTGCTTCACGACGAGCCGCAGAAAAACTGACTGGCTTCTCTGGCTGTTGAGCAGCAACCATCTCTTCTCTCTCAAGTCTAGATTTATGTTTAACCAAAACTTGGTCCAGACCACCACTTTCTTCATTTGTATGGATGTTTCTGTGACTTCTCTTAACTTCACCCCATTCTTCTCCTGGATTGCTCTTCAGTTTCTCCTTCTCCAATCTAGAGACATGCTTAACTAAAATTTTATCCAAGCTCTCACCATCTGGCACGTTGGATGCTCCTTGATTCTTTCTTGGTCTGTAATTTTCATCCTGGCTTCCCTGTGACAGGGCATGCATCTTTTCTCTTTCCAATCTATGCACCGGCTTTATCAGAATCTTCCCCAATCCATCTTTGTTTTCCTCTATCTCAGAACTCAGATTAATCCCAGTATTCAAATCTATGTTTTCTTTCTTTTCCGAGGTTTCATCAGAACAGAAAGTTGAATTTCTTTTCACTGGATAAAATTTTTTCTTCAAACTTCTGTTCTCATTGATTGCTCTGCTTTTTGCTTCTTGGACTTCCTTTTCTAGTCTTGAGACATGTTTCACTAAGACCTTATCTAAGCTTGGCACTTCTGTGTGATCCTTTTGACGGCTTGGTATGCCACCTGGTACTGCTGGTGTTTCATTTGCTGCCTTAATTTTTGCTTCCTGGATGTCTTTCTCCAATTTACTATAATTCTTCACTAGAAGAATGCTTCCCAAATCAGGTATGGTCTCTGATGGAGTTCCATCAACAGATTTACAAGAGCTATTTTTACCTGAATCTGTCTCATTCTTCTGGTTCTTCTTGGCTTCCCAAATCTCTTTTTCAAGTTTTGTCATGTGCTTGACTAAAAATTTATCTAGGCTTGGTAATTCTGCCTCAACTTGATTCTTTCTCATCTTTCCCAATCCTAATGATGACATTCTTCTGGCTGGAAAATTAATTGCTGAAGATGAGCTATACTCGGTAGCAGAACCTGGATTGTGTTGCTTGATATTCTGTACTTCAGCCAAGGCAGCATTTAAACCATAAGTTGCAACTATAGTGGCAAGAGAAGAAAGTTCATCTTCTTGCAAACATTTTAACCTCTCAATCATCATGTCTACTAGTTTTATTCTTTTGTCTAGAGACTCTCTCCTCATGCTTTTCCTCTGACTCACCCCTGGAAATGGCATCTTGGAATCCAAGTCTTGGGAGTTGAAGTCATTCTTTTGAGGGACTGAATCAAGCTCAGACCCAGATTCAGATTCACACTCTGAAGAGAATTCATACAAGTCCTGATAGCTCTCATCTGTATCTGGGTTTTCACTAATTTTTTTCAACAGCTCTATGACTTCACCTTTACTGAATAAAGGGCAGTTTGCAAGCCTAACAAATGCAGTTTTGACAGCTGCAGCTACTTCTTTGTCTACATCAAAGGCAGTCTCAAAAGACGCAGTAAAAGTGTGGGTAGCTGATCCTTCTCCATGAACAGAGGATGTCTCTATTTGACAATGCTTCCTAGGGCAATCTGGCAAGTCAAACATGATAACGCCCATAGCCTGGGCTGCTTCAAAAGCTTCACTTGCACTTTGTTCTGCCTTTGAGAGTTGAGCTTCTGCATCATCACTAGGAATCCTGAAAATGCGAATAGGATAAAGATGAAACTGAATTCCAACATATAAATGAAAAACCAACAAAGCCAAGCATGTGATAAACCATACCTGGCAGCACGT
The DNA here is from genome assembly GCF_012489685.1 of Lotus japonicus. Lineage (NCBI taxonomy): Eukaryota > Viridiplantae > Streptophyta > Magnoliopsida > Fabales > Fabaceae > Lotus > Lotus japonicus. The sequence continues at coordinate 64,250,107 of NC_080045.1, forward strand.
AAAATTCGACACCAAGAGGCTTCCACCATAGCAGCTCTTCGAGCCTCCATTGCCTTGTGTGCCGCTTCTCTAACTGCCATTTTCTCTCTCAGTACTCTTGAATAGTGCGGGTTTGAACTGCCTAGAGTCTGATCAAGTGTCAAATTCATACCATCTACTTCCTGAAAAGGTAAAATCTCTTAGCATTGCAGAGTTCAGAAGTAAACAACTAAACACAAGAGGTGAACATATACGGCTATGGCTTAACCTGAAGCATTTTAAGTTTCCTCTTCAAGTATGAATCCACTTTTGTTCGAGGGAACCAGTTGATAGGAGAAGTTTTACGACGAGGAGGCTTTCTAATTTGTGATGAGAGCTTGTTAAGAGCACTTGGTGTGGATCGATCACCCTCCTTGGTCAATTTATTCTGCACTCAATAAAACACACAGTATTGTTAATTTGTTTCAGACAGCCAAACAATTACTTATAGTACAGATCTAAAAAAACGGAAAAGCATAGCAAATGACATAGCAAACTGTTGAAAGGACTATAATGTAGCATAATAAGCCAGAAATCTCAAATTAATTAATGATTGTCATTTGTCACGGTCACTTGTGCTTGTTCAAGTTCACTGCAAGGCTACTTTGCAAGAGGAGAAACTATACTAAATGTTAGGTTATTGCAAAGCCTAAGTGAGTTTCACAGAGGTGGTGCTTCAATTCATTTTGAAGGCTGGTTTCGCCTACTAGCTATTAAGAATTCGAGTTAGGTCTAACTCTACCCTAAAACCTAATTCAGAATTGAGGATTGCTCTACCAAACTTATTTAGCCATATCTGTGACCTCAACACAATCTACCTACTTATATTATCCTAATCAATGAAATTGTTACACGAAATCACGAGATTTTCCCATCCCTAAGACATGGTTGGTACTAAATTGGATAATCTTAGGTTTTCTGAAACAGCACCCATTTCTGAAATCAATAAAATCTTGTTGAATTTTGAGCAATTTGCACGATTGACAAAATAATTGCGAAAAGCCGAATACAAAAGAAGTAGCGGAAACAGTGTCTCATCAATTTAGGGTTTTAAATCAGTAAACACTGAACCGAAAACAAGGGATTATTGCAAACACAAATTGAATATCAAAATTGACTACGAAAGAAGAAAATAAACAAGAAATGAAATTCGCGAAGGCTAACCTTTCCGATCTTGGAACTGACGGAGGCGGAGGGAGAAGGAACAGCATCAGGGGAGTGATCCATTAGCGAAGCGTTGAATTGATGCTTCGGAGAAGAAGAAGGGATGGATGGAAGAACAATGGTTGGGTTGAATGTTGAATGTTGAATGTTGAATGTTGAATGTTGATTGATTCACAGTCACCGACAGAGGAACCCGCTTTGTAGTTGCAATTGATTGAGGAATGGAAAACTAGCCGTTGTATAAACTTGTAACGGCCTTTTAAAGTAATACTTTCATTTTCTTTTTCTCCATTTCCAAATATTTCAAAATATATCAATGTGATTTCATTTATACTTATAATTTTCATACACCAACATCCAACCATACTATACCACATATGATCACATTCTAGGGGAGGTTATATTTAAAAAAAAAAGTTAAGATAACATTATTTTTTATTTGGCGGAAAATAATTGAATATTTATATAAATGATTTTGCACTGGCAATACATAATATATGACTTTAAATATTTTACATCACGTAAAATCTTATACATAAATCATATTGTGGTGTTTACATGTATCATCTAGGGAAGACAACTATGTTCGAGTCAGGAACATCTACATTATGATGGACTAATTTTTTTATCCACAAGACTCAAATCCGATACATTGCTTAAGGGGAATCAAACATGTATATTACTTAAACCAACAAGATGAGTCATTTTAGATTTTTACATATGTATGTGTAGGCGAGGTAATTTTTGAAATATTATGAATAGAAATTATTTGTTTGTTACAAAGTTGGGAAAAAATAATTTATTTAACACCACATTGTGATAAATATATTATATTCTTTCACACCTAAATATTCATCCATAACTCATGAATTTTTTGTTTTCCTGTTTACAATGAGAATTATCCTTTAGCTAAAACACAAGAAAAACAATTAGATAGATGTATGAAATGAAACTTCAGAGAAAAACGATGCATTTTTTATTCCAATTTTGAAAGACAGGTAAACTAACACAAATTTGAATAATTGAATTAATTTGTAGTATAATCATTGCCAATAAACCTATGGCAATTTTTTTTTTCAAGTTTTTTCCAACCAAAGATCTGATGAACTAGCCACCAGGTTGAGTCCACTTGTGTTCCGTAATTCACCACAAGTATGATTTTCTTCTATAAAGTTGTGATATGTTTTACGTTTATGATCATTTAACAATGGAGCTTGTAAAGCTTTTTCATGGGTTATACAGAGACTTGTAACGCTAATATAATATTCCATCTACTATACCTAGACTGAATACTACATAAGTACACATACAGCTCATTCTAAAACGATCTTCAGAAAAGGGCCATGAATGATGGCATTAGATTTCTAAACCGCAATGTTGTGTCAGATTCTATATAAAAGTTCACTCCATCTAGTCTATGATAAATATAGTTAGAGAAACTTTGAATGACAAATATAGTCACAGAAACTTTGAATGATAAATATAGTTACAGAAACTTTGAAGTATGAATATGGCTGTCTTCGTTGTCCAAGCTCATTTCAATCACCACAGGGAAACTTCACGGCCTCTGAGGAAACTACCATATCAGAGAAGAGACAACTTCTAAGTGTTTCTTGAACTGTTGCCATGGAACTGTGGATCAGGCTCATCATCCTACAATTAAGATCATGTGCGGTGAAAAACAAAGCACAAACTATTCCAAGTTCAAATCCACTAGTATATGGAACATTTCATGCACAAACCTGAAGGCTATATCCAAAACTAGTTGCTGGACGAAATTCCAACTGCCCTCCCTGCATGAACCAACACAATGTTAGCAAAACTTTCACATTTTTGAAGTTAGTCTCAAGTAATATGAACTCCCAAAATTTTCATAGGAAAAAAAAGTAAAAAGTACTCTACCAGCCCATGAATGCTATGCTGTGTTCCAAAAAAACCATCATGGCTTGGTGCCATAGAACTCAATGGACCCTACAAGGATATGAATATCAATTTATGATCCTAATCCTATATTTTTATATAACACAATCGTATATGAATATTATAATCCAGATTAGGACAACTTACGAGGCCTTGCATGCTTTGTTGATTAACATAGTAACCCTCATGAGGCGGCTCCATTAAGTTCAATTGTACCTGCTACAAAAACCATATTTATGAAGCATTATATTGATTCTTAAAATACAGGATATATTTAAACATCTCTTAGTTTACAAGTAGAGAATACCAGTCCTTGCACATTCTGCTGGCTACCATAATATCCATTGAGTGCCATCGCATCCGAGCTTAGATTATCCTAAAAGAAGGAAAGCACATGTTACAGGAAGCATAGGCTATAGATTTATTTTCTGTCTTGATATAATGCAGTAGGTGTTCATGAAAATAGCAATGCGATTCTCGAGAGATAAATGGACACTGCTTTTTGGTAAAAACTAAAATAGATCATGATTGAATCAGATGTAATACAAACCATTTGCTGCAGGCTATTTTGAGCATCAGCAAGGATAACATCCTGCTCTAATTGTGCCTGAAAAAGTGATTCTCAAATCAATTTCAAGCCAAAACAACTTAACACATAAGCAGATTAACCACAAAATAGAACCAACCTTTCTTTTTCTAGCTGTGTTCCTCTTCTTACTTGGTTTCAAAGCAAGAGCACCCTGATTTTCTTCTGCTTCACGAAGGCTGAAAGCATTGTTGCTAGTTTCTGCACAATTGTTGTTACAATTGTTCACAAGAACACAGTTCTTCAGGGCATCAACGAGTGCACGAAAAGCAACATTGTAACTCTCTTCAGATAATGATCCTTCTTCACTCAACACAACAGCTCGTTTACACAAGTCATTGTATCGTTGCACCCTACTCTGTATCCTTCTTGTCTTATCTGCCATGGGTTCCCTAATTTTGGCATCTTTGGTCCACCTCTTCATGATATAATGTGATGGAACACTAGAACAACCACAACGCTGGAGGACGCTCAATGCATGCCTGCAAAGGAAACCTTTATATTCAAACAATCGGCAGAAGCAGGAGACCTCTGAGCTCAACTCGTTCCAAGTTACTAAAAACTCTTCATTCTTTTCGTAATCCTGAACTGTAAATTTTGCAATGGTTCCATCTTCAACCTCTATCCGAGATTGACAACCTGCTACGCCCAACACTTCAACTTGGAATTTCTTGAATATTGCATGTGTATAAACTGTTGACATTTGTTTTTCCCAAGGTGAAGGAGATTTGAGTGCAGGCTGCTTGTGCAATGTATCAAAATCTGCAATGGCTTCCTCATCATACCTACTATGAAGAATTACCCCGTATTGCTTCACAAACTCTTTAAGGGTGATTTTCTTATGAATATATTTGTCAAAGAAAGAGTTCATACTTTCAGAACGTTGAGGTGTAGACATTCCAGCTAAAAAAGTGTCCCCCATGTAAGTTGGCACCCAGTTTTTCCGGTCTTCATACAATGATTGAAACCATATATCATCACGAAGCTCAAATCTAGTGACAATTTTCCACCATCTCATTTCAAACTGTTCATCTGTCCATGACCTAAAAATGCACTTGTGAAACTTTGGCAAGAAGTTCTTATACTGTTTGATCACAAAAGACAGATTTTCAGGTATTCTTTCCAGTATGTGCCAAAGAGAATAGCAATGCCGAACATTCGGGAGCACTTCTTCAATTGCTGTCTTCAAGGATTTGTCTTGATCAGTGATTATAACTTTGGGAGCTTGCCCACCCATCGCTCTAAGCCATGTCTTCAATACCCAAGAAAATGTTGGTTTAGTCTCATCTGCAACCAATGCACATCCAAGCAATATAGGTTGACAGTGATGGTTCACTCCAACAAAAGGAGCAAATGGCAACTTCTCATTGCTTTTTATGTAGCTGGTATCAAATGAAACTACATCGTTAAAGCTGAGATAATCATTGATACTTTTTGCATCAATCCAGAATATATTTCGTAAACGCTGTTCTTCATTCAAGTCTATAGAATAGAAGAAGTTGGGATTCTCTTTTTGAATGTGCTTAAAATACTCAAGCATAACTTGGGCATCTCCTTCATCCATAGCCAAATACTGGCCTTTTTTAAACTGATCATTTAAATCCCCTACAAGAGACTCAATGTTTAGACAGCCACCAGATTGCCTAGACATTTCAACATACATCTTTCTGGTACGTTCGCTGACCGCGTGCAAGATGTCCATATTATTCTTTTCAGCTAATTTCACATTTCGGTGAATCCGAAAATGATATGCCAAAGCTGGTAGAAGTTCATGATTGTGTTCCTTTATAAATTCATGAATGATCCACTTTCCGTCCGGCTTTCTCTTCACATGCATGCAAGCTTTGCAATCTGTCTTCTTTACACTCGATCTACGGTTGCTCCCACCGTCAGACTCAGGTGTCACTCCATATCTGGAGCAAGCAAATTTGGCATCAATGAACTCTTTTGTTTTCTTCGAGCGCCTGCTGTTCTTAATCGAAGTGGTGAACCCCATAGATTTAGCATATTCCTGGTAAAACGAATACGCTGCTTCATGAGATTTGAACTCAATGCCAGTATGTGGCTCAAAATCTCTGTCCCCGTCAAACAAAGAAAGGTCCGTATTAGGAGAAACAACAACAGCATCACTCCTGTGTTGCTCTCCATTCAATGCATCCCCCATATTTTCACTCACTGCACCACCATCCCTCTGTTCTGAATATCTTCTAAAATATAAATTGTACTTGTGTTACAGCCAGTAACTGAAAATTACAACAAAACAAAATCTATTATCAGTGAACCAGCCAAATCTATCAATTCAAACATAAAAGTTGAAACAAAGTGCACACAGCTTGCAATTCTAAAGCACTACATATAAAATCTTGGTGTATCTTGTAACAACATTCATAAAGATAGCCTTGCCCCTGATTCAAAATTCATGTAATAATTAATGGTTCTAGATGTTTGCAAACTTGGGCAGTCCAACTAAGAAGAGTGCTAAAAAATCAGTGAACAAGTTTTTCTGGCTATAGCACACATCAATATCTCTATATATGCTTGTAACACTGAAACCTTAATTATTGTATTCCGGAACGAGTTAATAAGACGAAACTATAGTTGCTTTATAGTCGCAGACATAACTAATGGGGAAGTAACTAGTGAAGATGAGGGAGAAAGGAAGAACCTTAAAAGGCGGGGTTGGAGGATCACGAGCAGCGAGTTTGAAAAGTGTGAAGGCGAGTGAGGGAAAGCGCGAGTGGGAAAGCTAGGGTTTTGGAAATTGGGGGAAATAATTTCAATTTCAATCGGAGAGGAAACTGATCAATCAACTCGCTTGACTCACTCGCTGTCTTCTGCACTTCATTCACGGCGCGTCTTGCTATTGCTTTATTTGTTTGTGTCTTCTCCACTTCCCACACACACGCGTCCTGCGTTTTCTCTCCTTGTTCTCCGTACCACGACGTAGCGCGTGAATAACGTTGTCTTCATATAGTGTCTTACCACCTGTTCCCCACTCTGCACCACATTGCGTTTAGTTCACTCCCTTCTCTTCAGATTGTTTTTTTTTTTTTAAGGAAACATGAAATTTATTAATTACCAACTGGCCTAGAAGCAGTTACATCCAAAGACACCAAACCAAAAGCAGCCGCAGGAACCTTTTCCACCCATATTGTATTAGCATAAGCGGAAGCGTTCTTAGCGAGAAAGTCTGCTACTGAATTACCATAACGTCTAACAAAAGTGAAACTGAAAAAATCAAAAGAAGAAACATAAGAGCGGCAATCGCTTATAATAGTATCAAGGTAAGATCGTCCCACCACCTTCTTCTTCGACCAACGAAATAGCTGAAGGCAATCCATTTCGACGCAGACACGCCGGAAACCAAGCTCAAACCGCCAAGTGCATAGTCCATTTCAACCCCAAGGCCTCCGCTAATAAAGGTGATTCAAATTGTTTGTCGTGAAAAAATGTTTCTATAGTTCATAATTATATTTAATGATGAGGAGTAGTTAAAGAATTAGTAAAGCCTCTAGTAAATGGGTGTAACATTTACCAACAATAATATTGTGATTTATCAGGTAAACTTGACCTTAATTTAAAGGGTTGTCTAATGAGATTAAATGAGATTAATTATATATATATATGGGATTTGCTAATTTACTTTCACTTTTTTTTAGAAGAAGTAAGTTAATAATTAACACATTTTCATTTGGACAACATTATCCCTTACTTTTATTCTTTAAGAAAAAGTTCATAAAAATGTGAATTTTTTTCAACTCTACTATCTTAAATAAATTGTGCTACACGAGTTTCAAAACACGAAAAGTCAAAGCAAGAAAAGTTGGATTGGGGTTAGGTGTTGGCTAGGGTGAGTTAGAGGATGAGTCATGCACCACTAGTAATAACTATTGAAATTATTAGTTTTTTAATCAATGACCACGATGTTTTAGGTTACTTTCTAGAGGTTTTTTTTATGATCATATATTTTATGTAAATCAACCCTTAACAGTTCGACTGCTCGAGAGATCTTGCATGACCAATTGCGACCTTAACCCTACAATCACCAACAAACTACATGGGAACCCAAGTCACAACACGCCGCCCTTCTTCACTGCCTTGAATCCTTAGTACGGAATCACCCAAGACAAACACCAACCAATTCTTAGGAGAGAATCAACAAATGATATATGTGGTGACAGTGGTAGAGCACCTGAGAGATGAAGGGGATGGCGACCATCATTCATCTTTTTCGTGACGGTGGTGGCTGAGAGGAGGACAAAGGCGACCAGAGAAGGAGCTAGGTCTCGACGAACGAGGATGGAAAGGGTGTGGCAATTGTACATACTAGACACACGTAAAATATTAGTGTTGACTAAACCGGTGCTAATTTAAAATGACTAATTTGACGTTGGATTCTAGGATTGGTCATCGTTTGAACATAACATTCATTTAGTGTCATCAGCTTGGGCAGAGCTACCACCGTCATCAACTTATGAGTGCCTCGCTAACTAGTTAGCTTCTAGACTTTTAGCATCGGTCCTAACACCAATGCAAAGTCAACGCTAAAATGGCTTATTTCTTTTAGTAAGGTTAACATTAGCTGAAGGATGGTTAAGGCTTAAGCATAGTTATAAAAATGGACTAAACCGGCTGAGCATGGTTAAGGTTAATTAGTTGAACCGGAAACCAGTTATGTGACTGATCCATTTTACTCAATTCTGGTTGATCTTAGAACTGGTGAAAAAACCAATCAGACCTATTTGAGAACACGATCAATCATAAAATATATACAAGATTGCTCATTCACTCATTTGAGCCTATAAGTTACAGCTCTTTATCATCCTTAATTACAGGGAAAAATTTGTAGCACCGATATATACACAAAAAGGAAGCATCTCTGAATATAGGTTAACATGAGGACATAATTGCAAACGCCTTAAGAAAGAAAACTAGTAGAATAGCTTTCGATCATTAATCCACTTTGTTGCAACCCATTTCTCCCCTTTAATCACCGGACAACTTCCATGAAGAGAAGTCTGCAGAAATTGACAATGTGAAAGCAATCAAAATTAACATGACTTTCTTACTAGAATGACTCTTTTGCCACAAAGTTTATGCAGATGTTTTATCTCCCTTTGGCTTAAATGAAATTTCCCTGTCCATGCATGCTACAAAATGAAAGATTACCTTATCAATTTTCCCATTTGGAAACAATGAATAAAATAGAAGTCCATCACCTTGCCGGGGCTTCACCTTCAAACCAATGCATTCATGGTAATCATAACCTGAATCCATATTCAAACCATCCTGCAAATTGAAGTAGTGAATGAATGACTACTTACAAATTAAGACTCATGGAGTCATGGTGTAAAGTATCACAAAGGGGACAGTGAAGCTACCTCGAAAGGGAACATTGTTTCTCCTCCGGCTTCCACATTTGACAGGTATAACAAGAAGGAAGCAACCTGCACAATTAAGCACGAGTAAGAGATCCATAAACATTTTTATTCACACATGTCTAAGCGAGATTTGTGATTAAAAAAACATGAAGAAATATTTGACATTAATCTGTAGTTGTACTTGTTAATATACCCTTTGGCTCTCAAGTTTGCCATATTCATCTGGGTTGAATGCATCATAATGAGAATCATATTTCTGGCCAACTTCATACCTCAATATATTGAAATCCTGCAAAATAGTCAGAAAATTCCTGCTTTATTTATACATAAACACTTACATACACCATCATGGAAGGTTATGAAAGATAATTAAAGAAGGGACATACTTCTCCAAAGGTCTTTGGAATCATTGTAGCCTTAGCGATTTTCGTCTCAATGAGGTCTAAGATGCCAGATTTGTCTTCTGATGCACTGATGAATGCGCCTGAACTGTTGCCAGCTAACAATTAGCATTCAACTTTATATACTGCAGCAATGCAAATGTCTCTAATTCATCTGTAATGACTATCTGTTCTGTTCTAACATGTGCAACATCTCTTCTCAGTTATCTTTCAAAATCAGAACCGAAACATATGTGGTAAAACTTAAAACCCATCATTTCAACACCATGATCTAGCTTCTTCTTCTTTTTTCCTTACCATGAGAGGTCCAAAAAGTTTCAAGATAGGAGTATTATATATAACTCTAGATTCATAGCCAATATGATAGAAAAGAGGAATTGCATTAGATGGCACACTATATTACACTAGAGGCCTTGCTTATAATTGTATTAGTACCTTGTTCTAGTGTCTTTTGTGTTCTCAGCAGTTTCTCCTTTTCGCAAAGCTAACCTTGATGGTTCAAGTTTAGGCTTTGCCATTTTAATTATTTGTTCACATACTTCCGCATTTGTGAAGTTTGGAAAGTAAACCGCCCTGGGTCTCCAACTTAAAATCTGCATAAAAGAAAGTAGGTAGGGCAGAAAGAAACTAAGAGATCGACAAACATAAAAAGTATTAAGTTCAAACCATAAAACAAGGATTTGACTCCTCTAAAGTGATGGAACCACTCTAGAAGGTAAAGTAAGTCCTCATAACCGTTAATTGAGAAACCAACATTTGAGATTGTGATCATATAATTGCACATGTATAACATAGAGATATTCCTATTTCCTACTTGGAGTCTAGTACATTCACATTTCACAAATCACAGGTAAGAACCTATCCCTCATAAAACTATGTAAGGTTGGTTCACAGAACCACAGGTGAGCAAAACAGGAAGACCAGCAAATAACCATCAATAACAACTTTACAAACTAAGGATACTGATGACTAGCCATAACCATCAATCATTAAAGGAAAAAGTTAATTTATTAAAAAAACAGTGAATTATGAAATACCATCTATCAGATTAAAGTTAAACATGACTCCTTGTAGTTGTACCATATATGCCAGAGTGAAAATTCACATCAAACCAAACTAAGCATTACTCTATAAAATATCATCCAATACCTTAATTCAAGCAATCATGATTACAACTGAGTCATCAGCTGATAAATAATATTAGACTTAGTAACTAGTAAGTACACAATCCCAAAAATAGCAAATAGAAAAAGAGAAATCACCTGAAATGGAATTGAATCAACAAAAGGTTCCCCAGATTTACCATGCTCAAGAGGCTCATACTCTTCTTTCTTCACCGAATGATGGAGTATCCTAGACCCTTGCCCCACCTCACCCAAATCCTGCAATCATTACTAATGAATAATGAGCTGGATCAATGAAAAGTACCAAAGGAAGCAACTTTAAATTAGAAACCTGAAAGATGATAGGAGACACAAAGAGCCCAACAAAGAAGAAGAGGGTGCAGAGACAGAAAACAGGAATACCAAACTTCAGTTTGGAGCTTTTCGCCTTGCCCTTCATAGTTCCTCTGTTCGTCGCTAAAATGGGAAATTAAAAATGCAAGCTCTTTGTTGTTTTTGGTGTTTTCTCCTCCAATTATTAAAGGGTTCTGCAATGAGAGAGTGAAGATGATGAGAGATTTTGGATATTGGTTGGGGGTCTCTGTTTGTGAGGAACATGTCACCCAACGCAACAATGGCGGGAGGGAGTTTTCTTGTTCTGTTCCATTTATGAATTGAGTTGAGAGGTTTCAATCTACACGCCTCCACTTTTCTGGTTACATTTGCCATTTGGCACCAATCATTATTTTACCACTTTTTTCTCAAGTATGTCACATAATATGATTGATTCATGATCTCATGATCCTACTCAAAAATATGTTATTCATGCATACTTTCACATCAACTTCAATCCTTTAAAATTAATTTTAAGGTGTTTGATGTGATACCTTAAGCCGGATTAGGGTGTGGTACCCAAAATGAGTTGGTTCAATAATAAATACTCATGTATCGATTAAAATTTTGATTTTGTTATATTATAGTAATGCAGTGTTCCATTCTTAGGGACATGAGATATACTAGTTGTGTTTTCTGAACTTTGCTCATCCATTAACCATGATCATTTTACGCGCATCTCCAACACCATCATTCGTTTCCACCACTCATCCATTTTTCATTAAGAAATGAATTTCATGAGATAAAGTCAATTGATAAGTGAAGTAAAATCTAAAGATGTAGTATTTACCTTGAATAATATGATAATAATCTATTAAATTATTTAGTTCGGGTACCACACCCAAAAAATCAGGGTACCACAAAATTTACCTAATTTTTATGGTGGTTATATCTTTGTTTTCCCATCTTCATCTTCCCCTTTTCAACCACTACTCAATTGAGCCACCTCACAATCTCCACATCCTTCCCTTACTTTCACCCACCTCACTCAAAAGTCAAACATTTCCTCCCCACCACCTCCACCCTCTCTCGTCATTTTCTCTCTTATATGGTACCAACATTATATATAAATTTCAAAATTTAACTCCCTAGCTCGTAGTACTGTCCAAAGATTGCTGACATGTCTAAGTATCGCTAAACTATTTTAGTTTGTCATCAAACTCATTTATAATCACCAAAGCAGCGTGCTTTAATTTTTTTGATGAGGTGTTTAAGTGTGTTATGATGCATGCATTCTTTCATGTTGTTGAATTTTAAAAAGTTAAGTCCCCGCTTTCGTTTAGGCAATATATAAGTCTTCTACTTATTATTGGCATGCATGCACACTCTGACGTACTTAATATATAGTTGCAAGGTTTGGCACTTGTGTCATGCATTTTTAAGCATTTACATTTGCGCATACTAAATAATATTGGGAATATTATCCGTTTATGTTCAGTTCGATGAAAAATAAAGGTGAATAGTTCCTCGTAAAATAGTAGAAATGTAATAAAGAGTCATAACTAAAAAAAGAAATGTAATAAAGAGGCTCTAGGTGAATTTTAATAGATGTCTGCAGGCTTAAGTAATTGCTCTTTTTTTATTACTGTGATTCTGTGATTTGAGTCCATGAAATGTATCTAAGTCTAAATCTATATTTGATATTAATTGCACTTCTATTAAGCTTTTTTTTTTTGTGCAGCACTTCTTTTAAGCTGTTGTACTTGTATGCATGAGCAATTTTATACTAATAAAAACATCAAATATGCAATTAAAATTAAATCTAAATATAGACCAAATCAGCAGAAAAAATTTATGAGTAAATGGTCTATCTTTCATTTTGATATATGACATAGTACATGATTAGTTTGGCCACCACTAGAAAAGTTTGGTTATTGTTGCTGTATCATGTATGCATGAGTGTTAATCTAGTGCGCAAGAAATAAAAAGAATAAATAAGATATTCTTACATGTGTCTACCTGAACTTATTAATAGGAAAATGTTTGGTGTATACTGAAATCGTGTAACATTTCGAGAAAAAAAATGGCGTAGACAATAAATTAAAATCATAGTAAGAAGAAGAGAAGGGAGATAAATGATACTATGTAATCTAACAAGAGAAAGAAGAAGAAAAAAATGAAGCATGTGAGTGTCAATGTGTCATATCGAACCTTGTATGATTTGGGGTCTACGTAATCGGGATTGTAACTAATATTTACGTTCAACATGTTTTAAAAAGATCTCACTTTCATAATATCTTTCACGTTTATAACACTGATACATCTTTTTAGTGCCTTGAGAATCCCTCTTAAATAATTTATTCTACATCGAATATAAATTATAAAAATCATTGTGTACCATTGCCGTACAAGTTAGGCTTAATAGCACTTTTGGTCCCCCACAAATGCAAAATGTGCAAATTGGGTCCCTAAACTTTAAAAATAGCATTCGGTCTCCCCGACGTTATCTTCTGTCAACAGTTTTGGTCCCCCGTCCTTTTTCCGTTCAAAAAGTAACGGTTTCTGGGTTTTCCAGAAAAAATCAAGGAGTTCTTCATCTTTTTCAATTTTTTTTTACAGAAATTCAAAATTCTCCAAAACCAAGAAAATAATGCCCGTAAAAACAAATGAGAATCCAGAAATTAAATGCCCCAAAGGAAACCAATAAAACCCAAATATAGAAGAAAATATAGACCCAGAAGAAGATAATGGCCCAAAAAACCTAAGAATATTTAAAAAGATAAAATCTTTTAGATACTAAACTTTTGCTTCTCGACATAAACCCAGCTAGATTATATTGCTAAGGACAAATTACAAATATATATATACCCAGAAGATAAATCCAAAAACTTTTGCTTTCTCTCTCGATTTATGTTTCTTTATTCCATCCAAATTGCAAAGATCGTGCCTGTGAGAACGACAAGAGGATATCAAACCACACTTCATCCCTTCCATTGAAAACTTAGAAAGGAGATGAAAAAGAGGAATTTGTCTGTGTCCTATGTGTCCAGATCAATGTTCGATCTGGGTTGGAGGAGGTTGAGGGAGGCGATTTCCGTTTGGGCTTTGGTTGGATGTGTGTTGGGGGAGGATGAGGGAAGAGATCTTGGTTCAGATCTGGTTGTTCAATGGCAGGACCAAAACTGGGTGCAAGGGTGAAGATGAAGGTTAGGGGTGGGTTATAGATCTGTATCCATTTTTCTTTTTGAGTGAAGATGAAGATCAAGTAGATAAAGATGTTTGTGAGATGAAAAAGAGGATAAGATGATTTTGGTTTTTAGGTTTTTAATTTTCTGGGTTTTGGGTTTAATGATTGAGAAAATAGTGAAGATGATGGAAGAAGATGGAGATGATGAATTTTCTGGTTTTTCTTTTTATTTTTCTTAATTTATTTTTTTGTTTAATTACATATTTCTCCTTAAAAACGTTAGTTTTTTGACGGAAAACTGTCTGGGGACCAAAACTGTTAACGGAAGATAACGTCGGGGAGAAAAAATGCTATTTTTAAAGTTTAGGGACCCCATTTGCACATTTTGCATTCGTGGGGGACCAAAAGTGCTATTAAGCCTACAAGTTATTATAATCAATGTTTCAAAATTCAAAGTAATTCACTCACCACTTTCAAGAAAAAAATTGAATTCACGCACCTCACTATTTCACCTAGGTGCAGGGAAGCCAATATGTGTTTAAAGTCATAAAGGTTCGTTTCATGACATTTTATTCATGTGTACTAATTTAATTTGAAATGGTTGAAGACAATGTTTAAATATACAAGGAGATATGATATAGTGGTTAGTTACTCCGTCCATTAATTATGAAGTTCATTAATTATGAAGTTGGGATCAATCATCACTTATGAGAATGAAATGCATATTATGGTCAAGAGAATTGAGAGATTGAAATTGGGATGAAAAAGAAAATTGAGTGTGAATAAATCAAAACTCATTCTAATCTCCTTAACAAAAGTTGGGACATGAATTTGCTTTTGACTTTCGTGCTTCACACGTGCAACAGAACTTATTCTATGCTGGATCCTTTCCTCACTTGCAGCACTAGACTATAAATACCCATCATAAGGTCTTGAGGCTTAAGCAACAAAGGCAGTTAAGTTAGTTCAGTGTATTGAGATCTGAGACATTATTATACAACTGCAACTTGCAGCTCATGGCTAGAGGTGGCATCACCAAATCAACCTTGCTGATTCTCCGGTAAATTGTCATGAATCAGTCTCTTAATGACAAATTCAAAGGCATTACAAAGTTCTTATCAATTGGTTTCATAGTGCTGTTCATATTTTTTATTAACAAGTGAAGTGTGTCAATGTCATGCAGGGGAGCTAACCGAGCAGAGAATAGGGTCATGAAGTTCTCAGGGACTACTGCTAAAGCAGCTGCTGCAGAAAGCTCTGAAGAAGAAGTTCCAAAGATTAGTGGGAAGACAGAGGATTCTTCAGCAATCTGGGTTCCACACCCACGCACAGGAATTTACTACCCAAAAGGCCATGAGTGTGTGATGGAGGATGTTCCAGAAGGTGCTGCTCGTTTTACCCACACTTATTGGTTCAGAAATGTTGATCATGGTGTGGGCTGTACCAACACCCAACCTTGATGCTCCACAATATTCCCACTAATAGGTATCACTAGTTAATCAAGGGAGATTCCGTCGTACAAGAATTATTCCATGTTTGGAAATCATTCTACTATACAAAATTAATTTTGGAGAGTAGCTTCTATATTTTAAAATTGAGTCTGAGAATATAGAAGTTAATTCAAATATACAAGTGTATCTATTTCATGCTTTCATGTAACCAGAAAATAAACTTCATTCAAATATAAATGAGGTTGAAAGTGCATGTGTAATGTTGCCTTCACCTTATCTCATAAGTCCCTGACATTTGTATATTGTCATTATAAAATAAAGAGTTTTAGTTTAAAAGGGATTCTATAGTCTGATGCAGACTAATAATGACTTGCTCCATAAAAGCTTATTTTCTAATATAAGGGGGCGGAGCAGCAGCATAAAAAAAGTACAAAGATGTTAATCACATATCATGAAGGCATTAATGCAAACCTTAAAGCTGTAATTTTCAAACAAAAATTAATTTTATATTTTTACACAGAAACATCAAAGGCAAGAGAGTTAGACATTTCATTGTAGTAAAGGTATAATTACCTTTTTACAGAAGTAACCATCCTCTTGCACTTGCTACATTATGTTTCCAACTTTCTCCACTATCTTCAGGTACTTGTAGCATGAATGATGTACCCATCCTCAGTCCATTTCAATGACTTTAGCAAAAACAGAACAAAAGAAAAATGAGATGGTTGCTGCTTTGAATTTTCAACATCTCATCTCACTATATACTTTAATACAAAGTGAAAGAAACATAACATGCTTCAAAATTCAAAACTTCAGTAACCTCTTTGACCACCTAAATATGGAATCATATGTAGATCTAAAGAACTCAACCTCAGGACAAGATGACTCAAGCCAGAAGCCCAACCATAAATAAAGGAAAAAGCAACTCCCCTGGGGCCCTGGCTTATAAATCCAAAACTGTAAGTGAATGATAAAACCATTGTACACTGAACCAAGGAATTGAGAGTGCAAATTGTTGTGCAGCTACCCATCAAAAACAACAAGAGCAATCGAATGGGCAGAGTGGGGTACTTCCAGCATCCTGTTTATTAATACCTAACTCCTCCTCAGTATAAATGGAAAGTCCATCCTGCGTTTTCTTTCTTGGCCGCGAAGGTCGGTCTACAAATTCACCATCATCTGGCCTATCAGTTTTCTTCTTATTGTTTTTCTTCTTCTTTACTTTCTCGGTTGTCATAGTTACTTCATCAGGTTTTCCACTCTTCCCCACTTCATCTTTTTTCCTCTTTTTACCAGCAAATATTTCATCAATTTCATTACCTGCCCTTATTACAGACGAGGGTTTTGCCTCTTCCACAACAATATGTTCTTGCAACCAACTAGGGGTCGTTTTCGAACTCTTCTTCGTCATCGGAGTGCAAACAAAGCTGCATGCCATGTTGCAAATTTTGTTAGAACTGAAATGATCAATAAGCATAAAAATAAAAGCATCACACTTAAAGCCCACCGAGCCTACTCTTCTACAACAAAGTAGCTGCAACAATTCACAAATGATTGAACAAATGCACCGCACCTAAAACATAGTCTCATTAGTTCATTACAATAACAATGCTTCCAAGCTGGTTCAGGACTAAGCAAGAGAAAACAAACATCAAATAGAACGAGAGCAACAATTGATAAGGATTTACATCAAACAGTTGGTCGGCATCAATTGCTAAGCATGAAACCTAAGTGAATGTTCAAAACAACCAAACCACCATACTCAGGTCATTGAACACAATCATTATGCTACTGTATGGAATTCAAATTCCAACGATCAAAGTAAGCAGAAGAAACAAAATCATGAAGGTGACAGGTATAAATACCGAACCTAAGACAATGGTGGGCACAGAGCGACAATGTCGCGACCAACAATCCAACAGCGGCGACGGAGGGCAACGCAATATTCGACTTTGGGCTCTGCTAAGAATGGGCCGTAGTAGGTTGAAATTTTAAAGTTCACAGGATTATATAATTTTAATTTTTTGGTTTGCTAATTTCCTATTTATTTTTAAAAAAATATATAAAATAAAGTTGGAAACATGTTTTGTGTAATTTAAAATTAATTTTTTTTTATAAAATATGATCAAAACATAAAACTAAAAAATAAAGACGTTTTTTAAAATGGTTTCTAGAAATGAAAAATAGTTGGATGAAAAATTGTGGTGGTGGAGGGCTCGTGGCGAAGACAACGATAAGGGTAATGATAGTGGTGGAGGTGGTCGCTACGATGACAATGCCAACAACAATCGTGGTGATGATAGTTGAGAAGGTGATGGTGGCAGCAGTAGTGACGGAATTGATGGCGGTGGAGGTTGGAGGAGGTGACGACGATGACAATGGCACTAGCGGCATGATAATGAAAGAAAACAGAAAGCAAGATGTTAAAACGTGTTTAGCAGACAGGCTCTTAACTTTTGGATCCATCAAGTGTTAATCAGTGACAGATTCATAAATTCCAACTTGTGGAGGAAAAAAATTGTGAAGAAAATTTTAGAGTGAGGGTATGATGTCTCATTTAAAGACAGAAAAAACTCATAATACTTAAATTTAACTTATTCCAAGAAGAGAAGTGGGGGTTCGAACCTACAATGTGTCAAATACAAGACTCTCTCTGTCATGCTATACTAAATCAATCGTCGGAGTTAAAGAGTTATAGGTTGTGGGGGCACATATGTACATTAGCAAATATCTAGATTAGGACAAGCTTATCTTTTTCTTACATGACATCACAGTCAAGAGCTTTATTTGAACCTTCCAAGAAAGGAAAGGGGTTCAATCGGGGAAGGTGAGAGGAATCATCATAGGACGCAGTTACTGTCTGGTTTCGCTATTTCACTCTCTTCCGCTACCGTCGATCCACCGCGTCCTTCCTCCTTCCTTCACCGCGCGTGTGTGCATGACGAGCGCTTCTGAGCTATTCCACATCAGACGGAATCGATTCGGAGCACGAACTACTGCTCTCGATCTAGCCTTCGATTCCTCCCCTTCAGCTCCACATCACCGCTTTCACGACCCCGACGCCGCCGCAGCAGCAGCTTCCCTCCGTCTCCGCCGCCGCCGCCACCACCCGGTATTTCCTTTTTCTGAAGATTTGTGTGAATATATAGTAATGTTCATTGAATTGTTTGTTTGTTTGAATTGATTGAAAGTTAATTGATACATTGAGGTTCTGAGTGAGTGTTATGTTGTGATTGATTAAGTAACTGATAGAGTTTTTGTGCTGTGCTTGTTAGGAGCGTTATGCAACTGATAGAATTCATGGGGTTGGGAGGCATCGCCGCTCTGCTAGTGCTATACATGATAGAACCGTTGATTCTGCAGAAAATGTCATGAGAGGCACTGATAGATTACCAGATGGTGTGTTACTTGCACGGGCAAGGCTCCTGCAAAGGTTGAGAGGGGAGCCTCTCTCTAGAACCAGGTTTGATTTCTCCTTTTTTAGTGTTAATTGCAGTTTCATCTTGTTAACTATGCATGCGAGATTGAGGAGGATTGTTAAATTGCTTTGATGTGTGACAATGATGAATAATGTTGATGTATTTGTAAAATTGGTATTCTATTAGGGTGGTGAGTTGGAGCTGGAAATGGTCACACATGAAATCAGTTATTATAGTTGCAGAACCGTTACAGAGCAAATTTATTTAGTTTTTCATAGCTGACTGCATTTCTCTAACTATGTGGAAAGCTATCTATGCACATTATTTTGATATTGCACCCTCCGAAGGAAATATATACATATGGGTTTGTTGGGAGGAGAAAGTTTTCATTTTAAATAAACTTTCCTCTGATTTGAAAACTTTTAGGAAAATGGGATTTTACCATGTAACCAGCCTTCTATCCACCCTTTATGCATAATGGATGACATAATATTACTTTGTTCTTAGTCATGATCCTACTTGTATAACTCATCCTTAGTTAAGTGAGTTCTTTTTATCATTTTGTCACTAAGATCATGGTAAATTTTATGTTGAGATGCCTGTCTTTTAAATACAATATCTGATTATCTAGTTCTGATAGATAACATGTTCACATCCCTCATAAGGAACAATTATCCAAACTTTTGATAAGTATGGCTATTCTATGAATGTGGTATACTTAAAAAAAAAAATTCTCTTTAGTAAATCATTTCATGGTATGTTTTGCCATTCAAGTGATGTAAATTATATCTGCCGTACTTATTTTGTTGAGTTTCTCATAGCACATACTTGTTTTATGAGATGCCTCTCTGGCATCTTTAATGGCTTGTTGTATTGAATTACTTGATGTGAAGTCTAAGTTGTTTGTATATCCTTGATTATTACTAGGAAGAAGTCCACTTTGAATCTGTTATTGATTTATCTTCTGAATCAGTCATTTACGCATGAAGATCTGCCATTGCTCTTTGATTCAATCTGAAGGCTTTTCTTTTTGCTGGTTTCCTCAGGCAATATGGTTCAGATTCAATGGATGAGGATCAAGAAAGTGAATTATCAAGTGATGTTCCAACAGGGGCCTCTCTGGTGACTGACTTGACTTCTCAAATGGAAAGGTCCCAGCTCTTGCTAGACCTAAACAACAAGCCACCTGGACTCACTCAGGAGGATGTGAACTGTTTGCATCTGGAAGTTTTCAGGATCAGTGAGACAGGATTAGAATCCAGGGTGCAGGATTGTTCCATATGCTTGGAGTCTTTCACGGATGGAGATGAGCTGATACGCTTGCCATGTGGACATAAATTTCACTCTGCTTGTCTGGATCCTTGGATTCGCTGTTGTGGAGACTGTCCATACTGCCGGCGATGTATAGTTGTAAATAGTCACCTTGAAGAAAATGAGGCTGAGTAGTTTATAAATTATATTGATTTTCTTGTATTCTGTTGTATAAAAAGATGCTGTAGGAGAGCTGGCCTTTTTGAAGTTATGTAGTGTTCCATCTTGAATATATGCACATTTTTCTTGCTTTCACCTCCATATACCTAATACAGATTTTGTTAGCATATGCTGTAGTCAGAGTCAGAGGCAATATTGGACCTACCTTATTCCAGAGGAGAGGACGGCAGTGGGTAGAAAATTTGAAGAAAGGGCATGTTCCCCATCTATGATAGGATATGTGGTTGGTAATATAAGGCTTAGATAAAATTTTACCTTATGGTTATATTGTATTAGAATTTTAGTTTTTATGTGATGATACGTTGTATGATTTATATTAGTACATTTCTTTTTAACATAAACACCTTTATAAGTATGTTATATTCATGTAATTTTTTGGTGTTGTACAAATTTGCAAGAAATAGAAATTTATATAGATTTAAATTATGTATGAATATGCTTGGCTAAGATGGGAGCTTCTTCTGCAAGCACGTTTACAATGTAACCTGCACCTTCTGATCGTGTGAAGGTGTTTTTAACTGCTGATTACATGGGTGTTCCGACTCTTAGAGCATCATTATCCAAGAAACTCATTAAACTCTAATGAGTTTCTAATTTAAATTTTGGTAATGTCACGTCATTTAAACCACTTTAATAAACTCTACTCACTTTTTACTTCAATTCAGAAATTCTAAAAAGTTTCTTAAATGAATCCCACAATATACCTCACCTCACTACTTTCTTGTAAATCCAGTTACCTATTTTTTTATTTTTTTATTTGTTTTTTATTTATTTTTAATCATTAAATTTAGAATAGAAACTTTGAGTAAAGTTTCTCTTTTGGAGCAAAGTTGTTTCCCACGTGGAGAAACTTAATTTTCTGCAACAGTTAAGAAACTTTACTTCAGATGACATGTCACAAACAAACTCATCTTTGTTGCTGATGCTCTTATAAGTTGCTTTTTGTTTTTAATTGCCTATTGAACCAAAAAAATCATGTCTGAATATCATAAATTCAACAGCAGAAATCACCCGGTTGAAAAAGCTTTGTAGGAAATTTTTATTCAATAGACTTGGGTGGTCTTATGGGGCCTCGGACTATTAATTTTTTTTAACCAAGGTATCTCATCGTTAGTAGTTGTGAGACTAATATATCATCTAACGATCAACATACTATGTGATAGGAGCGGGAGCTTTAATGTTTTTTAATAATTTCTTTTTGGTCCAGGAGGAAAGTAATGTTTTTTGATAGTGAAAGATAGTAGAAAAATCTTTAAATTGAATAAACGACGAAAAAATAATTTAATTTGAGTAAAAATGAAAGTTCTACCAATAAGGTGTAGCACAATTGGTAGATAATTTAGTTTCTTAAGAATTCGATCTGTAAACCGTGTGTATGGAGAAACAATTGTTGAAAGATACCCACTTAACGTAATTTTCAAGCCTTGAGGAATTAATCTTATGTTGTCAAGTGTGCAGATACTTTGAGAAACCAACAACTATAGTAAATACTTTCTTATATTTTCCTATGCCTTTTTACTAAAACCTTACCCTTCTCTGAATATATAGCTAACTGTGAATGAAGTTTACTCAACGCGTGGTTTTGTAAGTTTCGACCAAATACACGCTAAAGTTTATTCCGCGTTCCAGTCAGCAGAGTGTGTACATCTAATTATATTTAAGACCAACATTCCATTTCTACGGTGACCGTAAATTAATCAAACAGAACAGAACAATAAATATAAGAACATGAACATTATTTTTTAGCGTAAGAAAATAAACATATTTTTTTTCTCCTTCAAATGACTCAACTATGACAAAACTGGTCCTTGGAGTTTTATCCTACCCATCATATCTTATTAGTCATTCCTACGTGGATGTTAATAAGAGGATAAACCAAGAAAATCCAAACAAACGAAGTTAGCATTGAATTTCTTTCTATAAAATTTAAAATTAGGTAAGATCTCACATGTTTATTATTCTGAAAATATAAAATTAACACATAATTAAAATAGGTGCACAAGCAACACAAGTTTAGACCGACCAATTTGAGTAGTCGTGAAAGAAGAATTTTTTGTGCAAATAGGATACTAGTTTATCTAGAAGTGGTTGATTCAAGTTGAAGGCATTTTATTTCTTTAAAGCAATTTCTTGAATTTGAGAAGAAAAAACCATTCAAAGAGTTATATCTTTGGAAAAAAAATCCGTACGCCAATGAATCGTGTAACAGGTTCTTTATTTCTTAGTTACGTTATTCATAAGCTGAAATTTAGCGTTTGGTCACTTCTACTTAAAAATTACACTTTATAGTTTCTTATTAGAGTTCATTTTGAGACCAAAGTTAATCTGTAAAAAGCTAAACCAACCACGATTACAGTGAAAGGAGATAAAGTCGTTTTCTTCTATATGTGAAGAAATTAGGAATTTGAGCTTCTAATTTGACGTTTTTCAAATGGTAGAATCTATTATAGAGTTATTACGCTTGTTTAACCAAACACATAATAAAACTATCTTGATTTTGAATGAGCTTATTTGTGATTATCTCATGAGGAGTGCTATTAACATTCATTTTAACACTTTATATTAGAAATGAGAAATGAGACTCACATTTTTAGTGGAACTCACATGAATTTCAACCAATGAAAATAAAAATGTTAAAAAAGAATGTTACTAGCATATTTCTTATCTTATTGAATGAACACTTATATAAAAATAGTTTATGACCGGTTTTTAAACTGTTTTAAATTTCATAAGGTGTTCATATTAACTTATGAATAAGAACATATACTTATCAATAACATGTATTTAAGTTTTTTTAAATTAGTTAATGAAAAATATTTATGCGCAAAGCTCTTCTTGCTATAAATACTTAATTAAGTTTTTCACTCAAACAAACAATAAATTAATCTTTGGTATCATGTTACCCCACCAGGCCACCATATTGAAGTGTAAAAGTAAAGTAAAACTATCAACCAATGAATTTGGCTTTTCTAAAGTCTAGAGTGAGAAAGTTACTTTAAATTATAAAGTTAATTATTGTTAAAAAATTAATAATAATTACTTACTTTGAAAATTCAATAAGGCAACTAAATAAATAATTTAACTTCTCTCAAGTAAAATATTCACTTTAGAGGAGTCAGACACGTCAACTAATCATATTAGGGTTGCATAGAATTGCTTCCATAGAACCCTATAAAAAAGTTTTATTGACACTGATTCCATCTTTATTTTTAGATAGAGAGATAAGAACAAAATAAAATAAAAAGAAATGAAAGATATATAATTATATATAGCTAATAATGTGATAAGAACATTAAAAAATAGGGTGAAAATGGAATGTAAAAAAAGGGTACAAAAGAAGAAAAGAGGAAATTGTGTAGAATAAAAGGGAAAAAGGAGCACGCACAGTCACACACACATACGCGTTAACTCAACCAACACAAGAAGAAGAAGAAGAAGAAGAAGAAAGCTTTCATATAGAGACCAGTTTCATTGATTCAGGTTTCAATCTTCATTCTCTTCTTCCTCCAAACGCGCCATTCAAAATCACACACTCTCTCTCTCTCTCTCTCTCTCTCTCTCTCTCTCTCTCTCTGTCTCTTCTTCATTCATTCCATTTCTCTGATTCTCCGATAGATCATGCTTCGCTTGTGCTTCCGCCCTCTCGATTGTATCTTCCGACGGTCACGTGACGGCCTTCTCTGGCACACCGACCTCAAGCCTCACGCCTCCGGCGACTTCTCCATCGCCGTTGCTCAAGCCAATTCCAGCCTCGAGGATCAGAGCCAGGTTTTTACCTCCCCCTCCGCCACCTACGTCGGCGTCTACGACGGCCACGGTGGCCCCCAAGCTTCTCGATTCGTCAACAACCATCTCTTCCCTTATTTGCACAGTCAGTATTTCTAAATTTTCTAATCTCGCTTCCGGTGCAATTTCTATCATTACTTCTTAATTCTTATTATTTAGTCAAAATTAATGAATACCCATTTATTTTTTCAACATAAAGATTTTATTTTTGATATTTCCTTTGTAATAATCTGTACAATATTTGGAGATGATTCTGGAAGATGTAACATCAACAATTTTTGAATTTTTTGTTTTTTTTTTTTGTTTGTGTTGAATGTTAATGATACATAGTAAGATACGAACTATTAGTTAATGTTTATGTTTGTTCTTTGTTGTTTTGATTTGCAGAATTTGCCACTGAGCAAGGGGGGTTGTCAGTGGATGTGATCAAAAAGGCGTTTAGTGCTACAGAGGAGGAGTTTTTGCATTTGGTGAAGCTCTCTTTGCCTGTTAGTCCACAGATTGCTTCAGCTGGATCGTGTTGTCTTCTCGGTGCTATTTCTAATAATCTGTTGTATATTGCCAACCTTGGAGACTCTAGAGTTGTTCTTGGCAGGAGAGGTACCGAGAGAAGGAACTCTCCGGTGGTTGCCGTGCGCTTGTCAACGGATCATAATGTGGCTGATGAAGAGGTGAGGAGAGAAGTTGAAGCTCTCCACCCTGATGATTCACATATTGTTGTTTATACCCGAGGAGTTTGGAGAATTAAGGGCATCATACAGGTATACAAATGTACTGATACCTTGTTATCTTCTGGAATTTACCACTAATTGCTGTCATCTTATAACAAAGTTGTGCTTAACTGTGAACTTTATGTTGAATATTAGACAGTTAGGCTGTTTATATATCCATGACGCAATCTATGATCACACTAGCTATGTGTCTGATTGTAGCATAATCTCTTCAGTTTATTTACAATTGCAAATTCTGGCTCTGAGTAAAACCAGTCTATTGACTTTTATGTGTTTTCTTTTGAACTTTCATCATGCACTTTCATGTTGATTATGAATGTGATGTATTTCCAGCGTTTTTCAGAAGCGTCATTTATAATTTGAGGTATTCCGTAGTTAGTCAAGACCTTAGACTTGGATGCTCTAGCTTATATAATCCATGATTTTCTGATTTGATTTCTTTATGTGCTGGCCTCCATTGTAAGAGAAAGATGCAGAGGGTTACTCCCTTGTGACAGATACATGGGTTCAGGGTAACTGATCTATACAGTTTTGGTGTTTCAGGTGTCAAGATCTATTGGTGATGTGTATTTAAAGAAACCTGATTTCTACAGAGACCCTATTTTCCAGCAATTTGCAAATCCTATTCCTTTGAAGCGTCCTGTGATAACAGCTGAACCATCAATCATTATTAGGGAGCTAGAGTCAGAAGATTTGTTCTTGATATTTGCTTCAGATGGCCTTTGGGAACAATTAAGTGATGAAGCAGCTGTTGAGATGGTTTTCAAATATCCAAGAGCTGTGAGTGTCTTTTGTTCCTTGTGAGCTACACAGGGTGATGGAATTTTTAGATTCTTACATGAGTTTCTGTCTGTGTTTCTGGTACTTGCAGGGAATTGCGAAGAGATTAGTGAGAGCTGCTCTTCAGGAAGCTGCAAAGAAGAGAGAGATGAGATACAATGACATAATGAAAATTGACAAAGGAATTAGACGGCACTTCCATGATGATATCACTGTTATTGTAATCTATCTTGATCATCATGAAGGATCCTCTAATGGTAAATTTAAGCAAACTGGTGTTGGCTATACAACTGCTCCTGTTGATATTTTCTCTCTGAATGCGGATGAAGCAGAGAACAGGATGTTTGGTGCAGTTGCCTGAAGAGTGAAGTTGGTTCAAGGGATAACTGGGAAGAAAATTACTTATAGGTGAAGATGAATATTGTTGGTAAATGAAGGGGATTCTTGAGAAAAGGCACAAATTAGAAATTACTGCATAGATAGTCGCTGACATATTCTTGCTGATGCAGATATGCTTATGTATAGTTGTGAAAGATTTTACTTCTTTTTTGGTTTTTGATAATATCAATTTTGTTTCTTTTGAAAGAATAAAACAAATTGCATTGATTGGTTAGTCCTTGTACTAAATTCATGGTAATGTTCCTCATGAATAATAAGCAAGAGGGTAAGCGTTGCTGCTGACATTTCACCAGCTATCAAAACTGCAGGATGGTCAGTTGGATATTTCTCATAAGCACATTCCTGTTACCATGGTACCTGCACTGAGTGCATGTTGGGAAACTCTCTTATAATTGTTTCTGAAGGCCGAATCAATTCTGAGGGAGAAACTTCTGTGAGTGACGTTTGAATTTCAGAATTGATTCTGATTAAAGAGAAATTGATCCAAACATGCTATGAATACAACAGGGAAATAAAATTGCAGCCAAGACTTTGATTGTGCCATATCCACAGCAACAGGCAGAAGATGTAACAGGGAAGCGCTGGAGCAGTCAGAATTTTATTTTAGTCATCAGATGCATTGATTTCTTGAGATGAATATTCAAACTTTGAAGAAATGACCCTTTGTGTTATTAGTCAAACTTTTGATTAGTTAGTTTGTAGAAGGTTGATTTGGCATTTTTGTCGGCCTCACCAAAGAATATTTTGTTCTGAGCTCAGCCTCACACCAAAAAAATTTGTAAGTAGGGAGCAAATTTAATATATGGAGTGCCCTGAACGATGAACGAACTTGAATAAACTGACCGATTCTAAATAGATAGGAACAACATAATTGTAAAATAACGTAATCCATACGCAACATTATAGTTAACTGAGAAAATAATGATTTTGGTTTTTCTCTTTTTCCTTGAAATGACTGAGAAAACCAAGTCAATCGTGCCAGGGTCAATGAGGGTTTGGCCTCAACCACTTCCCTTCATTTTTCAAACTTCAAGACTTTACCATTCAGGGCATTGACCAAGCAATAGGACATTAACAAGAAAAGAAGACCCAAACATAGAATTGCCTCCTTGTTTGGAATATGCAAGACTTCCAAATTTCCCTTCTAAGTTCTTTCTTAGATGTCTGAGACCAGAAAGCTAGACAGAAACTTCCAAATTAACCAAAGACAGTGCTTAGAAGTTAGCTATCTTCTTTTAGTTGGTTTTCTTTTTTTGATAAGCAAATCTTCATTTAGTTGGTACTAGTAATTAGCATGCTGAAGTTTTAGACAAATAGCACTATTGCTATTAAGAATACTCATAATGGCAATCCAGAAAACAAGAACATACGTAAATATTATTTGAAGTACACAAAACAATACAAAATTCTACCAGAAGTTAGAACTTATCACAATGGCTTTTGCGCTAAGAGCCTGCACTCTGCACAAATTTTTTTATTCTTCATTTGTTCTTATAATTGTATTCTATTCTAAATTACATTGATGTTCAAAATTGAACAGATTCCAGAGAAACATGTATCAATTTATCCATTTCTCTGCTATGCGCTCTAGTAATCTGCCTTTTTCCTCCTCAGATACATGCAGATCAAGGCTGGAAAGGTTGTGAACAAAATTGTATGCTTCCTCTCGCAAATGGAGCTTACAGTACCAATCAACTATGGAGTTGTATGTATTCTGATCTGGCTTGCATCCTTGCTTGATCATACACTGAACTACACCAATAGCCTCCCCAAACATTGAGTTTGCAGCATAAGTTGCTACAAATGTATTGTAAGTTACAACATCAGGAACTGGTGCAGGATCTTTCATTTCATTTAATATCCTTTTAGCCTCTGTCATCTTGCCATTTCTGCAATATGCATAAATAACTATA
This sequence comes from Lotus japonicus, assembly GCF_012489685.1. Lineage (NCBI taxonomy): Eukaryota > Viridiplantae > Streptophyta > Magnoliopsida > Fabales > Fabaceae > Lotus > Lotus japonicus. Next base: position 64,278,170 of record NC_080045.1, read on the forward strand.
TTGTATGAGATTAAATCAGGCTCTATACCTTTCTCCAGAATTTCCCTCAAGATCATTTCTGATTTTCGGAAGTTTCGAGTGCGGCTGTGCAAATACATCAAGCTATTATAGCCAGGCAAGCTCAGAGTAAATCCACTCTCATACATGAATTTCAAAATCTTGTTAGTTTTGGCTACCAGTTTCTTCCTGCCATAAAGTGAAAGCATCGCATTCAAAGTAGTTATGTCATGCGGAATTCCTCTCTTCTTAAACTCCAAAAATGCATGCTCTGCTTCTGCTAGGAAATCAAACTTGCTATTTACTAGAACAAGGGTCTTCAAAAGAACAGCATGTGTTGTAATTTTTCCAGAGTATATCTCCTCTGCAAGAGCATTCATCTTTTCAAACTCTTTGCCATTGGCATAAGCATGAAGCAAAGAAGAGTATGTTACCTCATTAGGTTTACATCGACCATTCTCCATTTCACTAAGGACTTTCTCAGATTGTTCCCAAAGCCCTCCTCGAGCCAATGCTGCTAAAACAGCATTATAAGTTGAAAGATCTGGAGTCACTCCAGCCTCCAGCATTCTCTTATAAACAGCCCTAGCTTGGTCAAAGGAACCACACCTGCTGTATGCGCTTATTAGAGTGTTGAATGTCTCCCTCTCCGGCACAAACCCGGCTCTCTTCATTTCTTTGAACACTCCTGATACTTCAGAGTCCAATCCATTTTGTCCAAATACAGCCAAAAGTGTGTTCCAAGTAACAATATCAGGGGAACACTGGCATGCCTTGATCTCCTTAAAAACTTTCCCCATTTCCGCAAACATCCCTCGGTCTCCATACATCTTGATAAGGGCATTGAAGGTGCATATATTAGGTTTGCAGCCTGCCGTTCTCATTTCTTCAAAAACTCTCATTGCAAGCTCATCTTTTTTGGCATTCACAAATCCAGACAAAAGCGTGGTGTAGGTGTAAACATCAGGTTTAATATGTTTCTCCACCATCTGGTTTTTAAGCTCCAATGCTTCCTCTAGCAAACCATCTCTAACATAAGCTGATATCAGCGAGGTGTAGGTAACGATGCTAGGAGGAAAGCCACGACTCTCCATCTGTTTCAGAACCTCCATGGCTTCCTTAGGCCGCCTCGACTTCCCATAAACATCCAACAATGCATTGTATGTAACCATGTCTGGTCTAAGTCCAGCTAACTTGATCTCCTCAAAAAGTTCAAGAGCTTCTTCATACAAAGACCCCGCCCGACAACAACTTATAAGAGTATTAAAAGTGCACAAATCCGGCGCAAGCCCTTGGCTCTTCATGTCCTGAACAAGAGCAATAATCTCAGTCCAAGGCATACCCATTTTCCCATAAATATTCAAAAGGGCATTATAAGTAATCAAAGTAGGTCTACACCCCAATTGTTTCATTTTATCAAACACCTTCAATGCATCCTTATACCTCTTACCATTAGCATAAGCAGTTATCAGAGAAGTATAAGCATACACATCAACATCAACCCCATCAGTTTCCAAATCATGCAGCAACGAAGACGCAGAAGAAACCCGACCCGTTTTACTAAGAATGCTGATAATCACAGCAATCACAGAACCATTCAAAAGAGAAGCACAATCCTCCCTACTCCGAACCCGGTCAAAGAGAGTCAACGCGAGTTCACATTTGTTGTAAAACCCTAAACCCTTGATCACACCCATGATGTCCCAGGACAATGATTCACCAGAGGAAGAAAACAAAAGGCGCAGAGTTTCATCAAAGCGATTGAAATCGAAAGATGGGTCGATTAGTGTATTGAGAATTCGCTGACCTCGAGGGGAGAGGCGGTGGCTTGACCAGGTTCTACGGCGGCGGTCGGAGGCGGGGGTATGTGGTGGCGGAGAAAGGGTGGTGGGGTGGAAATGGGGAGAAGAAGTGGAATTGAGGTCTAGAAAGAGGTCTTGGAGAAGGGGTGTGATGGGTAAGGGTGAGGCGGAGGTGGCGGTGGTGGTGGTGGAATGGTGGTTTGGAAAGGGAGGTTTGGAGATGAAATTTGGGTGTGAGAGATTTCCTGCCATGGATTGATGATGGTGGTGGTGGAGTGTGGTGGCTGAGAGTGAGGAATGACACTCTAAACGGTGGTTGTGAAGAACCAGATTTAACTCATAAATCTTACCATCTAAAAATTAATGGTCAACAAATTGAATTAAGGATAAGAGTGTTGGAAATTTTCATAATTCTTTATTTTTCATGAATAATCCTTTTTTTTATTGAAAAACATGAATAATTTTATTAGTTTACTAAGATGAAACTAAATCATTATAATCATCCTTTTAGTGATTTAGCCAACCTAAAATTAATAAGATGATATAATGTTTTCATAAACTAAAATTACATGTTAAATCAAATGTGCTCCAAGTTTTTATTTCAGATTGACAAATGGTAATAAGTATTATTTTAATGTTGTTATAGGTTGGAAAGAACTATCACAATTTTTCAAACTGTTTAAATATGTGGAAATAAACATCATCCACCACCAAAATCCATGACATCTTCAATGATATGGAAATAGAAGAGATAAATGACATATATAATCACTGATATAATATAAAAAATGAAAAGAGAGTAAGTGAAAATAGAATGGAAGAGTCAGCGATATGATTATATAATAATTAAGAAAGATAAATACAGTGGTGATGTAACATGATATAAAATGAAATTTTCAGCTAAGAGAAAAATTTAAAATAATGAAAAACAAATATGGAATTTGAATAATGAGAAATAAGTGAAATTTTAAAATTTAAAATTAAAGGCAAATTTTTTGTTAACATGTATTCTTCATATATGATATATGTGTTATAAATTAAAACTATTAGATGAGATATTGAAATACCTAAAATCAATTTTATATTTAAAAATATAATTTAAAATAATAAATGTTATTTTATTTTAATTATATAATTGTAGTGTCTTTTTTTCAAGAAAAAACAAATGTAAGTGTCTTTTTTTTTTTTGGGTCAACAAGTTATATTCAAACAGAGAAGGGCTGAGAAGCCGAGGCCTATCCGTGTTAGCACTCAAAAAATTGGGCCAATTGGGTCTCAGCTGATTTGGATCCATTGGAACTACCCTTTTTTTTTGTTAAACATTGGAACTACCCTTAATCGAGCAAATCATTGTGGGACATGGCTGATTGGGATTTGGGTCTACTAGTAGCGCATTTGAACCATTAGCTTAATAGGCCTAGAACTCAAGCCCAAGAGCAAATTGTATTTGTCACCATCACCTAAAATGTAATTATCAATACAAATTTCTGTCAAAAAAAAATTATCAATACAAATTTGAGAATGAATATAATTTTCAATGAAACTATTAATGTTAGTTATTCCAACTAGATTCAGTATCATACATGTAATGATCACCATCCCCTTTAGCGCTGTTATTCAAATAGATAGAATTCGTATACCTAGAAAAAAAACTTTATAGTTCACTTAAAAACAAATGATCATTATCAATCTCCAAAATTTGATTTTCAATAGCAAAATATATGGGCCCAAAAAAAATGTTGTAAATGGTATTGGGTAGACAATGGATCAGTAGTTACTTTACCAACCGATGTTGTAACTGTTGTGTTTAGCAAAAGTCACATACTGTATTCGATTTTGATCACAATTACTATTAACAGTGGCATTTACCCATTTTACACCACGTACCATGTTCCATGCACCTGGCCTGCACCCATTTTCTCACCCAGGAGGCATTAAACCATGTTCATACGGAGAGCGAAATGTCATGTGTTGAAGTTAGAGTGAGATACTCATTTTTACAGTAGAAAGGTAAGCAGTTATACCACTTGGAGAACAGTGTCATAAATAATATGCATCAATTGCAGGTCCCTGAAGCACTATTGTAGTAATAAATGTGTCTCCATCACCGTGCAGACCAAGAAGGGGAACCTTCCTCTGCCGACACTCCTTTCATACTTGACAATTTCACTATTTTAATGTTCATTGCATGCGCCTTCTTGAAGTGCTAACCATGATGACAACTTATAAAATCACTAGTAGTAGTAAAGAACTCCTCTTAAGACCCTCCTGTTTTTTCAGGATTATGCTAACTCTGTCAGACAAAACAAGGGTCACAAAGTCAAGACAATTGCCTTCTAAAATGGGGCATTCTACATGTAATTGGCAGTCATTTATTATTGCCAAATTTTGCAGCTAATCAATGCAGCGTGTACACCATTTTTGTAAGTTATTTTTATAAGCGCACGATTTTTTTAAGTGACATCGCGTTTGTAGCGGTTTGTAATCACTACAATGCATATGACCACCACAAACTACAATTGTTGCTGGTGTTACTAAAGAAAAGTTGTATGAAGATTTTGAAACATGTCCTAAATACTTATCATTATTAATTATTTATTTTATGAGAGCGAGTCTTGACTCAATGGTAAGATTGTTGTAATGTGACTTTCGGATCATGAGTTTGAGCTATAAACTCAAATGTTTGCAAAATATGATGTAAAATTGTCTACATTACATTAGATCTACAAATTAAATTCAGCTTCTTCCTAAATTTTTCTCATAGTCGGAACTTTATAACACTAGGTTTACCCTTCGCCATCAATTGTTTATTATATGTCCAATTAGTCTTCTTTCCCCATTCAATCCACGAGGGTAATCCTCTGTCTCATTCTTAAATTATTCATTTGAAGAGGAAGGAGAGCTTATGGGATTTGCTAGGAAGGTACGGTCATGCATTTTTAAGGTTAATTTAAGGCATGGAATCCAAAATGTTCATCCAAGGAAGGAGATGTGGTTAAGCAAGTCAAACAGATATTAATCATATACTGTTATCAAGAGTTTTGCCTTTGAATGAATGTTAGTAAGATTTGAATCCACATGAAAATGAACAAATTAAAATAATGTCAGGCCCCTGTTATCAAGGAAAGCGTCATGAACCTCAAAACTCTCCCTACTTCCCGTTCCGATCATTAATTGAGGAGTGAGGACACTAGGACAGTCTCTAGACATCTACAAGTTTATACGAGTGCTACCACTGTGTTCCTTTCACACCAATCAAACACATCTTCTTATAGAGAACTATATTTCGGGTATGGTTTTAAATTTGTATCATGATTTAGTATTCATATTTGGAAATCCATCCAATTGATTTTAAAAGCTAAAATAATTTTGGAGAGAAATTTCTGGGCATAACTTTTAGGAATCCAAATGTGCTAACTTTGAGTCTTTGACATAGTGATATTTGAAATTGTAGGAAATTACATCTAAATGTGAATAATGTGTGCAATTAAATAGACTAGAAAAAAATTGACATTACGTTTAGAGCATGTTTGGGAAAACCTTGAGCATAATGTGGAGTTGCGTTTTTCCAATGAACCACAAAGCCACTTTCACGTTTTGTTCCGTTTTTGTTTCAAGAAACTGTGAGCTTGATTTTCCAGGTAAAAAACGTAAGAAAAAGTAGAACATACCAATATACCATTAACTAAACATATACTTACAAGAGTGTTAATTTTGTTGTCTTCCTTTTCATATAGTTTAGAGTTTAAAATTGTAGTTGCGCGGTTAAAGTTACATATCATTGAAATTTGGTTATGAAGATTTGAAAAACTTTGTTATTGCGGCTATAATTGAGATTCCATACCTTAATTTAAGACCTTTCATTTTGAATTTGTTTATGTCTATTAATGCTGAATGATTACGAATTATGTGAATGGTCGATAAGGGAGAACTAGCAAGTACTATGCAGTCTATGCTAATTAGTAGAAGGAAGACCAGAACATGATCTTACATTTTTTATTGCATTCAGATCTACAAGTCTAGATATACTTTATATTATGCAATGAAGATGAGCATCAATTAGGTCCTACTCCAAATGACGAGCAGAGTAGGTGTGGTTGTTCTGCATGGGACAAACTTGTTTGGTTCAATGTTGCATGACATATATAGAAACTCAACTTCCAGACAACTAAATCCAACATTCAACTCAATTTGACCCTTAGCTAAGCATAATTTTCAATTCTTATAGTATTATTTAATGCAGGGTTATGGTAATCATGAACGTGTGTACATAGCTATCACTAAAAGTGCCTATCAAAGTTCATGTATTTCTTCAATAGGCTAAGGATTGGAAATTTCTTTTCCAAAGTTACTGCTTTTGAATGCACACCCTCCCCATGTAGGGAATGGTTAGTTATAAGGACAAGCTCAACAAAATTCGGTTGCATTATTGTCTACATCAACGAGTTAATTACATTTACATCTTAAAATGGGAAAAGAGAGGAAAAAGAAAAAAACTAGCAGGCTTGACTCAAGCGTGATTAGGATGGACAAGGGCATAAAGAAAATGATTTGTACACATATGTATAGTGTAAATCCTGACATAGATTCAAAGAAAGAAAAGAAGATAAGAAAAAAAAGTAATGGATGTTAATGTTATGTATGATGGATGTGATAAAAAAATAGAAAGAAAAATAATATGTATGTGAGATGCTTATACTCTTTGTGTAAAATTAGTATTATTAATGGAGTTATAAAACTAAAGTAAGGCAAAGGCCAAGAAGACATAGAGTTCTTTTCAGAGCGTTCTCTCCCAAATTTGACAATCATGGCCTATAATAGGACCACATCAAACGAGCTTTTCATTGCTTTTTAACTTATGTAATCAAAAAAGTTGTTGCTAGTAAGTTTCTTAGAAACCAACCAACCAATCAAGAGTCAAACATGTGCTTTTCTAACCGTATATAATCAATTCATTTAGCAAGCATGGGGTGGTGATGGCCATAATAAATGTCTACACATTGACTAATGCCACCACAAAGATGTAAGAACTTGCTCATAAAAATAAGCACATCTAATATGTCTATTTTGGAGTCTAATGTACATATGTTTATAAGTTCTGGATCAGCACATAGATAGTTTTAATCGTTGATATGATATTATAATATTGAACAAATGAGATTAAACTATTGAAATGATTAAAATACCCTTTATTAAACCTACACTCCCATTAGAAAGCAAAATACCCTTCCATTGTAATGACTAAAATACTCCTATGGTAAATCTATTAGTATGTACACCGAATTCATAAATTTCAAAAAAAAATATACATGTTAGGCCTTTTTCTAAAGAGAAAAATATGAAAATAAGTTAGAATTTTGATTTGACCTACCGTGTTAAAAACATATTCACTCATGAATCATATTTTTACAACTAATTCACCGTAGAAATGAATTTAACTTTTTTACATTGAAATATCATAACTATCTATTCATTAAAATATAAAAAGAATTGACTTGCTGCAATTTACTGATAATTTCACTCTAAAACATTGTTTCTTCACAAAGTAAAACAAGTTGAAAAAAACTATTTGATTAGCTCTTACCGCTTAGTCTCACGACTATCGGTGGTGGAATATTTTGGTCAAGATTAAAAGACAAAAAAGAGTAAAACATGTTGCTAAAAATGGATAAGAAGAAGAAAGCGAATGGTGAAGGAGTTAAATCCAGAAGGGTAGGGTTCCAGATTTATTAATCACTCTAGACATCATGAAAATGTGCCAAGCAATTGCATTAATATTCACCATATACAACATGATCCAACCAACCAACCATCCCATCAGGGAGGAAGAAAAGATGAAGGAACATAAACAGAAAAAAAGAATGTTAAGATCTTTTTGACTGCTTTGGGAGAGGGGAAAAAATAATGGCTGGAAGCAACTAAGAAAGGGAAACCAAGCAAGCTGGCAGCTTAGGTTACCTCACTTGGGGCATTGGAAGCATCCAACCTCCCTCGTGGTATGCTCATTCCATAATCACGTTTACACACGCTGTCACCCAGGTCTTAAACCTTTCATCACAAAACCAAACCAATTTTACTTTGTTTATTCTGAGTTCTCTTTTGTTACTTTATTTCTACTAGTACTTATATAGTATTTTACTTCCTATCCTCATTTGACCATGACAGCGATATAGAGAGACTTTCACACATGCCTACCAGGATAAAGATCTGAAACATGGAAATTATTACTATATTCTTAAATTCAGGATATCTCTTATACCATATGCTCTAGTGAAAAACGCAAAATAAACAAAAACAAGAAAAATATGGTTACTGTGTACAATTTATCAACTGCTTGAAGATATAACAGTAAAGATGAGAGACATAAAACTCGGCATTCATTATATGACACTGACAGTTTCATTTCAAGGATCACTGAAGGTCTGAAGCCATCTTAACACAACATGAAACATATTACTGATAATATTAGAAATGTTTGGGTACATCACATGAATTAAGACTGAGTATAATGTCTTAGAGTAACCCCACTCCATTTTCCCAGGTATCAAAAACACCATTCTTTACCCTTTCAAACACAGAATTCAGAACTTCTACCCCACATAGAAGCTGTTAGGGTCAAACTTGACTGGCCGGCGGCAGCCTCTTTAATATCGCCACCACCGACACTGAATTTAAGATAAGTTGCTAAGTTTAATGGGTCCACTATACCAAAGCTTCACCACCTTCCCTTGCTTATGGAAGGTAAACTAAAAATTTAACCTCCATTTGCTCTGTTCCGAATTGGAACAACGAGCTCCAACTCCATAGTTGGATTCTGCATCGAGTATAAATATTCACTCAGGTCTGCATAACACCCGTGAATTTTCATGCTCTATTTACAGAGTATAGAGGCATTAACAAACTTCCACAAAGAACCAACTGAACCCCTACTCTAAAATCTAAACGTTAGTAGTCAAGAACTAGTAACTGCTATTAACAATTGCCTTGAATTGATGATCCTAACCCCACTGTTAGATTTCCATGTTCCACATCATGTTATCAATGTTGCAATTATGCTGTTTCTCCAGGGCAACAACCTTGGTCCGGTGTCCTGCTAGTGAGTTCTTTGCTTTTTCATTCTGAGGGAGTTCACAGGCTTCACTGATACAACCTGTACTCAGATCAGCTGGGGGAATGAAGCAATCTACAGAGAGGCCAGGAATGTTGAACGCGACTTCTTCAATCGTCCAAGCTTCTTCCATTCTGGTTTTAGTGTGGCTCATGGCCATCTCCCCAAACCTGAACAGAGTTACCACAGAATGCCCTGAGTGGGCAATCATGATCCCTTCCACAGGCCTGTAGTCATCAAGGAATGAATTGATTGTGGTTTCCCAATAAACCGCATCACCTCCATTAGTTTGGATGCGGGTCAGATGAGAATCCTCAATGTGAACAAGCAGTCCGGTCTTTTGGCTAAAGTAGCCAAATAACACATGCCTTATGATCTCAGCAGGGCCCTCGCTCCGAGCCTTCAATGTTTCAGGATCAGTACAGAGCTTAAGGATGAAGCAATCCTCACCATTGATGTTCTTCTCTCCAATGCATCTAGAATCAGCAAACATACTGGCGGTGGTTCTAGGGTCAAGACCCTAATTAAACAAATATAAACATATTAAAAATCAGAAATAAAAATGGAACATAAGACTTGATGAAAACACAAATGGCACATGTGCTGCGGGGAAATTAGGAAACAAAGTCCAACCTGAAGTGCACGCCGCAAAGGCCTCACAGGTCCCTTTGCTGTGTGAGCACCTAGCCAAGGTGTGTGCCTCCAGACAAGCTTTCCATTGCAGCCAGCATGAACCTTGCTGCCCCCAACTGCAAGCTCTACATACCACATGTCAGGATTCATCTGCCACAGCACAAATCCACCAGACTCTGCACACCTAGAAACATTCCGATTCTTCACTACCCTTGTCGCAGTTTCGAACTCAGAAGCTACCATTCGAACCTTTCCCATTGCATATGAATTTTTTATAGAGTTCTGCAACTTCTGCCCTCCAGATGCAGCAGTGTACTGCTGCAATATATACTGTGCAGATGAAGTTTCCTACAAGGATATCCAAGAACAAAACAACAAACAATTAGTACTAGCTTTGCTGAAATCAAATTATTCCCTAAAAAAAGATAGTCCCCTTAACTAAAAAACAGACATCAAATGCTTGAATCTCAAAGGCATCAATTTGATAACATAGTTCTACTGTACATCATTTGGTTCCCTGTTTCAAAATGTTTTCATTTTCTTATATTTTAGTCCTCTTTCAACAGCAACTCTTGAACTGAAATTAAAGAAAGGGTGCACGTGATTCATTTTTCCCCTGATTAACCATTTCAGCCAAACACCAACATACACACACAAAAGCCAATAAAACCAGAAATTGCAAAGTGAATCATCCACGGAATGAAAACACGACAAGGAACATAAAAACACCATATAAGTTACCAGAAAAAACATATTCTCAATTACTCAGGAGAAAGACATTGAATCTGTGCTACTTCATAACAAGACAGAGAAAAGAAAATGCTCAAAAATCCAAAAACAACATACATCCAAAACAAAAAGCTGAGTGAATTCAGAAACCCCATTCACTCAAAAAACAGCAAAACACCAAAGCAAGAGAAATGGGTAATGAAAACTCACGATGGGTGTGTCCTTAATGCTGAGATGAGGCAAAGGGTCGGTGGAGCAGACATGAAGCGGAGCCAGCGGCGCACCCATGACACCAAGCAGAAGCCTCAGATCAGACCTCTTGTACGAGACGGAGGGGGTACGAGACAGCTGACCCTTCATCCAGTTTCCGAGACCCGACCCGACCCGTTTGGGGTCCCCGTTTTCCTGGTCAGGTCCCTCCATGAGAGGCGTTAGAGTCTCTCCTAGCGGCCTCAGGCTGCCGGATCTCGCGACGGAGGAGTCAAGGGTGGGGGCGGCGAGGTGTTTTTTCCTACGGAGGAGGGTGGAGATGGGTGAGGCGGTTCGGGCGGGGCTGGTGGAACGGGAACGGGAAGGTGAGAGGCCGCGAACTACCTCGTGTTTGAGAGCGGAGAAGAAACCCTGTTTCTTTTCCATTGAAGAGGAGGATCAGAAGGGGAAACACAGGAGAAGAAGAAGAAGCTAGTGAAGAAGGAGAATGAAGGGAGAGAAATTCATAGAATGAGAAACGGTTTTGAAGAGAGAGTGAGTGAGGTAGTGTGACTGTGTCTGTGTGAGTGAGTGTGTGAAGGAACGGTTTCTGAATCTGGAGAGAGAAAAAGTGGAACGCACAGAAGAGAGAGAGAAAATGGTAGGAGTATCTGTTTGGTTTGGTGCTTTATGGGGAGGCTGAAAGGGCGTGAGCCACAGTATTATATAAACGAGTTTCTTTATTTACACTTTACATACGTGGAATTCATTTTTATTTAAGCTGTCTTCTAATATCATTTATTAACTACTCTATATCATATTATCACATCAATACTGGGAGAAAGGGTTATTTAAATGCCACTATTACCTCATTTCCTTATTAACTGTCCACTTTAAAGAAAAAAATTTGTTCGTATATGTATGTCTTACTGTTCACTTGGAGTTTCAAGAGAGCATTAAATGATGTTTTTCTCAAAAATGTCCTTACATAAACAATAAATGAAGAAAGATAAAAATACATTTTAAAGGGTGAAATAAGAAAACAAATAATACTTTCATGAAATTTAATAAAATTAATTGCATTCCTTAATATGTGTGTTTCTTCTCTTCCTGTATAGTTAAATAAAAATGAAGATAATATTATTTATGTGTAATGTGTAATACAGCTCTTAATCTTTAGGTGATACATGATTATGAGGGGCACGGTGGTGAGAAGGGACGGATGCACTCACACGGTGTTAGGGGCATAAGAAGTCACTATAAAGATATTACAGTATGTTACTTAAGTTCATATGAGAGCGCTGAAAAGAGAATCTTAGTTATTAAAAAACAATAAAATAGTAAAATGAGTAATGTTTGCATAAATGAACGACTAAATTTTATGAGACAGATTTTACTAGTAAGCAAACTTACAATGATGTATTAAACGTGTCAGATATTCTATTCGGTTGAAAGTTGAACATGATAAAATCGCTTTTGATAATCTCAAGTAATCATTATAAAATTTACTTGTGTGGATCTTTAGGACCGCCTCATTAATGTTGGGCTTAGTGACCTTTTGAGCCGAATAGAATGAGAGTATCAAAGTAGCTTTACTACACTAATCAACTAATGAGTAATGACGATTATGGGGCGCACGCTTGACGATAGAACAGGACCTATCTTCTTATCTGCAATCTGCTGCATACAAACTCAAAATCACTACCTCCAATCCAATGTGCTAGCTTGAGTGCAGGCTTATAAGCCAGACTCGACCGTTACTCTTTTTAATCCCAAAAAATCCCTATTGGCTTGTTGCAACTTGCTAAAAAGCTTCATTTTACTTTCCCCCATGCCATGGCCTACCGTGACTTTTTATCCTTTTGGGTTTGTCCCATTTTTATGATATCATAAGATATTTATATTACTGAAATAGTAAAATCCATTCAGAATGAACCCTATTTGTTTCCATATAGTTGTAGTATATAGTATTTTCATTGTTCATGAATCTTTTCAATCTTTATTAAATCTTACAAAAAAATTTAAAATGAATATTAACTTGCCCCTTTTAATTTGGTCGTTTCTGATATGCTAGCCAGCAGTTTGCTCCCTCCACTACACCTTTTCCGAATCCTTGTTTGCTGGAACTCCATCCCCAGCTTTTGTCATCTCCATTTATGACCGCTGTTATTGTTTTATATTAAAAATCCATGTATGTACTTAAAAAAAAAACTATGTAATTTTGTTTTTAAAATGCTATAAGTCTATAACCATCTTTAAAAGGAAAAAGATGTGGAAACAAAAATTAAAATGAAGAGGAAAGAATTAGCTAGGGGGGAGAAAAGTGTGGATATATTCTGATATCTGCAAGTATTTGGTCGTAGGACAGAAATTGAGAAAAATGACATGAAAAATTGTGTATCATATTGTTACATTTTATCTTCCTTAATTTTTGTGGAAAAAAATGGCGTTGAGGTTGATTTGACACATTAAGCACGTTGTCCTTCAATTTCTAAACCAATTTTAAGAGCAATTGAATACTCTCATCTATTGCCAATTGGTACTTCTAGAATGAGACATTTTTAGTTAGTTAGGAATGCATTTCATTATCTATTTATTCAAACTTTTCTCTCCAACAAAACAATTAGAAAAAAAATAAATTACCTTTGTTTATCTTAATTTCTGTCATGCTGAAAATTACGAAAATTTACCCAATTTCTCACTTCATTCTTTCTCTCTTTCTTCTTTCACACAAATTTATTTTGTGCAATAAACAAAGTACTCCTATTATAAGACTATAGGTAAATAATCTACACCAAAAAAAAAAGACTAAGTAAATAAACTTTTTTTTTGATAGTTAAGGAAATATACTTAAAAGGCACCACTGTTGTTCTTATTTGTCTTTTTAAGCATACATGGAAGGTTCTCCCTAATATGCATCACTTCTATAGTGGTGTAATTTTACACCACTTACTTTAACCGGTTATAATAAATCAACACATTAATTTTTTTTAAATAAAATATCATTAAAAATTTGTTATATATTAAATTTCTTTAAAAAAAGATGTATTGATCTGTTATAGTAGGTTAAAAAAGTGGTGTAAAATTGCACCACTTTAAAAGTGGTGCATATTAGAGGCCACCAATATGGAAACAAATAAACTGTCCGAATACCACTTTTCATGTTTACTATTTTACTAAATATTTTATAAGAAAAAAATGCAGAGTATTTTAACAAAAATGTGTAAAAAAAAAGCCCGATCACAGCGGAAGCAGAAATGTGAAAGACTAAGAGGTTAAGATTAAAGAAGAGTTCCAATTATTTCTAGAACTCACATACACATATATCACATGTAAAAAAATAAAATTGAAAAAGCTTGAGCGCCATGATTATAGCATTTCCCCTATGACTGAGGCCAATAAGTTCCACCTTAAAGTCAGTAGATGACGCATCCAAAAAATTAAAGTCGTAAGACAATATATAGACACGCATATACATGAACACGTAATGTTAAAATACAAAATTTTGTGGGAGGAATTAATATATTTTATATATATAGTGTTAAATTATATAAAACACTTGTGAGAGATGAGTATATATTATATATATGATGTTAAATAAGTCTAAAATTCTTGTGGGAGCACTTGCCCCGACCCTAAATTAATCTGTCCATGCTTAAAGTTGACCATCGAGCATGTTTTTTGAGAAGTTAATTTTCATGCACCCTCACACACTTGGTGGTTATTTGATAGTCTGAAAATAAATTTTAAATTTAACTCTAATAAAACTTATACAAATATTTTTGTGCAAATAGACCAATGTATCTTGAAATAATTAGACATCATTTGTTACTAAACTCTTACTATTTCAACACCATATGGAAGAAAAGAATTTAGGATAATGAAAATAACATTTAAGCATTTGTTTTTTATGCGGTTGGGCCCCAAAATAAACGCGTTTTAACTTTATGCCTTTCATACAACTAATAAGTGGCTTATTCGACCCAAAATAAATAAATAAATCTAACAGTAAAAGGCAAATAAAATCTCCCACCAAAGACCTTGCCACTTGCCAGGGCCACATAGTGCTCAGCCTTTCTTCGCCTACTTTTGATTCCTTCCAAAAAGAACACATTGTTTGACTTGGTTAAGGCTAGGGCTGAAGAAGTTTATAATGCTAGAAAATTTGCCCTTTGTTGTACTTGTAATTTAACCCAAAGAAATAAAATAAGGAACTAAAATGCAATAATATGATATGAAAAACTCTAAAATTAAAGAAAAAAGATCACGGTCGTTTTTCAAATTGGCAATAAAAGAATAAAGACTACTTGAAAAAATTGCAACGCAAACAGATTTTTCTCAATATCACCTTGATTAATATCCTAGTATACTCACTCCTCACAAAATAAATATATAAATTAAGGACGTTATATATAAACTTAACAGTGCCCACTAGGGTGGGCAACTTTGTTTTTGGTCCACCGGTGGACCATCACTAATCACCATTGGATCTTAGAATATAAGAATATTCTTTAGATGGATGGTCAAGATTTAATTTCTACTAAAAGGGTAGAATTGTAATACCACCATAATCTTCCCCCTTCCCCATCAGACCTAGAACCACCCTCACCTTCAACCTCCACATCCCTGCCGCCGTGGAACCCAGAACCGAACCAACCAAAAACTCTCCATGATATCAGTCCACTTTCTTCCTCTCCTTCTTCATCTTCTAGAATCCACCAGATTGAATGCTTAATATTCATTTATGGAATCATATAGCTTGAACAAGACCCAGAGACCGTGGAAGCTTTGATCAAAGGCTCTGATTCTGTTGATATTTCTTTTAGAACACAAAATGAAAATAAAATTTATTACGAATTTATAAATTCTTTATACATAACAAAACACAAAAATTGCATAATAGAAGAGGGAAATTTTTGAACTACTACATAGAAAAAAACAAAATAAAAAAACAGAAGCTTGATCTTGATTGAGAATCTCCAGTCTTGCAGTATTGCTCCGATCTGGTTGGGAGATGAGAGGGTTTTAGAAATAGAGTAAAAGAAACAATAGAAAAGAAAAAGGAACAGCAAAAACATACCTCAAATCGATTGCATGTGTGAAAAAATCCTTGTTTCCTCCGATCAAGTAGAAAAGGAGCCACCTTTGGTCCGATCTGGTGGAAAAGGAATCACCTTTGCTCCGATTTGGCGAAGTTGATGACAGGAAGTGACGGGGATGCCGGATTTCAAGGAGAAATGTGAGGTTTTTGATGATTTAAGGGAGGTTGAAGGGTTGGAGAGGGCGGAGTGTGGCAGAGGAGGTTGGTGTAGAAAATAGAGAGCCGAAGAAGAAGAAGAAGAAGAAGAAGAAGAAGAAGAAGAAGAAGAAGAAGAAGAAGAAGAAGAAGAAGAAGAAGAAGAAGAAGAAGAAGAGAGGGGCGGAGGTGGTGGCCGGAGAAGTGCATAAAAGAAAAGAATCGGAGAAGAAAAGGAAGAAAGTGATGGCGGCGGAGAGAGGAGAGCCGCAGAGATGGCCGGAGAAGAGGAAAAAAAAGAAGGTGATGGTGGTGGAGAGCAGAAAAGATCAGAGAGGAGAGGAAGATGGTAAAAACGGCTGGTAGCTAGAGTGGAGGAAGAGTTGAAAATTTTAGGGTTTAATTTTTTTTATATTTTTATCTTGTAAATTACTAAACACACCCTTGGTCCACCCATGGACCAATTCTAAAGTGACCCACCCTAGTGGACACCTAAACTTATAGTGTTACTAACTAGTGTATCTACGAACAACGAACTATGATCCAATATATAGTTTTGATCTCTCTTACTTCAACATCCTAGGCTACATGAAAGTTTTCCGAAAGTCAATTTTTGACTTTCATCTTCACCTCTCATAATGGTGATGTGAGATTTGTTTCATCATAACAATCAATCTTATTAAGATGTTTCCAAAACATCTATATGATTTTTAATACTTTTTTTTACATATATGGGATATATTTGGTTAATTGGGGAAAAAAAGGAACGAGGACAAAGAATAAAAATGCAATTTAGTGTATTTTCCTCCATTTGATTAAGAATAACAAGTGGAAGAATGAATAGTTACATCAATTCTAATCTTTGCATGAAAATCCCTATTAGATTCTAAGATAGATTGACCAAATTGAGAGATCAAACTAGTTTAGTGTACAAATATATTGTGTGTGTACTTCTTTTCTTTCACAGGTAATGATGTTTTAAATAGGTCTAGTAAAGTGCGAAAAGACCGTCTCTCTTTTTTTCCTCCTTTTAAGAGTTTCTCCATTTTTTAGAGGAATTTTCTCCTTTTACATCATGAAAAGTAAGAAGTAATCAATAATAATAATAATAGCTATTGATACTAGCTATTAGTCCAATTTACTCATTGATTCAACAGTAAACACATAAGGAATTCATGAGATGGGATTCTGTTGTATATCAACTGGCATGTAGTGTGGTTCCTTAGATGCAATTTTGGATCTTAATTGCTTCTCTCTAATCTCCACTCTTCAGTGTAGTAGGGACAGTTAGATTAGTTAAACATGTTATGATTCAGAATGTTGCCCCATCATCCATAAACAAAAAAGTATCTGAACCCCATTTTGCTAACATGCATCCAAGTGACCCCAATTTAAAAGTGTTACTTTTTTAATTTTCTGTTTTAATTAAAAAGTATTACTTATATTATATTTTATTCACGATCATTGCCGTGTGCATGATCTTCAAACTGAGACAGTTATCATAAAGAGTGGGCCTCCAGAATTACAACTAGAAGAAATTATTACTGATTAGTGGGCCTGTCTTTTTTTTATATATACATACTTATAGATACTAGTAGACAAAATTGTTGTTCCTTCTCGACAAAGGCTTCTATTCCCATCAACTTTAATTTCATCCTCTTATTCACCTCCAATGGATTCTCAAATAAAATAAAGAAACATGTGTAATTTTAAATTAATTAATCAACTAAAAATTATTATTGAGTTAAAAAACTCCATACATTAGGTATTATTAATAATTGTTAATGCAATATATGATAAAAAAAGATGAATTGTTAAATATGAATTGTCCTTTTGTTTATTGTTTTCAAAAGCAGAGATCAAGATAACAACTTTCTTCTAGTCCCCTTTCAGATTAGGTTTGTTATCATCGGTCGGAACCCTCCTACTTACAAAGGTTATTTTTGTATATTTAATTGTAAAATAGTATAATTTTGAGTTGAATAAAAGTACTATGGACAACAAAATTATTTTTATAAAGTATTTAACGCATATGCATTTACAGGAACTTAAACTAAAACATTAACTTAAGTTAGAACAGACCTATAGGCTAGTGGTTCCTAGTTGCAAAGTTGCATACCTATTTCCAATTTTCACATAAACTTAAACCCTAAAAATGTCACTATCAATTTGAATGCTAATTTACCATATTGTGATCCAACTGAGTCCAGGTTGGACACATACTTATATTAATTAAATTTGATGGTTGGTAGTACATGATTTTGATTAATTCCTAGTACTCTTTTCAAAGAGTTCTTAAACTGCTGCTGACTTAAATAATTATCTACAACAGGAATTTATAGTCTAGTAATTAATAGTATAAATCTTACTCTTATGATCGAGCCTCGTGACAATAACTTCTCATAGGTTTGATACCTCATTTTAGTCCTAGGTTGCAATTAGGACAACGAGGCTTAAGTCTTAACCATTGTTGGTCATTAGACATTAATTGACTTCTCACACCAGCGATTTTTTTTCTATTATATTAATTATTTTATTGGGTAAAAATATGATAATTAATTGGAACTCCACCAACTGTTATAAGTAGTTACAACGAAATTAAATACTAGTACTCGACCATGAGTATATCACATTATCACCCCACGAAACATGAGATTTCCGATTGTCAATTCCCAAAGTTATCATTATTTGAATAACTGAATGAAAATATAAATTTAATTGAAGAATATTGAACTAAAATCTCAGGTATAGCAATGAGATTCAAATAATCAACACACTAATTAATGAACTAAACACACTCATCTACTGTTCCGACAAAGACCTGAGGCAAAATTACTCAATTGACGATAGAGAGTAGTTGAGATATCATTTATCTGACATATAAAACCCACCCATAAACAAATCATGTATGGTAATCAACATACACCTCGAGAACCCTAACTTTATAACCCTTTATTCTCACACCCAGCTCCTCCAAACACTGAATTGAGCGTTGAAGTCTCTTTACAGGTTCCGTCACTGGTAGCGCAAGAGCGGTCAAAATTGAATAATAGAAGACATCGACGTATATAAAGAAACTCACTCTACCATCCACGGTTCCCAAAAAGATGAAAACATCAAATTTAAGGGTGATTGATCGGATTTGACACGATCATGATCCTTTCAATCCTCCCCCTATCAAATTTAATTCACTTCCATAAATTGACAAATCTTTAAAATTTGATTTGTTGAAAGTGTACAAAATCTGTATATTTTACTCAAAATTTTAAATTGTGTTGCAGAAGAAGTACATGTTAACTGAGTTCCTATATATCCATAGAGAAGGACCTAAGCTGACAAATGGGGAATTTTGTGAAGGTATCTTCTGGTAGAAGTTTTCTTGCCGGTTACCATATGTCCTGATGAAAGGACTTCCACATGCTAGTGGTTACTCATTATATGTACTCTTATAAATTTTCCTCCTTTCCCTTTTTCAATTGCATGTTATCATGAGATGGCTGCTTACAACGTTCTTCTAACTGCCATGTTAAAATATTCTTTCCCATTTGTTGCTACTATGTTTCTTGTTTTGACCAGAACAGCAAAAAAACATCCATGTTCTACTTCTATATTATGCTACTATGTAATAATTTATGAATCAAACAAACTGATATATTAAAGCAGCAAGCAGTGTCTATTCTTCCTTTGGGGGGTCCCAAACCATATGCTACTTTCTTTAGTCTTTCCAACAATCTTCCTCTTTACGCGCCACAGCACGTGCTAGCACAGATTTTGACTCATAAAAGAAAAAAATATCATGAATAGAGAGTGAGATATCAGGGATGTGCACCTTCATGTTCAACTGGGTCATCATCTTCTTGATTGGTGTGTGTGATCAGCGGTGGGATCACCTTTACAACTAATCTCAGAACAAGAAAGGAGAATAAGTCCAAGAAGAAAAAGAAAAATGTTTCTTGTACATACATTCTTGGCGACCATACAATAAACATAATTAGTAGCAGCTTTTAACCTTAAAAACTGCCACTAATATGTGTGTTTCTTGTATGTAAAAAAAAATGTATGTCACATATAAGAACCTAAGAAAAAGATCTCATTTGAAAGTGGGAAGTGGTCAAGTTTTTCTTCTTTGATTTTTCAAGTTGTGTAGCTGTCAAGTGTGATAACTAATAAAGTGAGGGCCAACATGGTTGGGTTTTTGAGTGACATAGGAGAAATAGAAGCACAGCTACAAGTTACTTGATATTTTTGCACCTAAACTCACTTAGTTTTTTTAATAAAAGTTTAATCTTAAAAGAGGTTACTAAGCAAAACATGCTTTAGAGGACAAAACCATTGTAATGGTTGAAATTTTTCATCTTACTGGAAAACTATGTGATTTAAAAAGAAGAAGAAACATTTGGGCTGAATGAAACACAGAACGATTTGTGCTTGTGCAACTTGCCTTCATTTTAAACTGGGCTTCTTGGTCCAAAACACTGGGCTTCATCTTTGTAAAACTTATCTAGAATATTGGGCTTATCCCAAACGGGTCCCAGGAGATGAGCCCAAAACTACAGAAATAGAGTAATGAAGATTAGCGAACTAAAGTAAGTATGATTTTTTTTTTTTTTGAAATGAAGTAAGTATGATGATTTAACTTAAACTTTGTTTAGAGTTATTTAAACAACTTCATTGACCAAAAAAAAAAAGAGTTATTTAAACAACTTTAAATAATGTTTTGTTCACATTTCCTTTTCACCCCTCACAAATAAATAGAAAGAAAAATGAAATGGGAATGAAACCAGAAGAAAAAAAAAATAATCAGGTGGCAGTAAGAAAAACTAAAAAAAAAAAAAAAAAAAAAAAAAACCGAAAGAGAGAGAGAGCAGTGTTTGAATCTAAACGTGTGCTTTGCATTGTGATCTTATCACTCTTTGGTTTGATAATTTACGTTTTCCGATTTGCTTCGTGAAATCGTTGATCGGAGAGTTTTTCCGATCGCCATGGCCGTCGACATTCAAACATTGGAAGACAGGTACACTACTCCTTTTTTCCTCTTTTTCGAATTACATTTGCTTAGTTTCACTAATTCCTTCTTCATTTTCATTGAATTGGACGTTGCTTCTTGTGATCGGGAACTTAATTGTATGATTATGGCAAAATTTTCAATGTTTGATTAAATTCGTTTTGATCAAGGGAAATAAGCTAGTTTATGCATGGGGGTTTCGTTTTGATCATTGTTGATACTGATAGTATTTGCGTTTTTCTGTATTTTTTACTCCATTGATTCTAATAGTGTTTTTGGTTCTACTGTTGTTCTAGGTATATTGGTTTTTGCAGGAGTCATGGTGCTTCTCCTAGCCCTGCTATTTTGTCAAGCTTCTACAAGGTCCGTCCGTTGTTTTATTCCGTCGTCTCTGTTATATTCAAACATACCTATTTGCATTTGCGCGTGTTCTGCTAAATAGTGACAAGAGATTCATACTTACTTGAGTTCCATCAATTTTTAGTCTCAACCAATTTGTATTTGTATTCCAATTTCCAAAGTGTACATGTTGTTCCCATGTATTTCATTTGTACTTTATATCCTTTTTATTAGTAAGAAGCTAAAGCTAATCATGATTGTGCAGGCTGAGGTCAAAAAATCCCGTCAAGAGCTGTGCGTCCTGGAAATTGTAATTGATGACATCTGTGATTTTGATTTTGCTCCACTTCTTGACACGTGCATGAACCTTGATGCTTCTGAAATAGAAGCTGTTGATGTACGTAATGAATCATCATGTCTATTAAATGGAGAATGTGCATTTTCATTGCTGCGTGCTATTAATCAAAAGCTTCGAGTAGTCGAACTGCAGGACGTGTCATTTGGAAATGACTTCTTACGGTATATTATAGTGCTTGTCCTGGATTATCTTTGTACAAATGATGATGTAATATCTGAATGTCCAATCACCTCTATCCCCACCTATTCAATTTTGAGATGGTAATATGGACTTTCTAGCCACTGGAATTCTGGCAATTCAGAATATTCAACAATCTTCATTTTACTGAATTTTGGAGATAGGTTTTTAAGCCATTTGATAAAAACCTTCCCAAGATGTTTTTATATCGATGGGGCTGTGACATTATTGCATTGCTACTGGCTCTTTTGTCACTAAGCTTTGGTATTAACAGTTGCCAATTTACGTAATTTACTTGATGTGCTTCATTCTTTTCGATGATATCTTAGTCAGTTGGTTTAACTGTTTACCTGAAATTTTTAAACATGGGTGGATCATTCATTATTGGGAGAACATGCCTCGACAGAATCACTTTCTTGTGCATTAGGTTTGCATTGCTTATCTTTTTTTCATGACTAATGTTGGGTTTTAACATTAGGGATATCTCGCAAAGGGGTTTGGCATGCCAAGTGTTAACATTGAGGTCATCGCGTTTCCGGAAGCTGAACTTGATGGGCGAGTTCATGCACATGCACACACTTAATCTTGATTTCAGTTCTTCCCTCACTAGTTTTGATGAGGACTGTTTTAATTGCATGCCCAATCTAAGGTGTCTCTCAATGTGCGAAACACGGATTACAAATCTTTGGACAACTGTTGCAGCTCTATCTAAGCTCCCTTCTTTGGTTGAGCTAAGGTTTCAATATTGGCAGTATTGTAGTGATTCTGGGTCATCTTTTAACTTATCCAGTGGGAATTCAGATAGCACTGCTGATTTTAATCTGCTTGAAAGAGTTCCTTTTGTTGGTGAATTCTGCACCGATACAAGGGAACTGACAGATCCTAATGCTGAAGACCCACTGAGAAATTTTTACTCATTTGGTGAAGAAGCTATAGATCATGATATTCAAAGCATGGTTGAGGATTCATCAGATGATAGTGAAATTGGTTGTACTAGGCATCATCATAGATCCTGGTTGTCAGATGTGTTTCCTGGATGGAATTTACAAGTGCCTCTTCAGAATGAGGTAGTCAACTTAACATTTTTTCTTCCTGCAAATAAATTTCCTCCTGAGTGGTATCAACTATCAATAACAAAACAACATTGGCAAATCTACATCTCTCTCTCTCTCTCTCGCTAAGATATTGTTCATTGTTGTAGTTTATTGTAAATAATATACTTTTAATCCTTGAAAAGATATTAATTTGGATTCTAAAATAAGCTTGAATGTTTTAAGTTTAGACTTGGGATGGTATGGTGCCATCTTGCATCTTGTATTATTTTTTAAAATATTTAATTATGGTTATGACCATAGCATGGATGCTGAGGGGGTCTTGTTAATCATAAGTATTATTGCTGTTTGTTTTGCCTTTTTCCATTTTGTTCTTACTGTCGTGTTGCATTTTGGAAGTCTAATAAATGGCATTTTGGAAGTCTAAACAAAAGTGAAATGCTTACTATTGAAATGCATATAAGTGACTCAGCTTATTGTATAATTTCTTATGTCCACAGTATCCAAGTTCTAACTTCAAAATCCTCTTTGATCTTTAATTTTGGCAGTTCACATTACGGAATGAAGATGAAGAAGATTCATCACAAGGTTCTTTTACAGGCCATATTGCTGATGTTTCTATGAAGTATATGTCTCGTCATGCATCACCAATATGTCATGAGAAACATTACAGAGAATTCATGATAGCTTCACTGCCAAATCTGAAAAATTTAGATAACGTGCCCATCAGAAAAACTGACAAGGAAAGGGCTACTGGAATATTTTCTGAATACTTTGAATATCTTCCATACAGATGGAAGCACAAAGAGAGTGTTGTAAGTATCTTACAGAAACGAGAAATAAAATCAGGCCACATTAAGGTGCAATCTTCTAAGCGTAGCCCACCGTATCCTTCCGGAAATTCCCAATATTTTTATACGAGGTCTCTTTCTGCTGCTAAATTGGGGTCTTCAACTTGGCCCTTTTTGCATCCCCTTTCTCTATTAGGATGTGATTTGGGTAAGGGTTTTCGTCCAAGGCAGTTTGAGTATCACCCATCTGACTCCAGCTTGATGGTCTTTGGAACTTTAGATGGTGAAGTAGTTGTGATCAATCATGAGAATGAACATATTGTGAGTTATATTCCATCACTTGGAGCAATGAATAGTGTCTTGGGTCTCTGTTGGCTCAAGAAATATCCCTCAAAGGTACGTTGCATGAAAAGACATTCGGTATAAATGGCATTTACCATGGTTTCTATGTGGTGAATACTAGCTTCTAGATATTTTTTTTTGTAGTTATTGAAGTGATTGTCCTAGAATGCTTCATCAACTAACAGAATCTGTCACATAGCTTGGTAGGGTCCAAAGTAGTTTAATGAGAGATGGCATTTTGTGATTTTCTCCAACAATGCTAGAACAACCTTGCCAGCCATAAGGATAATTAGTATTTTTACTGTTGTTAGTATGGATATAAAGATTATATATTGAAGGAAGGCATCAGTTTTAGGAAGTATTTCATATTTCCATTCTGTATAGTTAGTTTTAGAGCATTTGTTCCTCCAGTTATATTAGTTTGAATGGCAATTTCTGATGCTGTTCTTTTTTCCTTGTTGCATGACACAGCTTATAGCAGGTTCAGACAATGGTTCCCTGAAATTGTATGATATCCACCAAGTTCCAAGAAAAATTACTAGCATATATGGGAATTCTGGTTGTGTTACCTTCGATGAATTTGACCAGTTGACATCAGTTCATGTTAATGCTACGGACGAACTATTTCTTGCAAGTGGTTACTCAAAAAATGTTGCGTTGTATGACATCAACAGTGGAAAGCGCTTGCAAGTGTTCACAGATATGCATCAAGGGCATATTAATGTAGTTAAGTTTGCAAATCATTCCCCATCAATTTTTGCCACTTCATCTTTTGATCAGGATGTCAAGATGTGGGACTTGAGACAGAAACCAATACACCCTTGCTTCACTGCTTCAAGCTCTAAAGGAAATGTGATGGTTTGCTTTTCTCCAGATGACCAATATATTCTTGCATCAGCAGTTGATAATGAGGTAACTTTTACTCAGTAGTGTGGTTAGTTACTCGTCACTGCATTCTTAGTGTAATTGCTAGAATAGGCTTTGCATATCATGAAATCTGCTTTAGCTTTTAAGCTATGAACGGTCTCCATTAGATTTTTGTTATCTATGTACAATAATTTGAATTAATTGCCTATATTCTTGTATTTCTTTTTGTTTGAACAACTTTATCTTGAATAAACATTTTTAGTATTCAGACTAATATTTAAACTTTAACAGGTTAGACAATTTCTGGCTGTTGATGGTAGGCTTCACTTAGTTTTCGATATAGCTCCCACCGAGAGTTCTCAAAATTACACCCGTTCTTATTACATGAATGGGAGGGACTACATTATAAGTGGGAGTTGTGATGAACACATCGTCCGTATTTGCTGTGCTCAAACAGGGAGGCGCCTGAGAGATATTTCCCTGGAGGTACATCATTCATATAATTTATGTACTTTACTGGCTGGGCCAGATTTGTGTAGTAAGTTATATAACGTGAGAGGGAGGGATATGGAGAGAGACTGAGAAAGTAACAAATCTCCCAAAAGGGGGGCAGAGTAAATTCCGTATTCCATAGAAGTAATTTATAACAGGGCTGCACCGCACCCTCTGTGAAGGCTGTCTGCAGTTTCCTGCCTTGCCTGTATGATTATATTTACTCATATTTTTCTATCAAACGAGTCATGTATCAAAATCCAGCATGGAGAGGAACACAAATGATTGATGTATGCTTATTATGCTTTCATGTCATGGAATCATTGATCCATTGTGTTAACATCAATTGTTTACTTGTATGCAGGGAAGAAGTTTAGGAAGTTCCATGTTTGTTCAATCTTTGAGGGGTGACCCTTTCCGGGTAAGTTATGTTCAGCTCTTTCTCTTGGTAAAAAAAAAAGGCCAACCCTAGATAGCAGCCTAATAGGGAAGTGAACAATATGTTACTTTATAGGGTGGGATACTTGTACTTTGTAAATGTTTTTTGGAAGGCAGGAAATAGTTGCTTTATATTTTTTATCTCTACGAGTAAACACATTTCTTTAGCCTAATGTAATTCTTCTTCCCTTTACTATGATTCTATGAACAAAATTTAGTACCACAACGCTTACTTAATTTGACTTCTTGTTTCTTTCGAATGTGTTGTATGCAGGATTTCAACATGAGTGTGTTAGCAGCCTACATGCGGCCAGGCTCCAAGTCTGAAATTGTTAAGGTTTGTAACCTTTGTCCTTATATGCATATCATTCAAAAGCATCACAATCTTAATGGTATGTTAATTGCTGTGTTAGTTCTCTTTTACATGTCGTGTAGATGCTAGCACTTAACTTTTCTTAGTAAAAGTAATAACAAAAAATTAATAAAAAAGGGTACGCTATTCATATTTTTGTTGAGTTTTGATTTATGTTTGTTTTTGCAGGTCAATTTACTAGCATCTAGTGGTGATGCAGAAGATGACTCTGATGACCAGCGCCCTTGCCTGTCCCACAGTATGGGAGCTTGATGTGCGACTTTGTATGTATTATTATGCAGAAGTGACTTTCAACTTGTGTTCTGTAGAATTATGATCACAATTTTGGTTAATAATTAGTTCAGCTGAGGTTAACCTTACTGGTAATGTAAATCCAATCCAACTAGTGTAAAATAAAAGGCATCTCTGTAATGACTCAGAAGTTGCAGTGACCACAAACAGGTGTTTGTGAAACCTACTTTTGTATGGTAATATATGAGATGATATGATGAAGAAGCTGAATATGTGGTGTGGCTGTTATTTGTTTTAGCATGAAAAAATGGAGCTAAATTGACCATTATTTGTCTCTTAACTCCTAAAGCCTAAAGGAATCTCAGAGCCTGTTTCCATTCCATCTAAGATCATAAAATTAAAATAGAAATAAATCACTTAATATACTTAATTTCAAAACAATCAAAATGTAAATGGCTTTATTTCATTGGTTGAGTTGAGAAGATGGTATTTACTACTTAGTCTTGTGACAAGAGGTGGAGCGAGGTAAAAAAGAACTTGAGAATATAGTTAAAAACGATCAATGTCTTATAATTAGAATTTTGATTATATGTAATGGTGTAGTGTTATGTATATAGTCGACCTCACTTAGTGTGATAAAAGTAGTGACTGAGTGTTGAATAGGTAGAAATGCAGTTCCTATTCTATTATGGAAGAGGTGCCTATGTACTTCCTTTCACTATTTCTCTCTTGCCATCACAATCTACATCAAAAGTCACGTCTATCACTTATTTTGCTTTCTATCTCAAGCTATACAAATCATTTTTCTTCCCACAAATATCAATGCACCATTGAGATATACACACTCACACAGAGTAATGGTTACAAGCACAAAAGGACGAAGGCAAAGGAAGGAACTAGAAGGGTTGGTAGGTGCATGCAGAAACCTCGTGTGTGGAGACCCTGAACCATTGCTTGCTGTCTCATCCTGTCTCGTACAAGCCACCGACTCTACCAATATTCTATTGCATCCGACAAGTGACCCTTCTGCTTTACATATTATTTTACCATCACCAACTCTGCATGTTAAGGCTACACCCAACTTTAACTGCACCATTTTTCAAGCCTTCTCGACTATAAATACATACTTACTCTTGCTAGTGCTTGCTACTTCACAAGCTCCTTCTTGAAAAACATACAATTAGCAACTCCCAAAAGCGAAGATGAAGCTTCCCTTTGCAACAATGCTACTCTGTTCCCTTCTTCTTAGCTCCTCTTTCTTGGAGCTAGCCATTGCCTATCAAGATTCACGTAAGATCGATTTTCTTTACCTATTATGAAATATGTGCATGTTCTGAAAATCCTTTTCTAAAGTGTCATAATCAATTTTGGGGGAGAAACTTAACATTCTGTGAGTGGTTTCTGTATTTGATTTTGATATTTTTGAACTCAGCACTTTGATGGGTATATATTCTGATGTTATTTATATTAATTTTCCTAATGTAAATGACAGCGGATTGCAGCAAAAAATGCTCAGATAGGTGCTCTGTGGCACAAGTTCAAGACAGGTGCCTCAAGTACTGCGGAATTTGCTGCCAAGAGTGCAAGTGTGTTCCTTCTGGGACATATGGGAACAAGCACGAATGCCCTTGCTACAGGGACAAGCTTAACAACAAGGGCAAGCCCAAATGCCCTTGAACCAGAGAATCCATGCATGCATGTGTATTTTGCTGTTCTGTTTAGGAGTTCACTGAGTTATTTAATTAGTGTTATCATTATGCCAATTTCCAAATAATGTATGTTAGTTGTTAGATCTGAAGAGGAATAAATTTGACATCAGTCAACGATAGAGCATTTCTGAGTTTGACTATTGATCCAGTCAGTGTTCTCCAACTTTCACACAAAAATTAAACAAGGGTTTATGAGTTGCATATTGTGAGTACCTAGGATTCTCCATCCCTAAAATTCTGAGTTCAAAATTTATTGAAAACACCTGATAAGCCGCACTTGCACACATGTGACATGTCAGTCACTTCTTTTTTATCAAAGCATGTTCATAAATGAAGATCCTTTCTCGTTTGTCAGCTTCTTCCCTATCTCACCGATAAAACCATATCATGTAAGCATGAATATGATAATTACAATAATCTTATATGATCTCATATGAGTGACTTTTAAAAGACATGACATAATTCTCAAACAACTCTTTGTTAACTAATCTGCAACTAATTAATTTGATCAGAAGGAAGAAAAGCTGTGCTACCACACGATCTCTTTGGCTCAAAAGGATATCGATTCTCCTCTTTGACTAGAATCCAAGCAGCATATAAAGTACTCCCTTATTCTTCTGCTTTTCCATATACTGGCTTAAATCGTATGATCTAGCACTGGATATGTTTTTGGCTTTTTCCTTGGTGACGGAAATACATCTGTCACAAAAACCTGATGTATATTATAAGTGTGCATCTTCTCTAAGTGGACACTTATTCTAAAACGGAGAGAGTAATATAAAAGGATTTAGTGTCGGAAGATGGAGCGAGAAGTCATCCGTCTAACAGATATTATTCCGTCACCAAGAAAGAAAGTAAAAAAATAGGGTATCCCCTCAATAAATTAATTCAAGGGTTAATTCCCTCAGTTTATAAGTGAATTTGATTTAAGTCTCTCTGACGAAAAATGATGTTTAGTGGCAGTAAAAAATCGCCAATAATTGTATAATTAACCGTCACTAAATGTCATTTTTCGTCAGAGGGACTAAAATCAAACTTGCTTAAAAACTCAGAGACTAATTTAACCATTAACCTTTAATTCAATGTCCCTAAATGAGAGTTAGGGGACATGTAGGTTAGGTGGGGGAGCTGCAGGGATCAATCCTAAGCGGGTGCAATTTATCTTTCAAATGTACCAAAAAAATAAAAAATAAAAAAATTAATTCAATTGAGACGGTGTCGTATCGACCTTCACGTTCATCGCTTTGATACATTTTTGAATTTTTATTGAAGAACAGAGCGAGGGAGAGAAAGAGAGAGATCTGGGAGTGAAAGAAAGAAAGATGGATAAGGGAAAGATCCAAGAGGTGATCGAGAAGCAAGTCCTCACGGTGGTTCAAGCCGTCGAGGACAAGATCGACGATGAGATCTCCGCCCTCGACCGCCTCGACTCCGACGATCTCGAATCCCTCCGTGAGCGCCGCCTTCACCAGATGAAAAAGATGGCCGAGAAGCGTAACCGTTGGATCTCCCTCGGACACGGCGATTACTCCGAGCTTCCCTCCGAGAAAGACTTCTTCTCCGTTGTCAAGGCCAGTGATCGCGTCGTCTGCCATTTCTTCCGCGAAAATTGGCCCTGCAAGGTAGAATTTCAATCCCTAATTTGAAATCAAATTCATAATTGCGATGCGTTTTACCTAATTTGCTTAGCTTCATGATTATGCTGGAAAATTAGTTGCGGAAGCTGATTAGATATGGTTTCTGAAAGTTTTCAGAGGTGTTTGTTCATTGAAATCAGAAATTGCACCTTAAGATAGCACAAATATGACATTGAATTCATACTTAGGAAGAGTTTCCTTTTGAAATTTCTGTTTACCATGTGATAATGCAAAAGTGGAAGGGAATGTACATGGAGAAAATTGTTTATCTATATGCAGTTGGCAGTGGCAAGATAGAAGCCATGAAAGACGCATCGAGTTGTTTCGTTTAGTTTTATCATTGTAGAAGACTCAGCTACATTTGCCACAATTTTAATTTCAATTCAGCAAGTACTAAAATTGATAATAACCTGTAATGTTCACAATTTCAGTGTTTTTCTAACATTGATATCATTTCTATATAAAATTTAAAGGTAGTAGTCTATTGAAAAACATTGATAACATTGATACATGTGCCACAATTTGAATTTTAGTCTCACTAATAGCGTTCACAAATTTGGCGTTTTCTTATTGAGAAGGTGTTTAATTTGCAGGTTGCAGACAAGCATTTAGGCGTGTTGGCAAAGCAGCATATCGAAACTCGTTTTGTGAAGATTAATGCTGAAAAAAGTCCGTTTTTGGCTGAGAAGCTCAAGATCACTGTTCTTCCAACTCTTGCCCTCATAAAGAATGCCAAAGTGGATGATTATGTGGTATGTGCATAAAGGGCACCATTGTCAGTGAAGTTGATACGTATTACTTACCAGAAATGTTATGTTTGGCAGGTTTCTCCTTTTTATTTAAGTAGATTTAGAATCATCAATATGATAATGGTTTCTGTTTTAGGTGGGATTTGATGAACTTGGTGGAACTGATGATTTTAGCACCGAGGATTTGGAAGAAAGATTAGCTAAAGCTCAAGTCATCTTTTTGGAGGGTGAATCATCAATTCATCAAGCAAGGTCCACTGCACAATCCAAAAGAAGTGTTCGGCAGGCCACAAGGGCAGATTCATCAGATTCAGAGTAACTTTAACTTGCTTGATGAGTTTTATTTATGTTGCTCTCCTGGAAAAAATGAGCATCTAGGTCATACTATAATTGTAGTCTTCTTGACTACCTTGTGTGTAATCTTCTAAGATTTGATATCATGATTCTAGATCTGATTCTAGAAGATCTAGTGTTTCTAGCAGTGGCTATTACTGTTGCGAAGATCATCATTTTTGCTGAAATATTTTTGAGAAAATCATCTGCTTGTACTAAATGATGTTAGTCATTGTGAGTAATTCTACAAGGTTTGAGATTGACACAATCTTTATCGTGTTTGTGTTTTGCAAATATGTTTATGCTAAGTGGTACTTTACATTATTCTTTCAAATATAGCAACTTAAGATTCATAATTATTCCATTATTCCTTTAGTGAAGCGAATGAATAAGGGCTAGATCTTAAAGATATTAGTGGAGCAACAAGTTTTCTTAGAGATTTTTTAATGGCAAATTGTTTGACTTGTAATTTCATATCAAGATTAGGATCAGATTATTTTATACTTGGAAGTAAAACACAACTCTTTTTTGTTGACAACTCTCTACAGGTGCAGTTGTGAAACCTCGTTTATTATTTCGTGATTAAATGTGAAATCAGATAATAAAACTAATATCTTCTCAAATCAAATAGGGGCTGAAATTAATGTTCCCTTCCAATATAACCAAATACTCTTTGATGGGCTTCTATGATTTGAAAATGTATTTTTTTTTTGTTACAAAGGAAAATATTTGAAAATGTATATATAAATCATTAATTAAATCTCACGTTCTTACAAAGAAAATAAAATCAAAATGCGTTTTGAATTATATCCACTTCTTTCATGCATTTTCATTAACAAAATTATTGGTCTAGAGTTACTTATCCCTTGCATTCTTCTATCTAGTAACAGCTCACTGATTGACAATGGCTTGGTGCTTTCATATGCTTCGCCAATCCAGTCAATGTAAGATAAATGCCCTCAATTTGAGGATGAGACAAATAGCCAACAAGAAATTCATGTACAACTCCATCCACACTAATCCAGCTACTTCCTGGCTGCTTCTTGATGCCCTTCTCTCTCATTTCCAACCGCAGTGCTGAGACATCATTCCATTGCCTATCAGAAGCAAGTGCATTAGCTAACATAACATAGCCTCCAGAACTAGTTGGGTCTACTTCAACAAGCCTCTTCGAAACCTCTTGAGCCAACTCAACTCTAGAGTGGAGCAAACAACCTCCAAGCAGAGCACCCCAGACAAAATTGTTAGGCTTGAAAGGCATGGAAGTCACAACTTCAATAGCTTCTTCAATGCATCCCACTCTTGCAAGGAGATCAATGTAACAAGCATAATGTTCCAATGTAAGAGAAGTGGAAAAGCTCATGTCTCTGAAAATCTGACGTCCTCTCTCCAAGAACCCAGAGTGACTGCATGCACTCAGAGCACCAAGAAATGTTCCAGCATTGGGTTGCAAGCCAAATTCTGGCATTTTGTAGAAGAGTCTCAATGCATCCTCTCCTTCACCGTTTACAGCAAGACCCATGATCATTGCATTAAACAAGACAACATCTTTGGAGACTGCATGCTCAAAAACTTCCTTTGCCCTATCCAATCTGCCACATTTAGAATACATGTCAATTAAAGATGTCGCCAGAATTTGGTTTGAACCAATGTTACCTTTATGTCCTATGGATATAAGGTATTCATGAACCCATTTGCCAAGACTCAAATCACCAATTTGAGCACAGGCTGACAGGACACTAACCATTGTAACGTGGTTAGGTCTAGTGGTTCCTTCTTTTACCATAATCCGAAAAAGACTTAAACCCTCCACAGGGCAACCATCCTGAACATATGCACTTATCATAGCATTCCAAGGAACCACACCTCTTTTTCCTGCAGCAGAAATTCGGTCAAACCTTTCTCTACTCTTCTCAACATTCCCCCATTTCCCAAACAAATAGACTAAAACCGTGTTAACCGAATCATGACAGCTTTCTCCATTACTCGTGCTATCATCAATCAATTCTGAAAGAAAGTAAACCCATCTCTCAATTTTTGATATCTCAAGGCTAGAGCAAGCTGATAAAACACTAACCATGGTATCATTTTGGGGACGCAAGTTCTGCCTAACCATCATGTGGAAAAGCTGCAAAACCTCCTCACCATGACCAGACTGAGCATAACCAGTGATCAAAGAAGTCCAGCATGTAACTTCACTTCTATCAGGAATTTCATCAAACACTTTACGTGCAAACACCACATTACGAAAGCCTCTAGCATACACTGCAACCAACCCATTACTAACAGAAGGGTCATTGAGATAACCCATCTTCTGAATGTGGGCATGAACCTGTTCAGCACAACGAGCATCTTTGGACCGAAAGCAAACCTTAAGGAGAAAAGAGAAGGTGAAGTCATTGGGTGCAAGTACACGGTGCTTCAAATCGTTGAACAGTGAGAAGACATGGGAAACGTGACCCTGTTCAGCGAGGACTCTGATGATGGCGTTGAAAGGGAAGATGTTTGGATTGTGTAGATAGTGAAAGACCCTGAGAGCAATGCGAGGTGGGTAGTGGCCAATGAGGCGCGTAGCGAGGAGATTGTCTTGGTGTGCGCCGAGTTGGAAAATGCGTGCATGGATTTGGAGAAGATGAGAACGCGGAATGTGGCCCTGTAAGAGGTTTGTGAAGGTGGTAGGAGTGTGATCAACTATGGAACACGAAGAGCGAAAGGGAAGAAGATAGCAATGTTTGAACTTCTGGGTGAAGTGAAGAGACAATGGAAGCATGTCTCTTTGGTGTCCGACAATTATCAATGGAACATAGTCCTTATAAATAGAGCGGGAATTGGGTTCTTCACCCCCAGCTAGGATTGTTCATGGTTCGGTTCTTTGCTTGAACCGAACCGAACCGAACCTGAACCAAAATTTTGGTTCGAGAGAACCGAACCGAACCGATATAGTATGGTTCGAACCGAACCGAACCGGTTACAAATTTTGGTTAACCAGTTCGGTAAAATATGCATATTTATAGATGGTTCGAACCGAACTGAACCGATATACTATGGTTCGAACCGAACCGAACCTGAATTGGTAGTTGATATTTTGGTTCGGTTACCGAACCGGTTTTTCAATTTAGGTTCGAGTTCGGTTCGGTTCTTAAACGGTTCGGTTTTCGGTTCGGTTATTGGTTAGCTTCGGTTCTCAGAGAACCATGAACAGTCCTACCCCCAGCTATTGGGCTTGGCACCCTACTTTATTCAATACAAGATTTAAAGTTCCATGTCAATATGAGATTTAAAATTTCATATTTGTTTTAGTATGCAATGAATAGTTGAAAATGTGCCACACATGTTCAGTACAATTTTTTAAGTTTCGTATTGAATACGGAACTTTAAATCTCGTATTGAATAAAGTGGGGTGTCAAGCTTAATAGGTGGGGTGGCAAACTCAATTCCCAAATAGAGACATTGAATGGGCGAGACTAAGTTCGACATACATGTTAAGCGGCGGTTTCCTTTTTTTTATGCATCGGAAAAATAAATTGCACCTGCTAAGAATCGAACCCTAGAGTCTAGACCTCCCCCTACCCAACTCATATGTCTCATAGCACCTACAACTTAAACTATCATACGAGGACTAAGCGGCGGTTTCCAACACGATTAAATGTTTTTTTTTCTTTAAAATACATAGTAGATTGTGGTGATTAAAAACTATTATAATTTATAATTTATAATTGTCGTAAATTTTGTATGTCAATTAATCATCTTATTGCAACAATAATTACGAGTGTAGCTTTTCCGATCTATAAAAAAAATTAGAAGTGTAATTGGATTGGGGCAGGTCGGGTTGAATATGAAGTACTTATAAGTTCAGACCAATTGAAAAGCCTCGAGTTGGGTTGATTCGGTTTTTTCATCTTTGTCTTTGGGATTCAGGTTGGTTTAGATTGAGTGATAGGATTTAAATAAAATAATTCATTTTTACAAACTCTGCACTAAATTTAAAATTAAATATTAAAAAAACAACATGATAAATCAAACAAAATCAGAATTAAGCATTTATTTAAAGACTAATATAATATTTTCCACTTTTAATTGAAATAATCAACAATATCTTTAATTAATATTTTTCTCATGGACAGTTGTCCAATTTTCATATTTATAATATTTTTTAATATTTTATTGTTGGTTAAAAGAATTATATTGTTTATTACTTTTTCTTGAAATAACAAATTATTAATATCATTGATTAATATTTTGCAGAGAAAGTAGTTTCTTAATTTCATATTTTGATTATTTTTGTAGTATTTTTATTTGTTTAAGAATACTAGAATAGTATTATATTATCGCTTTTGACTGAAATAAAAAATAGATTCATTCATTAATATTTCATTATGGAAAGTAGTTTTAATGTTTCATTTTCAAATAATTTTTTGTATTTTTTCTCTTTAAGACTAATATAATATCTATCACGTTTGACTGAAATAAACAATTATATCCTTTATTAATATCTTGTCATGGAAAGTGGTTTCAATATTTATTATCTAAATTATATTTTAGAATATTTTAAGACTAATATATTGATAATGTAGATAACGATTGAATAAATTAAAGATTTTAATTTCTTAAATAAGCAAATATTATTGATCATGTAAATACAAATAGCTATTGAAATTCAAACCAACAAGGAAACTTGTATTCTAAAAGGAGGAATAAAATGACCAGATTGAAGCATGAGACCAACTATCCACGCTATATAAATCCCTGATTATACTTTCAGTATCTCAACAAAGACAACAACACATAAGGATATTGACATTGCAACTACTGAAGATGGCTAAGATTTCCTTCATACCAATTTTCTTTATTGGACTCCTCTTCACAGGTATACTAAGAAATTTTGTATGTTCACACTCACTTTTATTTTCATCTAATTTTCACATGTTTTCTCTACCCAATTTCCTCTTATTTTTCTATCACATCACAAATCAAGTTTATCACTCATCTCTCAATTGTCTCTTACGTTCATATCTTTCTTTGAGGATGGAGGTCTAATGTGCTTTGAAAGAAATTTTTCTCGTATGATTTTTCTTGAAAATTTAATTTATTAGTACTTGATATTCTTTACTCGTTCCAAATTTTGGATGTTCTTAAATTGATATGATGGGCCCTTTATCAAATTCATAACACTGGTTCAGAATAATTTATATTATAGATTTTTTCCATGTCAAATTCAAAAGAAACCAGTTATTATTGATTTATAGATTGGATTCTTTCAACTCAACACTTGAACTTCCATTCGATAACCCGACATATATTTTATATTAAAAACTCTTAATATTTCACATTTTATATTCACTATAGTATTTATATTGGTATTTCTCTTTCCCGCTTTATTTGATACTCTCACGCTACCTAAATAACTAGCATATGTTTTTTATATATATTTACTTTCCAACTTTGTTAGCATATTGTAGGTTTAAATCTATTGAAAAATACACAATTATAACTGTTGAAAGATTTAAAAGGGACTCATACATAACATATATATTTATATTTA
The DNA here is from genome assembly GCF_012489685.1 of Lotus japonicus. Classification (NCBI taxonomy): domain Eukaryota; kingdom Viridiplantae; phylum Streptophyta; class Magnoliopsida; order Fabales; family Fabaceae; genus Lotus; species Lotus japonicus. The sequence goes on from NC_080045.1 coordinate 64,314,299, forward strand.
ATTTGATTATTGTGAATAATTAAAAACTGTATAAATCGACAATTAGTCAATAATGGTGAGAAAATTGTAACTATGAATAAGGTATAAAAATGTACATGTAACAATAAACACTTAAAAATATATAACATTTTTTATTTTTTGCTGAAAACTTCTTATCCTTTGCATTTTGTAAAATATTCCAGCTATCACTTGTATTTTCTAAAGTTATTTTGGATTTTTTCAGTTGTGGCAGGGATAATTGAACCACAACTTACAAGATGCGAGAAAGTGTTGAGTACAAGTGGCTGCATCCTTACACAATGTCGACAACAATGTTATCCATATCCTCGGGGTGTTGGACAGTGTCTTCCTGATAGAAATTTTAATTATCAATGTGTATGCGTGTATGATTGTCCTGCCAAGATCTAGAATATTTGTGCATGTCTTCACCTTAAAATTATTGTATGAGCAAATAAATTATTTATGAATTGAATAAATTTTTACGTTCACACAAAGTTAAGTTGTGTGTTTCTAACACTTCAATACTGATAAGTGATAACTTAAAAAAAATAGTTGAAATATGAAGTTTTGAAACCATTTTTAATGATAAAATATTAATGAATATTTTAATTATTTATAATTTCATTTAAAGGTCATCGATCCCACCATTTAATCTCTCTCTCTCTCATCACTTTGATCTCTTACTAAAGAGCTGGTATTGGATTTTATTCGTCAAACTCTTCTTTGGTGTTTCTATCTTTCCAAACCATTCGGTAATAAACAGAGTGTTAGTACACTAATATTTGAGACCACCAAAATGAAATAATAATATTTAGGAGATGATGAATATATTTTTCTATTGAGAAAATATTATATTAATTTTTTACCATAAAAGTTGATTTCATAAATAATATTATACATTTATATTTATTATTGTGTATTATAACATTGCCATTTTTTATTATTTTAAAGTTATTATAAGAGTAAAGTACACTCACTTCCCTCAAGGTTTGTTAGAATTACACTCCACCCCATTCTTATCTAAAATCTACACTCCACCCCATTTTATATAGAGGCAAATTTAGTGACGAAAAATATTCTTCATTAATAATTAGTTATTATTTAAATTGTTAATCAATAATTTCAAAAAATATTTTCAATATAATCCAATAAATTTAAAAATGAAAACATCACAGTCCTCCTCATTCTCTCAATCGCGTTTTTCTTCCGTAAATTCAAAATGCAAATTCTGCAATAGCACACCTGACCGGTTGACAAACCATATCTTGAACATAGTGAAACATGCTTGTATTTTCATATTTGGTAATAATTCAATTTTAATCAAAATAATCTCTTTATACCTCCAATTTTCAAAATTGGATTGTAGACCCAAAAAACAACACAAATTGATGAAGAAAATAGAGAAACAAAATTAAGAAATATGAAGTGGATCAGAGGTTATTAGAACCCAACGATGCAGTGGAGCACCGTTTTTAACAAAATCCAACAACATCTTAAACCAACAGAGCGTTCGTTCACAACTTAAATGGATGAAGTTCACGAGAAGTAGTTGAACAAGTGGCTTTGGGGATGTGCGATTCACGTTCTGGGGTTCAGGTCGCAACAAAACTTTTAGGCATGTTGGTGCCATGGGGTTTCACATTCTGGGACGGTGGTCGCCGTGTTAAAGGGAGCAAAAGCTTGGTGGTGACCGTTTGTGATGAGAAATATGATTTGGAGATAGATGAGACGTGGACTTAACGTACAGAGTTGATGGTTTTTTAAATTTAATTCAGTAAAATTATTTTCATAAATTAATATATGATAGTGTATATGCATTAAATTTATTTAAATTTTAACTAATTAGTAATTATTTTTTATTAGTGACGAATTTGTTTTCTTCACTAAATTTTGCCTTTATAAAAAATGGGGTGGAATGTAGATTTTAAAAAAAAATGGGGTGGAGTGTCATTCTTGCAAACCTTGAGGGGGGTGAGTGTATTTTACTCTTATTATAACTATAAAGTAAGAGGTTATTTAGGTCTTAGAATTTGGAAAACCTATAATAATTTTTTGAAACAGAAAATTGTTTTTGCAATCAAACAATGAATTCATGGCTACATACTTTAGAAAAATGCAATAATGGGAAACGTGACCCTGTTCGGCGAGGACTCTGATGACGGCATTGAAAGGGGAAATGTCTGGATTGTGGAGATGGTGAAAGACCCGGAGAGCAGTGCGAGATGGGTAGTGGCCAATGAGGCGCGTAGCGAGGAGATTGTCTTGGTGTGTGCCGAGTAGGAAATTTTGTGCGTGGATTTGGAGAAGATGAGAACGCGGAATGTGGCCCTATAAGAGGTTCGTGAAGGTGGTAGGAGTGTGATCAACTATGGAAGACGAAGAGCGAGAAGGAAGAAGATAGCATTGTTTGAACTTCTGGGTGAAGTGATGAGACGATTAAAGCATGTCGCTTTGGTGTCTGACAATCATCAATGGAACATAGTCCTTAATCCTTATACAGAGGGCCTGTAAATGGGCGACTAAGTTCAACATACATGTTAAGCGGCGGTTGAAATCCGATTAAATGTGTTTTTTCTTTAAAATACATGGTAGATTGTGGTGGTTAGAAACTATTATAATTTAGTACAATTGTAAATTTTTGTATGTCAATTAATCATCATTATTGCAACAATAATTAGGAGTGTAGCTTTTCCGATCTATAAAAAAAATAGGAGTGTAATTAGGTTGGGGCGGGTCGGATCGAATTTGAAGTATTTATAAGTCCAGACCAATTAAAAAGCCTCAGGTTGGGTTGATTCGCTTTTTTCATTTTTTGTCTTTGGGATCGAACGGAACCAACCCGATGTTGAATGGGTTAGTTTAGAATTTAGATTGAGTGATAGGATTTAAATAAAATAATTTATTTTTACAAACTCTGCACTATATTTAAAATTAAAGATTAAAAAAACAACATGATAAATCAAAAAAAATCAGAATTAAGCATTTATTTAAAGACTAATATAATATTTTCCACTTTTAATTGAAATAATCAACAATATCTTTAATTAATATTTTTCTCATGGACAGTTGTCCAATTTTCATATTTATAATATTTTTTGATATTTTATTGTTGGTTAAAAGAATTATAATGTTTATTACTTTTTCTTGAAATAACAAATTATTAATATCATTGACTAATATTTTGCAGAGAACGTAGTTTCTTAATTTCATATTTTGATTATTTTTGTAGTATTTTTATTTGTTTAAGAATACTAGAATAGTATTATATTATCGCTTTTGACTGAAATAAAAAATAGATTCATTCATTAATATTTCATTATAGAAAGTAGTTTTAATGTTTCATTTTCAAATAATTTTTTGTATTTTTTCTCTTTAAGACTAATATAATATCTATCACGTTTGACTGAAATAATCAATTATATCCTTTATTAATATCTTGTCATGGAAATTAGTTTCAATATTTATTATCTAAATTATATTTTAGAATATTTTAAGACTAATATATTGATAATGTAGATAACGATTGAATACAATTAAAGATTTTAATTTCTTAAATAAGCAAATATTATTGATCATGATAAATACAAATAGCTATTGAAATTCAAACCAACAAGGAAACTTGTATTCTAAAAGGTGGAATAAAATGACCAGATTGAAGCATGAGACCAACTATCCGGGCTATATAAATCCCTGATTGTACTTTCAGTATCTCAACAAAGACAAAACACATAAGGGTATTGACATTGCAGCTACTGAAGATGGCTAAGATTTCCTTCATACCAATTTTCTTTATTGGGCTTCTCTTCACAGGTATACTAAGAAATTTTGTATGTTCACACTCACTTTTATTTTCATCTAATTTTCACATGTTTTCTCTACCCAACTTCCTCTTATTTTTCTATCACATCACAAATCAAGTTTATCATTCATCTCTCAATTGTCTCTTACGGTCATATCTTTCTTTGAGGATGGAGGTCAAATGTGCTTTGAAAGAAAATTTTCTCGTATGATTTTTCTTGAAAATTCAATTTATTAGTACTTGGTGTTCTTTACTCGTTCCAAATTTTGGATGTTCTTAAATTGATATGATGAGCCCCTTATCAAATTCATAACACTATAGATGGTTCAGAATAATTTATATTATAGGTTTTTTTCATGTCAAATTGAAAAGAAACCAATTATTATTGATTTATAGATTGGACTCAAGATATTTCAACTCAACACTTGAACTTGCATTCGATAACCCGACATATATTTTATATTAAAAACTCTTAATATTTCACATTTTATATTCACAATAGTATTTATATTGGTATTTCTTTTTCTCATTTCATTTGATACTCTCACACGACCTAAATAATTAGCATATGTTTTTTTATATATATTTACTTTCCAACTTTGTTAGCATATTGTAGGTTTAAATCTATTGAAAAAATACACAATTATAACTGTTGAAAGATTTAAAAGGGACTCATACATAACATATATTTTTAGATTTAATTTGATTATTGTGAATAATTAAAAACTGTATAAATCGACTATTAGTCAATAATGGTGTGAAAATTGTAATTATGAACAAGGTATAAAAACGTACAGGTAACAATAAACACTTAAAAATATATAACATTTTGTATTTTGTGCTGAAGACTTCTTATCCTTTGCATTTTTTAAAATATTCCAGCTATCACTTGTATTGACTATTTTCTAAAGTTATTTTGGATTTTCTCAGTTGTGGCAGGGACAATTGAACCACAACTTACAAGATGTGAGAAAGTGTTGAGTACAAGTGGCTGCATCCTTACACAATGTCGACAACAATGTTATCCATATCCTCGGGGTGTTGGACAGTGCCTTCCCGATAGAAATTTTAATTATCAATGTGTATGCGTTTATGATTGTCCTGCCAAGATCTAAAATATTTGTAGACCACATGCCTTCACCTTAAAATGATTGTATGAGCAAATAAATTATTTATGAATTGAATACATTTTTACGTTCACAAAAAGTTAAGTTGTGTGTTTCTAACACTTCAATACTGATAAAACCTAAAAAAAATTTAGTTGAAATATGAAGTATTGAAACCATTTTTAATGATAAGATATTAATAAATATTTTAATTATTTTTAATTTTGTTTAAAGGTCATCGATCCCACCATTTAATCCCTCTCTCTCTCTTCCACTAGATTTTTTCCTAGGAAGATTTTAATGAGCTCATTCTCAAGGGTCTTTCTTCAACCAAGTAATGAGGATTTGCTATGCTAGTATTTTTTTTTTCTCTTCTGTCAGGCCTATTTCATGAGAGGACTTGTTATAAAAACTTTATGAACTATGTAAAACTGGGTCAAGACATCAAATGGCAGAAATCAAAAGTATAAAATCAAGACAAACCTAACTAGTAACTTAATTGTTCAGATATAAACTGATAGACAATCTACTCATATCGTGCTGTAGTGAGTCACAACATTTTCATCTTCTATAATACAACAAATGACCCAGCAACAACAAATGCCAAATCCTTCTTATCGCCCTGAGAATTGTTTGTGTCAGGAAAGATTTATTCTTCCATAAGCATCAAACAGTGAAATCTCCTCAGCAGAAGTGACTAGCAATTCGTGTTGAAAGGAAAAATCATCTTGAAGCCACTAGTCGAAACCATTCAAGCAATTTGCTCATTCCCATAGTTCTCAGCTGACGAGATTTGCTCACATTGAACCACCAAAACTGTCGAAACCACTCAAGCAATTTGCTCATTCCCATTGTTCTCAGCATCACTTGTCAAGGATAGCAGTTCCGTCAAATCTACACGGTACTCAAGGCCTCTGAGATAGTGTCCCAACAGCATGCACCTTTAGGGGGAGGTGTCAATAAGTAGTAGTTAGTTTTATTCAGAACAGTAGCACAACAAGGGTATTAATAGCTTCAAAAATTCCAAATCATCTTTCAAGTTCAAGCATATAGTAAATTTTGTATCCCATTACCATTATGATTAACTCCAGGTCCTGAATACTCGTTCTTGCATCATAAAAAATAAATAGAATACATATAGAAACAAGGAACATAATCAAGAGGAGAAAAACACAGACCAAAATAGCAGGCGAGCAAGATAGTCCCTAGTTAATGAAATAACAGGGTGAAACTGAATTGAAGAGTTCTCAACAACCTCCGCACAATCCTCACTCCCAGCATTTGCTGTACCAATTGTTGCATTCTCTGACATAGTTGAAGGTTTAGAATGCATCTTAGGAGAAAGGGTAGCAAGAAGACCGTGGACAACAGAGATGATGATTTCCTTAAGCTCAGGGGATGTAAATTCTGATAGCTGAGCCACCTGCTCATCATGCATATACAAATCCAACTAAATTAACTGAAAGCAGCATATATTTTTCAGACAAAAGCAACAGATATTTTTCTACCAAAACAGAAAACACTAAATTATCACAATACTCAAATATTAAGTTCCCCCTAGTCATTGCATACGAAGTACAGCAATACAACAGTATAATAGTAGAGACAATTTGTCGGTGTTGGTTTTTTTTTTTTTTTTGATAGGCAATTTGTCGGTGTTGGTAATTTTACAAGTAATACATGAAGACAGAGGCTAGTATGACAAATGAACCCAAGATAGAGTTGCACCATGCTCCTTTGTAGCCATTATATAGCATGTACAGAAAAAGAAAACTATGGACGTTTTTGAAAAAGGAAAAACCTGTTCAGGTTGAAGTGATCTCAAGTAATCCAATAAATCATTCTTTTCTTCTCCAACAAACTGTTGCATTTGAAGAGCAGCATTTTTCCTCTTCACTTCATGCAGTTCCTTTAAAATGTGGCCACCAAAAAAGGAAAAGAAACTAAGATGAGAAACGAGTTTATTCTAATAGTGGCTTATTTGCAATTAAGAAACTCGAATGCAGACCAATTATTGCCTAGAGACAAAACAGAGAGCATATCCAACATTATTATAGAATGAAGCATACCACGAGATATGTGACAAGCAAGAATTTAACAATGTCCCATGCAAAATAAATATCATTGACCATTCACTGCGCACCATGAATCCCATGACCCTAGTCTTCTCTAATATCGAGGAAGGATCCATTATTTTACAGTATACCTTTTTCATTGAAGACAAACGAGATTGCAAATTGAGAATATATTGCTGTGCTTCTGAAGATATTTCACCAAGGTCTTGAATATCAACATCCTCATGAACCTTTTCAACTTTGGAAGACAAATTGCTCTTTCTCCCAAAGTCGATTACATTTACACTGTCATGCAGCAATCCTTGTAGGTCCATTGGAGTGCTTTCTGCCTTTGGCTTCTCTAGATCTCTTTCACACATATCAAGGTTTTTTTCAAGACAAAGCCTATATTCAGCATTGCGCAGCGTGTAGCTGCAATACACGAAGAAAGATTTTCATATTCCCTCAAGTTGGATGAAAATTACTTAGTCATGCATGAAAAGAGTAACATTCTTCAGAAATTTTTGGGGGTTTATAAAATATTAACATACATTGTTTCAAATAAATAGCTGTGACGCCAATATTATATTATGTCCCTCCCAGCTTCTCCAAACAACACGTCCATTTATTAAAATAATACTCCTACAACCATAATAACAACCCTGCAGGCTCCATAGAGATAATATACAAATTTTTCTAGTTTATGACATAGACATAGACATGACAGTATGACACTTACCCAGTCATCATTGAAGAAATGAGTAACTTGGAGAGGGGTTCCCACAAGGCCTCAATGACAACATGGAATTGATCAGACGGAAGCAGACCCAACATACCAGATATAGTCCTTTTCATGGCATCTGCTGTTGTTGGCGGAACATCTTTCTGGATGTGGCTCACATCCAGAGGCTCTATCTCTTGTATCAACTCCCTAAGAACTGATTTCTAGAAGAATAACAATCAAATAGTCAAATTCACTATTGTATTTGATAAACATAGTATTGAACATGATGTACCTTGGGTTTGGAGGTGAAATCCCCGAAGGAGGGGGTTGAGGAAGCAAGAACCAGGAAAGGGGGTTTCGATTTTGTAGGGTTTGAGTGGTGGCGGAGAGGAGAGAAAGAGAGGGATGAGGTGGGTGAAGGGCGGAGGTGGAAAAGAGGAAGAGGAAGAGAGGAGAAGAGGGAAAGGGAGGTTGCCATGAAGAACAACCACCAATACACCCACTCTTCCCTTCCCTCTCTTCTCTCTGTCTCTATGTAGCCACAATAATAATAAAACACAGAACAGAAGACAACAAGCGCGGAAAGAGTTGATTTAATTGTGGCTGTGGGTGATAAAAACACACAGAAAACGGGACAAAGAGCTTTGATAAATAAATTTATTTCATTAGCATAGAGCTTTTTTAATAAGCTCCTCTGTCTTAAGGAACCGCTTCATCATAATATAATGTCAAACAACCAATTATTCCGTGTTAAAAAAACAAATTATTCCAAAAGTTCAAATTATTGTGTAATAGTCACATAGATAGTTTTATATTAACATTTTTTTACATTTTGAAATAGTTTATGTAATGATATAGATACTCACATTAGGAATTTTGCTTGGCATGCTAATAGTAGTGGACTTAGCTGGAACATTGTTGCATGAGATGCAGTTGTGAGATCAGAATTAATATGGAGGATTAGAAGTAAACGATTATCGCTTAACTAGTGTGACTTTTCTTAAGCTTACTTGGATGATGTGGGAAGATCCTAGCTACTTAGGGTTTCGATTCTCAACTCTAAATATCTTCGAGCCTTGTCTTTGATGGGTTATAACCTATAAATTTGAGAGTTTTTTTTTGCCCACATTGTTGGTGAAGCATGATGTGGGAGCTAAAATTCCTTCTTTATGGTTCCAAGTTCCGACTTTATTAAGGAAACTCTTCCATTTGGTCCATGGACTAGTCAGATTTAGATAAGCAAACTAATATGGTGAATTTTGTAAATGTCTCTTTAGGGGAGCATGACTCCCTTGAGACTAAAAAAAAAATATGTGATCGTGAATCACATTACTAATTAACGAAGATCCGCTAGAATAACAGACTAAAATGTTTAAATGTGTAATATATTACTCGTTATTTTTAGTGAAGTTATTTTCGTGCCAAATAATCTAATTTTTTTATTTATTCTATTTCTCTCTCCTCTCATTTGAGGTACACAGTGAAAGTTATTTTTTTTAATGAAAACTCTTCCTTATAGCCTAAGACCTAAATACAGTAGAGTGACTGAAGATACGATTCGATTTATACCAATAAGAAAAAAAGACAACAAATACAAGCTAATCTAGTTCACTTAGAAAAGCGGCTGGCAATGAAAAACAGTTGTTGAGAGATACATATTCATTTGATGTGATTTTATAGTTTCAAAGAATTAGTCTCATAACTGTCGGTCGCCATGAAAATATCTTAGAAAAAAAAGGCCCAGACAGAAACACCAATAGAGAGGCCCATACATGGCTCCAAGGTTCAAAGTTGAAAACCCAATTGACCCAAAAAAAAGGTTGAAAACCCAATACGCATAATCATCATGATATATGTATGTTAGTGTAATCTATGGTTGCGACGGTGGCCCAGATTTGCAGGAAGCAGTGTAAACGAAGCACCGCAACTTTCTCTCTTTCGCGCTGCTGAGATTAAAGAAAAAAGAGAAAACAAACAAACAAACACGCCTCAACTCTCTCTCTCTCTCTCTCTCTCTCACCGCATCGCATTAGATCGTAATCCAACGAACCCTTCTTCTTCCTCTTCCTTCACCCTCTCGTCTTCTCTTCCCTTCACCGCCTTGCCTCACCGCGAAGAATTCCATGTTCCTCACTGCAACAACAACAACAACGGTACCTCTTTTTCAACTCCACTTGTCCTTCTATGGCTTCAACTGCTTTTGTTTTACCTTCAATTAACGTTACTTGTTATCCTAGCTTGTCCAAATCAATTTTGTGTTGGGTGAGGGTTCTGTTTCTTTCATTCTTAGCTTTGTAGTATGAATGATACACATGTTGAAAGTGTAGTGCCACTTGTTTTAGTTGGTGATTTGAACTCCTTCTCTTGCTCCATGTTTGAATCTATCTAATTTGCTAATTGGAATTGGTGAATATGTGCAGTGAAGTTAGACAACTTGCATTTCATCGCTATTAACGCCGGTCGCGCCTGGTGAGTTCTGTTCTTCACATTGTTATCTTGGTTGTGCTGCTCAATTTGATTTAATATTAAGTGCATCTTTGGAAATCTTTCTACAATTGATTCAATTATGGGGCGAAACTTCTGTGAGTTGCTTCTGGGTGTCGCGGAAATAATTCTAATGTTAGAGAAGATGATTCAAACATGATATTGCATTAATGTAGATTTTTGCAGTGCTTTTAGCTGAGTATATTCATTTTAACATTTGTTTCCCACTCCACAAGTGAAATTTCAATGTGGAGCATTTAAAAAACTATTAATTGTTTTGTTTGTAGTTATTAGACATACCTTTTGATCATCGTGGTGGATGCTGTGGTCTTGCGTGTTCCTTCAGATCAATGATTAGTTCAACTGGAGAATTGACAAGCCATAACAACAGTAGCATTGAGCACATGGAAACTGAGCAACCTGAATTGTCTGAAAAAACACCTCAGATAGGCTCTGAATGTCTGGACGGTGAACAAAGGGTGCTTGGTACTGTGTCAACCAGTTCTGTTAATAATGAAAATTCAAATCAAGTTTCTGCCAATGTGACCGAGAATTCTGTTTTTCAACTACCAGCAACACCTCAACATTGCTTAGAAAAGAGTGGTCAGACTGTAACAAGTCCACCCCTGGAAGAAAGCACCTTGAAACAAGTTGCTACTAATGTATCTAATGGTAAATCAGAAAACAAATGTCAGACATCCTCTCAAGATGTTCAAAACGAACTTGTGGAAGCAAGTGATGTAATAACTGGCTCTTTTGTTGCGGACCAAACACAATCCATTCCTGCTCAAGTGAATACGAGTTCTGTGAATGAACTATTGGATATTCCTTCCGGAGATGTTGCAGTAGAAGTTGGTTCTGATAGTTTAGAAAAAAAGTCTAAAGGGTGCTTGGTAGACAGCGAACAAAGGGTACTTGGTACTGTGTTAACCAATTCTATTAATGATGGAAATTCAAATCAAGTTTCTGCCAATGTGACCGAGAATTCTGTTATTCAACTGCCAGCACCACCTCAACATTGCTTTGAAAAGAGTGGACAGACTGTAAAAAGTTCATCTCTGGAAGAAAGTACCTTAAAACAAGTCTCCACTAATTTATCTAACAGTAAATCAGAAAACATATGTCAGACATCCTCTCAAGATGTTCAAAACGAACTTGTGGAAACAAGTGATGCAGTAACTGGCTCTGTTGTTGCAGACAAAACACAATCCATTCCTGCTCAAGTGAATACAAGTTCTGTGAATGAACTATTGGATATTCCTTCCAGAGATGTTGCAGAAGAAGTTGGTTCTGATAGTTCAGAAAGGAAGTCTAAAAGCACAACTCCTTCACAATTGAGACATATAGGTAAAAGTAACTCAAAGTTATCGAAAAAGAAGTATATCCTAAGGTCGTTAGGAAGCAGTGACAGAGCTTTGCGGTCCAGGACAAAAGAAAAACCTAAAGCGCCTGAACCAAGTAGTAACTCAGTTGACGTTAATAATGATGGAGTGAAGAAGGAAAAAAGGAGGAAGAAGAAAAAAACAGGAGGGGAGGAAAAGAAGGATCAATTTTATAAAATCAAAGCTCACCTAAGATATTTATTAAACAGAGTAAGCTATGAGCAAAACTTAATTGATGCTTACTCTGGTGACGGCTGGAAAGGATACAGGTTCGTAAATCGTACCATTACTTGTACTTTGTTTAACTTGTAATCTATATTTGGATTTGCATCCTGGTCTATGTTAGATCTTAGCCTCTATTTGATTATATCAATTCTATCGGTTAATTTCTGTGAAACTAAAGTTGAGCTAGATCTGGCATATTCTGACAATTAATGCTCCAGGGACCATGTTTTAAGATATCCTTTAACTAGCCTTTTGCAAGTTGAATGATCACAAGTCTATGGAACAGTATGCTTATGATCTAAATGTAGGCTAGAGAGCTTTTTCCTATTGAATTTGGATAAAACAGTTCAAATGTGATCTTACATATTTGGATTTGACATTGTATTCAGATTATATATGTTATTTTGATCATTAAATTCTTTCCAAAAACAAATATAGGAAACTTAGGGCCTGTTTGATTTATGTTCCCATTTTCAATTTCTGAAACTTGTTTTAAATAATGTTTTAATATCAGATTTGGAAAACATTTAACGAAATCTTTTTGACGTTATAATTTTGGGAAACAAATAACAATTTGTGCTCCCTCTGCCATAAACCATCATGCGCCATTGAACCTCTGTCTTTTGAGTCTCCCTTTTCTTCTCTTTCTCTCTTTGGCAGTTGTTCCACCAGGAGGTGTCCCTTGAAGCTCTGTCACCGGTCTGCGTTGCTAAGCCTTGCGAGTTGAGACCTCCCCACTATCCTGCTGCTCTGCTGCCATTAGATTGTTCTCTAATCACTGCAAGGCCAATGTGACGGGGATGGTTTCAATTTTTACTATTATTTTTGTTTAGGTTGGTACTCCGATTTTGAATTGATCGGGATGATTTCAATCGAGAAGATTACTTTTGCTACAGATTTTCAAAGCATCTTTTATCTGTTTCTGTTTTATGGTTTTTGACGGAGTTTTGAAAACTGTTTCTAAAACTTTGAGCACGGAAACTCTTGCCAAACAAGTGTTTTTCTTTTTTTCAGTTTCACAAACAGAAAACATTTTTTTTAAAATTGAAATCAAACAAGGCCTTAGTTTTAGAAATACCCCACTTGCTTCTTGCCTAGATATTCCAGCTAAAGAATGCTTCAACCGATGCATGGATTCACCTAGGTTGACAATAGTATACCTCCTGAATCTTAGCTATGTAAAAATAGAATTGCAAATGTCTATCACTAAATGCAACCTTGAGGAATTAAAAATATATCTTTAACACTCCATGTGCTTGGGTTTCATTTAATTGTGTCCCTTGCTGTTTTCCCTTCTTACCTTTCTGCCACTAAATCCATGAGGCTTTTTTGTTTAGATTTGAGACTGGCCCGTTGCTCTCAAATCGGCTTAAACCAAAAGCTGTCACTTGAGTACCACCTTCTTATTACAGGATTTAAACAACTGAGCTACTAATTCGGCTCCTCCAAGCTTATCCTGTCGATGCCGCATCTTTTTTGTCTAGTTGAACTAGTTAATTTTACAATATTTTGAGAATACACAATCACTTTGACCTAATGCAGTTTTTATGCTGCATTTAACCATTAGTGAGATCTCTATTTCAGTATTTCTTTCATGATCTAATCTTGTTCTTTTTTGTCATTTTGAGCATATTCTTTGTTTAGACCTTATGCTATGATATTTAGCCATTCTTTTTTTTGCGAGGAGTTTATTTTTTCATGTTGTCTGGTGAACCTAAGGCCTTCTGTAGTTGTTAAATGCCCTAAGCTTGTTTTCATTTTTATTTGCTTTTGGAGTGGATAATTTTTGTCTATTTGTTTGATTGTTTAACTTTGCAGTATGGACAAGTTAAAGCCTGATAAGGAGATTCAACGGGCTAAATCTGAAATTCTTCGACGTAAATTGAAAATTAGGGATCTATTTCAAAACTTGGATTCCTTGTGTGCTGAAGGAAAGTTTCCAGAATCTTTGTTTGATTCTGAGGGAGAGATTGACAGTGAGGATGTAGGTTAATCCTGTATATATTCATTTCTAAATAAGGTATTCAATTTTAAAGGATTTTGGAGTTGTGAATACTTACGTTAGTTTGTGTTGCAGATATTCTGTTCAATTTGCCAGACCAAAGAGTTGAGCACTGATAATGATATAATTCTCTGTGATGGTGCTTGTGACCGTGGATTTCACCAGCACTGCTTGGATCCTCCATTGTTAACTGAAGACAGTAATATCTGATCCACCTGATTGATTGGTCACATTATGCTTCCGTGTTATTTATCATTTATGTATTTACTTGTGTGGTTTACAGTTCCACCTGGCGATGAGGGTTGGTTATGCCCCGGATGTGATTGCAAAGATGACTGCGTTGACCTTCTTAACGACTCCTTAGGAACACGTCTCTCTCTTAGTGACACCTGGGAGGTCAGTGGGCAAACTTGGTCTCTTTTCAATAATTATTTTTTTGGACTTTTTCTCACCTCAGTATGTGCTTGATACATGTTCAGAAGGTTTTTCCTGAAGCAGCAGCTGTTACTGGAAATAATATGGATCAGGGACTTCCTTCTGATGATTCTGATGATGATGATTATAACCCTAATGGTAAAGAGGATGTGGAGGTTGAAGGAGGTGAATCAAGTTCTGATGAATCTGAATATGCTTCTGCTTCTGAGAAATTGGAAGATTCACACCATGAGGATCCATACTTAGGCCTTCCTTCTGAAGATTCAGAGGACAATGATTATGATCCTAGTGCTCCAGATCTTGACAATAAAGTCACAGAAGAAAGTTCAAGCTCTGATTTCACATCTGACTCTGAGGATCTTGCTGCTGCTATTGAGGATAACACGTCCCCTGGACATGTTAAACAGACTAAAAGCAGACAAAAAAGTAAAGTTGGTAAGAACCCATCAATGGTTGATGAAGTGTCATCTTTACGAGAGCCAGAACTTGAGGAAGAGGGTTTCACTCCAGTTTCTGGGAAAAGAAATGTGGAAAGGCTGGACTACAAAAAGCTGTATGATGTAAGTTCCTTCTTGTAGTACACGGTTTAAAATACTACATGATTCTACATGCATGGTCTGCTGACTTTCTTATTTGAAGTAGGGTATGCATTACACTAATGATGCATGGTACATAACAAGTATATGATGAGTTGAAGTCATTCATTGTTCCATTCTCTGTTTTTTTTCCTCTCAATATTTTACACTGCTATGTTATTTTTGTAGGAGACATACAAAAGTGATACTAGTGAAGATGAAGAATGGACTGCCAGTGCCACTCCAAGTAGAAAAAAGAAACTCTGTGGCAAAATGACTCCAGTGTCATCAGATGGAAAGGCCTCAAATAATTCTAGACATACTCCTGAAAGGAACACCCAACAAGATAAAGTTGAAAATACAAATAATTCACCCACTAAATCACTTGAAGGCTGTCTGGAATCTGGCTCAAGGGATAAAAAGCCTAGGTCTTCAACACGTCAAAGACTTGGAGACGTTGTAGTGCAGGTAATGGTGAAGTACCTTCTCAATTTGGTTTCTAAATTTAATCTGTGTTCAGAAAATCTTTCAACCAAGTTTCTAATTTGCCCACTTATCCTGCCATTATCTTTCAATTAAAATTGTGTTCCTCTTGATATATTCAATATACCAATATATATATGCAAAGTTGAACTGCAAAAATGATTTTTTTTTGTTTGGGGAGGGGGTTAATAGGTAAATAAATGATTGCAAAATTTTCCTTAAATGCAGAAAATATATTGGAACAATATTGATTACAATATTTTGTTTTAGTACAAATACCTGGTCCTTTTTATCGGAATACTAGTTATCTTCGCTGATCCAATGCACAGGTCTCAGGTTGGTGTTTTCTGTTTTATGTTATATTATTATTCATTTATAAAAAAATGATATTAATTTTGCAGATGTTATAAAGTAAATTAGTAAAATTTGTTCCAAATAAGAGTGCTGTAATTTGTTTTGCTTAAAGCTTTTTTTTTCAAGTTAGTCTCATTAAATCCTGTTAATTGTATGACAATTTTAGTAGTAATTTCGTATGATTTTGAAAAGCATATAAGGTGATAAACCATTATTTTTATTTTTATTTTGCAAAAGATAAACCATTCATTTGCTAGAAAGAGAAGTTAGGTTCTTATAATAGCAGCTTCGTCCTGATTAGGTTAGTGTTTCAACTTTCATGTAACTATTTTTAAATAATGAGGGGGAATTTGGCCACTTAGAGATTAGAGAATTACTAATGGCATTGATTGAATTAAATTTTCATTTTCATTGGATTTTCAATTTCCATATCTTGAAGTCATAAGAAATGAAAATACTAAAATCTTGAATTTTGAGCACTCAAAAAATGTATTAGTGATTTCTTGAAACTCAATCCAATATTATTATGTATATAGATAGAGAGATAAGAATTGGGTAAAATGTGTTTTCATCCTTGTAAAATTCCCTGAGCACTTGGTGACTAGAACTAGCCTAAGGTGGTTTGGTCATTTGGGAAGACCAATAGATGCTCTAGCGAGAAAGTGGATAAAATGACTGATTGTCTAATTAAAACCATTATTTTTTGTTTGTTGCTTCAAATGGTTTTGGTTTCGATTAATTCATGTAGTTGATCTTTGCTAGTGGGATAAGGCTTGATTGTTGTTTCTGTTTATAAATTTATGCTGCCACATGCTATGGGAAATGTCTTTGCATGCAATTCTTTACAGGAACCACAGACTTCAAAAAACTTGCTTGTAATCCTCAATGACTATTCTTGTATTTTCAGAGACTTCACAAATCTTTTAAAGACAATCAGTATCCGGATCGAGCCACAAAAGAAAGCTTGGCAGAAGAACTGGGGCTCACTTTTTTCCAGGTCATGCCTTTTAGCAATGTTCTTGCAGTGAGCACATTTTTGCTTTCTCCTTTCTGAATTTGCCATTCTTTTTCACTTTCAGGTTGACAAATGGTTTGGCAATGCTCGATGGGGCTTTCGGCGTTCATCGCGTATGGGAGCTAGTCCAGGCGAATATGCTTCGCCACAGGCCACTGGCAGCGGACCTGAAAATACTGGGGAGAGGGAACGCGAATTAGCTTCCCAGGAAGTCGGTGAAGAAAAATTGAAAACCCCCAGTCCTAGAAAAAGGAAGCATTTGTCTGAACCGCAGGCATCTGAAGCACCGCAGATTATTGTTCTTGGCTTAGCAGCATCTCCTGGCTCACCACGGGCTCATGCAGGCAATAAAAAGAAGACAGTGAAAAGGAAATGATGCTTCATTGAGAAATCAACAACCTTAATCTTTTCCTAAGGCAGCATAATTGTAGAATACATCCGTTGATTGAGATCCTCTGAGATGATCACTTCTAATCTTGATGGATTTTGTTTCCATTCTGAAAGGTATTGTTTGTATGTCCAAAAATTAACATTCCATTGTTCATCCAACGTAAGTTAGTTTTAGATTTGCCCCACACATGCAAACACTAAAATTTTTGCCAGTTGTTAGTTTTAGATTTTATTCCCCCATTTACAGAGAGACCTTTTACGGTTTACCTTTATCTGAATGATGTTTTATATGGGGGGGTCTACTAAACACTGCAGAAAAGCAGATAGAAATTTGGGGGAACATTTTTCTTTCTTACCTGGGGATTCATAGCATCATTTTGTATCAACATGCATGTCACCCTAGCCAATGCAGCAACTATTGTTATTTGATCTGTGCCAGCGCCCATCTTGCACCGGTACTAGTTTGATGGTTTAGCATTCAGGGTGGTTGTCTCCTGAAATTGTTTATCTTTTTATTCGGCTATGTAACTGTATTTGAGTAACAGATGGAATGGGAGCATTTTATATTCTTGATTGCTACACTTTATGGTTGTAATGTTTATGATTATAATGTTGAGAAGAGGCTGTTTTGCCGGTCCAGATGCTTGCCTTCTGAGAACTAGCATGCATGCTTATAAAATTGTATGTGGGAGAGCCTACAGGTTGTAGTGAGTAAAAATGTAAAATCTCGCATCACGAGACACATGCTCCCTTCTCAAAACCCTAGCAAAGAGGGGAAACCAACCTTGGGCAGCCATCACAACCATTTTGCAGGTGTAATCCCCCTTGGGAGGTTCTCCCTCCTCTAGTGAGGCTTTTTCTTCTCCCATGATTTTTTTTAAAACCTATTTCCTCATGGTAGGTGTTTTCTCCTTTCTATAAATGATTTCTCTATCACATTAGGTGGTTTAGCTATCCAAATAAGTTAGTTTTTTTTTTCCTTTGGCTTTTTAGTGAGAGTTTCTCCTTTCTTCCCCCCTCCATTGTCTATGCAGCCACCGCCAGATTCCTCCAACTCCCCTTGTGGTCTCTACCTCTGCCCTCATCGTCTCAGCTGCCACCATCTACACTATTGTCGCCACAATCTCCTTCTTCCTCTGAATTCTGTTTTGGTAGTTACTCTACCAAAGTTGTCCTCCCTTTTCATATTCTCAATATGCCATCTTAACTTCGTTTGGTGTCGTTAAAGCCGCAATATTGGCTTTTTTGGAATCTGCACAAGTTGCAACTCTGACAAAGCTGAATGAGTTGTAAAAGTTGAAGCGCTTATTAAAATGAAAGAACTATTTTCGCTTGGAAGTTAGTTTGTTTCATTGTTGAATCTCGTATTTTGAGGGTTTTCGTATGACTTTTAGTATGTTAGCTAATAGTATTAGCTTGAGTAAACATGCATTGTTCGAATTTTATCTATCTTATTGCATTGATGTGTCAGTCTTTGAGATTTTATTCCCACTCAAAGTAAGTGCCGCTAAACAACTTTTTAAGTGTTTAATCCAAACATCTTTGATAAAAAAAGACAGGACTCTAATGAAATTGCCCATATTCAAATTCAAAGATCTTTACATTCTTGTGGATTAGGTAGGCACTTCGTCGGTAAGAAGCCTGTAAGTA
Organism: Lotus japonicus; assembly: GCF_012489685.1. Classification (NCBI taxonomy): domain Eukaryota; kingdom Viridiplantae; phylum Streptophyta; class Magnoliopsida; order Fabales; family Fabaceae; genus Lotus; species Lotus japonicus. Next base: position 64,332,977 of record NC_080045.1, read on the forward strand.
AGGTTGAGGTGTAGTATCCCAATTTGACGACTGACTTCACCATAATAACACGGGTCTTTCTAGCGCGCTTATTCCTCACTCACGCGCTTATTCTTGTAAGTAGGGGACACCTATCATCCAAGGCAAAACACACTTAATGAGGCACAACTTTTTTTCATCAACCGAAATAACACTTATTAAACTAATTGCCTAAAAAAAAAAGCCTTTTTTTTTTGGTCAAAGTTGAAAGATGATTCATTAAAACGGCCTCAGCCCAAAAGGATACATCAAGTTATATATATGACAAGTTAATAATTAACATGAAAACGAGGGCCTGACCCGAAAAGCCCAAGTTCTGAAGTTCCGACCCGTTGTCCGCAACTCGGAAACATCTAACGTTTGTCCAAAACAAAACAAAAAAACTCGAACACTCACTCTAACGTAAGACGATGGAATTTGCAGTCGACGAGAACGACCTGAAAGCCGCCGGCGCCGAGCTCTTCGAGGACGGTGGCCGGAAAGGCGTCCGCATCCATGGCTGGCTGATTGAGTCTCGGAGGCACTCCATACTCACCTCATCAAACGTCGAAGAGTGAGTATTCACTATTTCTGCATCACAATTAGCCCTAGTGGGATCCCGTTATTCCGAATTTGAAATTCTAAGATTTGGTTGTTATTGATTTTCTGCAATTGATTTGGTGGAATGAAAATCAGAGCATGTTTTGTTTTGATTGATGCAGGTGGGAACAGAAGCTTCACACGTCTCATTTACCAGAAATGGTTTTTGGAGAAAACACTTTGATTCTAAAGCATTTGAGTAGTGGCACCAAAATTCACTTCAATGCATTTGATGCTCTTCGTGGCTGGAAACAGGAAGCTTTGCCACCGGTTGAAGTTCCTGCAGCAGCTCAATGGAAGTTTAGATGGTAAGGTAGCCAAATTTTGATGCAAAATTGCATTTCTTTCATGTTTTGCAATGGTTATAGATATGTATGACTTAAATCAAATGCTGTTACTATTCTAAGAAATTGCCTTATGATATAAATGACCTTGCTTTTGCTGTTAGCCTCACATTGTTTTGGGAAAAATGTGCAGCAAGCCTTCTGAACAAGTGATACTAGACTACGACTATACATTTACAACACCTTATTGTGGAAGTGGCACTATTGAGATTGATAAAGATCTGGTATGCATACAATGATTTGTGAATAAAAATATGGAAAGTCCCGTTGATGTTTTTGCCTATGCTATTATTCAAGGTATTTAATTTTTGTGTGGTAGAATGCGAGCGAGATTTCTGAGGAAACTAGCAATCTTCATTGGGAAGACTGCAAGGAACAAATTGACTTGGTTTCATTGGCGTCGAAAGAGCCTATACTTTTCTATGATGAGGTGGGTAGTGAGTACCTTAGTGAATAAAGAAATTTTTCTTTGGTATTGTTCATGAAAAAGACACTCAAGTAAAAGAACGACAAAGCATATAACTAAGTAAATCCCCATCAGCTCTTTACTATTGTGCTCTATTTTATAGAAATTGACCCTGCTATCTGCCCAAGTGAAATCTGCCATATATTAATATATTCCATTACCAAAATAGATGCATTCATGTTTAATTGTCTGAATGTCTGACCTATAGTAGATTGTCCATATTTCTCTTGATGGAATTTACTTTTAATCACAATGAATCCTCGTCATGAACAGGTGGTACTATATGAGGATGAACTTGCTGATAATGGAGTATCACTTCTTACCGTAAAAGTGGTAATCACAAATTTGGTTTCTTCTGTTAATAGGGGGTTCATTTTTCCTTTTGCAAAATATGATTGCCAATGACTAATGATGTCACTTTTTGCTTTTATAGAGAGTCATGCCAAGTTCTTGGTTTCTTCTCTTGCGATTCTGGGTGAGTGGCTCCCTCTTCTGTCTTTATGTACCAAATTAGTAAATTTCTTCATGAAGTTCATATAAGATGCTGAAGTTATTGCTAAGGATAATGCTCCTGACAGACTTGGATATTAGTGTCAACTGTGTCAGCGTGTTTACTTGCTTGACACCATTTTCACTAAGCTTGTAAATTTTACTGGTTGATCTGGTACTAATGCAGCTTAGAGTAGACGGAGTGTTGATTCGACTGAGAGATACACGTATGCACTGTGTATTTGGTGGAAGCACAAATCCCGTTATTCTTAGAGAGAGTTGCTGGAGAGAATCTACATTTCAAGCTTTGTCTGCGGTAAGTCTGTTACATGCATCACTTGCTATGTTCTTTAAATAAATTCTGAATGGTATAAAAAGTAAGAAGAAAGTAGGTGGATGCTTGTCTACTGCTCTCTATATGCTTGTTAGTGTATCGTAATGATTTTAGGGATTGTTTTGGACCAACTGTTATTATGCATGGGTTTTGCTTGTTGTGTAAGATCAGGGATGTAGCAAGTGTTATTAGTTTCTGGGTTAGCACTACTGAAGCTTCTTCTATATCTGAAGTTCAAATAGGAATAACACAGTACTCTTAGGTAACAGGAATAGTTAAGACTTACTGTTATGAGAGAACCATTGATTTTCATTTGGCTTCAGATTGAGTTACTATAAGAACCAGTGCCAAAGAAGAAATGAAAGTTAATTTATTGAAGAAAATCTGCTAAAACTCCTGGATCTTTCGGAGGTCTGGGTCTCACCCTTGTTCCCATCTTGCAAATGATTTCCCACTCTCTCTAACTGTTATTTATAGTATTCACTCTCTCACTCTCTAACTAACTATGGGTACTTATCAATACTCCCATCTTGGGCATTCTCCTTGTCCCCAAGGTTAAGGGTGTAAATTTTAAAACAAATTTCACCAGGGTCCCATTAATGTTCTTCAATACCTACACATTTCACCAGGGTCCCATTAATCTTGGTCAACCCTTGCTCTTTTTGTCTGGACCAAATCTCCTTGTTAGTGGATTGGGCTAGGGTCGATTTGTTCAGCAACTGTTTTCCTTTTATCCTTTTCTTGCTCGTAGTTTTCTTTGAAATTTGCATAGTTGCTTTGGCTGAGCAATCATATACTATTGTACTCACAGTTTAGTATTGAAACATGTTTCTAATTATACTTGACTGTCTGTTTGATTGTTGCAGAAAGGGACCCCTTTTGATCCTGCTGTGTATAATGATCCAAGCATTATCAGCCAGAGGCTCCCCATTGTCAAGCAGATGACCCAAAATCTTGTAATTTCTCCTAAGTTATAGGGCTGTATATTCCCTTAATGCAGAAAGTGAAATTGATCAATTACTACTATCTTGTTCATATTTTATTGAGACCTTATCCTGGTTGTTGACACCATCATTACTTCTTATGACTTAAACTATGTGATCGGAAGTGGGAGATTAAAATGAGGTGGAGGTACTGATAGAGTGTCTAAAAATTGAAGTCGAAACCAGAATTCTTCACATCCTGTAGTTTGTTGAGGAAACACTGTTTTTAAATCTACTGAAATGCCTTGGGCAGATATCACTTGCCACCCATTTACGTCGTTATTTCAGAGAAAATCATGGCAATACATAGCAATGTCATCGATAGCTTTACCAAATTATGAGTATCTCGTACTCTTGAAACATTTACATTGTGTTCAATTCATGTTTAAAATTGTTAGAGATACATTTTTTTCCCCCACAAGCTATTTCAAGTAGGTTTTTTTGCTTCTCTTAACCTGAAAATTTATTAGGTTTTCAAACACAATTTTCTTCTGCGTATATTTGACAATGGTCACCTAATTTTTTAATTGTGAACACTGCTATGACTAGAGAAAGCCTGTTAAAAGATGAATAGAAACAATGCAACTTCTGAAGTAAATCGCAATTTTTTGTTCTCTGCAGAGGAACAATAGTATCATCAGCTCATGGGACTGGAAAAGTTATCAGTGCCGTGATTTTAGGGGGAATTTTATTTTTGGCAAGTTAGGCTCACATGTTCCATGCTATAAACTGTCAATTGAATGTAGGCTATGTTTATGCAAAGTACTGAGTAATCTATACTTCCATAACACTAAAGTTCTTCCGAGTTTAGAATTGAAGCTTTACATATGTTGGAATCATCCCATCCTGAAAGTGCATAGCGCCCATAGTGTTATGTGGTAGTCCTCGCTAGTAAAATTTCAGCCTTTTCCCAATTGAGTAATTGTATGTTTGGTTTGGCGTTGATGTAACGTTAACATGATTTTACGTCTATCAAGGTATAACGGAGAAACTAGTATTTGTATGTTGAGTTTAATGTGTATTGGAGAAACATGATTTTGCCACATCGAGTTCAACATGGATCTACGTTGAGTTCAATGAAAATTCAAACATACACTAAGATGTTTAACAGGACATGTAGGAAGAAAATCAGATTTTTTACAAAGAGAAGCAAATTCTCCTTTTTATGTTAGTCACATGCTTAGTGAGCACTGCACATTAGGAATTATTTCAAGCATCAAGGAAATAAAACAGATACCCAGGGTGTTACAAATTGGGTTTTATGGTGCTAAACATGTAGTCATGTATAGACAATGAAAGTAATAAATCTGCTACCATCACTATGCAGTACTATCATCTGAGTTATTCAGTCTCTTCTTCCAGGCCTAGTGATATCAGAAACTCCAAGCTGAGACCAAAATTCTATCAGAGTCTGAGGTCTAAATCAAGCTTGAGTGGCTCCTGTGGTGGCTCGGGCTGTTGTAGAACCATACGAAAGCTCCCTGGCCACACCAGATCCGTTTGATCCTCGGCCGCGAAAGGTGTACACGGCATTCCAATCCCTGCTGCTGCATATGCTTCATGAAAGCTTGGTGCCACCACAGTTCCACCTCTGCATGGCTTGTGCACGAGTGAATGGGGCTGGACACCAAGTGTTCGAAGCATGGGAGTGTTCATGGGCAAGCCCATTAGCGCCATCGTCCTCTGAGATTGATATCTCCTGGCAGCACCTCTTTCCCTTTTGTGAGCATTCTGATGACCTCCTAATGCTTGTGAACTGAAGAACTTCCTCCTGCAGAAGTTGCATGAAAAAACTTTGGCAGTAGGTGGTGGTGGTGGTCTTGATTGTGATTCAGCATCTCCTTCTGTTGAGAGTGAACTTCCTCCTCCTAAGCTCAGGTTCAACCACTCTTCTGGATTATCATCTTCTCTTCCATCATTGTTGCTATCTGTGCTCATCCCTTCACTAGCTTGTTCCTTGTTTGTTGTAACAATTGTTTCATTTTCCTTGATCATCATTTCAATTTCCCTCTCAGAGTGATCAGAGGAAGTTGAATAGATGTGAAAAGGCTTATTGGAATCCTTTTAAAGTTTAATCAAAAGCAGAAAAACTAGGACATGGGTATCATATCAGAGAGTGTAAATGTATTGTAATGGAAGTGGTGAAGGGATGTTTTTTTATTTCATGTCATCCCAATCAGTTACCCCACCTAGTGATGCTTGGTGCTGGAGGGAACAATGCTTATGTCATCCTCCTTTCAAGCTTAGGATTCCCCACTATAATTTTTTCTCCTTTCCTCTTCTCTCCTTGCATAGTTCTAAGTTCCTAACCTTTATTGGGATATCTTAGGAATAGGCGAATAGCTAACGAAATATAAGGTTGACAATACTAAATCTTTTTCCATCAGCTGTCAAAATCAAATCTCACAAATTTATTTGAACTGCCTGCCATATATGCTTCTTACCCCATCATGTAACAAACCTATCTGCTATGTTTTTTTTTCCTGAGTAGGATGAATGGATATGATGGGATTTCAAGATGGAGTCTTCATGTTTATCCACTTTAGCCACTGGAATATGAACTTATTTGTTTACTTCCCACCTTTTGTATTCCACTTGTGATAGTGAAAGTAGGACCTGACTTGTGAGCTCAGGCATATTATAAGGTAGGGTTGGATTAGCTTTCCATTGCCGACATTTGAATTGATGTTTTGTGGGGGAGAAGGGTACCCTCTCCTTGATTGATTGTTTCCAATAATGGTGATGAAAAGTTGGAAGCAACATAACATGTTCTGTTTGCTATTTTAGATTAGTTTTCCCTGACGAGCCAGATCCTCTGCTAGGCGTTTTCTTGTGGGGGTTTATTGGTGTTCCTCTTCAAACTTGAAGTGGGCAATGAAAACTTTGTTTGAATACCTGTTGGCACTCTGCAATACATTAGCACTTATTTTGAATGAAACTATTCTTATAGATTGAGATGAGAGTCTGCTCACATTATACTCAACTTGTATTCAAACACACACACGTAGTATACGTACAATGGGAGAATTGCATTAAGGACCCAATTACACTTAGTTTATCTTTTTCAATGGTCCTGGATGAAGCCACTTGTACTTTGTCTTTCCCTCGTTAAAGGAGGGAAAATTCCACAATTCCCTTGTTATGTAAAGTTGGTTCTCCACACACTTCCCTCTCTGAAACAGACCATGGAAAAAGACACCACATCAAGTCTCCAACCAATCACAACTCTGCTTTGTGGAGTTTAAGTTGGAGATAGAAAGTGCTTGGTCATGCATTGCATAACAGCAAATTCAAGGAACAGAGTCAAGACTTTTGGGATCAACTAGGGGTTGCCATAGATAGATATTTCTAGTTTTAGTTCCTTATGGATTTACTTTGATTTTTTTTGTCAAATAATTTTGTGGTTTAAACAAAAATAGATCCTACATGAATTGATTAAACAAGATTGTTTTATACATGAATGGAGGTCCAACAAGATCAAAGTACAAATATTGCATAAAGAAAAAGATAAGATAGATGCGTCTGCATAATCTTCACCAAATAGATAAGGGTAAAAAGAAGGTCCATTAATCATGACGTGATCAATGATAATCAAATTACTATTACGATTTCCATGGATAGTTGCTCCAGATGCTGGAAGATAGAGCTGAATAGAATGGCACATTCTTCCGGGTCCTTATGATCAGTTCTACATGATTAGGCCAAAACTAGGAATGTTCCTGCACCACTCACGTTATGATTAGGAATAGGAATATATCAAACCGCTCATAGGATCTATGGACTAGCCTACGTCATACCGAAATAAGTATTAATCAATAAACAAATTTATAAGGTCAATAAATTTTTTGAAAGACCATTTAGTTGAGTATCTAAACTCAGGCCATCAAAGGTTGCCTATGTGGCCGCGAGCAACAACCGATGTAAGAGGTAGGAGTTTCATTCAACTATTGGACTTGGAATGAGCCAAAGTTAAAATTTATTTGCTTGCAGTGGCTGATTTTGGGGCTTAGGGTTTTTGTACTCTCTTTCACGGAGAAGCTAGCCTCTCATGCTTCAGCTAAAATCAATTCTAGTGTTGAAATCGATTCTGAAAATAGAGGATCCAAACATCTTAAATTGGCTAGCTCTCCACATTTGACGGCCACCAAACTTGATTCTAGAACTCTACGACGCGAATCCAAACATTATTAAAAAACATAAGTCCAAAAGTTGCAATTTGTTGGTTTCTGTTTGATTTCTAGCCATGCATATGCCTCTTGAGCTTTGTGATTTTATTATTTCATGCTATTCTATGTGAATCATTCCTCCTCTATGGTTAGAGCCTTTTAAATTTTAATCCTAGTAGGATATTGTCTAAATATATTTATCCAAACAATTACTTGTTGCCAGCTAAAATTTTATTTGATATGCCCTATGAAATCAATATTTTGACAAGGACTGAAATTTCCACATGCAAGAACTTGGAAGTTTGGTTAGTTTGTAGGGTCCGAAAGTGAGAAAATTTGAGTTTGGAACTAGTGCCCTTTGTCTTGGCTCTAGGACTAAGCTTAGAGGTTGAAAGTTTGCCAAGCAAGTGGGGCTATCATACAATGTTCGGTTCTTATTAGTGAAGTTTGTGACTGCTCATGCTTAATAATTGATAACAGAAAAATCTGCTCTTTGAATCGAAAAGCGTGGTGCTCTTTGTGTGTAACATCTCTATCGTGATGATTTGCAAGGTGGGGTGACAGTGGCTATCTAGCATGGGTATTTATGTGGCTATGAATTCGGCTTGAAGTTTGAAAAGGAAGAAGCTGAGCCTATGATCATGTGACATTACTAAGTTAGATTTCTGTTAGCCATATTAGCTTTTAATAGCATCCCATAACAACAGTGACAAAATTTGGCTAATATATTAGAGGGATTTAAACCATTGCAAAAACTTTTAGCATAGGGTTTAAACCCGATGAATGATTATATCCATAGCTAAAAATAAGCACTTCCCAATTTTTTTTTATTCTTAGGGAAGTGCTTATTATATCAATGCAAAAATGATGCGTACTAGTAGTCAGCAGAAGGAGCTGCAAGGTATACTTACTTTAAGCGAAAAAATTAATTTCATTTTTTTCAAAAAAATTCTTGTTAAGATTTTACTTCTAAACTGTTTAGATTTATGTTAACTGAACCTCTTTACAATTTCTAGCAAAATCAATATATGCTGGTCTGTTTTCTTCCCCAACGCCAATGAACATCCCCTCCAGTCCACACACAATTAAATACAATACTAGTATTTCTCATTAGAAGTGCTTAATATCACATTCTTAGCCTCTTAGGCACTCTTTTCAAAAATGTTTATTCTTATTAGTTGAAACTAATATTAGTTAGGGAATAAAACACACCACACTAAGTGGAAACTATTTAATTAATTGTGTCCACACAAATTTCAACCGATTAAAAAATAATATTGGAGTGTGTTGCTAGCATTTCCCCATTCCCAAATAGTTGAAATAAACACCACAAATGTACAGCATTCAACCAAAAACTAGATTCATGAAGAATCAAGAACCAATCTTAAATAATGTCGCTCTTTGGAAAGAAAAAATAGGTTATTCCATCCTAAGCCAAAAATAGCCAGATTAAAAAGGTCATATTCATAACAGATGCAGTCTCATTCAAGATTCCGACAACAGTACTTCCCAGGCAATACTACCCACAATTATTGGTCCTCCATATTCTTGAAGGCAACTAAGCAAATTTCCTCACGTACCTGCAACAGCAAAGCAAATCATACAAAAATAGCATATAAGTACAAAGAGAATACATTATGTTAAATTTTAGACAATGTTGCAAAACCTAGCATCCAGTCATTTTTTCATAAGTTTAAATTATATAAAGGTAACTTTTCACAAATTATATGCTCAAGGGCATGCATTGCAATTGTTACTTCAGAACTTGAAACCACCAAAAGAACAGAAATTTCAAAATTGGATGAAGCAGTCATAACATAACACCCTTGTCTAATATAAACCTTACTGAGAAAGAATGCATCAATTCAAAAAAGTAGAAAGCAGTGTTGATATAAGTTTCTTTCTTTAATGATAAAAATACTTAAAGGGATGGGAAAAGGTTGTAACATTCTTCACATGAAAGGACAGATTTGGCAACCAAGTCTAGCTGCCTGAAGCTTTCAAATTGTCTTGAATAAGAAGAATTTCAAGCAGAGAGCAACTTCATTATCTTATACATTTTTCATATCAAAAGATTTGGAGTGGGGTCAAGGAGGTCATCTTATTTTATAAATAATTAACAATGGGAATTTAGTACCTCAACTCAGGAATCAGGATCACCTGTGAAAGGAATGCAGTTTACCAATTAGTAATTAGACCAGAAGAACTGATGAAAGGGCTGGGAACTACAGCCATTTCAAGGACGACTCTGGCATGGATTTCATTTTTGTGAAAGTAAATGTATGCAAGAAAAAACAGAGAACAATTGCCCAAGATTGACCCATTGACGTGAAATTTTGTTCGAATCCTCTGTATTTCTTGCAGAAGAACATAAATCATTTGATATTTTGGCCAAAGCATTTCCATAATGGTGTAGAAACAAAAACTTGCAAAAGTTACACAGTTGAATAAAGAATGAAAAGCCAGAAAACAAACAAAGGAGCAAGGATGCGATCTGAGTTTGAATTCAATTAGGACTACAGCAATAACATCTCACTCAGAACACAGGAGTTTCAATGTCACAAATTAACAAAAAAATATCCACACAGAATGGACATGCCCAAGGGAAAAAAAAGAGCAGATAGCAATGAACCAAAAGAATAGTTGCATTTAGTTTGAATGTTCAGGAAAATCCAACAAGTGACTACTACTTTTAGTTCTCGCTAACTCATTTGCATATTTAATTGAAAAAAACAAATTATAGCATTTGAAATTTTGAATAAGGTAAAATAAAGGAACCTACAATGCAACAAGCAACCTTCTGCTGCCATTGGATGATTGATTTCCTTTGCGCATCACCCATCTTTTCCATTCCCTATAAATTCGAATCCCAATACCTTAGACTCACAAAGCTCTACCCAATTCATCTCTTCACATTGAGCAACAAATGGCTAGCTAATTTTTAACATCTATTAAGCCTACAAACAATTCAAGGATTTCTATCTAGACTCCAGAATTTTCAAAATGCAAAAACAACATGAACCATTTTGAAAATTTTCTCATACAAATCCTAGAACAAGCAAGACTCACAAAGAGACTATTAGCGATCTTGACAAGAACGACGGAAGGTACCATGGGGCAACTCGCAGCAAGACCGGGCACCGACGGCAAGGTGTGATGTCATGCAGCTAACAGCCATCGTACTGTGCAGAGGTAAAAGCGATTGCGTGCAACCCATTGGCCCAAAATTCCTGTTCCTCATCCAAAAATTACAATTGAATCAGAGAAAATCAAATAGAATTCGATTGGAATTGAGAAAAGTAAAAGGGGTGGAAATGGGACCTGGAAGTAGGGATGGAGAAGCGGCGGCGAGGAGCGGCAATTGGTGGCGGAGAGAGGCGGGGGAGGGGTGAGGGAACGGAAGGGCGGAGTGATGCCCTGGCTGTTGAGATGAGGGAGCGAGATGCGGATCCGGATCGCCACGCCATTTCTGTGTCTGTGAGAGAGGTGGAAATCGAAATGTTAGGGTTTTGTGAGGGTTTAGTGGTAGTGGTAGGTTTTGCTGAGGATTATTCGGATATATGATTCATCATTCATTGCATCAAACGATGTCGTTTCTTGCTTTGCATTTCTTATGGCCGGTTTGATATGTTGTGCAATATAAGACCCGATAGTATAAACTCTGATAGTAATTATCAAAAAAAATAATCTGATAGTATTAAGTTTGATAAGAATTTAATATTATACAGCGTTTGGTCAACACTGTATAAGCTAACATTTTGTTTAAATTAATATAAACTTAATATAAACTTATGTATTGTAAGCTAATAAATTTCCTGAACCAGAACTATCAAATCGTGGCAAGTGAGTTACCAAAATGCTATTAAACCTAAATTTTTGTCACGTTCAAATTTTTTTTCATCGTTATCAAAATTTTGATACTATTTAGTTAATACCATAGTGTGTGTTTGGTTTCAAATCTGGATAGACCAAACGTGGATCCAGAAATCCAAAAGCAACTATGTGTGTGTTTCGTTTCAAATCTGGATAGACCAAACGTGGATCAAGAAATCCAAAAGCAACTATTTCTTGCTTTTGAAAACGTGGATCGGGGCCAAACGTGGATCCTGGATAAGTTTTCCAAACACACACATAGTCAAATGTTGATCATATGTACTATTTTTGTATTTTTTGTCAAGTTTTATGAATTACTAACCTTACCATCAATATTTGACTAATTAATACGATAAATTTAAAAGTCAAAATTGATAATCACTTTTCACATGGAATGATGAATTAAAATTTAGAAAAAATTAATTTGTTATCAATGCTAATACAAGAAATGTTATATATTAATATAATTCAATACCAATAATATATTTTTAATTTCACAAGTAATTAATACTCAAATTTTATTTTTTCCTTATAAATGAAACAATATCCTTAAATTCAAAATATTTTTAAAGTAATTTTTTTAATTTTTATAAGGGAGAAACTTAGATCAAGTTCCTTAAATCTATTTCATCAAGTTTACCAATCATGTGATGACACATGTGCAACTATTTCTAAAAATAAATGTCATTTATTAAGAATTTATTGTCAAAATTTGAGAAATTATACATAAACTTGATGGAATGGAGGTAAGGAACTTGATCTAAGTTTTATCCTTTTTATAATTGGAATTTATTTTAAATAATTAATATATTTTATATGTTTTTTTAGAGCAAAAAGAGATTTTATTAATCAATAAATCGAAAGGGTGTCCCAAAAGAAATTTTTTTTTATATGTTAAAATTTTAAGATTAAAAAATCTTAATTAGCATTTTCATAGACATGTACAAAACAAAAATAACCTCCATATACATTTAATGTACATTTTCGTTATCGATTCCTCCATTTTATATAAATGTCACCATTCACCTGATAGTAGTATACTAACAGAGAAAATACAATTTTATTCCTAGCATTAGTTAATTTGAAGATGGTTGGAGCAGGAAGACTTGTACCATTTGCCACTATTTTCTTCATCATTTTATTATCAGGTAAGTTTAATTTCATGATGTTCGTTTTTCAATTTAATCAAAATCAAACATATTTCAACCTTTAATGCTTAAGAAATAAGAGTTTAATGGATATACACTGACAGTGTAAAATAGTTTTACACAGACATCCACTTGAATTCCGCCAAATCAGAAAATATCTTATTCTTTTAATTAAAATTAAAGTCAAATGTAATTATCTCTCCTATGTGGCATGCTTTGATTTGATGACTGTGTAAAACTATTTTACACTGTCAGTGCATATCCATTAAACTCAAGAAATAAACCTACTTATCTTTCTGCTTCTTAATGCGGTCACACAGGAATATGTCCCTCGTTTGAAAAAATTATGCTGCAAAGACACAATTATATTTTTATAACTTTTTATAATATTTTTAAAACTAAGGGCCTTTTGTTTTACTTTTTTTATTCAAACCTTTTGTTTTACTTTAAAAGAAAACTAGATTTTAATCTAAGTAAGTATTTGTTTAATTCTTTAGAGTTTTTTTTTATAAGAATAAAAAAACCTGATTTGTGTTGGGTTACAATTTATAAAAATAAATTTTTATTTGAGTATGATTTCTATCCTTTCTAAAACGGAGATTATTTTAAATAAACTTAGCCATAAACTTATTTTTAAAACCTAATTTCTTTTTTATCTTTACAATTGATAGTTACTATTTCCTCGTAATAAAGTTAGTAAGTTACAAAATAAGTGTTGTAAAAAAAGTAAGTTACAACGCATTTTTCTTATGTAAACTTAATTCATGTGGAATCAGGTTATGAGAAAGCAATGAGTCAAGATTTTAAGTGCTGTAGTGACAATCATATGCCTAGCTGCATTCCGGGTACTAGTGCTGACCAACATTGTCATGACCTTTGCTCAAATGGGAAGTCCTGTTGGAATGGGGGATTCTGCAAAAAATATGGCAACGAACACATTTGTCATTGCAAATGCTAATTGTTTCCTTAATATCAATGACAAATAAATGGTTTAAGGATTGTATCTAGATTTGATTGAATAATAGAATACTATATTTTGAGTTACAATATCTAGATGAAAGTTGTGAAAATGACTCTACAAAAATTTAGGTTAAATCACTCAAGTCGTAGGTAAATCAATGATATTTAAAATAAGTGGGTTAATAGTTTCATATTTTATCACTTATCTCAAATATCATTGGTCCATCTAAAACTAGAGTGATTTAACCCTAATTTTTACAGGGCCAGGGTCATTTAGACAAATTGTATTTCTGATTTTTTAATTCACTAGGTAGTATTTGGTGCATTATAAATATATTTTACATAGAAATTGTAAAACTTAGGAATATAAGGGAAATGTGATAATTGATTTAAATGAATTATTCAATATGTAAGAACTGGAGATTCAAAAAAACTAAATTTTAATGTAGCAATTTTTAAAAGTAATTAATTTATTAATATAAAATGACTCCACCTCTTTATCTAAATTCTTAACCCTGAATCTCCGTCCATACAATTTTCTAATTTGAAAAGCCTAGACCACCTTTCTTAACATCTTGTTGCTCCAGAAAACATTCATCATCCATTTGTGTCGTGTGAAGTTAATAACAAAATGACAGTGATATTACCAGGTTTTACACCCTCAACCGCACAACAAAAGTAATGAAAGAAACTTCTCAGTTAAATTACATCTTCTGTGGCTAAATAACTGTCGAAGAATAATCATAAAGAAAAAGAAGAGAAAACTATCAAACTTCAACATTGAGTCCAATGACAGGAGGCAAAAAGCAATGTATGTTATTCTGTAGGAAAATTCAGACAAGAAAATTTCAAAGACTCAGTTGGCTAAGTGAGTATGTCTTCACACACTTCAACTGGTTATTATATGAGTAAACTCTGCCAGGTGATAAATTTGCTAAGACCATGGTTCCTCTATAATGTAGTCTCACTCGGGAATTCTGGTTTTCTGACCAAAGCCCCACTTCACGCAGATCTCCTTCTTTCCAGCAGATGTTGACTGTCACGCCACCACGTGCTTTTAATCCTTTTACACAACCATTTGCCCATTTTCCGCGAGGTAGTGCGGGAAGCAAGTAGAGGTCCTTCAGTGTGCTTTGAACAAGCATTTCTGCAATTGCTGTTGAAAACCTGACAACAAACATTGTTTTCCCTCAGCTAAACTGATTCAGATATCGGGTAACATTACCAATTTTCAGTGTGTGTATTTTCAACATTTACAAATTTTAATAGACAGAACTTTTAGTCATAGGCCAAGGTTTCTACATACAACTTTGAAGGTTACATCTCCCAAACAGGTGGGTGAAGTTCAAAATAAAAAATAACTATGATGTCATGGTTCCAATCATAAATTTAGAATCATATGAATTTCTCCACCGGTTTGAACTAAATTAAGAACTAAAGAACTATGATGTATAAGTTCAGGTCTCACATTGACTAAAGATATGACCAAAATAGTCCTTATAAAGGGTAGAGAAATCCCCACACATGATCTAGCTTTTAGGGTAGATTAGACCCAACTCAAGTTTTGAAGTCAGAATGCGGACAAGATGCAATAACAAATTCAATCAGATATGATAATTGCAAAATGTTCAGATCAGGGGAAAACACACTGACTCAATGAGCACACAAGGTCTATCAGAAAACATTGACATTCATGAACAAAATTTGAAGCCTTAAAAATACTTCAGCTCATATGATGAAAGTGAAATTGACAAGATGCACAAACGTTCAACAGTTCATTCATAAAGATGGGGCTTACCCAAAGT
This sequence comes from Lotus japonicus, assembly GCF_012489685.1. Classification (NCBI taxonomy): domain Eukaryota; kingdom Viridiplantae; phylum Streptophyta; class Magnoliopsida; order Fabales; family Fabaceae; genus Lotus; species Lotus japonicus. The sequence continues at coordinate 64,348,142 of NC_080045.1, forward strand.
TTGCATCAATCTGGAAAGGGGGATGTGTTGTGAACAGGTTACTGTAAAGTCCTCCTTCGTAATCACTTTCATGTTCAGGGTCTACCAAAACGATCAAGTGCTTTATCATGCGATATGCATGCTCACTGTTGTGAAGGTGAGCCCATAATGAAGCTTTCCAAGTTGTTGACCACCCTGGACCTTCATCCCCTGTAATACCATGCAACAATGGCAATTAATGTTGAATTATATTATTTCTAGCATTCTATATTAAAAACATACAACTTTTCGTCATATATACAAGGTTGAGCATAAATATTGTAGTCTGTAATGAGATATATAATTGCAGGAGTACCAATATAACAGTCTTCTAAACCCCCTAGAAGCTTTAAGACAGCAGACAGTGAATTGTGAAGGTGTACTCAAGTCTAAACTCATAAAATCCCTTTAATTATTCAAAAGCAACTAACACATCGTTTATTATACTACATCTTATATAACTATATTCTAATCAGATATTAATAATTACATGCGGCTGTTTTAGTTCATCTAAGATACGGATTTTCAACAGAAAAAGTAATAGCCAAGCATATTCAAAGAGGAAAAAAACTACTATCACTGAAAAGAATTCATCATCTAAAGTTCTCATAAAATACCTCTTTTAATTAGACTATAATCCACAGCTTTACAAAGGTCTGGAGTTTTCTCAAGACTGATTGTGTGTCCTGGAAACAGGCCAAACAGATGGGAAACATGTCTATGATGTATATCTGGGTCCTGAAAATCTTCTGCCTGCCAAATAAATAAGGTGTTAAAGTTAACATGGAATTGCTAACTCTGTCGTTGCGAATCAAAGCAAGACATCAGGTGACAAAAACTGGCCAAATTGACACTTGAGAGATGGAGGAAGGAATGCAAATATCAAATATAATTTCATACCCATTCCATAATGGATCCATCCCTAGAGATTTTTGTTGGAGGGAGCTTAGGCAGAGACTCGGTAACTCTTTTGATAATAGCATCATCTTGTCTTCCCAGAACCTATTTTTGAGAAACTTAGTGGCCAAGGTAAAATTAGGATAATAGGAAACTAATTTTGAGCACTAAGATCAGTTTTACCTCAGCAGCAGATATGATTATGGAGAATACTTCTTTTATGATTGAAATGTCCATGGTTGATGAGTAGCTTACGCTAGCAGGCTTTTGATCTGGTGCAGTGAACATGTGCTCTGGTGAAGTTGATGGGTTAGTTTCCAACAATCCATCATGGCCTTGAATCAACCAATCCAGCAAAAATGATGTACATCCTTCCAACAAAGGATATGCTTTATTTTTGAGAAAACCCTAATATTAAAGAAAATTAAGCATCAATTATGATTGCAAATACAAAATACATAGATGCCCATGCGGTCATGCCATCATAATATATTAGGTTATCCATCCTGCAGTAGTTTGTATCATATAACTGGGTTATATTTATGAGTTGTAGCCTATAAAAGTAATGGTAATACAGCAGTAAATAGTTGCATCTATACACCCATAAAATAAAACATGAATCTGAAAATGTTTTGTAATTTCAATGGAAGTTCATAATATGTATACAGCTTCTTGTTCCCTAGAAGGAAAAACAAAGAATTATTTGGATAAGTATCAGTTTGAAATCTCATTGTTAATGTAAAACATAATAAGCCAAAACAGGTCAAAGTGCCCAGTCACAAAAATGTGTTTGAATAGCATGTTTCAACAAATTGAGTTCAACTCATTGTAATGCCATGAAAATAGAAGCAGATCAGTCAGATAAAAAATGATGGTTATTGATCTGCAAATTAAATAACTTGGGGAATTTTGAAATTGTTAAATCCCCAACACAGCCATTTACACAAGACCAATTTTAAGTCAATATTTTAAATAAAGGTTTAGATAATTTATTGAAAAACCAGAACTTACTTTGTCCATTGTATAAGTATAATGCTCCCATAGATGGCAACAAAGCCAAGCTCCACCCATTGGCCATAAAGCCCAAACAGCCTCACCTCGATCTGGGGATGTTTTGGCCCATATGTCAGAAACTTGATGCACAACCCAACCATTTGCTTCATAGTTCACCTGTGTGCTGGATCAAATGAAATTCTGGATAGAATATATAAAATTGATGACATTGTGACCAGATGCTGTGAAAATGGCAATACTTGAAAGTTGAAACTATTTTTTTTTCCTTTCATTTTTTTTGCGTTGCTATAGATTTGTGGGCAAAGGGGAGGGACAAGTGTACAAAGTCACTGTTAGCTAACAAGCATAAAGGATCCCTTTCTTTAATAGAATGCCAAGAATAATAAGAAAGGGAGAGTGAAAAAGACAATACCTTTGCAGTTTTACTACCATTGACTGACAAAGAGTAAATGAAATCAAATAACGGCTCTTGGCATTCGTGTAGGTTGCAAGACAGAGACGGCCAATAATTCATTTGAAGATTAATATTAGTGTGAGGAGCACCACTGGATGACAAAAGAAATGATACAAATTACAAACTTTAATAAATCATTCATGAAGTTGCTTCTAGATATATTTGATAATCCATATCCATCTAAAACTCTAAGCCACTATATAATCTTGATACTATATAGCATACAGTTGCACCTTTTTTTCATTCATTTATCAATTTATTGCTATGAGAGGGAAGAAGGAAAAAGGGAAAAGGAAAACATACTCCCATGCAGGCTCGAGATCTTTGTTCCATATACCCTGTAAGTTTGCCGGCTGAGTTCCAGGACGTGAACAAGAAATTAGTAGATATCGACCATATTGAAACAAAAGCTCCACAAAGGAAGGATCTTCGTCAGTTTGAAATGATTTGACTCTTGCTGAAGTTGGAATGGTTTCATCACCTCCCATTTGAGAGATGTTAGTTTGAGGGGAAACCAATTTCCTTTCGTCCAAAACAGATTTTCCTAAAACATTCTTTGAGCTTTTAGAGAGTTGCAATGAGACACGATGAAATAGATTCTGATAGTCATCCAAGTGACGTGCATAAAGATCGGCATATGAAACACTTTTCACAGACTTCATCTTACTAAGGGACTCAGATGTGGGATCTTTCTTAGAGTCTTCAGGCTTAGTAAATGGGCCATCAAAAGAAGAAGAAGCTGTCAGAAGTAAAATAGCCCAATCTGAACCTTCAACTCTTAGCTTCTTATCATCCAAGACATGTATAACCCCTTTGTCATTACTAATTTGTATATCAAGAACTGCAGAAAATTGAATTCCTTTTGGAGGGTCATTAGAATTCACTTTTGGCCTGATCCTAGAACCAGGACAACTTCCTTCCATTATTATCTGATTTTGGCCATTTACCCGTAAATTGTCATGTAATTTGCTATCCAAAGACACTGTAAATGATAATGACGCTGACTTGCTTGCAGAAAACCTTGCCACTATCACTTGATCTGGATTAGAAGCAAAATGTTCTCTGGAAAATTCTACATCACCAACAGAATATTTTACTTTCACTGTTGCATTATCCAAATCGAGCTCTCTACGATAAGACTCTTCTGAATATTTAAGATGAGAATCATCAAATTCCAACTTGATGTCCCCAATAAGTTGGTATACCTTCATATCAAGAAATAAGAGTTAGCCATGACTGCCAACATTGCATAAAGCTTCCTTAACTCATGCACCAACAACATCAAAATGGGTGAGGATTTTTCTGGAAAAGGAGGGGGGGGGGGGGGGGGGGGGGGGAGAAACGATGAATGATGATACTAGTTTAATAAAAACATGTGACATATATTATTAAAGAAAAATCCTCCTACTCCAATTCCTATGTTTATATACATGTTGGTGGGTTGTCTAATAAATAAAAATTTGCATTGCTTCTCATAAATAAAGGAAGGATATGACATACATCAGAAGGATCTCCTGACAACTTGACAGCTGCTGCCGTAGCTTCAGAGTATTTTCTATCATCAACAAGTTTTCGAACTTCAGCCAGCGCTTCAGGAGCAGTTTTTTTTGTGTAATCGCCAGGAATCCCAGTCCAAAGTGTGTCCTCTACAAAATAATTTTGAATGTTCACATTAGCATGCATAACGAACGAGAAAGACACAGCTAATTTGGCTTCGCTACGCACAATGCAGCATGACTTCATGCCTATTATCCTAAATGCCTTTACAACTAGAAATGCCTATAGTATTATTGCCCACCATATGAAAACATTGAACTCTCAGACCATATTTTTCTCCCTGATCCCCATTGGATCCAACAAATAATTGATGGTAAATTCAGGACACAATGCAGCCTTCCCATCAAAGTAGCTACATGCTGTGTGTCACTTAGGGTAATTGTCCCAAATCAGGTATAACAACAAATCAAGCAATAGCACAGTCTAACATTTCTGATGCTCAAAATATTAATCAGAATCTCGGGTAACAAATAGCAGGAACTATATATAGCTCAAAGACAGAGTGTATTAAGCTTCTAAGCCTCAAATCAATTGCCATTTTGGATCAAAGCAACATGAACTAAACTAAATATGTAACAGATTGGAAGTTTTTTGAGGGGTTTGATTACCATTGAGCTGGAGAATTTCCGATTGCACGCCACCCCAAACCATGGCTCCAAGATGGCCATTGCCAATGGGGATGGCATCGGTCCAGTGCTTTGCAGGCCCAGAAAAAGTAACCTTCAAGGGTCTAGAAGGTCCATCACCCACTGCATTGGCTGAAGTCGGGTTCCACCAGTCTTTCTGTGGGGGGCGCTGCACCAGAACCCATTCCGCATCTTCCATTGCAGAAAGGGGAATGAGATGAAGGAGGAAGAGAGAGTGAAGGAGTCGGTGGAGTAGTAGAAGCTGAAAGCTGTCTCTGTTAGCTGGTAGTGTAGTGTAGTGTAGTGAATGAAGCAGCTAACTCATATTGTTTTCAATTGAAGGACACGCGTTTCTTCAGACAATAGTACAATCTAACCAGTATCTAACTATGGTGTGGGTTAAATAAATAATCTATGGTCTGAACCAATCACATTTAAAATAAGATAAGTGGAATAAAAAATTTATATTTTATTTATTAAATTTTTTATATATATTTTTTTATTTAAATAAATCTATTGGTTTCTTTATTACTACTGATTATTTTTGTGAAAAATATTGATCCGTCGAATTTTAAATCATAGTAAAAACTAAAAAGCTAAATATGTAAAGTAAACCTATGAAACTATCCTACATAAAATCGAGTCAAACGACATCAACCTCGACAAAATAAAAAATTAAATCAGGGGGGTTTGTTGCTTGCTGCTGCTGGAGTATCTTGGTGGAGATAAAAGAAAAGGGAAATGTAATAATTTGCACGTGAAGGCGGTGAGAATTGCAGCAGGGCAAACAGTACTAGTAATTACGGGACATCCAAGATTGTCTATTTGTCTATCTTTGGAGATTGGAGATTTGGAGATACTCGTCTCATATCATATTTTTCTGAAAATATTTTGTTTTTCTGTCAGATATGTAGTACGAGAAGTGATTTAGATAAGCTAGCTTTCTGATTTTTCAAGAAAGGATAAAAAATATGGAATCTGTTCATGTCATGAATCTAGTTAGTCTCAACCTTATCTCTAAAATACAAGTGAATTTATCCCTTCTATTTTCTACATTACCTCTTCTAAACCAAAATATTAATTACATAGGAGTAAAATCGTTTTACTTCCTTCATTGTCACCAGCCTCATTTGTGGTCTTTGTCTTAATCTATATCCAGTCATTCCTTAGCACAAAGCAATTTTATGGGAGAAGTGTGATCCCTTCAAGAGATGATGCAAAATCCTTAATTCCAGGTCTCCTAAATGTTTTTCATGTATTCTCCTAAGACTACCCACAATGGTTTCAACATTCAACACCCTCAACACTCCACTTTTTCTCTTCCCAACACTCCACATCACCTTCTCTCTTCAGTTCAACACTTCATTCAACTTTTACCCACTCCAATGGTTTTTCATTCAACACCCTACCCCCTACCCCACCACTTTTATTTCATATTTTGATTTAATTTTATATTTTTCTTTTTATGATTTCATAAAATTAAAATTTACGATAAAAATTAAATTAAATAAACTATTATCGATTTAATTTAATTTAATGTTTTTTTTATTTATTTAAATTAAATTAAATTAACGTAATATTTTTTTAACGTAAATTAAATTAAAACACTTAACAATTTAATTTTTTTAAAAAAATATACACAATAATTTATTTTATTTTATTAACTTCAAATGGAAGAAAAGAAACTAAGCACACAATAATACATTTTATTTGCTTAACTTAAAATGCAAGACAACAAACTAAACACACAACACACAAATAACGTAATTAGTACGATACAAAGCATATTTAATCATCATACATTCCAAACTTTGTCCAGATGTGCTTCACTAGATCTGCTTGTAGTTGGTGATGGACATTTGGATCATGGAACTCGGATCTAGCACGCACATGATCCGCAAAAGCGGGTAACACCTCGGTCGAGTATGGTTGCGGTGTACTAGATCTACTTCCCTCAGCTTGCTCAAAATCGGTCCAGCGTTGAGCATATGAATCTCGTTCATCCTCAACAATCATATTATGTAATATGATGCATGACCTCATGATGATACCCAAATCAGTTATGTCCCAGAAGCGAGCTGGTTCACGGATGATTTTAAAACGAGCTTGAAGCACTCCAAATGCACGTTCGATGTCCTTCCGACATCCCTCCTGATGTTTTGCAAAGCACTTATCGGGTTCAGTTTGAGGAAGTCTAATAGACTTGACGAAAGTTGGATAAGAAGGGTAGATACCATCAGCTAGATAGTATGCCATATTATAGGGACGTTGGTTCACGATGAAATTCACACGTGGAGCGTTTCCCTGTTCCAATTCATCAAACACTGGTGACCGGTCTAGAACGTTTATATCGTTCAAGGTTCCCGGACATCCAAAAAAGGCATGCCAGATCCAAAGATCAGGAGATGCAACTGCTTCAAGAATAACTGTGGTGGTTCCCTTATCCCCTCTAGCAAATTGACCTTCCCATGCTTTAGGACAATTTTTCCACTCCTAGTGCATGCAGTCAATACTCCCGATCATGCCTGGGAACCCCCGCATTTCACTAACCTGTAGTATTCTTTGCATGTCCTCTTGGGTTGGTGCTCTCATGTACTCTTGCTCATACAATCGTATGATTCCTTTACAGAATCTACGTAAACACTCCAATGTTGTAGTCTCTCCTATTTTGATGTACTCATCGACTGCATCTGCTGCCACACCATATGCTAACATTCGCATTGTTGTGGTGCATTTTGCTAAGGGCGATATACCTTCTTTCTTCGCTGCATCGACTCGCTGGGTGAAGTAGCTATCACTACTTGAAAGGTCCGCAACGATTCGAAGGAACACATGTTTTTGCATCCGATACCGGCGACGAAATATTCCATCGTCGTATGTAGGCTCATTGGCAAAGTAGTCAGCAATTAGCCTTTGGTTTGCCCCTGCATGATCTCTACTGAGATGTTTTCTACCACGAGGTGCGCTATCCTCCAATATTAGATTTTGACGCTCCCTAAAGTGGTTGAGTACATAAGTGTCTTCTCTCTTCCTTTTTTCAAGGTAAGTTTCGAGATCAAACTCTGGTGGATCCATTTTTTGTGAAATTTGAAGTAGATGGGAAGAGATGGGAAGAGATGGGAAGTAGATGGGAAGAGATGGGAAGAGATGGGAAGAGATACATTGAATGGTGGATCTATGAGTCCATATATATAGATAAATTGAATGGTGGACATTGACGGATTCGAAATAATATGAACTATAGTTAATTATCGGATAAGGACTAGATTCGAATTGAGAGATGCATATTCAAACTCGGTAACCCATACATTAAAGCCACTGACAACACCGACAAATTATTAAAGTAAACAGTACAGACTTGACAAAACACTGACAAATTATTAAAGCAAACACTACAGACTCGACAACACTGACAAATTATTAAAGCAAACCCTACAGACTTGACACCACTTGAAAAATAATAAAGCAAACACTACAGACAATTAAGATGGGAAGAGCTCTTGGGACAACCGCTTCAACAGCTCTTTCTTGTGGTCACTGAGATGCTCCTCTTCACTTAACTTTAGAAATAATTCCATTTTCTTAGCTTCAGTCTCCTCTTTCCTCAATCTATTAGTCTCTTGTTGCATCGCCGCCATCTGCTTCAATTGTTCAACCTCAATCTCCTTGACTTGTTTGTATGCAGCCCAATCTTTCTCCATCGCCTCCAAGGCAACCGTTGTGCTCCTCTTTTTACCCTTTTTTTTAGCTGCATCCCTACCCATTGGACGGGGAATCGATCCTATAGAGTTTGAGCCACATGCATCACTCTCGCGAGATCTCTTAGATCCACTACTCCCTGAGCCAACACTTCCTCCTGCTTGACTACAGTAACGTGGTTGATCACGGAGAGCCTGCCATTCTGCCATCAAATTAAATTGACCCTTCTTCCCATCTGCGTATAATTCTTGTGCTTGGGTCAAAATATCATTCTCCGACCAACCGCTTCGTTGCATACGCTTAGCGCCTTCATAAGCGCCAATCCATTTATTTATTTGCTTGCTCATATAATTATAACGGTTTCGGCATGCATTTCCATCTCGCGGAGGATCGAAAGAGCAATGCTGATTACAATACTCAGCAATTTGACCCCAAAATGTGTCTCCTTTTTTGTTTCTCCCGACAACACTGTTTGTTCCATATTTAAGCCACCCACTAATTAACACCTTATTTTGATAAGTGTTTCATGCTGGTAAGTGACTTCTCCTGCTCGTAGGAGTTGAATCCTCATAATTTGGAGTGGCTTCATTACCAGCTGTCATGCCAGCAAGATTCATTTGTGTTGAAAACTCGAGAAATTCAGGTGCACCATCATTAGACAGCGGTGTTGGAGATGGAAATCTGAACATAAATCCATGATGGGGATGAGGACGTTGGTTGAGAAATTGGGTTGGATCTTGAAAATTGTTGTGATTTTGGTAGTTGGATTGATTTGGATCTTGATAATTGTTGTGATTTTGGTAGATGGATTGATTTGGATCTTGATAATTGTTGGAATTTTGGTAGTTGGAAATTTGATTTGGATGTTGATAAATGTTGGGATTTTGGTAGTTGGGAAACTGATTTGGATGTTGATAATTGTTGGGAATTTGGTTGTTGGGAAACTGATTTGGATGTTGATAATTGTTGGGAATTTGGTTAGAAGAATTCTGGGTGTTGAAATGGTACTTGTTGGGATCCATTTCAAAGCAAAGGGGATAGTAGAAAGATAATAAGATGAATAAGATGATGGAAAACTTGTTTTTTTTTTTCTGTGTCCAAATCAAACGAACCAAGTCTCTATTTATAGAGAAAAAAAAATCATGAATTTTGGTAATTTTTTTATATTTTTTTAATTTTTTTTTAAATGAAATAATTGAGTTGGAAAGATTAGGATAAAAGAAAATCGTCCGGACCAATCAAATCGTGACACGCGTCACTCGTCAGACCGTCTCTCTCTCCTCACGCGCGTGCGTGGCACGCGCCTGTCGGTGCCCAACCGACGCGTGCCACGCGTCCCACCACCGGATGGGTTGGGACCCGCCTGCTGCCACGGCCTGCAGAGACGCGCCTTGTATGCGCGTGTGTGGCACGCGCCTGGCATTCGTCAACCAGGTCGTGCCACGTGTCACCGCGGGCAGATTTCAGCTGTGTTGAAAATTTTCAACACCTCTCTCCTCCTTCCAACTTTCAACACCCACTTTCAACACCATTAAAACTCCATTTTAACTTTCAACTACCCACTTTCAACACTATTGTGGGTAGTCTAAAAGATATCTAGATATCTCTCAATTACACTTAAAATTGAAGTTTTATGAAAGATCAGGGGAAGTTTGTGCCTTTTTGGACCGCTCAACGCCAAAATTTTAATGCTAAACATTGAGCACCTTAAAAACTTCTTTATTCATTGTTTCTTTGGGTGTTGTCCATACCGACAATTAGCGCCTTGTCCCTCTCAAATCATTATTTTTCAAAGCATATTCTAAAACAAACTACATATTTACAATTTCAAATTAAAAAAAAAGTTAATCCTATGAAAATTCACGTAATTCAAACACATAATGCCTGAATTACTATGAAAAATTAGGTAAATTTAACCCTTATCATTTATAAACTTCGTTGTACGCATTGACAGAGGCAAGTGGACAAACCCCTGCCATAGGCCCTCCACGTTTTTCAATTTTGTTATTTTACAAGTGGTACATTTGCATGTGAGTTATAAAATTCACTATAGACATGCTATAATATTTTATCTTAGCCATCCTCTTTGATTTGGCCCTATAATCCTAAATTTTTGCATCTGCTACTTTTGTACAGCTTATTTGAGTTAGTGAGCATAGTTTCTCCCTTCATGCATTATTTAATTGTAGTGAAAGCTTTTTGTCTCATAGTCTTATACCTTGCAAATATCATTACGTGTTCCTTATTGTTTATTACTGGCCTCTACTTGTGAATGAAATTCCTTCCACTTAAACCAACTCATATTAATGTTAGAGATGCATATTAGACTATATAAAACATTTATTTAAGCAATGCGCTAATGGCTATTGTTACACAAATACACTATAACCTTACTAGTTGCTAAGCTTAGTTCAATATATTTACACAAACTTTTGCCCCCATTTTTTTGAGGCTTCATGCTTAAATTCTCAAGGAATTTTTGCATTGTTAATTAGAGGCAAATCAACTTCATCGCACCACTCCACATACCTAGTTTCAAAATAAGAACCTTTTACTTGGTTGGGCCAATAACTAACCCAAAACTCTCCCCCAATCCTCCACTTCAACACACTCCCTTCCATCTCTTTGCTAAGCCTCCACCCCACTTCCTCTCCATACTCATCCCCTGCAATCACCACCGACCCACTTTTATTAAACGGCCTACTTGCCCCGCTATATCTCCCTCTCATACCATGAACCGGGTCATCGCCCGTTTGGCCTGTGGGTTTCCACGCCCCTACCTCCAAGCCCGTCATGTTATCATGCAAAACGACGTCGAATATCGCCGCGTTCCCCTCTGCATCCTGATCCATTCTCCAACTCTTAGTCCTCGTCCTCCTCGACGACCTTGCCGCCGCTTTCACCTTTGAAATCTGTTCCGATTTCTCGAAATTGCCCTTCACAATCTTTTGAATCTCCACTTCTCTCTCGTTGTTCTCCGCGGAACGACCCAAGCTCAGTCCACCCACATAAGCTGCCCCGATCTCCGGACCCACCCAAACTCGAACCCGAGATGGGAAGTGCTTCTCGTCAATGAAATCCACATCATCACCATCTTTATTGAAACCCAACCTCGCCACGTGGAGCCTTATATTATCGACACGTGCACGAACCTGAATGAATCCATCGTGGAATCCAACAGTGTATTCAAGCTGCACATGTGCCTCTAATTGGTGGTGCGCCAGAGCATACCGGAGTATTGACTCCTTCGCATCTATACCGCGAAATTGACTTTTCTGACCGTTGGTTCGCGCCAATTTCATGGTCATCACTGGCGCGTACCCTTTTAGAACCCAGAGTCCATTTGCCTCCGCCGCGTAGGAGAATCTTGGATTCTTACGCGGCGGCGAAGGCGAAGGTAAGAGCGTTTGCAATCCCACGCCGAGCTCTTTTATGATGCAGGACTTTGCTATTATGTAGCCGAGGGTGCGCATGAAACAGAGCTCGGTGTCGACTCCGACGGTGAGGAAGAACGTTCTGAGGATCTTCGACGACGCCGTCTCGAGAGTGGGAGCGAGCAGGGATCGGAAGTAGAGTGACCCAGCTTCGCTGGGCGCGTCACAGACGCAGAGCCAGAAGAGTCGCACGGTGAAGACGAGGTTGAAGAAATTGGAGAGAGATTCCGGTGTGTGTGAGTCCATGATCCATGATATGGGTTCCGGCTTCAGTTTCTGGAGCTGGGATCTTGGGCAGGTGCTATCGTGCGCGGTGGGTGAGTGGGATATGATTTCCTGGAGGAGTTGGAGGAGCAGAGGAAGGAAGGGGTTTTGGTTATCTGGAGAAAGGTTGCATTTCTCGGATACCCAGAGAGGCTTTTGGGTGTTGAATGGGTGGAAGCCTTGCAAGCACACGGTGAATGTCACCGCCGCGTCGGAGTCTGACCCGGAGGTTCGCTCGGCTTTGAGTTCTATTGAGCGAGTTGAGTTGTTGTCCTCACTCGCTAGCTCGAACTTGAGTGGTGAGTCTGACTCGTTCCAGTCCACTGAGTTGGGGAGCTCAGATATCCATGACCAAACATCCATTGTGTATGACTGTGTGTGTTAGACTAGGGAGTGTTTGGGGAGTAGAGAAGTGAATGCATGGGAACGTGGTTTTAAAGAAGGAACGAGTGATAACAGGATTGCCAACTTGGAAGCTGTTGAATCCACGAAGGGGCCAGGAACTGGTGGTTCTGAAGAACTCTCTGTGTCTTACTTGAGGTATAATTGGTTGGATTATTAAATAGTGTCTGGTTTTCTTTCACTTTCAATCTCAGATTCTTTGTATGGTTGTGGACATTGAAAGGAAAATGTTGTCGTTTATAAGTGCATACGTAGATTCAGATTTTGTCATGGGTAGTTTCTGGGGCATGCTACCTTACACGTTAGCTATACCTGTCTACCTGACATGCAGGCAATTAGGAATCACACAGAGAGATAACATAAAACAAAAACTTATCTTTTTATTTCATATGGTTCTCTAGTTGTATATCCTAATAACAATGATTTTTATGTGATATACATGTACTGGATTGAGAACTACCAATGGTTTTTGTGTGATTGTGATATACATTTACTGGATTGAGAATTTTTATTTGGACCATATAAATGCTATTATTAGAATTGATATAAGAGTTGTTTTAGTCATATAGTACATAGTTTCTTCTCAACAATTACAGCTAAAGATTCACGCCATGTAATTAGCTAATTTGTTAATAAGTTGCAATTGGAGTACTACACTATTTTGTGGCGACATAAACTGCCACCAAATCCAAGTGTTAATGGTGTCTAAGAATGACTAATTTGTGCGGGATGGGTTCCGAGAGTGTCTTTACATTTCCCGTCTACACATCCCTTTCTTATCTTCGCCCTCATCCCAACCACTTCCGGTGGCGTGGTATATATAATTTTTCTCCATTCTCATTCCCTACCACCCCACCATTAAAACTAGCCATGGTAACAACAACCCCATACCTAACCCCAAACCCGAACCCTCATCATTATCTTCCCTCATCCTCTTCACAGCAGGGAAGCGAATACCACCAATAGAGTGAAGAGAGGTGGCGTCGAGCAGTTTGAGAGCTGAGAGAGGCCTTCACAAAACCCAAGTGGCGGCGTTGAGCGATTGAATAGAGGAATCAACAAGCTTTTGAGGGTTTTGGTATGGGTTTGGGGTTTTTAGGGTGACATTGAGTTATGAGGTTTTGAGGGCCTGAGTTTAGGTTATGGGCCAGATTTATGTCTTATGAGGTTTTGGTGGTTCTACGAAGAGGTGAATAAGAAGAAGGGGTTTGAATTTGGAACCCTAACAAAGGGTTATTTGTTGTTGTTCGAACCCTAGCAAGGTTTTTTCTTCTTTCTATTTTTCCCCTTTCCTTCTGTTCATTTGTTTTTAGACAGAGAAAGATGAGTGAGGTTGAATTACGGTATTGGCTAGTAGAACACGAAGAAGGGTTGTAGTTTTAAGGGTTGCATAGGATGAAGAAGAGGAAAAATAGCTGGGTTTCAATTTTGAGTTCACGGGTTTTGGTGAAGATGATGGAGAACAAAGATGTTGACGGATAAAGATGATATAGGGTGAATATGATGAGGATGCTAAAAAAAAATTCCACTTCACATATAATGTCTATGTGGATTCTAACTATGCGGACACATTATCAAAAAGATGAACAAAGGGACTAAAACCCCGGCATTTTCATAATTTAGGGATTTAATTATTTCTTAGAAAATTTTATTCAGGGTCCAATATCAATAATTTACTTAACTACGGAGAAAAAAAAACACATTTGACCCTACTACTTACTATCTAGTGCATTTTTTTTTTACATCAGAAAAATAAATTGCAACCGCCAGGAATCGATCTTTGAACCTTCATCTACCCAACTCATATGTCCTTCAACTCTTATCACTTGAGCTATCCTACGAGGATACTATCTAAGGCATTTAATTAATTGCTAGAAAACAATAAATAATAAAAATTAATTAAATTTCGAAACTATTATTAACTTTTTTATTTAAAAACTTCCTGTTATTTTAATCAAATTATACATTAATTAATAAATTTTCAAACTGTGTTTATAAATCTTAAATAAAAACATTTTGTAAATGAGAGAGTAGTAGAAAGAAGTTTTTTTAAAATGAAGAGACAAAATAAGACCAAGGATCGAGTAGTAGTAGTACTATAATTTTTGCAGTAGTTTTTTTTTTTTTTTAGGTGAGTTTGGGGGTAGTTGTGAATCTGTCCAGTAGCTTTTATTTCCCATTAAGAACCTTACGTCCACTGCCTTTAAACTGTTTGACTTAGGTGAATTTGTTACATCACTATGCTAGCTTTCATATTTGTTTTTCTTGCATGCCTTAAAGCTGCTACTTCAATGCACCCCTTCTTTAGCATTGTGTGAGGGAAGACAAACTGATACTTCCATAATACAATCAACTACAAGCACAAATTCATTAAACCATTTACTTATTGTAACATTTGTATAACCATTTTCATTTAGGGCTCAGAGGTAATGGAACTTAAACACAAGCAACACAAGTTTTGTGATGATTTTTAATTGTCATTAAACTTCAGTCTCTTTCGAAAATGAAAACACAATGCGACACAAATTTCTCATCATTCTTAGTGTTCGTTCTAACAGCAACGGCCGATCACGTAATATGTTTTATTTGTATTAATGAGATTCGAACTCTTAACCTTACAATAAAGAGACAATATAAACAACCATCACCGGACACCTTGTGTCTAAACACACACAAGCTAGAAACGTTTCCAATTCATCACAAGTGTTTTTTTGTGTGAGCTTAGCTGAAACTGGCGCATTGGAGAGCGAGAACACGGTTTTCTCGGGCCAGGTGGGTTTGACCATTGGTTGCCGAAAACCGAAGCCGTTCTTGGAAACAGCCCACTCACCCACACTCAGCCCAATTCTCACACTCCTTTCCCTTTCTCTTTTTCTCTTTCTTTTCTTTTTCAAGTTTAACCAAAATCAATTAACATGATTACAAATGTCTCTTACACTTTCTGCCACTTCACACTAGTCACTCCCTTTTTATATAACCTTCTCCTTCTTGATTCTCTTCTCAAAAGCTAGCCCCTCCTCCAAAATGCTCTCACCTTTCCCTTTCAATCTTTGAAACAAAACAATTAATCCATTCCAAAAGTTCAGAGCATTTGTTTGTTTTTTTGCTTTTGTTTTGATGGCTGCCAAGGAGGAATTTGAAGTGGACCATGTGACCACACCCATCACTCCAGGGACCAGTTTCTCTCAGCTACTATTCGGAGATGACGATGATGTTGTTCATGATGAGAAAGCATTTGCTTTTGGTACAGTGGACCAGACGTTCAACAACAACAACAACAACAACCTCTCCACCAATTCCAGTCTTTTCTCCATTCACAACACCCCCAAAATGCTCTGCTTTGGCAACAACTATCAAAATGAAGGGGACCTCATGAACAATGTAACCCCTCAGAAATCATCCATCATCACTTCAAGTGACAACAATTCTTCATCTGCTTCTAATTCCTGCAACACCAGCTTCAATTATTCCTTACCTATGTCCAATGTATGTGTATATCAATTGTTAATTAGCAATTGGAGAATGATCTTGGTGTTGTTAATGTTGATTTCATATTTTTTTTCTGTGTTTTTTTGGTTGAAGAGCTTGCAGAAAAAGCGGAATGGGTCGGGACAGGAACCGGGGACCACGGCAAACGTTGGACGCCAGAAACCTCCGTATAAGAAAACCAAAGCAGAGAACCCCACTTCCACCGGACATGCAAAGGTGAGCAAAATCAGTTACCAATCGGTTGCATGTCCTTCTCTTTTACTAATTTTCTGTCTCTCTTGAACTAAACACTGCAGTAATAGCTGCATGCCCTGTCCTTTTCTTAATAAACAATTCATATGATTTTCATAAGTAGGATTATATTATATTATATAGTTTTTCATATAGTTTGATGAATTAATTACTTGGAATAGAAGAGGAAGGAGAAGCTAGGGGAACGAATTGCAGCACTACAGCAACTTGTTTCTCCCTTTGGCAAGGTGAGTGAAATCCAGCATTTTAGAATTGAGAATTTGTAAATTTTTGTGATCATTGATTGAATTGTGAGGGCTAGCCTCGACACAACGGTATGGTTGTTGTCATGTGATTTTCTGGTGAATAAGCCTCTTGTAAAAATTTAACACAAGATTGTTTACATTAGATTCACAAAGTGGGTTTAGCTTTCCTTGTAGCGAGAGGGTTTGTATGTTTTTTTGAATTATTGAATTGAGGTTGATTTACAAAATTGAAACTGCATGTTCTGCAGACAGATACAGCTTCAGTGCTTCACGAGGCCACTGGTTATATAAAATTTCTACAAGATCAAGTTCAGGTTCTGTGCTCCCCTTATCTGCAACGCTTGCCTTCTTGTTCACAACCTGTAAGTCCCATTTCTCATATCATCATTACAATTGATTCTGAATTCAAACTTGTGACAGCTTCTAGCTGTCAGAAGAATTGATTTTTGGGAAGGGAGAAAGTGATTCAAAGATACTACTAATGTTATTATTATTTTGTTCAAAACAAAATCTTCATAGAAGTTGCAGGGCCCAGTTGATAGGGACAATACTGTACTTTGAAAATGTTGACCCGGGTTAACTGTGACAGTTTGCCATTTAAGGTAACTCTTGATGACTTCATATTTTTAACGTGTGTGCGTTATTTCAGGGGGACGGAGATAACGATGGAGGAGAGGAAGAAGCAGAGAAGCTGAACCTCAGGAGCAGGGGACTCTGCTTGATCCCTGTGTCCTGCACCGTACACGTGGCAAGCACCAACGGTGCTGATTTCTGGTCACCTGGGAACAATGTGAAGCAGTGAAATTAGCCATGAATCAATGAATCATTTTCAAATATTTGTAATCTTCTTGGGAAATTGGGGTTTCTGTGTCTGCCCAAATTGGAGATGGAAGCATCACAAGGTAACCTGATAGAAAAGGTAAAGAAGGATGACAATTAACAAGTGGGGTTTGAAGTTCACTCATGGAGGTACAAATCAAAGGTCATGATTTTGTCTTTAATTATGTAACATCTCTTTTGGGGGGTCCTATTCTATAGAAGGAAGAACCTTTTAAGGAAGAAAGGAAATAGTTTATGCTAGGATTTAGGGATGTGTGGCCTTGAACTAGAAGTCTAGGATGCCATATGTTTTCAATTATATATACTTTGTCTATGTAAATTTCGGTAGGCAATTAAATGAAAATATTTCAAAAGGGTTAGATTTTTTATAGCAAGGAAAAACAAACAATAATCAAGTTTTTCAAGTGTTATATTTCAAAAGTGTCTCTTAGAATTCAGATTTGGTTTAACTCAACTTAAAAAACTAGATTAGTGCATGGTGATGATTGTTCTACCCTTGTCCCTTTATAATGACTATTCTTAGTTAAATTTCTAATTAATGTTTTTTTTTTAAATTGAATTCTGATTAATGTTAGTAATGTTGATAAAGAGTATTTAGAGACGGGTATGACTATTGAATTAATCATATTAGCACATTGATAAAGAGTATTTAGATACGAGTATGACTTTTGAATTAATCATATCAACACACTTAATTTCTGGTGTCGTCATCAGCTGTTGTTTTTGTTGGATTCTTTTTTTTTGTTGAAATGAAATGTTTGTTGGTTTGCACCCAAAAAAAAAGTTTGTTGGATTCTTGAACAAATTAATGTTGTGGGACAAGATCAATAACTTTAGGTGCACCGTTCAAATACGTGATGTAATAGCATCATTAATAAGCGTGCTAAGGAAATGGCGAGTTCATTGTTATTATTTGGTGTTAGGTAGCAATTTTGTTTGCCCAGCAAAACTAAAACTGATGGTTGGAGATTAATCTCTTCTTCTCTTTCAATGCGTAGAGATAATCGAAGTGAGTTTTGTGTCTCTTAACAATTTTTTTCATACACACAGTCAATGCTTTTATGAACATGCTTAATGATTCTGTTATCTATTGTGTCAAAATTTGTTAGTTGCTTGACACAATTAAATTGGTAAATTGTAAATCTCAATTTTATGATTTAGACTTTAGTGAATGTCATGTAGTTTCTAGTTTTGTTTTATTAGCAGTTGAAGTTTTTCTCCAACATTTTGTATTGTACCATCCGTTATGGTATAATATTGATTATATTTTGTGGTCAGTAAACATGTATTAGGATAAAGATTAAGAAAAGGAAAGGGAAAAGGGTGAAGGATACGAAATTCCTGTCTTTGAAAAAGAAAAAAACTAGGAAGTTATTAAAAGAAAATTTGTTTTGTAACATGAGTTGAGAAAATGTTAACTTACTCTATTTTATGACGAATTGGAACAACTTGTGTAATATTTCATTTTTATGGATTGGCAGGTTAGATGGATAAATTTTCTAAAATAGGCTATAGCTTAGCTATATGTTATATATGAATAATGCACTTATATGAACGACTTATTAAAACCAATCATGCAGTTGGGGAAAATTGCACAGTTCATGTGATGGTGGTCTTTAAAATAAAAATAAAAAGCTTGGCTCCCCCATCAAATTTTGCCAAATATTCCATGCTGTTCAGTATTTGTGTTTGGCAAAAATGTAATAAATTGTTAAGGTAGATTGACCAATTCATATGCTTATTAATTACCAATAGAAGCCATAAACAAAAAGGGAAGAATTAAAATAACTTTTACCTTTTTTTTGTCAATAAAAGATAGCTCACCTAAAAATAAGTTACATTTTATAACAGATTAAAATGGATCAACTTCAAGATCCAACTACATTAAAAAAAATCTTCAAGATCCAACTACATTAAAAAAAATCTTCAAGATCCAACCAATTTTGACATGTTTGCTTTGTGAAAAACTAAAAAAATGAGGCCCTAAAGATAGGCCCAACAGGCTACAACAACTACGAACCTAGCTAACGAAGAGCTAGATTATTGTATACATCTTTTAATTCAAGATTTGACCAAAAAAGAAAATCTTTTAATTCAAGATGAGAGCAACTCAAGCAGAGATGTGGCTGAGAGAGCAACACAAGCCAAAAGCGCAAGCACCCCTTATTGGGGTCTCCTCCCCTTTAGGGGGCTTCTCCTCCTCCATGGAATGGGGGTAGAGGGTGCATGTGCGGGAAAGAGATCGAGAGAATCATATATAAAGACGAAACAACCTATAATTCATTGAACATTTAATTGAGCTAAAACATCAACTGGGGTAATGGGCTGAACCCATTTCAAATTAGCGTCGGACCAAACCGATGCTATCTTGGCCTATAACTCTATTGTTGGCCATGACCAACGCTTTTGGTCGGGGAGCATACGCTATTTAGCTTTGCTTGACCAACTATACTTCTAAGTGGTAAATATTTGAATTTAATTTGGATGCTTTTACATCATCTAGGCTGATGCTAAACACATCAAATTAGTGTCGGCGTCGGGATCAACATTAAATTTTGACATTAAAACAATCATTTCTTAATGTAGTTGGCTTTCTTAAGCCAACATATAATTTTGCTTACTCAAACCATCATCTTACCCGGTAGATGTGACTAATCACTTGAGTTAATATTGACATTAAATAAGTTGGGAACCCTACAAACAATTTTCCATACATATATGTA
Source organism: Lotus japonicus (assembly GCF_012489685.1). NCBI lineage: Eukaryota > Viridiplantae > Streptophyta > Magnoliopsida > Fabales > Fabaceae > Lotus > Lotus japonicus. The sequence continues at coordinate 64,368,056 of NC_080045.1, forward strand.
TAAATCTAGAAATTAAACCTAAGATCACATTTAAAGTACGTACTCAAACCCCCTATTGATTTTGACCAACACATGTTTGGTTGAAACTAATAAACTTAATAACTTTTCAAAAAAAAAAACTTAATAAGAGAATTTTATTATCCTTTGAAGTCAGCAACATCTAATTCAATTTGGCTTGGCCGGTCTACTTTGAAACCAATAAATTAGAATTGATCGAACAGTTTAATATAAACAAACAGCGAATTCAATTTAACTTTGGTGTACTCTTTATTTAGACAATTAAATGGGTTTAAATGTAGTCTGAACAGGGGTATTAATACAAGCTTTTCCCCCATCATAATCGTTTACATGTCAGGATGGGTTAGTCACAGTTTTTATTTTATATGAATAAGGACCCCATAATATGCTTGGAATTAGACTTGAGGGAGTGTGAAGCTTAAACAGCCTACCAAGTTTGGCTTAGACCAGTGACTTCGATCGACATGAATGAATATTAATTACAGAGATGAACGTAGATGACTGATCACTCCATCAATTTGCTGAGAATAGACCAATTCAAACTCACAACCCAGTCTTTTCCTTCCACTGCTGATTAAGAATTCTTTATAATGAACATCATGGCAAGAGTCCAACTAGCTAACTAGTATGACTAAGGCTTTGAATGTTTTTTTTGGTTACAACTAAGGCTTTGAATGTGAAATATCTTTCATATGAAGTATGAACAGAAAAATAAATTTCTTTTAATTCACTTGACGATTTTTAGCCATCTTATACTTTCTGAGTTAAGATATTTCTTACCCGCACCGCAGCTTTACAAATTAATTATAAGAATAAATACCAAAACTCATAAGTTTCAAGAAAAATGATGCATCACCCACTTTAAAAGAAGTTAAAATACTCTCAAAACATTCTTTTATTAATTAGTTGGAATGTATGTGGATTCTACAAAAGTATGAGGGTGACTTTCCCATATTTTTGGTTTCTCTCTCTCTTCTCTCTATTTTCACAAAATGTAAGTGAAAATGAATTGTGAATGAAACTTTTTCCTTTTTATTTCTCACTCAAACTTCTAACTAAACCAATTGTCTAGATGACCCTAGTTAAAATTTGGATAAATCACTCACAATTCTAGTGAGCCAGTGAAATTTAAAATAAATGGACTAAAAATTTATATATTTCATTTTATTTATTTATAAATAGTTTTATTGGTACATTAAGGTGAGATAAAAGTGACTCGCATGAGTCATTTAGATCCTTAAGTAAATGCTTGCAAATATAATATGATAGCCTAAAACTTCCGCTACCTTGGTCGCCACAATCACAATGACTAAAGTCAAATAAGAAAACATGTGTTTTATTAGTGTTTAATTGATGCAATTGATCCCGCACAGCCCAAATATAAATATGACATTCACCATGTCATGCCTCTCCAAAATATTCCTTAATATTTATTTGCAAGAAGCTAGCTAGTTAACAGCTTACAATGAAGGGCTACTCTTCGTTAGTGGCATGTAATAATGCAATTTGTCTCATCATCTTCATCCTTTTTCTCTCTTATTCCTTGAATATTGTTGATGGCATGAGACCTCTCAAAAATCAACCTTCTCCTTCTTCCTTCATGAGTTTAATGAACAACCAAGCTTATTCTGGGCCAAGTCACAGAGGACGCGGCCATTGATCGAGGAAAGATTTTAACGTTATTTTCATTTGTTTTCTTAGCATATATAGGTTTGACAACTCATTTTGATGTTTAAGCAAGGGGCAAGATGAATGGTTCCACGATGTGTATTTGGAAGAGCCATGTGACAATTACACGGGCTCACCAAGGATTTGCTTGTTTTTGTTACAGTGTAGCAGATGAAGATCAATGTAATTTATGTCAAAATATTATAATATACAAATTTTCTTATACTTTTATTGGTATCTTAAGCTTTATGGGACAGTTGAATTCTATTTCTGTTTTTCATCACTTTTCCCTCATGAGAAAATAGGATAGATTTTTCCTTTTAATTATTTTTATGTTCTACGAAGTTTAATGAAACACTACTATTGGATAGCTAGCCCTACGTAATTAGTGTTACCCTTTGTTTATTTCTTCCAAGTATGAAAGCCGCCAAACATGAAAATTAAGAACTTTTCTCTGGCAGAATGAGTGTACTTTTTTTTTCCAAGTCCTATTGCCACTAGAAAGTTAATCATGAATAATGACTACTATAATTTATCCGCAAATATAGAAGCTGTTTAGCGTCTATACTCAGGGCCGGCCCACAGGCCCACAGCCCAGGGCCTCTAAAAAGAAGGCGTCCAAAATAAATCTCATTAAACTTTCCCCTGAAATAAAATCTAGTTATAATAATTAATGTTCAAGATATTATTAATGATTTGAGCTGGTTTAGTGGTTAGTAACTATGTATGTTACTTTTATGTACGAACCAACATAATGGTTCTGATAAAATTTCGAACGTTAAAATTATTAGGGGTCCATTTTTATTATTTGCTCAGGGCCTCCAAAATGTCGGGACCGACCCTGTCTATACTAATCTCAAATGTTAGGTGGGCTAGGCGGGACCTGTCATGATAGGACTCATATCCAGAGTCAGAATTTGATGTGACTACAGAAAGGTTAGACTCGACTTCCTTATGGTGATTATTCATATCTTTAATTAGATTAGAGCGACCTGACCCTTGTGAAGATGAATAGGTCACACCCACATCAGTTAGAGCTAGCGTTCTCTTATAAGTACTCTTGGGCTGAGAATTTATGAGGTACAAGAGCCGAAATAGGCCCGCATTAGGATTTTTTTACCATTTCACTATAAAATGGAAGATCATCTATTGTAAAATGAATCTTTTTATTATTACATGAGACTTCTATATACTTCTCTTACATATGTCTGCTAGGATTTTCTCTTAGGTTCTCTTGTTCTTAGACAAGAATATTAAGTAACTTCATCTTAAGTATTGATGAATATAATTAAGAGTGTTTATACAAATAGTGTATATATATTTGCAGAGAAACTCTACTTTTTTATTCATAGTAACATGCAAAATATACATCATGTCCATAAACTGATTAGTTGTAATAATAACACAATTAGTATATATATATCAATTCCCAAACACTGATTTATAGTCACTCCAAAGCTGATCAACACTCTTGCCCAACAATTTCACAAAGAAATCATCACTGTAATGATCCTTCATCATAGCATTGAGCATAGCCACAAACCCATCTCTAAGCCCATTACAGTAGTCCAGAAAATAAGCTGTAACAACATACCCTTCATCCCATCCACTACCTGTCCCTCTCGGAACCCAATGAGGCGGCGCAAACCCAGCCTTCAACCTCATAAAATCAGCAACACCTTCAGTGAGTCCTCTAGGAGCCTCTTTGTTCCCAAACCACTGCCAAATGTGCGTCGCTTCGTGGTACAAGATCCCAATTACCTCATTCCTCACATCGCCGCTAAAACCTTCTATGTAATTTGAGTCGAGGAAAATGTTGTTGTCACTGGTAATGGCTGCAGAATTCCCATTTAAGGCTGTCACAATCACACTGACATGCTCAATGTTTTTACCACCAAATTGATCAATTTGTTTGAAGGTTTGCAAAATGAACTGAGAGGCGAGTTGGATGGTTTGCTGGGTGAAAGGGATGCCAATCTCATTCTCAAATCTAGTGCCTCCTGGTGTGCCTGTGGCCCTGTTGGTGACTTGGTATTGAACAGCATGTATTGGAGAACCAGAACTTGCTATGATAACTAGGAACATCAAATAAATTATGGGAGACATTTTTGTCCAGTGATAGATTAATGCTGCGCAGGATGATAGTATACAGCAAATGGGTAGTTTAAGGTTCATTTATAGAAGCATAATCAATGAGCCTGGTATCATATGTTTGCTTGGTTACACCTTATTAAGAGACCAAAAGTGAAAATGACGGTAAGAGCAAGATTGTTGTGTTTATCGTTACTATGCTGTTTTCAATAAGCACTAGAGCCAAGTGGATAATTTGGTTCTTTTTGTCTTACTCTAGGAATCTCAATAAATTAAGCATGGTGTTTGAGTTTTTTTCTCATATTGAACGATGCTTCAATTCAAATAAGATTATCTTTATTGAAAAAATTATTTTGTGAATGCAGCTGCGTTAAATATTTGACAGATAGAGTTTTGTTGTTCATAGTGATCTTAGTCAGCTGAAAATTGTAAAAACATAAAATAAAAAAAACCCATGTGAGTCCTAATAAATGTATGAGTGAAACTAGCTATTTCTTAATTTATTTTTAATTCACTTTTTCACCATTAATTCCAAGAAACTTATTTTTTATTTTATGCATGTATTTTACAGTTTGGAATTTTTATCTCTTGGATGATTTTCGTTTAATAGGTATTTCCAGGTTTATAAAATACCATGTCCATACAATACTTGCTAGCAATAAATTGAAGGAAAAACATGTATATTATCTTCTTATTTTTTACCAAAAATCATGCGTAATCGGCTTTTGCCTCGAACATCAGAAAAAAATCATGCATGATTGTATTTACAATTTGGGTTATTGTATTAGGCCCAATACTAACAGCTCATCGGAAAGACAAGGCCCAAAATACTATTTGCAAGTTTCGCGATGGGCAAGATAATTTGGTCCACGTATGGAGTAGTTTTTTTTTTTAAAAAAAAGGTAGCTATGACCAAAAAATAATAATAGAGTAGCTTAATTTATAATTAAAAGGGATATTACAAATTATCCCAATACATTTTTAAATATAAATAAAGATAAATCAATCTGGTATACGTATGTGGTTGACAAAGTGGCGAATCGAAGTCTTGTTGAAGTGGTCCATGACTCATGCCATTGCCAGCCAAGTCTGATAGAGTACAAAATTCATGGGATGAGGAATAGGAAAGTTCAGCATTATTTATTAGACTAAAAGTTAGATTTGAAATGAAAAGCCTGAAACTTTTTTTTTTCTTTACAAAAATGATAGAATATTTAAGAGAAAATATTTCTAGACTATTGAGTAAGACGTCGGTGTTATGCTGAGGAGACCAATATATACCATTTATGGATAGGAGCTTCAGAGAATCTCCCAATGAAAGTCTGTCAGTTAATTGCCACCAATTAAAATTTTAATGGACACTAGAATGCAAGGAAAGCCCAATTTTTGTACTAAGAAAACTAAAAATGCAAACAAAAAGCATGTTTAACGCAAGGAAAGCCCTTTTTTTTACTCCATCATAAATTATTCAACATATCTTGTCACCAAAAAAGTTATTCAACATCTTGAATTTCCTTTTAAAATCAAATTTATCTCTTCCAAACTCACTTAAGTCTTCCACCACTTATCCAAATATATTTCATGTGTGGAAAATTATGCGTCCAAGTGGGGGAGTAGTGGAGTGAAAAGAAAAATGGAAAGAGAGGAGAAAGAAAAAAGAGAAAGTAAGAATCATTTCATCTCAGATCATTTTCACTCACTTCAAAATTGAAAAAAAAAAAAAAGAGAAAGAAACAATAAAAATGATGAATAATGCGATAGAAAAGAAGAAAAATATAAAAAAAATATAAAATTGAGATAGAAGAAAAAAGGGGTATACACATGAAAGTTGATATATGTAGGTGCAGGGCAAAATATTTAATACAAAATGATATAGAGTGTTGACCAAGTCACCCCACTTCCCTTGACTTTTCTTATACTAGAATATGTGACTTGGTCACCCAACACCAATTGTCTGGAAATTTCAAAATGGGACACTACCAAATGTCCAAATCAAACAAAGAAAAGCTTAATTAATTAATGACGTTGAAAGACCTCTTGCTTCTGTTTTCTATATAAAGCAACAATCCTTATGCAGCAACCAAGAACAATCACAAACTAAATTCTCCAACTATAAACGCAACCATGAAGATGCATTTCATCGGTTTGTTAATTTTCCTAACTGCAATGCAGGGAACAAAGGCAGTTGATTACACTGTCACCAACAAAGCTCTCAGTACTCCCGGCGGAGTCCGCTTCCGCGACCAAATCGGAGAGGCATCCGCCAGGCAAACACTGGACTCCGCCACACAATTCATATGGCGGATCTTCCAGCAGAACACTGCTGCCGACAGAAAAAACGTGGAGAAGGTGAGCTTATTCATCGACGACATGGATGGTGTAGCGTACACCAGCAACAACGAGATCCACCTCAGTGCCAGGTACGTCAACAGCTACGGCGGCGACTTGAAGAGGGAAATCTCAGGTGTGCTTTACCATGAAATGGTTCATGTTTGGCAGTGGAATGGGAATGGCGGTGCTCCTGGTGGGTTGATTGAAGGGATTGCAGATTATGTGAGGTTGAAGGCGGACTATGCTCCTTCTCACTGGGTGAAGCCTGGACAAGGGAATAAGTGGGATCATGGTTATGATGTTACTGCTCGTTTTCTGGATTATTGTAACAGTCTCAAAAATGGGTTTGTGGCAGAGTTGAACAAGAAGATGAGGACTGGTTATAGTGATCAGTTCTTTGTTCAGATACTGGGGAAGAGTGTTGATCAGCTGTGGACAGATTATAAGGCTAAGTATGGCAATATTGCCTAAACAACTAGTTATATATCCAAGAGCGCGATGACGAGTGTTAGCAACACACTCTTTTAAATACACACTCAAAAATAAATAATAAAATGTGCTGAAGTGTGTGAATTTAACAATAATGTTCCAAGCGTTTCTCTTAATTTAAACATAACAATACTAAAAAAAATAAGCGATTATATATTGTAATCTCTTTGTGAGTTTTATTTTAGCATCTCTTTGTGAGTTAATTTGCATGAAAGTTTAAATAGCAGTTGGAATGGAAATTGACATATTTTGTTTTTTTAAGTAAATCAAAGAGATATTAATAAGCGAGTAAAGAAGTCATTACATCTACCGTCACTACTAAAGAGATCACTAGAGTGAGAACTTTCTTCACCAATACACTCCTAGTTAATTAGAAAATTCGCAACACCATTCCTAAAACGTCCAACAAAAGAAACATCAATAAAATCAAAAGCAGAAGAGTGGAAAAATCAACATATTTTGTTTGAAAATATATCAATGTTGATTCGTGAACCATGGATATGGATATATTACAAAAAATAATTTTACAGATGGACAAGGAAAGTAACGTGTATCAACTATACACATTTACAGGTGTTTTACGAGTCTTCATTTAATATTTCCCCCAGCCTATCGGTTGGTTGGAACTTAGCATTCCCCTCCCATGAGGTAATTTGAACAAAAGTAAAACCTAAAAAGAGAAAAATAAAAGAAAGTTAAGAAAAGAAAGATTTTTTTTTTTGAAATGAAAGAAAAGAAAGATAAGATGATGCATTTGTCAACTTATTTGTTGTCATAAATTTAAAAGTAATATTTAGGTTAATTATATGGTATACTCATAATTTTAAATACAACACCTTGATCTAATTTAAGATATGACCTTAAATATATTTATAATTTCTTAGGAGGAGAGCTGATATATGACATTATTTCACCTTTAGGAATATATATAAAAATATAACTAAACACAAAAACAAAGTGACTAGCACTAATTATCCATCCATTTATGCTTAATAGATCCAACTGAAGAGAGTTGAATAAGTTGCAATCATAATCCAAAATGCTTAATATCATGATCTAAAAATGTTACTTAAACACAGCAAAGAGTAGGATTTGCGTTTTAAGCTTTGGTCCACCCACCGGTGGATAATGATTAATCATCGTTAAATTAAATCTGAGAATATTGGAAAATCCATTAATTGGATGATTTTATTAATCAAAATTGGATGATTAAGATTGAATGAATGATAAAATGGTAAAAATGTTTAGCATTTGCCTGGAGGTAAGCTGGAGATGGAAAATTCAGCTACAGAAGCAGAAACACTACTTATTTTAGAATTTGATACAAACGTACAAAGAGATTAATGCGACATATATAGTCGCTTATTTTATGACAATGTTTAAATGAAAACTCTTAGCTAGGCAATATTGCCATACTTGGCCTTGTAATCTGTCCACAGCTGATCAACATTCTTCCCCAGTAGCTGAACAAAGTACTGATCACTATAACCATTACTCAGCAACTTGTTCATCTCAGCCACAAACCCATTTTTGAGACTGTTACAATAGTCCAGAAACTGAGCTGTGACATCATAACCTTGGTCCCATTTATTTCCTTGCCCAGGTTTAACCCAGTGACTAGGTGCATAGTTTGCCTTCAGCCTCACATAATCTGCAATCCCTTCAATCAACCCACCAGGAGCACTTCCAATCCCATTCTGCCAAACATGGACTATTTCATGATACAACACCCCTGTGATTTCCCTCTTCAAATCGCCGCTATAGCTGTTAACGTACCTAGCGCTGAGATGAATCTGGCTGTTGCTTGGAGTTGTATATGCAACACCATCCATGTCATCCACAAATAAGCTCACAGTCTGCACGTTTCTTCTGTCAGCAGGGGTGTTCTGCTGGAACACCCTCCATGTGAATTGGGTTGCAGAGTCCAGTGTTTGCTTCGCGTATTCTGCTCCGATTTGGTCTCGAAAACGCGCTCCACCGGCAGTTGTGAGGGCGTTGTTGGTGACAGTGTAATCAACTGCCTTAGTTCCCTGCATTGCAGTTAGGAACATTAACAAACAGAGGATATGCATGGTCATGGTTGCGTTTACTTAGAACTTTTTGGTTGTTTCTCTTGGAGAGTCAGTTTGTGAGTGTTGTTGGTCACTGCATAAGGATTGTTGCTTTATATAGAAAACAGAAGCTAGTAGTAGTCTTCTAACGCCATGAATGAATTTTATTTTCTTTGTGTTTTAATGCTTGTTTGATTTGGTTGAATTTTCCAGGCAATTGGGTGTTGTGTGACCATGTCAAACTAATTTTCTAGTAAGAAAAGTCAAGGAGAGTTGGGTAACAATTGCTTGTATGGCTTATCATTTTGTTTTTGTTTTAGTATCTCTATTCTCTATGAGAGATAATTATATTTAAATTGAGAACATCCAGATCATGTGAGATTAACTCTTTCAACAAAGTTTTTTGAACTCAAAACTTTATTTAAAAGAAATTAAGAATGTACGACTTAAACCAACCAACAATCTCTTTTTGTTGGTGTATCATTTTGTATTTGCCTGATACATCTTTTATCCTCTTTATAATGTCATCAAATATTTCTTCAGTTCCAAGACTTAAACTTACAAAACATCTAAATTGTACAACACTACAACATCATCCTGATACCCCAACTCTAATTTCTTCTAAACACATTCGTGATACATTATATAGGTTTATTACTTTATCTCTTCTCTTACTTTCTTGTGTTTGTGGTATGGACTATGGACTTTCCGTATTTTCAATTCTTCTTTATTTTATTTTTTTCTGTTCCATTATATCATCCATTAAGATTAGGTGTATCCACCCTTATATGCAATTATTATTTCCCATAAATTAATTGTTTGGTCCAGAAGCATGCCACATTTTCCCCTTTGATATCATTCATAGAAGACTTGAGACTTTTCCACAGTCAACGTGTACGAAATTAGCAATTGATGTCTACTTGCAACAGATTTATGTCTCTGTTAGATTATTGTCCTGTAAGTCATGACTACAGAGAAATTAATAAGGTTGTAGACGTTCTAGCCCGCCGTGGTTAATTTGACAGCCTTGACATTCACCTCCATGTCTCTCCGCCTATATAGGCTATGCTTCTCTTATCTTCTAAGTATACCCTTAGTCTTTCATAAACAAAAAGGAAGATAACATTGAATCTATTTACGCATGATAGCTTCGCCTATTTAGGCTGGAAAGTCATGCTTTAGATAGCAAGTTTCCACTATATGTTTAATTTTCCTAGGTGCTCATTTGACACTGGCACCATTGTTTCCTCATTTTCCACCAAAGTTGTACCTTCCACGTCCTCTCCCTCCTTGAGAGGATCCTATATCTTGAGGAGCATTGGCACTGCTACTGAAAAGTGCCATATGTTCCCCTAAGATACTTCCATTAATCTGCATCTCTTGCTATAAAGCTAGAGAGAACACCATGTTAGTCCATGGTTATGGCTCCATTAAAAGAATCCGATCCCTTGCAGTGTTAAATTGGTCATCACAATGCTTCTTCATGTCACTAATCAAATTACTACTGCACTCTATAGCGTACAAGTGCAACATGGGATCGACCTTAAAGATTCCAGCTTCTCCCATGCTATATTCAAATACACAAAGAAACTGGAAACACGCATCTTTTTCAATTGTTTTTCAAAAATTAAAGCTGGTGATGTTATTTATTTATTTTCAGTCACCTCTTACTTGGATGCCTCACAAACACCCATGCGACCAAAATGTAAAAGAGAAAAAAAGATCCATGATGGAGGTTTTGATATAGAAAAACCTTGCCATGACTAGAACTAGAATTCCCTGATTGCTGAAACAATTTCAGCTATTCCTTCAAATTTTCTTCTTTCTTTGAGAAGCATCTTAGCTAAATTAAGCGCCCTCCTTTCACAATTTGCCCGTTTATCAGCATCAGTAATTGACTCAAAATCCGCAACATGTACCACCCCAACAATTCTCCTGCCAATCAAATAATTAAAATGCAAGTGTTAGACGCATTAACAAAAATATGGATTTTTGCATTCATTATGAACATAGTCATACAAATCGTCAAATGAAGTTCCTACTCATTCTACTCTACTAAGATCAGGACACAAAGCTAGCACATCAAGGGTGTTGTCAGCATTATAATGTCCAATCTACCTACTTTTCCTTTAAAATAATATATAGTGAAGTGAATATAACATAAGAATATATGATGCATAATGGTCCAGTATTAAATTCATGGTCCAATAAAAGACTGCACTGCAATATAAACATATTAAGGTGGATGCGTTCCTGTCATGAACAAACTAACCCAAAAGCTTACACTTTGTAACACGTCTCCTCACGTAAGAGCTAATTGGGCTTGAAGCTTGGAAAATGAACAATCTCAATTCAACTTATTAACCATATCATGAACTACCAAAAATATTTAAGCTACTTGGTGAAGAAACATGAATGATTTTATATAACATTTCTAACAGTTCTATTATGTTATCTCTCAGGCTATGACTGAAAGTTATCTTGGTTGACTCTGGACACATAACACACAGGAATTCAAATATCTAGTGAAGAGAAGTTTGTTTCAATAATACTTCTATGAAAAGGAAATCAAACTTTTAAGAGCAAGAAATTAAAGTACTAGTAATAATATGACAAGACAAGGATGTGAAGGAGATCAAATAATAATTTTGTCTACATGCATCTGTACCCCTATTAGTTGTAAGATCATTAATTATTATATATCGAAAATTGAAAAATAAATCATAGAGCATACAGAAATTATATAGAATTTCTAGTAAACATGATTATTGCAACCTAAAAAAATATTAGAGAAGAAAAGTCTCACCTTATCATTTTGGCAGCACCAAATCCAAGACTGTCATGAAACAAATCTGTCATGTATTTCTTCTGTACAAGCAGCTGGACCTCAGGATTGTTATAGATTGCTGGAAGATATGCCTCACCAGCACCGTCTCTATGCTCATCCCAAAGTGCAGTGAATTTCTGGTGGAAAAGATCCCAAGTGTCTTCAATTGTCTTAAGAATCCACTCTTTATATGCCTGCATAAAGTAGTGTTTTAGACAAAGAATAACACTTTTCCCCCAATAGTCAATGTTCTTCAGGAATTATTAAAAATTACATTTTTAAAGGCCAATTCTCATTATTTCATTTATCTTTCATTGCAATGCACAGTAACTCAACTGAAAGGAAAAGATCTTGTCAAATTAGGAGAAGATAAAGCAATAGATAAACAATACAGTACTAGTTCAGCTAACAGCAGCCTAAGTTCCGATCAGGTCTCCAATTTTTTAAATAAAATACGAAATTTTAAAACAAAGAAAGAAATAGAAGTACGAAACATAGAATCATAAGAGACCCTCAACAAAGATCAAATAGAAGGAAAAACAGAAACAGAGAAGGGAACTTCTAAAAACTAGTCAGTATGAGCTGTCCAATCTCTATATAATCTAAAATGCAGTTTCTCTTAACAAACCTTGCACTGAACACGAAATACAAACCATGCAAATGAATCTGTCCGTTACCAAGTCTTCACTTGTTACGAGTGTTGGGCTAAGAGAGCTCACATTCTCGGAAACTATGTTTGTAACTTTTCAAATTCAAATGGTATAAATTGTAATTCTGATACCTCATCGAGATGCAAACAAAAGGATACTTCTATGAATTAAGATAACTAGGCACCGGTTCTTGACACAACATAGACAAAACAAGCAGACAACACAAGGGAATTTCAAAACTATAAATAAACGCAAAGGAAGCAAAATTCATAAACTTTATTGCTGGTACAAATACCTTGACATCTCTGCCATGAAACTAAACTACCAAAGTTAAATACAAATTAAGACATTAAAAAAAAAGAGACAGAGAATTCATGTTTTTAAGTTAGATTATGAAGAATAACCAGAAATACAGTACATATTAAAAAGAAGAGCCCAGGAAAGGACTGTGCAAAGGACATGTGAGAAAAGGGGACCTACTTTTCGATCATTTGCTTGATCAGCATGTCCATCTTGAGAGAAGAAAGCCAAAATCAAATTTCCCAAAAATGCTCCAATGTCAAACCCTATTGGTCCATAGAATGCAAATTCTGGATCAATAACTTGTGTTGATTCAGGAGTTACCATCACAGAACCAGTGTGTAGATCTCCATGTATTAGTGCCTGAGCCCTCTCACAGAACCTGCACAGATATAAATTCTTATAAACAAAATGCTGACAACATAACTACTGCATAAAATGGAGAAAAAAGAGAGTCATAATACTTAGATTTGAGCTCAGCAACTTCAAGCTTCAGCAAATTGTCTTCCCGAACAGCCTCCGCATCACTATCGAGATGAGGGGAAGTCCAACGATTATATTCAGAAACTTTGTAAGGATCAGAGAAAACAACCTGTTCAGTGAGCCTGCATAACTCCACATTCCCACAATATTCGCCAACTGCATGAAACTAGCATGAGATCAGGTTTATGCTAAACATGCCTCGAGCTGACATAAAAAGATAATACGTGATAACCTTTCTTATACTAACAGGAAGATAATATCATTTCTTTCATCCATTTTCATCCATAAAGCTTAATTTTTCTTAGAATTCCAGTGAAGTTTGCAGGATTGGACATATTTGGGTGACCCAATAAACAGATCCATAGGCTATGATCACATTTAGAATTTGGGTTAGGCCTAATTCTACCCAAAAAACTAGCTCAGCAGTGAGAATTGTTCTACCATATATATGGACTTATTTAGCTATATCTCCCTTAAACAATTATTAAGGCAAAAGAAGCAATGCCCATACAACTACAGGAGCATCCATTAGTCACTATGTTTGTTCCATCACAATCAATAAGAGGAGTTATGTTCACTGTTAACTTGCAATGAGTGCATTGGTGTCAACAGAAAAGTGTGGAATCTTATAAGTGATTCTTTCATTAATCTTCTGTCGAAAAGGAAGAGTTCGTTAGTTTGTTAGTTAGTATGCACTTAGCCTAGCTAGCTTATGTAATAAGGTATACATGAATCATCTTCTACCCAGAGAAATGGTTCTCTTTTCTTAATAACAAAAACATCAGGATATCAATGTTTCCAATACAAAGTAACATGGCAAAGGTCATACCGTCCCGTTTGTGATCAGCAGTGGTGCGGAAAAGGAGAGAAGTAAAGAAGAGTGTCTTAGCCATGAAATCAGCCATATGCTCAGCCAGCAAAGGATACTCAATCCCAGCAATCAACCCTTTCCTAAGAATTATATGTGGAGGCTCAATGTAACGCATAGCAATCAAAGACATGGTACGGTCAAAGTGATACACTTGAGGGACATGCTCAGGGCACAACCGAGACTCTTCTTTCAAAGCCATAGACTCAAAATATGCTCTCTCCTTCGTCATCGGCCATGATTCCCCTATGCAACGAACATAAGGCAGAGCCTACAAAAACAGCACGAATTTCAACACCCCAGAAAAACAAACGAAATTTGCAAGTGCCCATGATTTATGAATTACCTGTTTGATGACAAGAGAACCAGAGGAGTTGAGGAGAATGAAGACAAAGTTAAGGTTGCCATCTCCGACTTCTTTGACAGACAAGTCGGAGACGTTGTTGCCTAGGATGGAAGAGAGGGCAGGGACAGCCTTAATGTATTCGATCAGAGACTTGTCATCGAGTGGTCGGAATTCGGAGAAAGCCATTGTTACCGGCGGCGACAGTGGTGGGAATGTTACTTTAACTTTTGGAAGAGAGACGCTAACAATAACAAGGGTGGATCCTGATTTGTAGAAATTCAACACTATAGTTACCTTCACCTTGTTTATATTAACCTCAACTCACGTCATAAATCGAATCTACCTAAGAGATATAAAGCTATCGCTTTTTTCCGGATTTAACAGAGACAAGTGTGAAGGTGGTGTAGAAAGACTTCTCCAGTGGGAGGTGCACTGAACCTGGTCAGAATTTTGATGAGATTTATCACTTGTCAAGACTTTAGAGTTTAGACTAGACACATTAATCATGTTATTCCGATCACATATATATATATATAAGAAAAAAATACATTTTAGGTTCATTCATTTAATGAATGTATCTAGTCTAATGAATATATCTAGTCATTTAAAGTAGATACATTCATTAAATAAATAAACTTAAAATGTTTTTTTTGCTTATGTGGGTGACCCCTAATGTAGACCAAGTGGTCTAATTTTAGACCATTTTTTTTAACCTACTATAACAGGTTAACACATTTTTTTTTTTAAAGATATTTAATATATGACAATTTTTTAATGATGTCTTTTCTTAAAAAATATAATGTGTTGACCTGTTATACCCGGTCAAAGTAGGTGGTGTAATTTTACACCACCTAAAATTGGTGCATATTAGGTTCTCCTATATATGTGACCGGAGGGTTTATCATATAAGATAACATAGTTTATTTTTTCCCTACATGATAATTTATCTTAGGGGCGATTTGATTTCAGTCCCTAATTTAGGCAACGTCTGCAAAACATCCATCCATTTAGAACTTTGTAAACATTTCACCCTTGCCTCCAGCGAAGCTCCGACGGTTTGCCAAATGGCACTGTCTGAGGGAAGTGGCACTGCCACGTATTAAACTAGTATATGTGCCCATGCTTTGCACGGTGTGTATTTTCTAAAGAATTTGTTGACCCAACATAAATTATTCATTAGTTGAGGGTAACGTATTCCATCTAACGGTTCATAGAATTAAGAGACAACCCAGTACACCATAATAGACATTACATGGCAAAATGAAAATAACAGTACAACATTCAGGGCTAGATAGCTACTGATCCTCGTCGTGTATTAATACATCAATGAGGCCAACTTCTTCACTGGTGAAAAAAAATGTTAAGGAGTCACCCTCTTTCAATGAATGTGACTTGCAGAAAGCCCTCCAACCCCTACCAATCCTTGCATATGTCTGTTGTTCTGTTACACCAAGGATTTTACAATGAACCTCTTTGCCAGTTGGGCCTCTCAAGATCCAGGTGTGTCGTTTACCGTGAAGCAGATAGTCATAAACATGAGAAGGTAAATTCTACAAAGCAGAACAATTAATATTAGAATCATTGTTTTAGAACTACAAATGAAAAGTAAATTGGTAACACAATACCATCTGACTCGTTATTGATTGATTACGTGAGAGTCTGCAAGAGAAGAAGCATGGATACAATATCCAATCTCGATCCTGAGGTGTTAGGTTATCTTTGCTGTCTGACTGTGTGGATTTTGCATCACAAATCGAAGGAGGAGGGGGAGTTATAACTGGAGGTGGAGGTGGGGGGAGGTAACATACTTCCTCAATACCTTCATTGTATATAAATAAATCAAAGTTGGAAAAACCCTGGTATTTAAGAAGGCACCAGTTCAGGCCTTCCAATGAATAAAACTTACGGATCTCCAATAACCCTTGTCCCAAAAAAGGCTTTTCAGTTTTTCTTTCATATGATACCAAATGCATCTTCCCAATGGGATCAAACAACTTCCACTGCTGAGTTAGTTCATGATCAAATTCTTCAGCAAATCTAGGTGAAACAAATGCTATTTCCTGAAAAATCAAAATACGTATTTCAGTTGACAGATTCTAGTTAAATTAGAACATAAAACAACTAAGCTATATAATGGTAGACACCTGCTCAGGTAATGATAGAATGGCAATTGAATCTTTACATCCTAGAAGATCATCAACGAAATTCAGCTCCATTTACAGAGATTTGTTTTGATCTTTGAAAACCACTTGCCTGCAAACCCGTTTGTCTAAAGCTGAATATATAATATATATATATAAGTATATAAGTATTAGACAATACACTACTATATTATGGCCGATTTAATTATTCTTGACAATATGGTTCAAAACATATGAATGAAGCTTTGAAAAAGTCAATGATATTCAAATGATATGTTACCATTGTCTGACATGCATTGAATTCACCTTACCAAGTTTGTCAAATTTATCTATCTAGTTTACCATAGTATATAAAACGCGTTATGAGTATACCTCGTTTGGAAAATTTGGAAAGTTAGAATTGCATAGTATAAGTTATGAGGTATACCCATTGACAACCAGGTCTGAAATTGAAAAAAACGGGTATCTTTTTAGTTGTTGAAACCAGTTTAATTCGGTGGATTACAAAAACATAGCTCATATATTTCCTAATATATGTTTTTGTTATAGTCTTAAGCAGCATGAAATGCATTTCCAAATATTTGTTTGTCTATATAATTTGACAATGGTATATTAACTATTTTGGCAGGATTAAATAACCATGCACGTAATTGATGCCAATAAATTTAATGACAGAAGATAAGATTACTATTTGCTTGTTGATAAGTTATGGAGTAGACGTTGTTAGAATTGAGTAGAAATGTCTATCTTTGTGACTGTGTATAAGCAAAATTATTTAGAATTCAGTATAATAAAAATGGGTGGGCATCATATAACAATGATAGTGAACATGGAGCTGGCATTATAATACAATCACTCATGTTACATTGCACGGGAACATTTTCTTCTAGGATTGAGTCTGCAAATAGAAATAGAAATGTGTAAGGTTATTGCATGCAATGGTATCCTAATGAAAATACATAATTATGCTGAAGAGGTTGTTCATTGATAAAACTTACGTAGTTTAACTGAAGCATGTGGATCAAAGGTTATTGAAAACCTCCTTGTATACCACATTTTTTGTCACAGTAGAAATTAAACCTTCTTCATCCAAGATCAAAATTTTCAAACCTTTTCTTGTCTTTACCCTTGATAATGCCACGTATAATTGACCATGAGTAAAAACTGGTTTGGATAGATACAGACCGACATGAGATAGCGTCTGGCCTTGGCTTTTATTAATCGTCATTGCAAAACATAAACAGATTGGAAATTGACGCCTGACAAATTTGAAGGGAACACCTGAGTCCGAAGGAACTAAATCCATTCTAGATATAAGCACCTTCCCGCCTAACTGCTTTCCAGAAACAACATTTGCAACAATAACATTTTTTCCCAATTCTTTAACAATCATTCTGGTGCCATTGCAAAGTCCACCTGCTTGGTCAATGTTGCGCAACAACATGATAGGGACACCCACCTTCAAAGTCAATTTGTGATTTGGTATGCCGGAGCATTGAATATTATTCAAGAACTCACTTGTGAACCACTCAGCTTCAACCTCTGAATCCTCATCTGACTTGCAAGTAGAATCACAACTCAAATATTCTCTAACCTCTCCTGGTATTTTAGACAGCATCTCATTGTTGATAGCTTCTACACTTTCTAATGTGGGGGCAAGAATAGCACGTTCTTCAAAGAACTTGTAATTTTTTCTACTCAAATTCTCCAGCATATCAGGGTAATAAAAATCAATCAAACTTTGAATTGGATTATCAGAGTCACGAATAAGAAGATCGTCTGGTATCTGAATGATAGATTCCCCATCCGCACTTGGGTTCACCTCTCCATCACCAATATCTAGTAGCCAGTCAGCGAACTTTGTAATATCCAGGTTTGCATTAAGGGATTGAGAACTTGTCAGCCTCATGTTTTTGGTCAATTTAAGAACAGAACACTTCTTCCAAAGATAAGACGAATTAATGGTGGCATTAACTATATCACAGCGACTTCCTCTCTGTATAACTGGTAATATTTGCCTGAAGTCTCCCCCTAACACAACCACTTTTCCACCAAAAGGCCCGCCATTAGTACCACCTGGATGCGACTTCATTATGTCATTTAAAGTCCTGTCCAAGGCTTCAAAACAAAATCTGTTAAGCATTGGTGCTTCATCCCATATGATCAAACTTGTTTTTTGTAATAGCTCTGCTTTTAAAGAACCTTGCGCCACATTGCAAGTTGAGCTCTCTTTTATGGAAATGGGAATAGAAAATCGAGAATGCGCGGTTCTTCCCCCAGGTAGAAGTAATGAAGCAATTCCACTTGAAGCAACATTTAATACAATCAACCCTTGTGCCCTTACTGCAGCAGATAATGTGTTCCACAGATACGTTTTACCAGTACCTCCGAATCCATATAAAAAGAACAGTCCTCCAACACTACCTTTAACAGCATCCATTACGGAATTGTATATTTGATGTTGTTCTGCGGTTAATGAATTGAGTAAAGAATCGTGCAGATTTGCCATCTCAGCTCTATCATAATTCAACTCATCAGCTACTAATTTGTTCTCATACTGGCTGACATCAAGTAAATCAGGAAAGGGTAAACATGAATAATCTTTTAATGACCTTCCATTCATATTCAACAGCTTCTCCAGTTCTATTAAACAAAGATTTCTCAGGTCCTCATCATTTACTTGGAGATCTAAATATGAATTTAACCATATAATGTTAGATGGTACTCTAAGTCTATTATTTGATTAAAATTAATTTTAATATAAGAACCTGGAATGCGTAGCTTTTTCCTCCTTTCATAGATTATCCCGTCGGACAAAATCCTCCAGGTTTTGTCCCACACAAATTCAGGCTTGCTCGTAGTGTTCGTAGTAAGCAACATTACAAAGAACTTACGAAGCTGAAAACCTGCAATAAAAATTCAGCACATTTTATATTAAACTTTGGTGCCTAACCTCTATGAAAGACAAAACATGTTTTGTGTTTAACAATGGATAAATAAATGCACAGTTTTATATAGTACTAACCTGATGCTAGATCATTTGCTTCGATTATTGCATCTATAAATTCTTTGTCATTAGCTAACAATCCTAATGCATAACATGCGTCTTGAAAAGATGGACATACGACACCATCAATGGTTCGAATGCTCTCCCAACTTGTGCAACCTTTTTGTATAGTTAGTAGAACTCTCAAGTAGTAAAGTTCTCCAACTCCATGAGGGATATATTGGAGTCTTCCAATAGATTGCCCTTTTTTCCTTGGATGCCATGTCTGGTTGTCATCATCGTAAACAAAGTACGATGGGAACTCTGCATATGTTATGTCTTTACCCTGTTCATACATACAATTGGCTTTCATCCAGGCTATAAACATAGTGTCTTTATCAGATGCTTTTTCAACAATGTGGTTCAAATCGCCATGATCTCTGAAACATACACTTTGCTTATTCGGTAGGTGGAAGGTCATTTTCTTAACCGAAGGCCACTTAACATGAATGTAATATTTGAAGGTCCTCCAAACAGCTTCACATGGAGTCAAATATCTGCAATCATAATATTGTTTAATCTCGTCTTTCACCTCAGGATCTGTGGAATCTTTATTTTGATTGGAAATCTCAACATTTACTCTATCAGGGCCTTTGCTGACATATTTGAACAGGTATTTGATCGCATTTGACTTGTTGCAGTACTCTACATTGATGTGACCATTGTATAGCATCAGAAGTTGAGGATTATAAGGGACAACGTAACTGTTGTCCATACGAATCCCTTTCTTGTCAAGATAAATGCCTGTGTCTCTCCTTTTATATACAGGATAACCATCTTCATCAATTAATGTGGTGTCTTGGAATTTTTTGGGAAAAAATTTGCTACATTTACCATTAACCATGCAAGGAGATTTACCATGTCCTGGACCGCACGGCCCATGCAGCATATAAGTAGAGACGACTTTGTTTAATTTAGGATATACCTTTTTGTCAGGAATCTCAGCGCAAATGCATTTATCAATGTCAGATGTGGTAACTAACTTGTTCTCCTTGCAAAGCCATAGCAAGATATGCGCATATGGTAGTCCCCTTTTCTGGAATTCAATCGTATACATCCCTGAAAGTTAGCAACAGCGTGAGTTGCTACAAACTAAAACATACAAATGATATAATTAAATAATTAAGACACACCATACCTGCTTGTAAGGGACCAAAAATAATACCACTTTGCAATGTTGATATTAAGTGGTCTAGCTTGATTTTAAACACTCGACAACAGACATCAGGTCTTTCATCAGCTCGTAGGTTCCTTTTTCTAACAAACCTATCAATTTCTTTCCATGCAGAATTGCATGTCATAGTAATGAAAAGATCTGGATAGCCATAGCGCTTGCATATAGCCATCGCGTCTTGGCAACAATCAAACATATACCGTTTCCCACCAACAAATGATGACGGTAAGACAATACGTGTCCCCAAAGAACTTGGGTCAGTTTCACCCCTAGACATGGCTTCTTCAAGGCCACTCAGGAAATCAGCTCGAATAAGGTTTTGGTTGTTACGAAGAAATGAGAGTCGTTGAGATTCCAACATTGTATAACAATCAACCACAAACTGTTGGAAAAGCCTTCTGCATAATAAAATATTCCCATTCTCATGATTCCTCTCTTGTATTCGGAAGCATATGAATTCCCTCAATGTTACGCGAGGTTTCACTCGAGAGCTAGTTGATGCAGCAATACCAGATAATGGGATATCTTCTTGCCAACCATCTTCACCAAAAGGAAACATCAACGGATATTGTAGTGGGATAAACGAAGTGTGGGTTTCATGAATCCTAGTAAGAACCCCCTCTTTTTTGACAATGATATCTCTGCCAACTTCTACTGTGTCAAAGTCACCCACAATAAGTGCAGCTATCTCATCAGAAGTGGGAAGGTTATACGTTCGAGGGTCCTTACCCCGTTTGCGAAAAAGTCTCAAAGAAAACGACGAACTTTGTGAAGAACTGATATAATCTCTCACTTTGCGAAATGATTTTGCCAAAACATTAGACTCATCAATCATTTGCTTCAATTCATCAACTAAAGAGATATCCAATTTGCCATCTGTGTTTAATGAACTGCACATAGTACACGTCACTATGTAAATATAATATCCCACTTGAAGATTGACAAATAAGTCAATAATAAAGGCATGAATAATAGAACTTACTTAAACGGTTTCATTCTATTTGCATTTTCATTCTGAGTGTCGTATATATATAGTTGAGCGAATTTTGGAGTTTCACCAACTTGAGGTAATAGGGTACCTATTCGGTGATAATTTTGACCACTCAGTACAAACTGGGGGGCCCCCCCTCCATTGTTGACAGCTGCCTCCACCTTCCCCCCAATCGAAGTGAAGGCAAACATACTATTATATGCCCTAATATTTTCCTTAAAGTGTTTCGATCGGGGATCTATACCATGAAGCAGATTATATAAAAGAAGGGGTGGTTTAGATAGAAATGGCAGGACTACCTTCCCTTTCATACAGCACCTAGTGAATTCAGGATTTAATGAGTGCTTACTTTTAGCTAGCCGTTCGTCATACCACATCAAAGCAGAACAATAGCAACATACAAATGAAGCATCACCGAGATCGACCTCTTCTACAAAAGTTAGTAGGCATAAACGTCAAGCTGGTACAGTTTGGAGGTTACGAACGTATGGCCAAAAAAACAAAAATTACAAAGTGTATACCTATTAACTCAGCAACTTCAAATATGTCTGCAACATTTGGTTGTGGGTCAGCTACTCTATCAAACTCACAAGCCAATTGACGATACAATGATACTCATGTAACAGGCGTATGGGAAGCGAAATGATCATATGAAGAGCTTGCTTGATCCCGGCTTGCCTGTTTGGCTTTACATAACATGATCTTATCACCAAGTTCTTTAGGAAGAACCTTAGTTTTACCACCTTTACTGTACATTGACTTTACTGAACAACATAAAGATCAAATTGCTAAAATTCTCTAGACTATTATCCCAAAAAAAAAAATTACTCAAGTAATGGTTGGTGTACACACCTTTGTCAGTATAAGATGGGGCATAATTTTCCTTGTCCATAACCATGGATCTTCTTTTTTTCCTTAAATATAACAGTCTCTTCAACCTTGCATCGGAAGCTGTCTGGTTGCTAGTAATATTTGTACCTGGACAATGTGAGACAAACTTACGTGAACTAATCGTCTGACCAAACCAATATGTTAGTTATATTGTCACCTATCAGAACATACCGCTTTGTTGGGACATAATAGACGGTCCATTTTGCACAATAGATAGTGGATGCCTATTTGTCATAGAGCTTGAGTTTAAATCACCTGTATCAAAAACAGAACGTCAAGATGTTTGATAAAATTATTCCATTTTAAAATTTACAACTTTCTACATAATGTAACAATGGTTCTTACAAATTGTGCTATCAGATGACACTGCATTAGGCGTCGAACTTGGTATTGTAACAGCTCTATCCAAACTCATGAGCCTAAAGCGTCGACCAGTTCCAGCCGATGTGATATTCGTTATATCTGATAACACGGGGCTTTGAATAATCTTCCTGGACTTAGTTACTGTTAGGAAAATATGGGAAGATTATTAATACAACATAATATTGTCACTACTATACTAATATGTACCCACTTCGTTTTCTCCCTTATGTGCATGCATCATATACCTCATCCTCTGACTTAGCTAGCATATGACAGTTAGAAATCTCAATATAAAAGAATGCATGTGTCTCTTATTAAAAAGCTTGGATGATTGGTTGTTTAACATAAAGAAAAAGCTTATATTATCAAAGGATTACAATTCATTTCCTACCGCTCTCAATTCTTCAAATAATAAGTTGGACAACAACACATGAAGTAGAATTTTTTCACTGGTGACCACGCTTCAAACAGAAACTCTCAAATTAATGAAAAACATATCTCACACACACACACACTGTCATAACTCTCATTCTTTCTCAATCAAGTACCCACATTCAGCGTCTGAGAGGATTATTAAAATTCTTCTAACCCTTCATTTTAAAAAGATATTAATTTTTATGCACTGAGAGTATAATAAGTTTTACACATTATGCAATCAAATTCTTTCATTTTTCTAGCTCATAGTTAATTTTGAATTTAATAATAACTAAAATAATAAATGGAATGTTGTGATTATTTGATTGTGTTAATTTAGTTTATATTGTTAGTTCATAGAAATTAATCTCTTTTTTTACAAAACCTGAGAATAATGTGACTGGTCAATAATTTATTAAATACAGGCATCATCCTAGAAGTAAAGAGTATTATACTAATATGTATCCATTGGACTTTTAAATTGAGTGTATACTACCATACTATATGAAGCAGAAACTGGTAATGACCCAAGTACTAAATTTCAAGAGAATAGACATAAATGAAAGGTTGATAAAGAAATGCTTGCCTTGGCCACTGCTCCCACAACCTTTGTTGAGGTATAGACCTTCGGAATTTCTCTTCCGTTGCATAAGTTGCTTCCTATTAATCCTGCTTGTTCTCGCCAGAGATTCTGCGTCTAATAAACGAATACTTTATTAAATCTAACACAATAGAGTTGAACCAGTTTTACATGAAAACTTGAGGACCATTAACCAACAGAGACAGTATCAATTGACGATATAATACCTTGATTTTCATATGAAACAGAAGGGAATACGTGCCCAGATGGAAACTCCATAACGCACCAATTGTGTTTGATACCTATTTGGTAGAACAAATAGGCAAGCAAAGATTATTGCTGCCTAATTTTGACAAAAGATCACTGAATATAAATATGAGTATGCTACCCACTATCTTAGCTCAAGGATGACATTACTCAGGTCAGTAATCGAAGAAAATATTGACACTTTAGCTGGAAATTCATACTAATAAACCAATGTATCAATAATGTTGTATTCAATATCATATGACACATTGCGAACATTAACTGAGAATACAGTTACTTAACTAACATGTCATTAATGTTAAACATAATAAACTTGATTGCAGATTGTCATATTACATTATAATTGTTTGTCATAGCGTCCATTTTGAAATTTCAAAGGCTCACAATATAAGTAATGAAAAGCATGGTTCAAAGGCTAACATGGCAATTTCACTTGCAGAGAAGCATGGCACATGCTCATCTTTTGTATTTCGAAATGAATATGATTACTTCCTGGCGACACTGAATATCTATTTCACATATAATGTCACAGTAAGTTTCCATAAAAAATTTGTTATACAGAATTTTCTTAATTATTTCTATTGGCAACTTGGCAAGGAGCTCATATGAAATAATAATCAAAATATGATAATAAGTTAATGACCATTTTATTTCTCCCTTTTCCTTTTCCTTCCAGATGAAATATCAAACTTGCTTTACTGAATGTAAGTGCTTAGAAAATTAAATGTCTTTGCATGCAGCTGTGGTTTTTCAATATTACCTTGTCCCTTCTACCACCCTAAAAGCTAATATAATTTGTCCTGTGAATAATGAGTTAGTCAATGAGACGCCTTCCATTTGATAAGATTTGTATGTTGACTAATGAATTAGGTAACCAGTTTCCTCCTCCAGTTGAAGTAGTTTGTTTCTTGATTTATGAATTAATCAATTAATGATCCCATGGGCCTTGATGCATATGTAAATATATGCCTCATAATCAGTCCTACTCCTGTTGCTGCAGTATGCTCCAAATATACACGTGCATGAAGGTTTAAATTAAAGTATAACAATGTTTTGTCCGCAACTTAGCACACAATCATATTTTTTGGGGGCTTAGAAATCTTGGTGTTATGTGGATTCTTTGCTGCTCTGTTTTAGATTGTTGAATAATCAGTTACCAACTTTTCAATCACTGCAAAATGCTAAACTGGTTATGAAGCTCTGTTTTTGGACTGACTAACAATTGTATTTGCAGAACCTTTGATTATGAAGACCAAATGCCTGCTTGCATTTACATCAAAGTGTACTCTGACTATTGTGCTTTTCAACATTTTTCCAGACTCTTCTAAATGAGGCTGGTTATGTTCCATCTAACACAGAAAAGTTTCCCCTTGGAGGCACTGTATCTGCCATTTAGAATGCTTTCCATATGTCTCCTTTAATAATTTGCTCAAAAGGTTCTGTGGAGGAGCTGCGCCTATGCTTCTATAAGGGCTTCAAGGTTGGAAATCTTCTCTGTAATTTTTCAGCATATAAGAAACTAACTGATACTTTGTCAATTAGCCATAAAAGGATTCACTTGACATACGATATTAGAAGAAGCAGCTTAATATGGATTATATTTTACATGTACCATGGACAATAATAAACTGGATCACATGGAACTAATACAACAAACACAGACATAAAACACAACAAAACACATGACAATGACAACTTCAGTAGTGGCAGTCCAAGTCTTACAACTTTCCTAATATTTTCTTTAAGATAGCAGTCCAAAAAGATGCCCCAGCAAGTACCATACTCCCATTCCATTCGACCAGACAATACATCTATTTAAGAAACTCAACGTCAATCAACCTCGTGATCCCATCTGTGAAGTTCATAGAAATTTTTTGACCATGTTGGATGCCTTGGCTCTTGCAGAACTTTCTCCATCCCTTCCCCAGCTTTGTGTAAGGTTGCTTATGTTTGAAGAGGACGTTGATCTTTCGTTTGACACCGTCTGGCCCTCTTATAAACCATGGTTGCGGCCCATTCTCTCGAACAAATCTAGCAGCCTTCCCAGATAAGCACTACATAGCAAACAATTATGGTCAACCAATATTTAAATGGAATTACGGCTTACTCCACGAAAGCTGAATGGTTTAAGTAATAAACGTCGTCGTAAAAAAAAACTAGATTCACTTACAAACTGACATGTATAAGCACGGTGAGGAGTGAGTTATGTTGTAAGATTGAAGACATAGTTAGGTTTGGCTTCATTACCTGCCACCAATGAACCAGATGATTCAATAGCAGAGCTATTCACGTGATCGGGCTCATCGCGTGGCACTTCGATGGACGGTTGGCCGTCGTAAAGTACCAAGGCCATTGCTTGTGACAAATCTTCTTCCTCCAGCGGTGCTAAA
Source organism: Lotus japonicus (assembly GCF_012489685.1). NCBI lineage: Eukaryota > Viridiplantae > Streptophyta > Magnoliopsida > Fabales > Fabaceae > Lotus > Lotus japonicus. The sequence continues at coordinate 64,394,435 of NC_080045.1, forward strand.
CATACTCTCTCACGAAGAGTCTCTTCCTCGTTTGCATCTCCATAACCTTCCCTAACAGCTCCTGATGGAAGATAGCTTATCTCCTGCTGGTACATATCATATACTCTCAAATGAAAATGAGACGGGGCAAACATGTTTAGAATACACACATGAGTATGATCCAAATCATATGCGTCAGCTATGGACCTCCATCCATGTGCCAGAACGGGCTTTTCAAAATCCATGTTAAAATCCACCACATACAACCTCTGCAAAGGGTCTTCAATCAGCCACTTAGGTCCAAGAAATCCAGGATGTGCCAATACTTGTTCAATGACCACGTACTCCTACAACAACAACCATAAAGAGAATGAAATTTTATACAATGTCTTGAAGGTTTTTGCACAAAATGCCATGAACAAATGGCATCACGTTGAAGAAACAATGTGTTCAAGGCAAAGTATTTAGTTCTGCATGATATAGCGTTTTTATTATAAACAATGTGTTCAAGGCAAAGTAAGAACTAAGCATGATGTGTGGTTTTTCCATGTTTATGGTAAGGTTATATTTACTCCATTGTGTAACAAAAAAACAGAACTAAATCTTAAGTTGAAGAAAGTATAGAACGCGTACGTCGTGTTTGCGCGGGAAGAGGCCTATTGTATCCATGTACCCGCCCCATGGCACCAAGTGAACCATTGTGTAGAGGAAATATGATAATGAGCTTTACTTGAGAGAGTAAGTGTATCATGCAAAATCCTGAGATGCATCTTAAGCATGGGGTATATTTATAGCAACCGTGTGCAAGTCAAGGGCCATTTTGTGTTGTTTCTCACTCTACAGATTTTACACATAATTCGCATCCTTGAAATAAAAACCACATGTTTGGAATTTAGTTTGGGAAGAATTTATTTTTCAGAACCCACCTTAAAGGCACTATAGTAAAAAAAAAAATTAAATAGAATGAGAGACATTGGAGTAATGTTCTAACCTACCCAAGTACAAACATCTAATGTATTTTAAAAAGGATGTCACACGTTGCATGTAAAACTGATTGCAAAATCTTGTGGAAAAAAACTTACATCTTTCTCTAGTAAAAGAAATGTCAAACTTCTGTGTTAACAACCACCCATTTGTATAACGTTACTTTGTTAATTACTGTAATAAATGACACTAATGACTCCCCATCTAACCCAATTTATTAGAGACATGATCTTGTATATACTAAATCTAACAAACAGAGCATTATGCAAGAAAATCTCCGTTGGGGCCAATGAAACGGAGGCCAGGGCTGTCTAATCAGCCGCACACTGCTGCAAAATGTCAGGAGAATAATTGCCAAACTTAGATATATTGATTAGGGAACTATAGAATACTATTATTAGATGCATCACCATTTGTTCATTCGAAGCTTCCCTTAAAGGAGAACTAAAAATAAACTGCATTTTCACTTTCTTACACTTCATTAATTATATGATATGATGTATATCTAAAATTTGCAAATGCAGTGGAGGCAACCAGAGATATTCCCATCAATTGTGATTTTATTAAAATTAGCTTAACTATTGATGGGAAAAATTAAACGCTCAGTTTTTGGTCCCAACTGAATGAGTGCATCAAATATCAATGTATTGATATAAATAAATAAGAATTCACGGCCTTGTTTAGTTAAAAGTAACTTACTTTAATATTAACTTACTTAGTTAGATAAGTGAATCATTCAATTAGAACAGCAAAATACTTTGTGAGATATGATTAACTGACATAGTTAGAAAAATTAATCATTCTATTATGAGTTTGATTTTGATGGACCGACGGCGTAAACTTTTTTTACACCGTCAGCCAATCAGATTTCAAGGATGTGTCATGTCAATTAATGAAATTAAATAAAAAGAGAGATTTTCTCACATTGTTACAAATCTGATAAGAGTAACTTACTTTAAGATTAAGTTACTTAGTTAGATAAGTGAATCGTTCAATTAGAACAGTAAGTACTTTGTGGGATATGATTAACTGACACAGTTACATAAATTAATCATTCTATTAGGAGTTTGATTTTGATGCACCGACGGGGTAAACTTTTTTTACACCGTCAACCAATCAGATTTCAAGGATGTGTCATGTAAATTAATGAAATTAAAAAAAGAGAGATTTTCTCACAATCTTGAAATCTGATAAAAGTAACTTACTTTAAGATTTACTTACTTAGTTAGATAAGTGAATCATTCAATTAGAACGGTAAAATACTTTGTGGGATATAATTAACGGACATAGTTAGATAAATTAATCATTCTAATATGACTTTAATTGTGATGCACCGCCGGGGTAAAGTTTTTTTACACCTTCACCCAATCAGATTTCAAGGATGTGTCATGTCAATTAATGAAATTAAATAAAAAGAGAGATTTTCTCACATTCTTGAAATCTGATAAAAGTAACTTACTTTAAGATTAACTTACTTAGTTGGATAAGTGAATCATTCAATTAGAACAGTAAGTACTTTGTGGGATATGATTAACTGACACAGTTAGATAAATAAACCATTTTATTATGAGTTTAATTTTGATGCACCGACGGCGTAAACTTTTTTTACACCGTCAACCAATCAAACTTGAAGGATGTTTCATGTCAATTAATGAAATTAAATAAAAAGAGAGATTTTCTCATATTGTTACAAATCTGATAAGAGTAACTTACTTTAAGATTAAGTTACTTAGTTAGATAAGTGAATCATTCAATTAGAACAGCAAAATACTTTGTGGGATATGATTAACTGACATAGTTAAAAAAATTAATCAGAAAATTTATGAGTTTAATTTTGATGCACCGACAGCGTAAACTTTTTTTACACCGTCAACCAATCAAATTTGAAGGATGTTTCATGTCAATTAATGAAATTAAATAAAAAGAGAGATTTTCTCACATTGTTACAAATCTGATAAGAGTAACTTACTTTAAGATTAATTTACATAGTTAGATAAGTGAATCATTCAATTAGAACAGCAAAATACTTTGTGGGATATGATTAACTGACATAGTTACATAAATTAATCATTCTATTATGAGTTTGATTTTGATGGACCGACGGCGTAAACTTTTTTTACACCTTCAGCCAATCAAATTTTAAGGATGTGTCATGTCAATTAATGAAATTAAATAAAAAGAGAGATTTTCTCACATTGTTACAAATCTGATAAGAGTAACTTACTTTAAGATTAAGTTACTTAGTTACATAAGTGAATCATTCAATTAGAACAGTAAGTACTTTGTGGGATATGATTAACTGACACAGTTACATAAATTAATCATTCTATTAGGAGTTTGATTTTGATGCACCGACGGCGTAAACTTTTTTTACACCGTCAACCAATCAGATTTCAAGGATGTTTCATGTCAATTAATGAAATTAAATAAAAAGAGAGATTTTCTCACATTCTTATAATCTTATAAAAGTAACTTACTTAGTTAGATAAGTGAATCATTCAATTAGAACAGTAAATTACTTTGTGGGATATGATTAACTGTCATAGTTACATAAATTAATCATTCTATTATGAGTTTAATTTTGATGCACCGACGGCGTAAACTTTTTTTACACCGTCAACCAGTCAAATTTGAAGGATGTTTCATGTCAATTAATGAAATTAAATAAAAAGAGAGATTTTCTCACATTGTTACAAATCTGATAAGAGTAACTTACTTTAAGATTAAGTTACTTAGTTAGATAAGTGAATCATTCAATTAGAACAGCAAAATACTTTGTGGGATATGATTAACTGACATAGTTAAAAAATTAAGGCTTAAATACTCTGTAGGTCCCTGAAATTGTACCCCGTATCAAAATAAGTCCCTGAAAAAAAAATTTCCGATTCCGGGTCCCTAGAAAAATTTGTTTGATCAAAATAAGTCCCTACGCCGGAGAAGACAGTGGTTGCCTCCTCATTGTTTCCACAAACCATGAAATAACATGTTTAAAACACTCCTAGACCTTCATATATCTGATCTGGGCGAAGAAATCGCAAGAAACAAAGCTAAAACGAAGAAACCGAGAAGCTCCATAAATTCCGGCGAGAAGAAATCAACTTGCGACTGGCCTTTTCTCTTCAACTGTGACGACCCAGCCCACGAGACCACCACCACTGAGTTCCTGAGGACGAGACGAAGCCGGCCCAACACCCTGGTCGTAGCGCCGCCATGACCGCCGTCGTCAACCACCGTCTTCTCCGGCGTAGGGACTTATTCTGATTAAAAAAACAATTCCAGGGATCCGGAATCGGAAAAAAAAATTTCAGGGACTTATTTTGATACGAGGTACAATTTCAGGGACCCCTAGAGTATTTAAGCCAAAAATTAATCATTCTATTATGAGTTTGATTTTGATGGACCGACGGCGTAAACTTTTTTTACACCTTCAGCCAATCAGATTTCAAGGATGTGTCATGTCAATTAATGAAATTAAATAAAAAGAGAGATTTTCACACATTGTTACAAATCTGATAAGAGTAACTTACTTTAAGATTAAGTTACTTAGTTAGATAAGTGAATCGTTCAATTAGAACAGTAAGTACTTTGTGGGATATGATTAACTGACACAGTTACATAAATTAATCATTCTATTAGGAGTTTGATTTTGATGCACCGACGGCGTAAACTTTTTTTACACCGTCAACCAATCAGATTTCAAAGATGTTTCATGTCAATTAATGAAATTAAATAAAAAGAGGGCTTAAATATTCTTTTGGTCCTTGAAATTGTAAAGGGAATCAAATCTGATCCCTGTAAAATTTTCGCATCAAATTGGGTCCCTGAAATTGTTTTTTTAATCTAATTAAGTCCTTTTGCTCAATTTTAACTAGTCAACGGTCCAATGGAAAGCCTAGTCAGCTAAGGATGGTCACATGCACTTTTTTCACATCCATTTTAGTCCCTTAAAAAATATTTTAATCAATTTTAGTCCTTGTTCTTCCACCTTCCTCTTCCACCTTCTTCCTCTTCCTCCATAACTCAAATCCTTAAACCTAGAAATTCAAAACCCTAAAAAAAACTATATGTTTATCACATTCACCTTGTTATTCCTTTTGAATTTATGTGATTTGAGTTATGGAGGAAGAGGAAGAAGGTGAAAGTGGAAGAACATGAAGGTGGAAGAACAGAAACTAAAATTGATTAAAATATTTTTTAAGGGACTAAAATTGATGTGAAAAAATCCACGTGGCCGTCCTTAGCTGACTAGGCTTGTCACTGGACTGTTGACCGGTCAAAATTGAGCAAAAGGAGTTAATTAGATTAAAAAAACAATTTTAGGGACCCAATTTGATGCGAAAATTTTACAAGGACCAGATTTGATTCCCTTTACAATTTCAAGGACCAAAAGGTTATTTAAGCCTAAAAAGAGAGATTTTCTCACATTCTTATAATATGATAAAAGTAACTTACTTTATGATTAACTTACTTAGTTAGATAAGTGAATCATTCAATTAGAACAGCAAAATACTTTGTGGGATATGATTAACTGACACAGTTACATAAATTAATCATTCTATTAGGAGTTTGATTTTGATGCACCGACGGCGTAAACTTTTTTTACACCGTCCACCAATCAAATTTGAAGGATGTTTCATGTCAATTAATGAAATTAAATAAAAAGAGAGATTTTCTCACATTGTTACAAATCTGATAAGAGTAACTTACTTTAAGATTAACTTACTTAGTTAGATAAGTGAATCATTCAATTAGAACAGTATATTACTCGGTGGGATATGATTAACTGACATAGTTACATGAATTAATCATTCTCTTCTATTATAAGGGAAAATTAATTTGTTGGAAATGACTAATCCATTGTTTTGATATGAAGTTAAAAAGACTGAATCACATTGCTATATAAAATTAAACTGAAGCTCTAATGAAACATGTTTAGGTTTGTAGCGGAATAAAAAAAAAACATCAATTGAATGGATATGTCTATTGATGGATATGTATATTCTAGTGATTTGATATGTAGTTAAAATGTTGGAATCACAATCATATACCCATTTTGGTCGTGGCAACTACGATTGCTGTCGTTTAGACTCTCCAATTGTGCTTAACAATAACTTACTTCGTGAGATATCACTATTCCATCGTTTTGTAAGGAATTAAGGTATTAGAAGTTAGTATATAAGAAATTCAGTGTTTCCAGATGATTCCTTAATTTAAGAAACCAACTCTATACTTAGTCAGGCATACTGGTATAATCCATGTTGACGATGCAAAGTACCTTAGTTTTATTCATATTCATAACCATGTTCACTGGAACTGGCATTTTCTGGAACAAACTTAAGTAAAACTACACTGGGAACTGAAAAAACAAACGTACTTAATACGGGAAAGCCACCAAGTGCAAACATACACTGCTTTTTTAGAAACGTAAACTTGTACTTAGATACTAAAGGCTTAAAACACATGCATCGTCTATAGGATAGATATCATATCTTATCCTTTTTCGCCTTTGGCATCACCTTCTTCTTCCGGTTGGACAGAACCTGAACACCTTCATTGTCAGGGGAGGAACTCCTCTTTGGACTTATGGTCTCCTGAGTATTTGCTTCCAGGTCAGTGACTGGAAGTTCAGCAGAAAATTCAGCCTCGGTAACCTTGTCACCAGAGACCACGACAAACTCATCCAGCAAATCCTACAAAAAATGTAGACATAAAATTAATAGTAGTACTTGATGTCTGGAAAATTCACTGAGGTAACACATAATCGAAGAAACTCAATTATTACCTTCCCTATATCTTCATTCCCCAGGACTTGAGGGTTGAGAGTGGACTGAGGGGTAAGCAGCTCCCGGCTAGAAGATGCACCAACCTTTATCCCGTATTCATTAAGATCTGCCCCAGCATTAGGTAAATAAGCATAACAAAAATAAGGGAGATAAGGACGTACGGTAAGATCTAATTGCAATTTTTTGAACTGCTCGATAATCAATTCATCAGTGCAGACGTGCTTAACACGATACGTAGTCTCAAATCTGGACCTATCAAATCTCTGACCCAAGAAATTCTTCACCTCAATCTTAAAAAGAGCAGCTCTCCCAAACACACGGGTGAATTCAACAGGCATCCCAATATCACCTTCATTCTATAAGGGCGTCAAAATTAAATGCAATGCGAGAATGCAATACTTGAATATACAAACGTAATCCGGAACAAAAACACTATATAATTAATGTACCCTATCACAGGACTCGACCATCTCAGTGCATGTTTTCCCAAGCAGTGTTGTGGCTTCCTTGTCAAAGAGGATGAAATTAGCACATCCAGAGTTATCTTCCACCCTAACTTGAAGACGAAACCTTTGCACCAATTTAACAACCAGTCAAACATTGATGCATTTTCCTATATAAAAATTATATTTAACCCAAAATGAAATATTGATATGATTACTACACAGATCAACACACCTTGGGTAAACAGCCATAACATGGCGATTACATCCCTCGCAGAAAAACATTTTTTCGTCAGCATAAACCTTACGGTTGCATCTACAGGCAGTATACCACCATTCCAGACCTTCTTCCATAGGGAGGATGGTCCCATACACAACACAAACACAGTCCTACAACAACCAGATTACATTGAACATGTTCTCAGAAGATTCGAACAAACCATAAGAAAACTTAAATCACATAACACCTTGTTTACCTTTTTAATATCCCTTAGTTTAGCAATGGACTTAGGGCTAGTCAAGACCAAAAAGTCATCTTCACCAGATACGGTTTTCGAATCAGACAACTGGCTTAGTGAATGGGATGCACTCGCATTAGCTTCTTAGTAACTGGGAATCATGAACGCATTATTCATCATCATATACATTTAAATTTAATAAATGATCTACATAAACATATTAAATACATACTTTGATTTCAACACAGTTGCCATAGGAACATCAGGGTCAAAAAGTATTTTGGTAGCACCATGAACGTTCTGAACATTGTTGTTCCCCTGGAATGATTTCACTTTGGCAAACTGAATAATGACAACCGGGTTGTTGAGTTCACCACCGGCAAGATAATTTGCCAATTCATCAACATAGGCTCCAAATAGGGCACACTCAACCCTAAGCCTGATACAATGCAAAAAATCAGTAACACGTTTTGGTTTGTTTAAAACAGAACATTGATTTGATAAAATTACCCGGCAGACTCAATCTCAATGGCATTCATCTTAGATTTCTTTCCATTAGTCACAATCTCCCTCTCAACTCCGACACCAGTCAAAATGCCAATGACATCTGCAAACATAATTCAAAACCGGTTATATAAGGAGAAAAATTAAGTTATACAGGTGCTTACAACATATATTCAGATATCAAAACTTACCAATCAAATAAGTCGAATCAAATCCAGGGGACAAAAGGTCAGCAAGGGATACAAAGCTGTAGGGAAACTCATCAATAGTAATCTGAGGCATGGGCCGCACTTCTGTGTTATACATGAAGCATATCTTATAACTGTGTCTCGTAGGTTTATAATCCCCGCTTTCATCCACCAAAACGAAAGAGGACAAATTGTAGACATTGCCCTCAACCAGTAACTTCTCAAACTTGTACATCAGGGTCTTCTTGATAGTCGCATGGATCTTGGAACCCTGACATGTATAACAACAACCAACCATTAACCTTATTTACAAATTTAAATTCAAACAATAAACAGAACATTACTGTCATACCTTGTTATCCATCAGCACCAACTCAAGAGAAAGGGGCAACTTCGATGAGGCAAAACCTTGACTGTACCAAATGCGAACCACCTTCACCAAAATCCTCCAATGATGCTTCCCAGAACGAAGCTCATCAACATTGTGGTAAACAAACTCCATAGTGGATCAAGAAAGGAACAGGTGAACTCAAGATATAGAACACAACTAAAACAGAATGGAAGGGTGTGTAATTTTGATGAAATGTGCAGCGATATTTATAGTACAAAGAAGCATATGAAGGAGTAAAAATTGAGATTCAAATAATGGGACAAAAGATATACCAAGGTTCCAGCACGAAATATATAACAGACTGACATACCACACTTAGATTTAAAAACCTATCCTTGTACTGGAGGCACAAAACATATACATATATATAGCCTTTGACAAAAACAACCTTTGAAAGAAAAGGAAACCAAGGAATTCTGCTAAACTGACGCGTGGCAAATTGTTGAGGGAAGGCCACGTTGGATTTTTGTCTTGGTAAAGGGCTTGTGTTTTGTATCTAGTATAGATATGTATCTGACTTGGGATTTTTTTTTTCTTTTCTAAATTTATTTTCATATTTCCATATCACTAATTTATTTAATTAATTTCTAATCTAAATAAAATGAATTCAAACTCAATTAAACTAAACACTAAACTAATTATTAAACTAATTACAGATATTGATGGTCTCTCGTTCACCTTTATCTCTGGTTTCTCTAGATTGAGGTTTTTGATTTGTGATTGTTAGGTTTTGGGGTTTTTGGGATTGGGGGTGGTGGTTCAATTTTCGGGTTCTGAGCACCATCTAATTGAGGATTTGATGTGTAGATGATGTTTATGAAGAAATATTTATTGGCAAATAAGTTTACATTTAATAAGATCTCAGATACTCAAGTTATTAGTCTCTTGACTCCCGACTATAGCGATACCTAGATAAAAAAAGTAACCTTTTATTTGTAAAAGCTTTTCTATTTTTTTTCCTCGCTTCTCATTTTAAGGAGTTTTTAAGTCAAAAAAAATTCGCGTCAAGTATTTCCGTAAAAAACAACTTTAAAATTTCCATCTTCTTATTCCTTGGGGTGAGAGTTGTGAATGCAAATTCTAATATTTGAACCATTTCTAATAATTTTCAATTTTTTTTAAAGAAATATTAAATGTCTACCAATTAAATCTTTTATTTTTATTTTTTTAAAAAATATACCCTCATATGATACTAATAAAATGGCGATTTCTTGAGGAGTTTGTTGGTTTAGAGAATATCTGGAATTAATAGATCATCAGTTGGAAACCAACACATCATAAGAAAGCCAATGTACTAAGAAAATAAATTATTCTATAAGATAAATTTCAACCTAACTTTAACTCTCATTCTCCTCCATCAAATGCTGCAAGTGAGAGTTGCATGTAGTCACAAAAAGTAAATCAAAATAGTGAAAATACGGATAAATTTACATATAGTAGTATAGTACCCATACTATTGGTGCTCACATTCATATGATTGCTATGGTTGGGATGTTTTGACTAAATCTACTTCTTTGTTATAATTTCACTCAGATTGGCCCAACATCAAATGATGCCTAAAACAAATTTTAAAGTGAGAATTTTTTATCTAAAAAAATATTTATTTTTTATGTAATCCATTAAATCTTTGTTGAGACATGATTTATCTAAGATAAGATTTTATTAATTTTAATTTTGGAGGTCTTTTCTACTCAGTAACAAAAATTGGGAGCCTTTTTTACTTAGTAAAAAACAATTGGGAACCTAAAATCCTTACTTGGGTGACTTTACCCTTAGGTCGGCCGTGATTTCACGGTTGGTATTTTTTTTCAAGTGTGAAAAACTCAAAAAAGTGCTTCGTTAACCACTTTGTTAATTTTAATTTGTTAAAATTGATAGGAGTTGGGTTTGCAAAAAACCCTAGCAGAGCTAGGAGAAAGAGAAATTAAAATAAAGATAAGAAAACACCAAAATATTAGAGCAAAATACTACTACTTATATAGTCCTTAAGCAGAATTAGGGTTGACACTTGACAATACCGTTATCCTAGAGACAGGCTCCTCTATGGGCTAGGCCCAATTACATAATAAAGACCATTTAATTAAAAGACATACTGAAAGAGAGTTTATTTAATGTTAATTGAAACTAGGGCTGCTTAAGGGTTCGCTTGGGCCTTTCTGACTGTGGCCCAATGCTATAAAAAAAATTATGATATAAAAATAGGGGCGGCTGAGTGAGAAAGTCAATGGTTGAGTTTGAGGTGTAGTCCTTCACTGATCTCAAGTGCGCGTGGATTAGATTATGTGCCCAACCCCACCAGGATTCATCACTTGTTATACTTCAGTTGGCCAGCCTAAGCCATTTCAACGGAATGCATGCACTGACTGCGTTGTTTGTCCCGTGAAACTTCCCCAGCCAAACTGTTTCGAAAATTGCAACAAAAATTCTTGCATTTGAGTGTGTTTGAAGTATTCGTCCCAGAAAATTAAAAAGAGTGTTTTTGAAGTAATTATGGGACACCATTCACACAACAACTACTACATTCTTACCATGCAGGATGACAACAACAGATTAATGGGAGGAAAACGCACTAACGAATACAAGAAGGATTTCAGGGTTTTATTTCTTTTTCTTTTTCTGTACCTTGCATAAATTTAAAGGTACTACAATATCCTTTCATAATTACTAATTAACCAAAATACTTTAGTACTTACAATTAATTAAGCGTAACCCAGAAGCAAAAGATAAGGACTGTTTTAGTGTTTTAACCTAAACGGAATTTATGTGTGATGAAACTTGACTTAAGACCATATACAATGGTTGTTTAATTTTGATGTTGAAGAGTGTTGAACATTGTTGAAGTGATGCAATGGTTGTTGAGGAGTGTTTAGAGGAGAGAGAACCGGCTGAATTGTTGAAGAAATTCAACAATGTTGAGAGGAGAGAGGGACGCCACGTGGCGCCCTCTGAATGGCTCGGTCAGGCGCGTGCAATACTCGCGCCGACAGGGAGCGTGAGCTGCAGGTCTTGGAGAGAGAAAACGTGATGGTGGATATGTCCTGACACGTGTCATTCTCTGATTGGTTCCCCGGATTTTCTTTTACCCTTATCTTTTGAGCTCAATTATCTGATAAAAAAAAATTATCTGGAAAAAAAAAATTATACCAAAATTCGTGATATTTTTTTCTCTATAAATAGAGACTTGGTTTGTTTGATTTGGACACAGAAAAAAAAACCAAGTTTTCACCATCTTATTATCTCTCTCACCATCTTATTTATCTATCAATTAACATTTGTTTTGAAATGGATCCCAACAATCCTCATTTCAACACCCAGAATTCTTCAAACAACCCATTTTACAACCAAAATCCCAACAACTATGAAGATCTAAATCAAATTTCTTACCAACGTCCTCAAAATCCAAACTATTATCAAGTCCCACATCAAATCTCCAACCAACGTCCTCAAAATCCAAACTATTATCAAGTCCCACATCAAATCTCCAACCAACGTCCTCGAAATCCAAACTATTATCCAGATCCAAATCAATATTCGTACCAACCTCCTCAAAACATACAAAATTTTAACCAGTCATCAATTGCTCCAAACTCTCATCCATCTTATGGATCTGTGAGATATCCATCTCAAACACCCCAGTCTAGTGGTTATATGCCAGTGGTTCCTGAAAATTTTCCGAGTGTTGATGTGTCGGAATTTCCGGAATTTTCAACACAAGTCAATCTTGGTGGCGGGTCAGCTGATAATGAAGTCAATGAAGTCACTCCTAAGAGCAAAAAAACCGTTTCACCCGCATGGAACACTGCACAAAATCTAGTGCTAATTAGTGGGTGGATTAATTGTGGAACAAGCAGTGTTGTCGGAAGAAACCAGAAAGGAGAAACATTTTGGAGAGATATTGCTGAGTATTGTAATGAGCATTGCTCATTCGATCCTCCGCGCGATTGGGTTGCCTGCCGAAACCGTTGGAATTATATGAACGCAAGATTGGGTAAATGGATTGGCGCTTATGATAGCGCTAAGCGTGAGCAACGAAGCGGTTGGTCGGAGGATGATGTTATCGCAAAAGCGCAGGAATTATTCGCAAGTGGGAAGATTGGTCAATTTACTTTCATGGAAGAATGGCGCGCTCTCCGTGATCAACCACGTTTTTGTAGTCAGGTATGAGGAAATAGTGGCTCGAGAAGTAGTGGATCTAAGAGATCACACGACAGTGATGCAAGTGGCTCAAACTCTATAGGATCAATTCCTCGTCCAATGGGTAGGGAGGCAGCTAAAAAAAAGAGTAAAAAGAAAATTAGAGAAGATGCCGACGAGGTGGTGGACAAAGAGTGGGATTCTTATATCCATTTCAAGGAGAAAGAGCTTGAAAAATTGGAAAAGATAGCATCGGTGCAAGCAGAGACTAACGAATTGATGAAAGAGAAGACTAATGCGATGAAAGAGAAGACTAATGCTAAGAAAGTTAGTATGTATCTAAAGCTAACTTCGGAAGAGCATCTCAGTGACCGTAAGAAAGAGTTGTTAGAGCAGTTGTCCAAAGAGCTATTTGGAAATTAATTTCAAGCGAGTCTTTGTTTGTATTCGGTCAAACTTGTCAGTGGTGTGAAGTCTGTAGTGTTTGCTTTAATGTTTGCTTTAATAATTTTCAAGTGGTGACAGCTATGTAATGTTTGCTTTAATGTATGGGTAACTGTGTTTGAATATGTACCACTCAATTCGAATCTTGTCCTTTTCCGATAATTAACTCTGGTTGATAACTTATTTCAAATCCGCCAGTGGTGTCAAGTCTGTAGTGTTTGCTTTAATAATTTGCCCGTGGTGTCAAGTCAGTAGTGTTTGGCTTTAATAATTCTCGGGTAACTGTGTTTGAATATGTACCACTCAATTCGAATCTTGTCCTTTTCCGATAATTAGCTCTGGTTGATAACTTATTTCAAATCCGCCAGTGGTGTCAAGTCTGTAGTGTTTGCTTTAATAATTTGCCCGTGGTGTCAAGTCAGTAGTGTTTGGCTTTAATAATTCTCGGGTAACTGTGTTTGAATATGTACCACTCAATTCGAATATTGTCCTTTTCCGATAATTAACTCTGGTTGATAACTTATTTCAAATCCGCCACTCAACCACCATTCAATGTACCTATATATATGGACTCATAGATCCATTGATGTACCAATATCCCAAATCTCTTCCAATCTACTTCAAATTTCACAAAAAATGGATCCATCTGATTGCCCTTTTGATCTTGCAGCATACATTCAAAATAGTCAAATTGAAGAAGCTTATGTACTCAACCGATTTAGAGAGCGTCGAAGAAAAATTCGAGAAGATACTGCACCTCGTAGTAGAAAATATCTCGGTAGAGATCATACAGAGGCAAACCAGAGGCTAATTGGCGACTACTTTGCCAATGAGCCTACATATGACGATGCAATGTTTCGTCGTCGGTACCGGATGCAAAAACATCTTTTCCTTCGAATCGTTGGTGACCTTTCAAGTAGTGATAACTACTTCACCCAACGCGTTGATGCAGCCAATAAACAAGGTATATCACCCTTAGCAAAATGTACCACAGCAATGCGAATGTTAGCATATGGTGTGGCAGCAGATGCGGTCGATGAGTACATCAAAATTGGAGGTACTACAGCATTGGAGTGTTTACGTAGATTCTGTAAAGGAATCATACGATTGTATGAGCAACAGTACCTGAGAGCACCAACCCAAGAAGACCTGCAAAGAATACTACATGCTAATGACATGCGGGGGTTCCCAGGCATGATCGGGAGTATTGACTGCATGCACTGGGAGTGGAAAAATTGTCCTAAAGCATGGGAAGGTCAATTTACTAGAGGGGATAAGGGAACCACAACAGTTATTCTTGAAGCAGTTGCAACTTATGACCTATGGATCTGGCATGCCTTTTTTGGATGTCCTGGAACGTTGAACGACATAAACGTTCTAGATCGGTCACCAGTGTTTGATGACGTGGAACAGGGAAAGACTCCAGCTGTGAATTTCTTTGTGAATGGTCGTCCCTATAATATGGCATACTATCTAGCCGATGGTATCTATCCTTCTTATCCAACTTTCGTCAAAACGATTAGACTTCCTCAAAGTGAACCCGATAAGTTATTTGCAAAAGTTCAGGAGGGATGTCGGAAGGACATCGAACGTGCATTTGGAGTTCTTCAAGCTCGTTTTAAAATCATCCGTGAACCAGCTCGCTTGTGGGACATAGATGACTTGAGTATCATTATGAGGTCATGCATCATATTACATAATATGATTGTCGAGGATGAACGAGATTCATATGCTCAACGTTGGACCGATTTTGAGCAATCTGGGGAAGGTGGATCTAGTACACAGCAACCATACTCGACCGAGGTTTTACCCGCTTTTGCAAATCATGTGCATGCTAGATCCGAGTTGCGTGATTCAAATGTTCATCATGAACTGCAAGCAGATCTAGTGAAGCACATCTGGGCAAAGTTTGGAATGTCTCAGGATTGAAGATGATTTGTATCGTACTATTTACGTTATTTGTGTGTTGTGTGCTTAGTTTTCCCTTGTCTTGCATTTTAAGATATTGTGTGCTTAGTTTGTTATCTTGCATTTTATTTTAAGAAAATAAAATAAATTCCTGTATGCTTAGTTTGTTGTCTTGCATTTTAAGTTAAGAAAAAAAAATTATAGTCTATATTTTTTTAAAAAAAGTCTATATTAAAAAAAAAACAAATTGTTAAGTGTTTATTGTTTTAATTTAATTTAAATCGATAATTGTAATTTTATGTAATTATAAAAATAAAAATATAAAATTAAATAAAAATGTGAAATAAAAAAGTGGTGGGGTAGGGTGAGTGGTGAGTGGTGGGGTAGGGTGTTGAGAGTTAAACAAAACCATTGGAGTGGGTAATTGTTGAAAGTTTGTTGAATTGGAGAGAGAAGATGATGTGGAGTGTTGGGAAGAGAAAAAGTGGGGTAGAAAAGGGTTAAACAAAACATTTTTTGTTTAACCATTCTATATGGTCTAATAAAACTCTAAATTTCCCAAACAAATCAGAATGTGAAAAAGAACAAGTTAACTATGAAAAACTGAATTTATCTGGGATTGGAACGGAGAATCAAACAGGCAATTTAAAAAGTTTGGTAGTGCAAGATCATCTTGAGGTTTTTATTTTTGGAAAATTAGTGTATTTTAAAAGTTTCACATTGTTCATATATTGGACATTTCAAAGGCTTATATATAGAACTTGATTTGAAGGTGTTAAAGAGCTTGGTAGAAGGTAGATCCTCGCACGCATAAGATTTGACCTTGTTGGCCCAACGTAGTGTAAACCGAAGCTTGATCACGACTTAGCTTGATCCATGGTGAGGAAAACGTGGGAAGGGAGAACTGGAAAAGAGTGTTTTAGTAAAGTAATATATATTTAATAAATAATTTTCTTTTTTGTTAATTAATACAGTTGAGATTAGAAAAATTAAATCCATAGATGAGTTGAACCACGGTGGGGGTCGTTTGAAGTTTTTAGTTCTTAAAATAATGTTAAATTATATTATTTTTAGATAAATCACACAATTTAAAAATTAATTATGTACTTCTCTCACCTAACTTATATGTCTTATAATTCTAGCACTTGAGCTATACAACCAATTTTATTTTTTTAGTTCTTAAATAAAAAAAATCTTTCATTTATAGAAGTTTTGACAGTATTAACCACAAGGGGTGATATAAGTGGTGAATGTGCATTTTTTTAAGAGATTTCGTCTAGGCTTTTGGTCCGGGCTCAATCCACTTAGGTCAAAAGTAATATTTTTGTGGCAAAAAACATTACTATTGTATCCCATGTCAGATTAGTCGTGAGACCCCTTTTCGGTGGAGTCGGGTGACAAATGAAAAAAAAAAAGTTTTGGCATTATTATAGACGACGCGCGTCTGGATTACTTGTAGCGTACAGATACCCCGCGAGCAACATGCTATATTATATTATATTAGTATCTGTAGGAAGTGGTCTCAGTATCACATCAAAGGCTGAAGCATTAGCATTAGCATTAGCGGAGAGTTGAGGAGAATTTGGGATAATGCTGCTGACTTTGAGTTTGTGGACGATACTGTTCCTAACCGTCAATTTACTGTTCGGAAACACCATCGTCCACAGCTTCGACGGCGGCACTCACCCCAAAAAACAACTCACCCTCTGCCACGAATTCATTCTCCCCGCCGGTTACCCCTGCTCCGAATACACGGTACTCACTCACTCACTCTTTCCCTCTATCAATTTTAGAAATTATTGAATTGCAGAGATTTCAGATTTTCTTCTTCTTTGTCTGTAGTTAGTTTTTGTCGTTTTGCTAAGTGGTGGATTATAATTATCTTGTTTGATTGCTTTCAGACTCAGACGAAGGATGGTTTCTTGTTAGGTCTTCAGCGTGTCTCTTCTTCTCCTTCTTCTTCTTCTCTTCGCCGTGGCTATGCCGGAGAACGAGGCCCTCCGGTTCTGCTTCTGCATGGGCTATTCATGGTGACTACTGCATTTTCTTCTAGCTGTTGAACTAACTTTTTTACTATGAAACTGCTTTTATTTTTTTGATGCCATTTGATATGATCAGGCAGGTGATGCGTGGTTTCTAAATATGCCAGAGCAATCACTTGGCTTCATCCTTGCAGATCATGGTTTTGATGTCTGGGTAGGAAATGTGCGCGGAACGCGGTGGAGCCACGGGCATAAATCTTTATCAGAGAAGGATAAGGTTGGTAGTTTCAATTATCCTTTATGGTATGATTTATATCTCAGTTTCTATTAGTAGTGGTTTGTGATGATTTAACTATGCTATGTTTGAAAAGAATTATAATGCAATTTCTCAATGAGTATTAAGGGAAACTATTGGAGTTTAATGATATAAATAAGGTTAAACTAAAGGAGGAAGCTATATCATTTAATAATTTTAATGAAGTTGCCCCTTGCCGTTGAATGTTTTCAGCACCTTTTCACTTATATTAGTAAGCACCATTAAATATTAGGAAGTACTTATGAGTTATGATGATCACAAGAAGGGAGAACAGGATGGGGAAGAACCAATGCATCCTCCAACTCCAAGGAACTGTTGATTCTTGAGAAAGCTCATTCACTGTGTAATTTTCAGTAGTATATTGCCAAGGCTCAAGTAGTTTCATTTCATTAGTGCCTAACTTTCTTTGCTGGAAGGGTTGGAGTTTGCAATACATTCCACTGTGACTGTGATGTGAGTCGTGTGATATGACTAATTGAGCTTTGGTCTTTTTGTAGGATTTTTGGGACTGGAGTTGGCAGGAATTAGCCCTCTATGATGTTCCTGAAATGGTCAATTATATTCATTCAGTAACAAACTCTAAGCTTTTTATAGTTGGGCATTCACAGGTATTTATGATTCTTGTACGTCATCCTTTCCACCTGCTATGTGTTGCCTGCCATAGCATTCATTTTGTATTATCCTCATCTTTCTTAGGGGACAATTATCTCTTTAGCTGCTTTCACTCAACGGGAGATAGTAGAAAAGGTTGAAGCTGCAGCTCTTTTATCTCCAATATCATACTTGGATCACATCAGTGCACCTCTTGTACTTAGAATGGTTAAGATGCACCTTGATCAGGTATTTCTTACTTTGTTCTATTAATGCACGCTGTAAAAGTGGATCTTTGAGCTGAGAAATTATTACTACTTTTATTCAGATGATTCTTACCATGGGCGTTCATCAACTGAACTTCAAAAGGTTTTATGCTTTAATTTTCCTTCTGTCCTGTTTTTTCTTTTGCATATGTTCTTCACTGTATTTCTAGTTTACCAAATGTTCACTTTATGTATTTTTCTTGACTCATCTTCAGCGAATGGGGAGCAAGTCTCTTGGTTTCCTTATGTGATACCCGTCTAAGTTGTAGTGACATGCTGTCATCCATTACAGGTTCATGTCTCTCACTCTGGTTTTGCCTGTGTCTTTGTTTTTTAAGGATTTGGCTTTGAGAGAACATATTAGGCTGTGAATGTTCTTGCTTTGTTCAGACTGTTATTGTCATCACCAATTTGGAGACCTCAATCTATCTTTGTTGTGATAATGCTATACTGTCAAATCCAAAAAAATATTCTCCATTCAATGGAGCTTTCTATTGCCATTCCTGTTGGACTGTATTAAGTGAAGTAGGTCAATTCTTTGTGCTATCTTGGATGGTGTATTGAAGGTGAGCCTTGACGCAGTGGCTGGAGTTGCCGTCACGTGATTAGAAATAAAGTCTTAGGTTCAGGTCATGAAATCAGTATCTCACTAAATGCAAGTTAGGAGTGCCTACAATTAATTCACAAATGGGTCCTGACCCTTCCCTGGACCAAGTCTGATATGAGCTTTACCAGGGACTTACAAATTAAAACATGACTCGGTTTGTAATTGAATTCAACTTGGTCCAAATAAATGAATGCAAATCTCAATGTACAAACGTTCTCTGCCCTCTGAGTTTAAATTTATGAATCCTTAAGTTGGATATTGTATGAAGTCTGTATCTTTTAGAAAGCAGAGTGTGGAGCTCTGTCTGATTTAGCAGTTGATATATTTAGTCTAGTCAAAGTTTTGTGTGACAGCATACAGGTTCTGCTCATTAAGTGTGAAATACACAACCCTGAATGATTTTTCCTAGTCACTAAATTTGCATTATGCTAATTAAAACTTGAAATAGTTAAGTCATTGCCATTCACTTATTTCTGTCATTAAATTGAATTTTCGCTTCAATGTGTTGCATTTGGATTTTGTGTGGAAACCTTTTGTGCATTATCTGTGTTACTTAGATGCTTCATGCAATGGTGTCATATCCTGCATATAGGAAAAGTTGTCAAGGCTAAGATAGTAGACTAAAATTCCCCAATTAAGTGTCTATAGTGTATTGTTGCTTCAGCTTGCTGCAGTCATTGACTTGCAGTTTGTTCGTGGTGGAAATAAAGCTATTGAATAGATCTTAGAAGTACTTGATAGGCAAAAGAAGGAGTGGCATTTATGTTTTGGATGGTGTGTAAATGGTCATTTGTTTTCTAGAAAAGCAAGAAAGTTATGGGATTTATTATATTATATATGTTGAGTAGGAATTCATGGTTTCATGGAATGGAATTTCTTGATGCGTGATAGCCAAATTTGGACATTCCTCTTGTTTTTAGGTGCTTATGAAAGAGGGAGAAATAGTAAGTATGGAAAACAAATAAACAGACTATTGAAGGCCTTATGCTATTTCTTGCCAGATTTGGGTGAACAAACTTTCAAGATCTGGAGATATTGAAGGCCTTGACATAATTAAGATGATATAATCCCTGTTTTAAGAGCTGATAGAAGTAGTCAGCTAACTAATCAGACTATTTCAGTAACTCATTCGGACCAATTAATAGGGAAATTGCTCTTTTTGGATCATTCTACATGGATAGTTATGCTGTGTTTCTTGTGTCTTTCTTTCTTCTATTGATAAATGCTTCTGCTCAATATACTTATATGAACTTGCAGGGAAGAATTGTTGCTTCAATGACTCACGCGTTGCTTTTTATCTTGAACAAGAACCTCATCCATCATCCTCCAAAAACTTGTGCCACCTTTTTCAAAGTAAGACCATTGTCTTCATTTGGTAGCTTTAAGTGATCCTTTAGTTGTGACAGTCTCAAATTTTTGGCAGCTGTTTTTAATTGGCAGTGCAGCTAGCACTCATACTTATGATTTATGTCTAATATTGTCTGATAACGATCATGGCATTTGCATTATATGAAGTAGTTAAACTGGCCTCTATAAGGATGGTAAAAGAAATATTGTTAAATAGTTCTGAACTCTGAAGATAACATTTTGCTGTATGTACATAATCCAGGGAAATGAATTTGATAATTCCTCTACATGTCAAATATCTGTTTATTTTCAAAAGCGTGTATTTTGAACTTCACTCAGGAATTGCTGAAAGGATATTTCAAGTTTGATTACCTACTTTAAATGTTTGTATGATGAAAACATATAGATTTAGAAATCAGTATTCATGTGCTATTTTATTCTTCTTAATGGTTCTGTCTCTGATGATCTCATTCATTCACCAGTGATCCGCAAAGGTACCTTCTGCAAGTACGATTATGGAAAGCTGAAAAATCTGATTGAGTATGGCAGTATCAAACCACCAAAATTCGACCTTAGCCGCATACCCAAATCATTGCCTCTCTGGATGGCTTATGGTGGAAATGATGCTTTAGCAGATATATCTGATTTCCAGCACACGCTTAAGGATTTGCAGTCCACCCCGGAGGTGGTTTATCTTGAAAACTATGGTCATGTTGACTTCATTTTAAGCTTGCAAGCAAAACAAGATCTTTATGACCCTATCATTAGTTTTTTCAAGTCATTTGGCAAATCTAGCAGCATTTAAAGGTTGCTTCCTTGCTTTATGATGGATGTATATACACGTTTACAAGTTGTGTCACAATAACTAAAAAATGTAATTAATATTCTCATTTTCATCTACATAATAATAAATCTGTCCAAGCTACTGCCACGTGTTGTATTCTACAAAAAAATTCCTATCAAGCTTTAGTTTCCATGTGTTACGTGTTGTCTTTATACTCTTCTTTATCCTCCTTCACTCTCTTGGAGGAATGGGTTGTTTTGTTGAATGAAGGGGTTGAACAGGAACAAGAGAATAAAACTGATTAAAATTGATGCTATCAAATTATGCCAAGAGAACCATTTCAATGGGAAAAAGTTGAGGTGCTGATAACAACACTATTGTTGATGCGTATCTCCATTTGAAATAGTAGTGCTGAAATTTGTTTTTTAGGACATGAAATAAAGAAATAAAAGACAAATTGTATCTGTTAGTTCTGAGAAGGAGGCTGAGACTAATCAATGAATCACGAAAGGACAACAGACAAGAAGGTACTACTCAACTTTCTTTTGAGGCCCTCCTTTGCTCCAAATTCTGTTGTGGTATCAGTCTGGGACATTATTATTTTAGTGGTTGTCAATGTCTGGTGTATATAGCTATATATAGCTATCTAAATGCTTTAGCTTTGTGTTGTTTATTGTGTGTATCTATGATAGAAAATGAAAGATTCCACTTTTACGAATTAATCTTAGTCCCTATTCAGACTTTAGGACCACTTTTTCTTGCCTAAGTAATTGTCAAATTGATTACTGTCATTCTTAATATTCAATTAAGAATACCTGTTTCTTTTTTTCTTCTTCAATTTGTTAAAGGAAACACAAAAATATATTGCTTATCTCCATCAATATTTTCCACAATATGTTTCTTTGTCTTTGTTAAGGAATTTATTATGACAACATGTAGCACTACAATATTATGAACATCCTTATGGTTTATGGATTAACCATACTTCTGCTCTTAGCATCCTTATAGTAAATCACACTAGCTGTGAGCTCCTTCGATACATAATTCAAGATCCAAGATGAAACAATATTGTTGTTTCGGTGCCATGATCGATACAAAGAGGCAGCTGGTTCTGGCTGTGGAATTGAAAATGTCGCTGTGTAAAACTTAAAAAAAGAGTACTACTATTTCACTATATTACTTTCCTCATATAAAATAAAAATAAATTCATAAGTCTTATCAGTTTGTGAATTGTGAGACGCATCTCTTCACCGATAAACATTCTAATATTCCATGCATTCTTATATATATTTTTAAAAATAGTAGTTGATACTGATACACCAAACATTTTTTATGAAATCAGTTATTGAATTAAAATAAAAGTTAAATTATTATGCACGAGAGTGTATACAAGTTTTATATAGTTATCTAATTAGATTCTATCATTTTGTCATGTTATAATTCAATTTAAAATTGGACTGGGCGAGCCCCTAGGGTGGCAACGCCCAGCATGTATCCCGCCCTGGGGCGGGGCCCTGGCCTTCAGATGGGCCTTGATTTTGGAGGCCCAATTGCATTTAAAAGACACCCTTAGCTCTCGTACCTCGAGCTCGGTGTCTTGTGGACTAGTGGACTGGGCGAGCCCCTAGAGGGGCAACGCCCAGCATGTATCCCGCCCTGAGGCGGGGCCCTGGACTTCAGATGGGCCTTGATCTTGGAGGCCCAATTGGCCCAATAGGTAGTACTCAAGCTCTATAAATAGGAGGTAGTTATCAATTGTAAAGGACTTTTGGCTCATTTGATGAAATAACACTTGAAATTCAGCACTCCCTCTCACTCTCATTCTCTCTTGGCACAATCCCTCTACCTCTAGGTACTATGCCTCTCTTCAATGTTCATTCCCAGAACATTTGGCGCCGTCTGTGGGGATCGTAAACTTTCTACTCCCATTCACGTGGATTGATTGTGCATGAAGTTACCTCTGATTGTGATTAGGCAATTCTCTGGTTTTCCGATTTTGATTCTGGAACTAGTGTTGGAGCAATCCCTGAAATTCGAGTTCAAAGCAACGAACAACCAAGCAGAATATGAAGCTCTCATCGCCGGATTGAAGTTGGCGCGGGAAGTGAAGATCAGGAGTTTGTTGATAAGAACGGACTCACAATTGGTGGAGAATCAAGTGAAGGGAACTTTCCAGGTCAAAGATCCTAATCTGATCAAGTACCTTGAGCGGGTACGGTATTTGATGACACTCTTTCAAGAGGTCGTGGTAGAGTACGTTCCTCGGGCAGAAAATCAGCGGGCGGACGCGCTAGCCAAACTGGCGAGCACGCGGAAGCCCGGCAATAACAAAAGTGTGATTCAGGAAACGCTGGCGTACCCAAGCATCGAAGGCGAGCTCATGTCCTGCGTAAACAGAGGGAGAACATGGATGGATCCCATAATATCTATCTTGGCGGGGGACCCGGCAGAAGTGGAGCAATGCACGAAGGAGCAGCAGCGGGAGGCGAGTCACTATACTCTCATTGACGGACACTTGTATCGCCGTGGTTTCTCGACGCCATTGTTGAAATGTGTATCGCCAGAGAAGTACGAAGCGATAATGTCTGAAGTACATGAAGGAGTGTGCGCGAGCCACATCGGGGGAAGGTCTTTGGCTTGCAAAGTGTTGAGGGCGGGTTTTTACTGGCCCACCCTCAGGAAAGATTGTATGGACTTCGTGAAGCAGTGCAAGGAGTGTCAAGTGTTCGCGGATTTGTCTAAGGCACCGCCAAAGGAGTTGGTAACGATGAGCGCCCCGTGGCCTTTCGCCATGTGGGGTGTGGACTTAGTTGGACCTTTCCCGACCGCCAGGGCACAAATGAAGTTTATATTGGTGGCGGTGGACTACTTCACTAAGTGGATTGAGGCTGAACCCTTGGCCAAGATTACTTCTGCAAAGATAGTCAATTTCTACTGGAAGCGTATTGTTTGCAGGTTCGGGATCCCAAGGGCGATCGTATCTGACAATGGGACCCAGTTTTCAAGCAGTCAAACAAGGGAGTTCTGCAAGGAAATGGGCATACAGATGAGGTTCGCCTCTGTTGAGCATCCGCAGACGAACGGGCAGGTGGAATCTGCAAACAGGGTAATCCTACGAGGACTAAGACGACGGCTCGCGGAGGCTAAGGGAGCTTGGTTGGATGAACTTCCGGCGGTGCTGTGGTCGTACAACACCACCGAGCAATCTACTACAAGGGAAACCCCCTTTAGAATGACCTATGGGGTAGATGCCATGTTGCCGGTGGAGATTGACAACTTTACATGGCGGACTCGACCAGGTTTTGAAGAGGAAAATGAGGCCAACATGGCGGTGGAGCTGGACCTTTTGTCGGAAACGCGCGACGAGGCGCACATTCGTGAAACAGCGATGAAGCAGCGCGTGGCGGCAAAGTTCAACAGCAGGGTTCGCGTCCGAGATATGCAGGTTGGCGACCTGGTCCTCAAGTGGCGATCGGGAGCCCCGGGGAACAAGCTTACTCCCAACTGGGAAGGGCCCTACCGCATTATTAAAGTTCTTGGTAATGGGGCCTATCACTTAGAAGAGCTTGATGGGAGGCGGTTACCTCGATCGTTCAATGGTTTGAGCTTGCGCTACTTTTATAGTTGATTGCAGGCGAGAAAGTGAACAAGTCGGAATCGCCGGAGCCAGATATCTTTAAGATTTTCCGAAGTGTTTTCAAATTGTCCAATGTACTGCAACGACAAATCAATAAAATAAGACGAAAATTCACGAAATTCGTGTCCAAAAAAATTCCAGGGATTCCCTGACGATCGGAATTGCCGATCGACATAAAGAATTACGGCGATCACTAAGTGGGACAAGCTTGATCCCCAAAGGGGCTTGCTGGAACCCTGAAGGTTGTGGCGATTCCATAAACGGCCTTTGACGCCTGGGAATCACCCTCCGGAAAGTCTGACGTGATCGCCGGTCCCGTAAACGATGTGCTGGGTAAGCCTCGCCAGAATACGACGAGCGCCGTTAACTAGGCAAAAGTCTTGGGACCCCCAAATGGCCATTGGGATCCAAGCATTGTAAGCCCCGAGCGGGCAAAGCCCCGGGCGAAGTCCTCGAGAATGGAGGCCGTTTCTTCCTATTAGGGAAAAAACGTCTAAAGTCTTGGTGGTGGAATACCAAGCAACAAGTCCTAGTTAAAATTAACGCACGAAATCGTTAGGCGTAATTCAATCATATGACGCGTGAAAAATAGCGCAAGATATAAGGTCGGCGAATGAATAGGGGGGAAGGCGAGGCGAGTAGTGTACGGCGAAAGCATTCCATTATGACTTACAACATATCCAACGGCGATATAAAAAGCTATGGCGAAAGGTTGCTTAAACATAGACGAATGGCGGAAAAATACACTACAAGGTGACGGTAAAAGATAAAAGTAATGTTAAAAATTACATTATTCATTATTTTCTTTCTCCTGTTCTTCTTCTTCCTCTTCTTCTTCAGTCGCTGTCCAGAGGTTTTGGTCAATCAGGGGAGGATCGTCGGGACCAACCAGTCCTGCGGCGGTTATCTCTTTCATTACTCCCATGGCGCTAAAGTCAAAGTTCGGGTACAAATGTTGGGCCTGGTCTTTGGCGAGGTAGAAACCGCGCTCGCGGTTGTCAAGGGCGATGTCAGCGGCTTGTTCCCTCGCCTCAATGGCTCTGGCCTTCTCCGTCGCCAGCTCGTCCTCTAGACTTTTGATCTTTGCTAGTTGGGAAGCAATTTCGGCATCTTTCGTGGCGAGGGCCTCGGCATGAGTTTCGGTCGCTTTCTTGATCTCCTCGGACGTAGCCTGCATCACCGCCTCCATGTCAGATTTCGCCAAGGCCAAGGACTCCGCAGACTTTTTCTCTTGCTCTGCCAACGCCTTTTTCACTAACTCCAGCTCAGCGCACAGTATGGCAAGCTCTGACTCCTTAGCAATCAGCGCCTCGCCTCGGGCGATCAAGTCCTTCTCAGCTTGCTCTTTTTCCTTCTTGCAAGCTTGAAGGCTTGCATCAAGCTCATCTGCTTCTTCCTTCATCAGCGCCAGCTGATCCTCCAGCTCGCCGATTTTAATCCCCGCCGTGCCAATCATCTTGTCGGCATAGACTTTGTCTTTTCCTGCCTGCGTCGCCAGTTTGTCGAAACGTTTTTCCCAAGCAGCGGCGGCTTCTTGATGCTTAGCACTTTCGGCCTTCAACCGCTCAGCTTCAACGTTGGCGGCATTGAACTTCTCAAATGTGTGAGCAAAGATGCACCCAGCGCGTAGGAGGCAAGCAAGAGTCTCCTCCTTGGTGACATTCAGGCCCTGACTCAAAACTTCTTTTTCTATAACGTCACGATTGAGACCAGCAAGTAAGAATTCTGAGGGTTCAATGGCGTTGGGGAGCATATTATAGTAGCTTGAAGAACCGACCTCAGGAGCAGGGGCTTGTTCAATTTGAGCTGCTTCAGAGGTAGTGGCAGCGGCGGGACAGGATTTTTCCCCTTGATGAGGCGGGGAAGGCATGGAGCCCGCATCATGTGTTGAGGGCGGGCTAGGAGGCGCATCTTGGCGAGGAGGAGACTTTGGGGTTTCATTTTCTTTTTCCTTATCTCCAATAGGAGTGTCGGAAGATGCAGCAGCTTTTGTGGCGTTAACGCCGGCGGAGGCGACTGTGGCGCCAATAGAGGACTCAGCGGCAGAAGCAGCGGTCGCACCGGCGGAGGCAGGAGAAGAAGCCAGTACGGCGGTTGGCTCGGTAGCTGCGGCGACAGAGGCTTCAGCGACATTTTTGCCTTTAGGCGCAGCAGCAGTGGTGGGCTGAGCGCCAGGGTTGGATGTGCCGGCGTTGGAGGAGGCTTTGGTCAATCTTCTCCTCTTGGGAGCTTTGGTGCTCTCGGCTTGGTTCTCAGCACCGCCCCGTTTTTTCGCGTCGCCCTCAGTGTTGAATTTTGGGGAAAAGCGAGCCATTCTCCTCTCGCGGGCCTTCAGGAGCTCGGCGTTCGTGAAATTCATATCTTCTGTAACAATAAAAAAAAAACGATCAGTGATAACATAGGAGTCGAGAGAGGAAATGTCAATAATAAAAGTGAGCTATGGGCAACCTAAGTATTTGGGAGTTCTTGAGAGGTCAGCGCCCTCAAGGACTGTGGTGCAGTCAAGGATGGGAAGTGGGGCAAGGAGATTAAGAAAGGCTTTATCGTTGGCGGACAAGGAATCCTCTGAAGGATCGGTGATCCCGTTGGGCTTCTCTGTCCAGTAAAGAGGAAAGAGGGCGGTCCCGTCTCTGAGGGTGAATGCTTCTGGGTAGGCGGGATGAACCGCCACACGGAAGTACTTTCGTGCGAAAGAGGACTTCGCGTTACTTTTGTGGGGATGCAAACACTTCCGGCCGGCTCGGGCCTTCAAGGAAATCCATCCTTTGTTTTTGATGGACTTGGGGTCGACGTCGTAAAGGTAGAAGAAACTGGTGGGGGATGGGGCGATGCCGACAGCGGCGCTTAGGATTTCAAAACATCGAATGAAGGCCCAGGCGTTAGGGTGAAGTTGACAGGGAGCCGCGTTGATGTCGCGGAGGACGGTTTGGACAAAGGGCGAGAAAGGAAGCCTGATTCCAAGCTCGCTAAACATGTATTCGTATGCAAAGAAAAAATGGGATCTCTTTACGTCGCCGTCTGGCTTGTGAAGCCAGGGGCGATCCCCGGGACTGCAAACCCAGATCCTGAGTTTGGCGTTAAACTCATCGTCATTGGACAAGCCACCCAGGGAGTTCACGAATTGCACAATGGGATCGCTATCTTGGAAGATGGAAGGTTGATCTATAGCTTCGTGTTTGGGGGCTACTTGGACTGGAAGGGGCAGAGTGGCGTAGGTTTGTAGTCGGTGAGCTGGGATCTCCGGAACCTCTAAACGGAGGCCGCCGGCAGCGGTGGAGTCAGGGTCGCTTTCGGAGGAGGAAGAAGAGTGATTAGGGGAGGTAGGGTTTGAAGCCATTTTTTGAAGACAGTGAAGTGAAAGAAAGGAAAAGATCAGTATGTGTGCGATGTAAAGATAAAGACAAGGGGACTCACCGGAGTAGGATGTGAAGAGTGGGTAGCGGAAAGGGTGATAAGCGACGGCTCCGGAGCGGAAGTGGACAGAGGGAGTTTGGTAAGCGATTAGGGAAGTAAAGAGGGGTCTCGGAAAGGGATGACAGTGGGGAAGAAGGGTTTTTATAGGAGAAGGGGAGAAGCTGGAGGGGTGACGCGTGTTGGACGCGTGTGGAAGGTTGGAAGTCATGATGGTTTTGGGGAGGTGGGTCGCGTGCAATGGGGAGTTACTGCGCACGATGGGACGGTTATGAAAGGAGAAGTGACGGTTCCGGAGAAAGAGGGAAATTGAGGTAACCAACACAGCACGTGGGGCAGCCACGTGAGGCAGATAGAGATTTGAAAGGGTTCTAAAATAAGGGAAAGCGCGAAAAGCTTCGCCACCATAAGGATCAAACACCATCGCCTGACGGGTGACACCAACAACAAAGTTCAGTCGCTCGCCGGGGTCACCGCCAGTCAATGATTGAATGATCGGCACATGACCCATGCCTGTCACCTTTCCCGCCGGCGAGCGATCATACACCTGCTCCAACTTATCGCCAATACGAAGTAATCGTTCTCGCCGCTTGTGGACTAGTGGACTTGCCAGCTCGGGTTGCTCGTCAAGTCAGTGGACTGGGTAACTGAAAATGCAAGTTTCCTTTTGCTCGCGCCGTGTTGGCGATATAGTTTACTTCTTTTTTCTTAAGCCATGTTGGCAGTGCAGATTCTGGTGTACTGTAGGACATATGTAAAAGCATTTAAAAGACACCCTTAGCTCTCGTACCTCGAGCTCGGTGTCTTGTGGACTAGTGGACTGGGCGAGCCCCTAGGGTGGCAACGCCCAGCATGTATCCCGCCCTGGGGCGGGGCCCTGGCCTTCAGATGGGCCTTGATTTTGGAGGCCCAATTGCATTTAAAAGACACCCTTAGCTCTCGTACCTCGAGCTCGGTGTCTTGTGGACTAGTGGACTGGGCGAGCCCCTAGAGGGGCAACGCCCAGCATGTATCCCGCCCTGAGGCGGGGCCCTGGACTTCAGATGGGCCTTGATCTTGGAGGCCCAATTGGCCCAATAGGTAGTACTCAAGCTCTATAAATAGGAGGTAGTTATCAATTGTAAAGGACTTTTGGCTCATTTGATGAAATAACACTTGAAATTCAGCACTCCCTCTCACTCTCATTCTCTCTTGGCACAATCCCTCTACCTCTAGGTACTATGCCTCTCTTCAATGTTCATTCCCAGAACAAAAATTAAAATTATTTACTTTCAAAAAAAATTAAAAATGGAAAATTCTTAGTATCTATCATTTTGTCCATGCATGTGTAAAAAAAAAATTATATTCAGGGTCTATAAATTAAATCCTAAAATAAAAACTTCATGTAGTGTGTGTTTGTTATAAGAGGTTTGCCGAGAAAGAGAAAAGGCAAAGAGAGTCAGGCGAGAAATACCAAATCACTCTCGTTTGGTTACCATATTGCACAGGCGAGACAGAACAGATGGTGTTAAACGTCTACTTTTTAGACTCTATGAATTGAAGAGAAATAAGAAGAGACGATTTTAATTTTACTCACTTTCCCGTTTTATCCTTGTTGGCACGCTAGAAAATCAGTAATTGCTATAAGAGTGAGCTAAAAAGACATGTTATTCAGGGCATAGTTAGCCGTTGGAATGAGGGAGAAGATAACGACTAGGTCTCTGGATTTCTATCTTCAATCTTTCTTTCTACGTTTTAATATTGCAATAGGGTCTTTTCTGGGTTCTATCTTCTGCTTATGTATTTTTTGGGATTTTTGGATTGGGTTGAGCCATGGTTAGAGAATTTAAGAAGAAGATGGAGAAGATGAAGATATTCAGGAGATTTTATTGATATTTATGCGTAAAATGATGATGAAGAAGATTAACATTCATATGTTCTTGGGTTTTTATTTTTAATTAATTTTTTAACCAAGCGTTTAATTCTATATGGAAATAGACGTAAAACTGCAAACATAGAGATATATAAGAGATTAAGTGGGGACCAAAACTGAGATTATTATTTTTTTGTATATCACATCAATAAATTTTTTTGCTAGAACTAATTTGTAAAAAGGGTATAAGTTGGGGATAAAAATGTAATAGTAGTAATTCACAAACATTAAAATAATGCAAACAGATATGTAAGTGGGACCAATAAAACTGAGATTTTTGCACAAAGTGTATAAAAGTGTAATTAAAGTATTAAACCTTAGATTTTAATTTTTAAGGGATATATTTTGTGTGGACCTGTATAATTAATAATCTATTTTAAATAAATAGCACTGTATCCATCATGATTTAACTGTTCGGGCTTAGGTACGTTTTGATGGAACAATGTTTAATATACTACCATGCAGTAAGCATTTATTGACTACAGTGTAAGAGGGCTAAATCATCAGTATGCACATGTTCACAGAGTCGTGTCAGAAGGCTAAATCATCGGTAGGTCCATAAGTCTAAAAGGACATGAGGACATTTCATAATAGTATAATACCACTTACATTATTATGCTTTTAATAAAATTAATGCGTGCTTCAATTTAGTCCAACTCAATAAACCTACTATAAAGTTAATGAAAAAAATTTGTTTCTTCAATTAATTCATGTTAAATTTTTAATGTGACAAATTTAAATTTTTCAATATCATTTTTCTATTCCATGAATAAAGGTGCCCACTAGGGTGGACCTTTATTATATTGGTCCATCGGTGCACCATTGGTTTAATACCATTAGATCTAAGATTCCTATAATATTCTTTAAATGAATGGTTAAGATTGAATCAACAATAGAATGATAAAACTGTAAATCAACCCCCTCCTTCAACAGATCTGTAGATCTACCTCTTTCTTTGCCCCATTTGCTTCACCTTTCACACAGTTCTCTCACGCCTGACCTCTTCCCCCTTTCTTCTTTTCCACCTTTTTCTGTTATTCTTCTACTGGGTCGATGCGCCTTCGAAGTTTGCTGGGTTGGGTTTCCATAAAACACAACAGACCAAAGCGGATCTTGCTACCTCCGAAGCAGATCAAAGCTTGTTGGGTTGCCATCGATCGAAGAACCAACCTTGGTTGTTGGGAAGAGAGAGTGGAGGGAGAGGGGGTTTGGCTTCCTCTTTCTCTCAATATCCCTCCTTCTCATTCCACAAATTTAACACTGCAAGTATGATGTTGGTGTTACACTTTCAATGTTGTTCTTCAACCACCCCTTACCAATGAAAAGAAAAAAGTGAAATTAAAAAACACGAAATGTAAAATTAAATTGTATAAAGTAGGAAAAAAAAATACAAGTAGAAGATAAGAACGAAAATGAATGGCATTCCTGAAATTTCAAATGGAAAATCAGAGTTTTGATTTTTTTGAGAGCAAAGGGGGAATATGAGAAAGATATAAAAGTTTCGATTTTTTTTCCAGATTTGGTTGATTCATACTGTGTCTTTGGTGTTTTTCCTCTTTTAAAAGGGGGAAAAGGAGAAAGATATATAAGTCATCAATTTTTTTGTTTTGATGACTTCTTATTCAGTCATTATGATGATGGGGCAAGAAAGATGGGTATGGATGAATATGCAAGGCTTCTAAAGCTGAAGTCTGAATATTCAAAGCTAAACAAGCTAATACATGATTTATTGAATATTGTTCCTGCAAGACCAGAGGTTTTTGTAGCTTTATCTGATTTATGGGAAAGGAAGGCTTTCTTGCAACTTCAAAAAAAAAACTCATAATTGAAAGGGCGAAGGAGGTTGAAGAAAGTGGAAGAGAGAAGGAGAGAGGAAGGTGCAGATTCAGATTGGTCTGGAAAGCAGGGAGAGAGTGTAAAGGAGAAGAATAGAAAGAGATAAAGTCTCAAATAATCCTTGTGCAAAATCTGTAATGCCTCTAGTCCACCGATGGACCAAAATGAAAACAGTCCACCCTAGTGGATGAATAAATGAATAACCATGTAAATTAAGAACATGAACCACATGAATGCTTTTTTTTATTGATGTGATAAAATACTACTAAGCTAGTGGGGCACATAAATAAGAATAATCTAGGATAGATAACTTTTATTATTATTATAAGGATAGACAATTTTCAACTATACTTAACATTGAGGGTGAACCTAATATGCACCAATTTTAGGTGGTGTAATTTTACACCACCTACTTTGACTGGGTATAGCAGGTCAACACATTATTTTTTTAAAGAAAAAATATCATTAAAAATTTGTTATACATTAAATTTCTTTAAAAAAAGATGTGTTGACCTATTATAGCAGGTTAAAAAAAGTGGTCTAAAATTAGACCACTTTAAAAGTGGTCCACATTAGGGGTCACCTAACATTGACAAAGAGATAAATAGACCCAAAAAAAAAAGAAGAATAAAATTATCATACGTTGCTCCTTCTCCTTCAACCCTAATGACCAATGGGATCACATGTCCAACTTCATTTTATTTGTCATAATGTAGAACACGTCACTAAAAGGCACTTACGCCCTTTGACCATTAACAGAGCCACGTCTCTTGATATCATCCATGAATGCATCAAGGTGCCTATCGGAGGTTCCACCGCCGGCCACCGCAGCCTCCGCCGCCATCTTCCACTTCAACGCACTCCTCTTCAACTTCTCTGCTTTTTCCCCTGTTGTCACCTCCAACAACCGCTTCTCCACCTCATCCCTGCTGATCACTCTCTTATTCTCAACCTGCCCATACCCCAATCGGAGCCCCACCTGGAAAACATCCACCAGAAACTTCGCGTTTGTCACCTGGTCTCCCCACGCCGGAAAAGTCAGCACCGGCACCCCTGATGTAAGAGCTTCCATGGAAGAGTTCCACCCACAATGTGTCAGAAAACAGGACACTGAAGGGTGAGCTAGAACCTCCTCTTGTGGGCTCCACTGCACCACTCTCCCTCTCTCACCAGTTTCCTCCAAAAACCCATATGGAAGAACGTGTGGTTGAAGCCCCGTTACCTCTGGCGGTGGCTTCATCACCCATAAGAACGAAACCTGGGATTTTTTCAATCCAAAAGCAATTTCATCTACTTGTTCTTGTGGTAGGTACACAATACTCCCAAAGGAAACATACACAACAGATGATTGAGGTTTTGAGTTCAGCCACTCAATACAATCATCACTCTTCATGAAATCGCCTCTGATTGCAGCACTTTTTGCTTGTGGGCTCTTGAACAGAGGACCCACTGGTCTGATGAGGAATGTTTTTGACAAATAGTCAATGAAATCATGCTCTAGCTCCTCGTACGTGTCGACCAGGATGCAGAATGTTTTGTTCAGGTTCTTGAACTGTTCCAAGATGAGTGTGCCCAGAAATGGATATGTACAAGAAGGGTGCAGAAAATCTGGGATTTCGCAGTGTTTGAGGACTATTGAAGTTGAAGGTAACTGAACATCAGCAAGAGGGTCTTCTTTGGAAGGGAAAGTTACAAGGTTGTGGAAATAGCTGTAGTAAGCGGTGAAGACAGCACTGGATTGAATCCAAAGCAGAGCAGAAGGAATCCCCTGTTCTTCTGCAACATCAACAACCCATGGAAGAAACGGGTTGTTTATGATGCAGGAAATTTGCCTGTTTGAATCAGCATGTTCCTTGATCATTTTTAGAATTTGTTGTCTCCCAACAAGCTCGAGCTGTTGTAAGTAGAGGCTGAGGTTTCCTCTGATGGAATCATCGTCCGGGCCTAAACCGTCGTCGAAGAATTCGAACTTGAGAGAACCGTCGCTGATTGGAGTGGGTGCTTTGTCGGTGATGTTGGTGGCGGTTCGCATGGATTTGCCGGCGGTTTGTGTGGTGGCGAGGGTGACGGAGGAGCCCTTTGCGGCGAGGCACTTGGCTAGCCGGAGAAGAGGGTTTATGTGTCCTTGCGCCGGAAAAGACACAAGGAGGATGTGAAGTGGAGACTCTGACCCCATTTTCTTCTCTTTGGGTGCTTTTTTTTCTCAATGGAAAGGCAGCACTCAAGAACTAAAATAAATAAATAATAATGGCAGCAAGAGAATATACTATTGTATCAGAGATTGCACCAAAATTGATAGCAACAGAGTCTTTTTTTTTGAAAGGAAATCCAAAATATATTAAGTGACAACGCGAAGCAATTACATTTAAGTTCATTAAGAGCACTTTTAGAAACTCTACTCAAACTGAATCAGAATAACCACAAGTCCACAAGAGATGATAAAGTGATGAATGCGCATTTTCTTAAAGAATTTCGCATATGTTTCTGGCCCAGGTTCGATCTCCTCTAAGGTAAAATCCAATATTTTTGTGGGCAGGGACATTACTACCGTATTCTGAGTCAAATTAGTCACGTGAGGCTCATTTCCCCCGTAGAGACCGGGGGCCAAATAATAAAAAAAAAACACTGAATCAGAATAAATGGAAACATTCCTTGTACAAAAATCTGCAATTGAATTACCGGAACACTAGCAAACGAAAAATCAACATAACCAAAAAAAGAAATAAAAGATCAGCAATTTCTATTGTTCCTCATGAGTAGCAAAACACTCTTTAAACACTCATCATTTGTTTATTTTTTTAAGGAAAATGATGGCTATATATATATATATATGTGTGTTTTTTCAAATTTCATTTTCGACTTACAATTTAGTGACAGTTTATAACCGCTAAAGATAGTTGAAA
The DNA here is from genome assembly GCF_012489685.1 of Lotus japonicus. Lineage (NCBI taxonomy): Eukaryota > Viridiplantae > Streptophyta > Magnoliopsida > Fabales > Fabaceae > Lotus > Lotus japonicus. The sequence continues at coordinate 64,429,243 of NC_080045.1, forward strand.
ATATGTATATTAATTGAAGTACGCTAAAATTTGTATATTCATGTATATAAATTTTTTTTTTCAATTCAGCATACTTTTTATATGAAATAGTTTGTTCACTTTTCAAAAAATAAACATACAACATTGAGTGTGCTGAAGTGTACTCTCAGGAGAATATGTTGCTAATATACTACTTCCTCCTTCCAAATATTGTTTAAGCTTATGTGCGGGTGTTAAGAACTCAGCTGATAATATTTTAACTATAATAATTTTATTTAAAGTTGAATTATATTAAAGAAAAAAACCATTTTTGGTTAAGTAGTAACAGAACTAGGTTAGGACAGGGGAGGGCATGACCCCAAGTCTAAGAGCAACTCCAACGCTGGTTTCTTAGCCCAGCTGGAGTTGCTAAGGAACCAAGTTAGAGTTTCTTATGTATTGGAGCTTGGTTTCTTAATTCATGAACAGTGTCCACGGTTCCTTCCGTAAGGAACTTTGCTTTTTGGTTTCTTAATTAAAATACAATATTTTCTCTCACATATTCACCAACAGCTTTCAGAAGGAAATTAACATAAATGATGAAATTGAAGATTTGAGGTTCAACAGATTGAACAGAGACATACACACAGAGCATCAAGATAAAAAATTTATTGAAAAAAAAATCAAACTTTACATTCAAAAATCAAATAAAAAAAATTTGCAGCTCTCTGATTCAGTTGTGGAAGCTCCGATCTTAAAGGAAGCTCTTTGCATGTGTGAAAAGGAAGCTCCTTTGCAAGCTTCAAGGCTTTGAGCATATGAAACAGGGGTTGTTGGGGGTGTACCGTGGCTGTATGGTGGCGGTAGTGGTTGTTTGGTGGCGGTGGTGACTGTAAGGTGGCGGTGGTGGTTGTTTGGTGACCGGTTTGGGCTTTAGAGGCGTGAAACACTAGAGAGAGGGAGAAGAAGTGAGGGAGAGAGGCAGAGGAAGAAGCTTCTGGATGCAGGTGAGGGAGAAGAGAGGAAGAAGAAGAGAGAAGAGGGAGGAGGGATGCGGCTAGGGTTTGATGAATGGGGAGAGAGAGAAAAAGTTGAATATATAGGTGGTGACCGGCTGAACAGGTCATCCAACCGTTAATGACCGGTCTAGACCGGTTATGACTTGGTTTGGACTTGGTTTGACCGGCCTGGCCGGTTTTTTCTCTTTGGATTTTTTTTTTGAAATCAACTTTGGATTACTTTGATAAGCCCAATTTTTTTTGAACTTTCAGCCCAAACATTAATATTTAATGATAGTATTAAGGAAATTAAAAGAAAATAATTAAATTTAATTATGTTATTGATTTAATATTAAATTTTAAATCTAAATTGAATGAAAATAAATATTATAAATTAATGTTGTATGGTGGGACACAGTGGGACCCTTGAAATAGTAATTTAAGAAACCATGGGTTGGAGCAAAATCTGCTTCAGTTTTTTAAGAGTTTCTTAAGTCTGATGTGGCAGTACGGGCCCACATAAATAGTGCTGAATAGTGTGTTAAGAAACCAAATAAGAATTTTGGGGCTGGAGTTGCTCTAAAAACTCATAGATAATGATGTGTTTCTATTATTCACATATTTTTGAGTTTCCATTATTTTTTGATAAAAATATGAATATTTTGACCAATGTCTAGTCTTCAACTCTCTCTCTCTCTCCTCAGAGTAGGTTTATCATTTTTAACAAAATAATATGTACTATATTGTAAGTTTTTAACCAATGGTCTTCAACTCTCTCTCCTCAAAGTAGATTCCCATCTCAACCATTTTTTAGTTTCCAATTTTGACAAAACTATTTGTACATAACCAATGCTTGGTCTTCAACTCTCTCTCCTCAAAGTAGGTTTATAACACTTTCATATTGGTGTAAAAAACTTCAAACTTATTTTTGACTATATGACATGGGACCTGCAACATGTATTTCACCTATGTTTGGTGTTCAATTCTCTCCTCAAAGTAGGTTTCTTTTAGTAATACTTTCATATAAGTGTAAAAAAATTAAAATTTATTTTCTCTACTATTTTTAAAATTTGTCTGAGACTTCATTTCCAATGAGTATATGTATTATTTAATTATTATTTTTGTGTATATGTGTGTCTATTGTTAAGATGTACAAAAAAAATCAAATACTTTAATTTATGTTTAAAGTTTTATTTTGACCCATATTATATTTTATAGTTCTGCCACTGTGGTTAAGCAATAATGATTCCTGGACATAGAAACAGTAGAAACACCCCCATACATCGTTCACATGTGGCCAACTGTTCCGAGTCAGCTTCTAAGTGAGGGGGTCGAAAATGAATTGCAGGATTTGAGGGACTAAATGTATAATTTGGAGAAAGGTTAAAAATTTGAGAGTTTTGAGCGAGATTTGAAACTGAAAATCCCTAATTTAGGAATTTCAATTTTAAACGGTTTTGTTCTTTATAGTTAGTCATGTGTATTTAGGTGGTTAGTTCAGTGTATTATTTGGCCAATTTAATAAGAACATGTTCGATATTTTGAAGCATAATGACATGTAAATAATACTTGTAATTAACTTTTCAGCTGATTTTACACTCCTGATGTGATTTTCATAGCATACAAGGATAAATGTGAACCTTGTGCTTTATGGTTAGTCATGTGTATTTAAGTGGTTAGTTCAGTGTATTATTTGGCCAATTCAATAAGAACATGTTACTTTCGATATTGGTGACTAACATATCATGAACGAACTACTTCTTAATATTGCTCAGATAAAGGATTACTTTGAGTCAACAATTCACTAAAGCATACATTCACAAATTGAAATCCAAAAGAAGTAATCGCGAGAGAGGAGAAGAAGCACAAAACCTGTGTAAAATTGAAATCCCTAAATTAGCGATTTTCAGTTTCAAATCCCACTCAAAATTCCCAAATTTTTAACCTTTCTCCAAATTATACATTCAGTCCCTCAAATCTTGCAATTCATTTCCTCAGCACAGTTGGCCACTTGTGAGCGGTGTTTTGGGGTGTTTCTACTGTTTCTATGTCTAGGAATCATTATTCGTGGTTAAGTGCATTATAAGAGTTGCAGGTGAAAATTGAATATGATGGATATGAAATATAATATTAATTAAATGAGGTATAGAAAAAGAAACTGAGATAAAATAATATGGATTTGCAATACAACAAATATTCTAAAACATAAAGCAAATACTAAAACAACTTATATTTTTTTGAACATAATAAATATTATATAATTACTTATACGCGAGTATTAGTATTATGATTCATTCATACAATTTCTCTTATTTTATCATATCTTTCACTTCCCTCAATTCACTTTCTCTCATTTAGTGTGAGTGGGATAAATTGTGAATGAATATTAAATATTTATTCTTAATCAAAGGTTGATTGGGTGACACAGTATTATTACTTGTGATATTCTAGACTCAAACTTTTTTTGTCTTCATTTTGTCAAGTTAGCCAGGGAATCCAAACACTTGTTTAATATGTTTGGTTTTACACTGGGCTGTCCGAAACATGGTTTTGACATATCTCCAACCCAAAATCACACACGTAGTCAGGTTAGAGGCTAATTTTTTGGCCACAAATGATAAACTAATGGGAAAGAAAAAACAGAATTCAATTTAGGAAAATGTTATTATAGAACATTATTCCTTTTAATTTCTAAGTGTACATGAAACAAAGGGAGTATAATAATCGTATTTTAGTATGAATAAATGAATTTATCATAGTTAGACCGACCTGTAATTGATAACCTTTTAATGAGATATGTCTATATTATTTACCTTTAAATTAAGATACGATTTTCTCATTTCGAGTAACTGTCTAGTAAGAGAAAAAATGCACATATTAATAATGATATTTTAATTAAAATAAATTATTTTATCATTTTGATCAAGACCTACTGTTGATAGTTTTTTAAGACGTGAGTATTATATATTCACCTTTCAAGATGAATAGTACATTTTTCCAATGTAAAAAATAAGACGAATAGTACGTACAAGGTGAATGAGTATTATTTTCATCATGAAAAACGCTTCCCTAAATTAAGCTTGACTGTAAAATGAGAAATCAGTGGTGTTATCTATATATCATTAAATTTGTATTCTTTACCTCCCTTTTACATCAATGAAGCGGTAAAGGCATGTCTCGTGTTGTTTTGATTTTGCTCTAAAAGATTATAGCACCTCAGTTTGATATATATATATATATATAGGGAGTATATCAGGTGAGAGGAGTGTGTTATTGTGAGAGGTGAGAGGACCCAATAATAACCCTTTGATCTTGATAAACGGTTAGGATCAATTCCAGTCTAGAAAATCCACGTGACTCTTTTTAATGTTTATCTTACAAATTCCACTCCTTCTTCTTGCGCGTGAACCACACCCACCGTTCGTCTTCTCTGCTGTGCCTGTGCGTTTTATTGGTTCTGGTTTCTCTTCCTTCTACCATTGCCACCGATTCTATATCTTGTATTCCTGTTGGATGCCTTCTCTTTCCTTTTTCAATTTTGTGTATCAAGATGCAATTTCAACACTTACCCAGCATGAAACCAATATTCAATCATTCTCTCCGTCCAATATCCTCATGCTGCTACTGATTTTGGGTTTTTTGCAATTTAAAATGATCACCATTTTCACTTGGGGTTTTGCTCTGTGCTTGCAACAATTGATGGTAGGAAATACAAGCCTCAAGCCTATTCACCCATGGCATGACTAATTCATGGAAAAAACAGGGAATACGATGATGGCGATGAGAATAGGAAGAACCAAAAACGCAGATCTGAAAGGAGAACAGAACAGTGGTGATGCTGCTTTTCTGTGTGTGAGAAACGCAGCGGTCAAACGAAGAATAGGGGAGAAGCTTTCGTGCCGTGCACAGGAGGCTGCCTAGCCGGCATCGACTCCGGTGGGTCATGGAGAGCTGCGAACAGTGACGGAGAGAGTTGCTGCGACGGCGTGATGCAGAGCTCGCGGTGGCAGTGCTGTTACGCAAGAGTGGAGCTTGTGACGGCGCGGCGGCGGTTCACACAGAAGCCATTGACGGCGACGGCGGCGAGGTTGATGGTGCTCGCCAAAATAAGATCGAACGGAGCAGGGAGGATCAGATACTCAGAAAATTGACAGGTGCGCGTGGGATTTGGAAATACCACGAAAAAGAAGTGTCACGTGAAACATTTAAGGGAGACTGCATTTCAGCCGTCGATTTAAATCCAACGATCAATATTGGGTCCTCTCATCTCTCATAATAACACACTCCTCTCACATGATATGCTCCCTATATATATATATATATGTATTTATGCTAGGTAGGGCTGATTCTGGAATGAACAACCAAAATAAATTTATCAATGGTCAAATCTACGATATGGTGCGTTTTTATAGCAAACTTCCAAATCAATTTTCACGGCCTCAATGGAAATGGAAAAGTATGAATACTGGTTTGAGTTAAGACTTTAGTGTGTTTTTACATTGCTTCCAACGTTTTCTCCAAACGAGAAATAGTTTGTTCAACAAATAGAGGAATAGAATCGATGAATATATGATTGAGGAAAAAGTAAATATTGTATCAAAGCCTTTTCTAAACAAAGAAATGGTGGTTTGCTGGGTCCGAGGGAGTGATTTGGGAGTGAATTGTAAGCTATAGGTAGATACCGATTGCAATCAAATGGAGAAAAATTACGGAGTCAGAGACAACTTTTGGTTTGTTGGAACGTAGAATCTTACGTAAACAGAAAAGTACTTCAGTGGTGGCATGACATTCATATATGATCAGTCGCATAATATTTCCAAAGGGGGGTTTTAATGTAAATAAACGTATAAGTTGTTAAAATATATAAACTTTTTAAAGCATATAAACTACAAATTGAATGGAGTTTAGCGGCAATGTCAAAGATCACTTATCAGAGTCCATGACCCGTGCCTATGTGACTCTGACTTTCCCATTAGGTTTCTTTACCAGCACTATGTTGGCTAACTAAGTCGTATATTCAATTTCATGTTTTTTTATATAGGAAAATAAGACTTTGACTCAGTCGATACTTCTACGATATCACCACCGATAAATCACTTAATTAAACAACCCCAGTAACCCCAAAAAATTATGATACTTAGGATGAACAAGACATTCACATAAAGTGATAATTAAAACTCATAGCTAGGGTGAGTTTGTTTCACGGTTTGAGATCACATTCCTAAAAATCAAATTTTCGGGGATTTTTGAAAATGTTATTCCTAGATAAAACTTATGAATATGTTTGGTGTGTATTTAACATTCTCGGAAATATTTTTAAACTTTATTTAATTTAAAAATTAATGAAATTTTAAAATATAAAATATGATAAATGTGAGGGGAGAGTGGGTTATTTTCATAATAATTCACTTACCCACGAGAATACAAGATACTCAACCTATTCCATGAAAATTAATTGAAGCAAATAATGACAATTATCTCTTGCTTGAGAATAAATTATACCTGGGAATTAAAATTTTAACCTTCTAACAAACTGATAGGAAGCTAATTCCTACCAAGGAAGAAAAGCTAAGAACCTAAAAGTTAATGCTAAGAAAAATAAAGAGAAAGATAAAATGCTTCAATTTTCTTGTTATCCATTAATGAAAGGGAATTACATACTTGTACTAAGAGAGTAATTTCTAGAGTAAGGATAGCCATACAAGTGGCTACATCCTCTTAATGAAACATTCTAGAATATTAACTAATTTTATAAAAGAGACCAAACAAAACCACTAAGTCCATTAAACTTCATCAGGGTAAGTTTGGGCTTGTGGAGGTAGAAGAGGTTGGCCCACGACCCACATATAGTGCTATCACAAACACATGAACATTCTTTATCAACCTCTACATTCTCGAGAACGTATTTCCCTGACTTGAACCAAACCCCCACATATATTACATATCTCACGTACAACTAAAATGCTAAATAAATTCAATGGAAAGAAATAATCGCACCACCAGGGACTGACCCACACATAACAAAATGAGGCAATTACCTCCAAGAGAAAATAATTCAATAACAAAATAATATTTAAATGTTATATTCTCCTCCTAAAAAAAATATAAACCATCTCGTCTAATTAGTCACTATTGATTTTACTTATTGTGTTTAATTTTTGTACCCTCACACATTTTTTCTGATTATCCTGCCTTCCCCTTCCACCAGTACCAGATGATGCAACATGCGCTCGAAGAGAATGTTCCAACACTCAAAAGTATTATAGCTCAAGGTGATATTAATCACATATTTTAACAATAATTACCAATGGTTAACACTAATTGTTCCTAACTTGATTATTTTTTAATCTACTAACTTAAGTAGTGTTACTAAAGGATTATTTAGCAAATAATAAAACTAACCTTATAAGGAAAATAGTCTTGCTGACTCATTTAATAGCACAAGGTTCTTCTCTCCTGGTCCAAACTCATTTGGGTACCAAAAGTCCACAACCACAAGTTAACCTGGCTTATGCTACTACAACAGGTACCTAAAAACAGACATTTTATCACAAAACTCCAACATAATCTTAGCGGCTAGCATCAATTCAACATTCAACAATGACAACACATTGAAATTATCACTTGTTGACCTCGTTCGAAGATTCCATGACATCCAATCTAGTTGCAAGAATTTCATCCACAAATGTCTGGATATTCCGGTCCGACGAGCCACCATCAGCCACCGCCTCCCTCGCAGCACGTTTCAGCTCCGCCGCATTCCTCTTCAACTCCTCTGACTTAGGCCCCGAAACAATCTCTTCAATTGCTCTTTCCAGTTCCCCTGTTTCCACAAACCCATCACTGTCTTGCTCCAAGCGAATCCCAACACGGAAAACATCAGAAACGAGCTTCGCGTTGGTGGGTTGATCAGTCCACTGAGGATACGCAATCATCGGTTTCCCGGCGGCGATTGCTTCCAGCATTGAATTCCATCCACAGTGTGTCAGGAAGCATGCAATCGCAGGGTGAACCAACACCTTCGTTTGTGGGCACCATGGCACCACCATTCCCCTGTTTTTCGTCTCTTCCTTGAACCCCTGAGGCAGGGGAAGCGAGTCTTTTCCATCTTGTTTCTTGATCACCCACAGAAATTTGCAGTTACTGTTCTTCAGAGCAGTAGCAATGCTCTCCAATTTCTTAGCAGACAACACAATTAAGCTTCCGAATGAGATGTAGATAACCGAAGATGGAGGTTGATCGTTGAGCCACTCTAAGCATGAATCCTGTGGCTTCCACATTTCAATTCCAACATCTTCGTTTTCATCTACGCCGAGAAGCGACAGAGGAAGTAACGGACCAACTGGTATGACAGGGTATGTCTCTGCCATTGAATCTATGACTTCCTTCTCCAGTTCATAGAACGAATTCGCCAACACCCACTTCAATTTCTTCATGTCTTTGAGCATATCTGCTAGTACTTTTGATAAGGCTCCAAAGGGGTTTGTTGGGAGAATAAAAGATGGAAGGTCTTGAGGTTTCAGCAATGGTAGACCTGGTAATTGGACATTCAATTCTGGATTCTCAAGTGTGGGGAATTGGTTGGTGTTGTTGTAGAAATGGTAATAGATGGCGTAGAGAGCACATGGTTGAATCCAGAGACATGCACAGGGGATTTTGAACTCTGCTGCTACATCTGCAACCCAGGGGACAAAAGGGTTGTTGATGATGCAAGCAAGCTTTTTGGAATTGTTGATGAAGTGGGTTTTGATGAGAGTTGAGAGGTTGATTGGTCCAAGATTTTCTACAAGGGCCATGTAATCATCAGGGGTTAACTGTGTTTGATCTGGGTTGGGGTCAAGGCCGTCGGAGAAGAACAGGACGTGGATTCCATTGGTGGTGAAATTGGTGGGGATGGTGTCGGTTGTGGCGGCGGTGGTGGAGGAGGATTTGAACACACGGTGGTAGACTAGTTCAGTGGTGGCGAGGGTGACTTGGAGGCCTCTGGCTAGGAGGCTTTTGCCTAGCCGGAGTAAAGGGTTGATGTGGCCTTGGGCGGAAAACGCCACCAGCATAACGTGAAGCTCCTCTGCTCTGCTCTCAGAAGAAGTCATGGTTTCTTCACAAATTGATTATCAGAAATAAAAATTGAGTGAGAGTGAATAGATGGAGCCTTATAATATATAATATAGTTTTAATCACTTTGAGAGAAAAAAAAAAAAACTTTGAAAAATAGGGAAAAAAAAGAGAAAAAAAAAAGTGAATTATGTTTTGTTTTGAAAGTAATATAGGAACTAATTTATTCACTTTTGATATACATTAATTGTAATAAAAAAGTTACGATTGACTTTTCATATACATTAATGACATCAATTGTAACTTTTTTTTAAAAAAATAATTAATGTATTAATTACATTTAATGGTTATTAATGACATTAGAATAATTAACAAAATTTAATTGTGATATCATTTCAAAAATAACTATCATATTAATTTGACATTTAATGTCCTTTAATGACATTAGAATGATTAATAAAAGTCAGTTGTGACTTTTCTACCATTAAGATGTACTCCCTCCGTTCCTATTTATCTGTTCAGGAAGAGAAGATTCACACAAATTAAGGAAAGCAATTAATTGTGCTAATTTTCATAAAAGTATTATTTGTTTTCCTATATCACCCTTTAGAATGCATTTTATCTTTCTTCATTTATTGTTTCTTTAAGGACATATCTTGGAAAAACATCAATTAATACTCTCTTGAAACTCTAAGTGGACAAATATATAAGAACAAATTTTTTTCTTTAAAGTGGACAGTTAATATGAAACGAAGGGAGTATAGACTATGGAGTATGCCGACAAAGTTTTTTTCTAGGTGCTTGCTGTGATACCTTAAGCCAGCTTAAGGCGTGATACCCAAAATGAGTTTGTTCGATAATAAAGACTCAATATACCGATTCAAAGTTTGATTTTATTCTATCGTATTAATGCAGTGTTGCATTCTTAGGGACATGAGATTTACGAGTTATGTTTTCTGAGCTTTATTCATCCATCAACCATGATTATTTTACGCGCATCTCCATCACCATTATTCGTTTCCACCACTCATTCATTTTTCATTAAAATATGAATTTCATAAGATAAAGTTTATTGATAAGTAAAGTAAAATCTAAAGATGTAGTATTTACCTTAAATAACATGATAATGATCTATTAAATTACTCAATACGGGTATCATACCCAAAAAAATTCAGGGTACCAAAGAATTTACCTATTTTCTAATGATTATGATTATTTTTTACATTACAAAAAAAAATGGTATTGAATGCAATATCTTACATTTAAAATGATATCAAATATATGTATAAAAAAATGATATCAAATATGCCATGCAAAATTGATATAAAATAATTTTATAGGGTTGATTTGAAAATTAATTCATTTTTTTGTATTTTATGTTTTATATATATATATATATATATATATATATATATATATATAACTGTAAGATTTAAATAGTTTTGATAGGTTGATTTAAAGCATAACAAATTGTAAAAAAAAAATTAGAATGTAACTAGGATTAGACAAAAAAGGTAATTAGAATGTAACTAGGTTTTACTATTATAGAAGATCGTTCTCATAGTCATTATGTTTTGTAATGACAATAAATAAGAGTCAAGAACAATCTCTTTCACATGTTGCGTATACTTTCCAAGACCATTATTTACTCATGACCAATTGTATGTGGCGCTTTCAAGAGTTACAAGCAGACAATGGTTACAAATTCGTACCCTTGATGATGAAGGAAAACATATTCAACAACAACAAATATAGTTTTCAAAGAATTTTTAGTATGATTTTATTTAATTATTTTTGAATGTTTTTATGACATGTTAATCTATCTTTAAATTATACAATCGTGTCTTTCGTTCTCCATCCATGGCACGAGTTCAATACTAATACAAATAGTCAAATACTCCCTCCGTTCCCTATTATAATTCACATTTTTGGAAAAAAAAAATTGTTGTTTATAAAATATAAGTCACTTTCTAATATCTAGGAAACATTAAATAATTTTTTTCAAGTTTACCCTCATATTTAATATGAAAGAGATGATAAAATTTAAAAATATTAATTTGGAGAGAGAAAATCATAGAAAAGTAAATAAGGGTAATCTAGAAAAGTAAATCATTTTCTTTACAAATTTGTTACTAGTAACTACTTTTCTTAATATAATATAATTAGTTATTTGTGACTTATATATAAGAATAGGAAAGTACCGATCAGAGAACATGTATGTTTATTAGTATTCGTCATTTTAGATACCATACTTTAATTTAGCTGCCCAAGAAAAAAAAATACCACCAACAAATAAAGAGGTGATAAATAATTAATGGCTCTATTTTTATATTAAAAACTAACTTCTACTTTTTCCGTCTCTTTGAAAATCACGATTGTTTGGAGCGACATTGTTGTCTAGTGTCTATTTTGGTCTTGTCTTTCGTTTTGAACTCTTGTTGTGCATACGTATGCAGTTACGTAAACCTAAAGTGGAGGTTCTTGATATTGATTTGCTTGCACTTCCATTTTACTCATACTATATATAAATGAAGAGAAAAAGGAAAATAAGAGGTAGAATGGGTGGTGTAAGATGAAAACTATAGAGATAGAAAGATAAAATTGAAGAGATGTGTGAACGAATGAAAGAACTAATTAATGATGTGGGTTATAACCGGACTACCGGAGTGGTGGAAAAACACTTGAAGTGGAATAAAATTAATTATTTAAGTGCTTTTCAAAAAAAAATTAATTATTTAAGTGGAATTTTGACCCAAAAAAAAGGCAAAAAGATATATTTTTTTAAGGCAGTGCTTGGATGGAAATTTGTGGGTATATCGGTAAATAGTGCTTCGATGGAAATTTGAGAATTTTAAAGAATTTTAAAGTGTGGGAAATTCGATTGTACTAATTAAGTATATTAATTAAATAGAAGATTTTTTTATTTGGATAAAATAATTATTATTAATTATAATTTTTTGTTTAGGTAAGATAATATTATTACTATTACTTACAAAATATATTATTAAAATAAAAATAAAAAAATAGAGAAATTTATTTATTTTGAAAACATTTTGACTTTAGTTATCATCATGATATAACCTTATGCTATACCTTATCATAAATTTTTATCATAATTTTAATTTAATTTTCAAATCGTACCTTTTTAGAAGAAATTTACAAAATTAAATTCAAATTTATATTATTATTTTATATTTACCTTTTAAAAATGATTATATATACATATTATATTAATTATAATATTTAAAATTAGAATGTAATAAAATAAGATTGGAAGGACATTTATATATATAGGCTATGTTTGACATGTCATTTCAGCTAGCTTATAGCTTATTTGACTAGCTTAAAACTTATTTGACTAGCTTAAAAGCTCTTCAAAAGTGTTTGGTGAATGAGCTTATTTCAGTAGCTTAAAGCTATAAGCTATCTCAGGTAGCTTATAGCTTAAAGCTTATAGCTTATTAAATTTATTCTCATTTTTATCCTTATTATTTTATTTAAAATTTCACCATTACCCTTATATATTTATAAAAACACTAAGGCTATGTTTGGCACGTTTAGCTGATAAGCTAGCTGAAAGCTGAAAAGCTAGCTGATAGCTGAAAAGCTAGCTGAAAGCTGAAAGCTGATAAGCTAGCTGAAAGCTGATAGCTGATAGTTGAAAAGCTACGTAATTTGAACAAAAGTGTTTGGTAAAACTAGTTGTTAAACAAGCTGAAATTGTAAAATGACATAAAAGTACACACTTGTATTTTTTTTTTGTTACAAAAGGACACACTTATATAATTCTTTTTATATTTAACATTACTTTATTTTCACATTAATACCTATATGATATTAATATTAAAATTATTATAAATATAATATTAATTTTTACTTATTTAATTTTCTATATTTATATTAAATTAAATAGAATAAAACAAATAATTTGTAATTTGTAATATAAAATTATTTATTTTATTCTAAAGTAGTAATTATTTCTATGTGGGAACGGTGCACATATGAGACAAGTGTGATAACTGATAAGTAAATAAATTTTTTTTTTTGGTACATCGGAAAATGAGTAGGTAAATAGGTTTAATAAAAAAACATATAAGGCTAAAGGTGAAATTTTGATAAAATAATAAGGATAAAAATGAGAATATATTTAATAAGCTATAAGCTTTAAGCTTTAAGCTACCTGAGATAGCTTTTAGCTTAAAGCTTTAAGCTACTGAAATAAGCTCATTCACCAAACATTTTTATAGAGCTTTTAAGCTAGTCAAATAAGCTTTAAGCTAGTCAAATAAGCTATAAACTAGCTGAAATGGCATGCCAAACATAGCCTAAATCTATTTTCCCATCACACTTACGTATGCAGTTCCCGCCACCATTTCCGCCACACCGCTGCGCACCACAAGTATTAAAAATATTACATTAATAAAAACAAGTAAAAATTAATATTATATTTTTAAGATGATAAATAACTTGAGTTAATAAAAATATTTAAAGTGATAATAATTTTAATATTAATATTATATAGGTATTAATGTGAAAATAGTGTAATGTTAAATATAAAAATAATTATATAAGTATGTCCTTTTATGTCATTTTACAATTTCAGCTTGTTTAACAGCTAGTTTTACCAAACACTTTTGTTTCAATTACGTTGCTTTTCAGCTTTCAGCTAGCTTATCAGCTTTCAGCTATCAGCTAGCTTATAAGCTTTCAGCTAGTTTTTTCAGCTTTCAGCTAGCTTATCAGCTAAACATGCCAAACATGGTCATAGCCATAGTTTGAGAAAAAAAAAATGCCCACTTTTTTCCATTTTTCCTTCATGTTGTTCGTGGAAGATTTTTTTTTTGATATGGATCCCACTATAAAAGCATGCCCACTTTTTCCTTTTTTCTTCATGCGATTGCTTATTAAAAAGTTCACTTGAAATTTGAACAATGGAAAAAAGGTAATTTTAATATCATATAAAAAGATAAGACACATAAAAATAGTAAATATTTTGTTCTTTACTTTTTACATGTTTATAATTAACCGGTTCCCATCGGTTCCATTGCATAAACAAACTCATTGAGAGATTTGCACCGGTTAAGTGATTGAGACCCAATTCAACCAATTAGACCAATTGATATGAGTTGAGTTTTTAAACTATGCTTGAAAGTGGTTATTGAACAATAAAGTAAGGTAAAAAAGTAATTTTTATATCATATGAAATATAAAACACATAAAAATCTAAAAATAGTATTTTTTTTTCTTTTAAATATTTACATGTTACATTTTTATAATTAAGAAGAACTTAATAAATAATAAAAAATCCATAATTGGTCTGGGTCAGCCCAACCCACAACGAGTTGATCAATTTTCAAATTAGATTGTGTTGTGCTAAATTTATTTTGAGCTTGGTTTTTTAATAGTTTAAACCATGCTTTTAATTCAAGTTATTCAGATTGACTTATTGGCTCTGACTAGTTGATTTAACGAGCTAAAACTTTATTTAAAGTAATATTGACGTTCACTTAGTTGTAAATCATCTAGGATGATGACGACAATGATGAGCCTAATAAACATTTAGTTAGGCTAGACAAAATAGAAGTCCATCAACTTGATATCCAATGTAATTGTATATAATGTCTAGATGATATTGTATAAGAATGATTTATCGAATGCAATTTGAGATACAATAAAAGTGATATGAGATAAATAGTTTAATATTATCGTAAATTTGAGATGAAAGTTTCCCTTTATTTTGGCGTATGGTCGAAATAAGATTCAGACTCTTGTGTCGGATCACTCCTTAAAGTTTTGATATGAAGTGAAAATTGCTGTCACACATCACTTAACCAGAGAGAAAATTTGAACTAATCAGAAGTTTGATTCTGGTCACATTACGTTCCCTCTGCAATCTGAATACAGAGGTAATTGAACATTGAAACACACCATTAACTGGAACAACAGTGATATTAATTCATATCAGAAGAGGAGAACAATTTAAATATGTTAAAATGCAAGTTGGTGAGTGGAATTAAATGGAGGAACCAAATTAAGAAGATCATGCGCGCATTTGGTCGGTACTCAAGAAGGCAGGCTAAATATACTGTGCGCAGAAACAGTATATACTATGAACTAGTGATTTAATTAGCAACCTGCATGCATGAATTACTTGTTTTGAGCACAACAACAAGAAACTTTTATTGTATGATCTCTCTTATTTGCACAATGTTGGACATACCAAATCAAAGTATAAGTGAGTGGAATTTAACATTCATGCATGTAATTAACCAGTACTCAGCAAGGAGGCTAATATATACTGTTCATAAAACAGTGAACTAATCCCTTTTTCTAGTTGCATGAATTATTGCTCATTTTTCTTTTTCATCATAATAAGCCACCAGTTTTTTTTTTTTTAGCAGCAGGAACTACATTTACTATCTTTTATTTGCGATATGTAATATATTTCTTATGTGGTAAAATCAATTTGTAAAGAAGTCTTCTAAATTGTGTGAACCACACAAAATCTTGGTCTATATAATAAGATAAAACCAAAGTTAAAACTTATGTCCTCTTCTTTTTTGGTCATTAAAACTGATGTGCTCTAACATTGCACATAACCAACACTAATCTAACTCAGTCACAAAGGTACAGCCCATATATATCACTGTTGGGTCGTCTGCTGTCTGCACCAGCCCACTTGTTGTGTGCAAGGTGACACTGTCCTAACTTGATTTGTGTCACCTTAATTCTTTACATCACATGCTTGGGCTCATTTTAGAATTTTTCCAAATTCAATTGTGGAGTTCACTCATGACTCACCTACCTCCGATATCGCACGTTTTTATTTCTTCTGGGTTAGGTTATGAATCATCCATACAACTTTAGTCTCATTTGCACACATTTTTCTCATTGTAATTAACTCTTTTTTTTTATCATATTACACATAATGTCTTTCATTTCTATTTCTTTTCTCCATATTCTTCTTTAAGTGTACTGAGTGAAATTAAAGCGCGAATCAATATATAGTTGTATTTTACTTCACATGTAAACCGATATATTTGAGATATAACTTAGTGTATATTTAAACAAATGCAGCAATATACAACATTTTAGAGCTGCTTATTATTTGCAAAAAGAAATTATGAAAGAAAAACATATGGAAAAAAAATCATCCATCACAAAATCAATCTACAATATCTAAAGAGATATGAAAAAAAATGAGAGATATGACGAGTGATTTGATAGAAAAAGAATAAAGAGAAAATTGTTAGTATTGGAGTAAACTGTGTAAATATGACAAAGTTGTATTTATATTTTGCTAGTATTGAAGTAAACTGTACAAGTGTGAAAAGACTCACTCACTCATTGTCTTAAAGTTTTATTGTAAATTATGTGAATGATATCTCAATCGCTTATGATCTTAACCCAGGGTCCAGATCCTCTCCAGTGGATTTTTCTCAATTTTTCTCCAGTGGACAATTTTTGGCGGTTTTGAACCGCCACAAAATGTTGCCAGCTACCACAAAATGCTGGAAAAAAATTTGACAGAATTTGTGACAGCTGACAACATTTTGTGGCGGTTTTGAAAAATTGAGAGAAATCCACTGGAGAGGATCTCAACCCTCTTAACCCATTATATGGAAGTGGTATCCTCGGCCCATCTCATTGCAAGTCTAAAAGTAACTCAAAAATTCAATATGGTATTGGAGCCTAAAGCATGAGCTCGTGATAAATAAATAAATAAAAAGTAAAACGAAGAAGATGAACTCAATAAAAAAAGGGTGCCCACTAGGGTGGACAAGTTTAAAAGTGGTCCACCGGTGCACCATGAAGTAAATACCATTGGATCGAAGATTCCTAAAATATTCTTTAAGTGAATGGCTAAGATTGAATGAATAAGAAAAGGGCAAAAATGTAAATGGATCACCCTCCTTCAACCAACAGAAGTTGTTGCAGCCCCACTACCATCACTGTAGAGCCAGAGCTGGGCATGCTCAAGAGCAACTCTGCTTCCTTCTGAGACTGAAATCTTCAAGCATTCAGCAGATCAGCCCATCACTAGCACCGTCATCACAGAGACTGAATTGGAATAATTGCTACCAAAGTGCGAGGAATCTTTACTCCCAGATCCTCAAATTCTCCTACATCTCTGCTCCCAGATCCTCCATCTCGTTGCCTCATTGAAGACTCCGAGACCAAGCGTCTGTCGTCGTCATCACTCATTGCTGCGGTGGTGAGTTTTAGATCACAGCGAGTAAGCCGATCTAAAGAAATAGAAATCGTAGCAAAGACCCAGAATAGCGTCAGATCCGAGCAGGGTCTGGGCTTGTTGGTCGTTAAGGGAAGCGGCGAAACCGTTGTAGGCGGTGTCGTAGGCGTAGAGAAGTGGATCATCGGAATCGGTGGAGTCTGAGTCGGTTGTGAGAGAAAGGGATCGGAGACTGGTGTTTTTCCTTTCTAAAAATCTAATCTGTTTTTTAATCTCTTTTCAATTTTTATGTTCTGTTGTGGATGATGGGGGCAAGAAAGATTGAACTTTCTTGTAACTTCAACAAATAAATGGTAGGAAAATCAGCGTTCTTTGTCTACTGGGGAAAATGGAATTGGAAAATCTGGCAATGATTTTCAATGTAATTACTTTAAATAATAAATGGTAGTAAGTAATTTGATTTTGTATAAGTCCATTTTTTATGCGATTTCACTAAATTATCCTATCTTTTTTTACTGAGTATTGAGGAATGCCATCTCTTCTGGAAGCCTCAGCCTATTTGCTATTGGAAAATGTTGATTTTTGTTGATGATATGATATATTGCTTTGTGCTTTGTTCTTTTCAAAAAAAGAAATGGAAGGAAAATCACAATCGAAAGAGAAATTAAAGACGAAGGAGAGAGAGAAAGGTGAAAACCCAGACTCGTTATGGAGGTTGAGAGGAGAGAGAGAGAGAGAGTGGGGTGAGAAGGTGAGATAGGGACAAAGTCTAAATTATCCCTTGTACAAAGTCTGTAATACCCATGGTCCACCGGTGGACCAAAATAATAAAGGTCCACCCTAGTGGGCAAGAATGGGCATAGTAAAATGAAAAAGAACAAGGCTATAAATGCCTTTAGACTCAAGAAAAAAAGAAGCAGAAGCTAACACACATGGCACCTGAGATCCAAGTCCACATACGACTTTAAAAATATAAATTCAATCAAGACTTGAGGGGGAGTATATATTAAAAACAAATATATAGAAGAATAAAAAAGTTGACTCAAAATTGGAGTAACTATACAAGTGTGAATGAAAACAATATCATGGAAAAACAAAAGTTGAGCAATATATAAATGAAATAATTCACTCACTTATTGTTTTAAGATTATGTGGTGAATTTTGTGGATGATTCTAAATCACTTATAATCTTAACCTGATATATATGAAAGTGATTCCGGTCTATCTCATCTCAAGCCCAACTATAGCCAAATATCCAATAGATAGTTACTTAATTAAGTCTCTGAAACCATGAGTCCATTTTTTTATATAAAAAACCATGATTGATCATTGACCAACGATCACGAATATTGGTCTTAGAAAGTATAACAAAAATTTGTCATTACATGTTTCTGACTAAAATAACATTTTCCCTTCCTTTGCTTCTTGAAACATCTTCTAAAATGAAATAGTATAACTCAGTAACTTTATTGTGTCGGAAAAAAAAATATGAGGATACACAATGATGTTACTTACTTGAGTTGTTTAACATTATTTATGGCGGTCCAAAATGCCACAAATGATTTCCACTGCAGAAAAAAATAAGCTCAGCCACAAAGCTGCTGTGACTGTGAGAATATATATACTCTTATATATATTTATGTTAAACAAATATGTTACAATGTAGCGCCTCAAATTTCACCATGATCATTTCAATATCTTTGCTAGCATTGATCAGAAACGAACATAAAATCTACAAATAGTACTAGGCCAACAAATAAACTGGATAAAGTAAATCAAACACGTTACAATGTATAATCCCCACACTGTGTATTCTTTTCTCTATGATTTAGTAACAAGTTTAGTGGCATTATTACATGCATTGAGCACTAGCAGGTTACAAGTACTTCAGCATTATTACATAATGCACTACATTATCATAAAAATAATACTTCTTGAACTATCTTATAGTTAAAATGAGAATGACATCCATCATTAGTGTAAAATTAATGCACATAAAAACATATATAAGAATGGACACTTTCAGTTTATAAGTGGTGGTTGGTGATGTGCTTGTGTCCTTGACCAGGACTAGGACCAGAATGCTTAATCACTCCAAGATTTTGAAGCTTATGGTGCCCCTCACCAGGGCTAGGACCAGAGTCCTTCACCCCTCCAACATCTTGAAGCTTGGGGTGGCCAACACCATGGCTTGGACCAGAGTCCTTCATTTCTCCAACATCTTGAAGCTTGGGGTGGCCAACACCAGGGCTTGGACCAGAGACCTTCATTTCTCCAACATTTTCAAGCTTCTTATTAAGCTTGTGTCCAACACCAGGACTTGGACCAGAGACCTTCATTTCTTCAACATTTTCAAGCTTCTTATTAAGCTTGTGTCCAACACCAGGACTTGGACCAGAGACCTTCATTTCTCCAACATTTTCAAGCTTCTTATTAAGCTTGTGTCCAACACCAGGACTTGGACCAGAGTCCTTCATTTCTCCAACATTTTCAAGCTTCTTATTAAGCTTGTGTCCAACACCAGGACTTGGACCAGAGTCTTTCACCCCTTCTAGATTTTCAAGCTTTTTAAGCCTGTGGCCAACACCAGGTGTTGGACCAGAACTCTTCAATGTCCTGAACACTCCATTTACTTCTCTAACAATAATTCCATCTTCACCTGGTAATGGCCTGGCTTCTGAATCAGGAAGCAAAGAGGAGAACAAGGAAGCAAGAAGAATAAGAGTGAGCAAGGTGAGTGACTTGAGTTTTGTGTCCATGTTGAATGAATGTCAACAAGGCCTATTAGGTGATCACTCTCACAAATGTATCTTGATTTTGATTTGTTTTGTTTTGTGTTGTATTGTATTGCTGAAGTGGTATCATGGAGGTCCTATTTATAGGTAAATTTTGAACACCTGCATGCTATGAATGAGGGACTTAAACTGTCTAAAACCATGTGAGACTGTGGAAATAGTAAAGTGCCGCCAGAGCTAACTCAATTCATATTCCTTTGCCTAGGAAACACACAAGGCAGGTTCTTCATTTGAAAAATTGTATTTTTGATAGTGACACTTGCAACACTAGTCAAATTAAGTCATAATATCTATCTCATGCAGCCTGCAGCTGAGAATACTAGAGAATTCAATTAAAGAACTCAATTAGTACTATTTACATACATCAAAGGTTTCTTTTGACCTTGGAAGAATTGAGTAAGTATAGGAAAGTTTTTCAATGAAAAGTCATGAGATGGCTTTGAACCTAACTGAAAAAATTTCAGTTCTGGGTAATTGAATCAAGTTTGCACGTTAAGATTAGTGGATAAGTTTTACAGCACTAGTTTTAGTCCATTAGTCTCCTTGTGAGTAGGATTCCTTGAAGAAGTGAAGTTGCTCAACAATTTGTGAGTGATGGTTTTGTCATTATTGCAATAAATATTTCATATTTATGTGGGTATGTATGTCTTGATTTCAACAAGCAAACAATTAAGGCTCTTTTTGAGTAATATAATGTGATCTTAATTATTGAAGCCACCCACGGTTGTGAGCCAAAAAGACAGTGACAATGACAAGGTCCACTACTACAAAAGTACAAAGTAAGAGAGAATGTTTTACTTCATGTAACGCAATTGACCAGCCGCGCATAACAAAAAGCCATCGTGTCTAGGTGTTCTGTATGCAACTGATTCCTTACATATCACCATGTTTTACTGCATGTTTGGATACACGACGAGACCAAAATTAAAATCACGGTGGACCCTAGTAATTCATAAAAGCTAGAAGAAATTGCTTCTATCACTGTAGTTTTCTACCGTCTATCTAGACAAGCAGCTAGTCATCTAACAATAACAACAACAATAATACTGATAAATAATTACTATGAAAAATCACTCCTTTTTAGTTCCCAGTGAATAGCTAGAAGGGAGAACAACTTTGATCAGGGACCTCACATTATGCAAGGAGTCAACTCATTTCTAAATTGGAGTTTGGCCATAAAAAAGTGTATTTACCAAATTTTAACATCTGGATAGGGATTAACTCTAGCAAAGAGAATAAAGTCAATATCTTCAGAATTTAATTAATCATTCTGTTGCAGTTTCATTTTAATATATCATAATTTAGCTTCCTAAAGTCCAGGACCCTTTCAGTGGTATATTACTTTTCACATAAATGGATTTACAGAAATATTTTATAGCCATCATCCCCTGAAGTATATATTATTGATTGTGATTAAAGCTGAAGGAATAGTAAAATAAAGGTCCAAGGAAACTTGAGACATCAGGAACTTGGTCCACCATGCATGCTGAGCCAAAACTTCCAAGTTAAAATTTTCCAAGCACACAGTTGTGAGAAAAGAGAAACCAAAAGAAGGGGAGGGGTGAAGTAAAAGGATAAAAAAGTGTGAACAAAAAGTTATTTTTCTCCTACACTTAGTAATGAGATAACAGATTCAGTTAGTTAGTTAAACCTTGTTTCGTAGTTACATGTTGGTTACTATTTGTGTAAAATAGTAATGTACTCACTTCAACACTTTAATGATTTTTTCATTCTCTATCAATTTTATTCTGTAACTGTTGAGGTTCAAAGCTTAGTGTATGATTAGATACTAGTTGAACATAGTGAATAGATTTCATCCCAATTTGTAAATAGAGTTTCGTTCACTTTTTATACATCCCTTTGTATTGTCATAACTTCAAATGAATCGCTGTCAGACAAATCTTTTGTAGATTCAGACGGTGGAGCAAATCAAACCACCAAAGATGTGGCGATTTCTTGTTGTTGATGTGCAGAGTACACCTGGTACGTTTTGGCTTTAAGAGTCAAATTTTGGTATAATGAGATATAGAAAGAAACTTCAATCATCTGAAAGTTTAAGACTGGAGAGACTGAAAGAGCCACACAATCTAAGACAGAACGTTAATACCAATAAATATTTTTATCTAGAATTCTCCTCAAGGTGTGGAGAAATAAACTTCTGTAACTTCTTTTTCAATCAGATTTCTTATAAGCTAGCGTGTGCTTGTGTATAGATGAATCAATAATAAACAGGATTTAGAGCTGCAAGTGCAGAGTTACCTAATTCTATATCAACACTTTTTACTTGAGAGTGATATGTTATTATTCTTCTCAGTTCACTATAACCCCAAGATGCAAAACCTTAAAAAGGAAAAAAGGAAAAAAGGAGAGAGTGATAGTGATAGGTAATGGTTAGTTACCAGTTTTAGTGTGCATCTTTCCACAGGAACTGTTTGAAGCTGAACTTTGATTAAGATTTTTTCATAGCACATTAATTTAATCTGTTCTTTTCTTGTCAATGTCATTAATTACCACTTATACATACATCAGTATCAGGTTTCACTTCTTTGTCACTATAACCTAACTTTAGAAACTTTAGTAGATACTGAATCAGGTAAACAATCATTCCTTCTTAACTTGTCAAACCTTCCTGAATTTTTTTCATGAAACTAAACGGAAGTATCTCCTCAATTGTTAAAAATCTGAGAGGGACTCAAGAATTTGCGATGATATATGTAAAATCCTACTCAATTGCTTTCAAGTTTCATCTCTATTGATGTCAAAATCTAATCAATCAAGGATCAAATTGTTGTAATTATCATTTGATGATATAATTGATGTTCCAAAAAAATTAAGGATCAATGGAGTTTACTCATGAAACCTAGCTATGCATGAAAATCATCTGAGAAGTTTCAGAGCTAGTCTTGCAACAAGGTTAAGCTGAAATGTTATGCAGGCATGGAGTCAAGTAGCTAGTTTTCCAATTCTTGAATGTCACAAAGGTTAAGAAAGGCAGGAAAAAATATACGTCAAGACTTGTTTATGTAACGTGAGGCAGAAGTAAATGTTACTTTTAGGTTGAAAATCTCATGAGGAACTTAGTAGTGTGTAAAGCCAGGTGGAACAACACAATCTTTGCTAGCCGGTTGAATTGATCTGTACTGTAGATTGTCAAACAAAATCAAAATTGATGTTGATAGCCATAGAAAATATACTGAAAAGTGAAAACCTTCCATTGTGGAGGCCTAACTGGCCAAACTAAGCTACAAATCAGGAATTTTCACTTCAAAAAGAAGTTAAGACTTAAGATCACTGTTTGAGTTTTAATATCTCATCTCCAAAGAGTGCTTTCATTCTTTGAAATGTCTTACAATTTGTTCAAACCCCGAAGTACACTTGATTCATGAATTAGAAGATTCATTTACTCTGTTCATGTATTTTCCTATGCATGTTCATTCAAGGCACTTAAAGTTTCAAGGAATTATAGTTCATTATATCCCATGACACCTAAAAGCACATATGTACAAGTGAGCAAAGGACCTCTCATTTCATATGTTAAAATATATCTCTATGTCTCTCTTCAGAAATATTTATAAGATTTACGTTGCACTATTTGAATGCAATTATTGGCTCTCAAGATGGGTTGAAGATGGTAGAGCAAGGATATGAAGAACCAACAAATGAAAGCGGATCAAATCCAGCTCGAAGAACTCGTCACAAAGGAAACATAGAATGGATCAACATGCTGTTAGTATCATTCATGTAGCATTAAATGGTGAAATGTTTGAGGCGAAGCAAAGGGTTAAGGGTTACAAACCGACCACTCATCGACACCTACTCAAGTCCTCACATTAAAGTAAAAAATTATATTTCTTTATCAACTAAGCTAACATGTGTTGGTTACAAAAAATTTACAACTACCAATCAAATAAGGATATATGGTGAGAATTTAGAAGACATGTATGTGGTGGAGAAAACTATCCACACACTTTTTTTTTGTCAAAATCCACACACTTGTTTCAAAATTCCAACTTGTTTTTTAGATTTTTGAACAACCAAAGAGTTGGATTGGAGGTCATTGGACTATAAAAAATGCAATGAACAACATTGAACGCACGAGCCCGCGCAATGTCCTTTTTTTTTGGACAAACTATAAATGCAATTTGGGCCCAAAACCAGGCTCAAGCCGAACACAAACTTTAAAAAGTTTTTTTGACCAAAAAAAAAACTTTAAAAAGTTTGACAAAAAAAAAAACTTTAAAAAGTTGATTTTTTTGTCAAAAAAAAGTTAAAATTAGTTTTAAAATAAAAAAATGAAAACTGTAGCATTAACTTTATATACTATTATTACCCTCAAAAAAAAAAACTTTATATACTATCATATTAATTTATTATTTAGAAAAAGTATTATATAATTTTTCATCTTTCTTCCAAACGATAAGATATGATGGTTCTCACCATAGTAGATGCTGAATTGCTCAGTAGATTTATTTATAATAAAATGATTATTTGAGAGATAATAAAAACTGAAGAATGAAGTCGGAAATATCTCAACGTGCTTTAAGAATACTTGATAGCAAAGTAAAGAATAATTGCTAATACGTTTTCCTGTTAGTAGGTTGGCTTTTGTTGTTTGGGTTGAGTAGTTTGGCTTGTTAAATGGCTTACTGTTCTCTCTGTTTTTGTCCTCCCCTTTTCTTTCTCCCATTGTATTAAGGGTTGAGGTACCCCTTGTGCCCCCTTAATATAATTTCTTTGCTTAGAAAAAAAGGCAAAGTAAATAATAACAATAAAATATATTAAGACTACTATATTCTAAGAATATTCTCTAAAAATAACAATAGAATATACTATAAATTAACATATCCTAACAGAAACACACAAAGATTACCATTTTCTACTTATTTGTCTTTCTACCAACTCCCCTTCATCCAAGTTACCTTCATCCAAACATACTGTAAATGATGCTCTCGCAAGATTACAAATTTAGCCACCCATTATAGAGACAAGGGTACATGCAAATCCGCTAACTATGGAGCCAATACTCAAAGCTCAGAGTTAATCAATCAATTTGAGGTCTAATAGGATACAATAACACTCGACAAAATAATTACATCATTTTTTCCATGTTCCAACGTAGATGACCTCAAGAAATCATCAGGACCACAATTAAGTTTCTCTTAAAAAAAATTAAAGAATCAAAGCAACGTGCAAGTGTGAAATTGACTTCTAAAATACATGGGACAGCTATTCAGGCATCATTCTCACACCAACTTGAGCTTCTAAATTAAACATCTTGCCACCAGTGACTTTGGGAATAATCTTTGGTGTTCCACTACCACATATATATTATTTAGTCCCATATATATTTCAATTATTTTGCTTTTGCTAAACTTACTGTTTTTGCATTAAGGATTTAAGCGGGTATCATCCGACCTGCGAACATGATCAACTCGGCTCAAATTAAATACATAGTAAATTGATTCAAATTTTTTCGCTGTACTCAATCATCGGCGGTTTGGATATTGGTCGTCGTCGGGTTTGTGGATTGGAGACCCGAGCAATCTAAATCAGCTCAATGCTACATTAGTGGGAAGTAAGAAGGAATTTAATTTGCTAATAGAGTTTTGGAGAGAAAAGTCGCCGCGGACAAGAGGGTGGACTAGCGGAGGTTGTTGGTCGGCCGGCGGAGAGAAATGGGATAAACCAAGATGGTTGAAAACGTGTTGTTGTTTGGCTTAGGCCCTCTAGTTCTTTGGTACTTGACCCGTAATACAGAAACCATTGACCAAAAATAAATAGTTATATACATTATCAATTATATAATTGGTTCATTGGTTGTCGACAAAAATATTTTACTTTCCAACGATATACCTGAAAAAAAGACCAAATTATTTTTGTCAACTCGGATTATACATACGTATTAGGAACTGAGATGTCAAATCAAAAACCTAAAATGAACAACGGCAGTGGCGGAGCTTAGTTAGGACAGGGAGGAGCTCTAGCTCCCCCAAAATTTTCGAAAAAAATTCTAATATAAATGGTATCCTTTTCAGTGTTTTTTTCATTACCTAACAATATATGAAATAAAATGTAAAGCATAAGTATGAACGCCAATCGTCCCAGTGGTTAGAAGCTTCCCCTGCAACCTAACAGCTAAGGTTCGAACCTAGCCTAGGACTTTTTTGATAATATTTCGTTTTGCTTCCATTTTTTCCTTTTATTAACATAACATTCATGACTTTTTTTCATTTTATTAACATAACTTAGAACAAATTTTCAATATTCATGAATTAATTTATCTCCATCTTTGTGTGTATGAGTATTGGGTGTAAAAAAAAATTATGTATTAATTTCTTATTTTAGCTCCCCTTAGTTTTTTCTTCAAGATCCGCCACTGAACAACGGGATGGTACAAATATTGCAAAGGAATTCAAGCCATCTTGACAACTGGACAACTGACGTATGCATGAAGCAAGGCTCTCCACTTATTTCTTTTCCCCTTATTAATTTTTTTTTTAACTTCCATACTTTATTTATATTTGGGTTAACTATATTTTTAGTTCTTGGGAGTGGTGACCTCTTCGGTATTGTCTCAATTGAGACAGTTTCAAAACAGTCTCAAATGCAACTAATAAACTCATGACACATGTTAATTATGTTTTTTTTAATTTTTTTAACAGTCACCAAATATTCGATTTTTCAACATCAACATTTTACTAAACTAAATTTTAGTTCCAATTAATCGACATCATTATACTTTATTCTCAAGACTACAATTTAACTTTAACATATTATATTTTTTAATCTTCATCATTCAATATTTTATATTCTATTCCAAAAACTATCACAAATTATTATTTAAATCAAAACTCATAAATCTTAATCAACATTTAACTTTATAACGGTATAAATTTAGTGGTTTATTTATCATTTTTATGGAATTTATGAAATCTATATATCTTATATAAAAGCAAAGTTTGGCAACAAGGAGGGTAAAATAGTCATGCAATAAAATATGACTCATGAATGAATATTTTATCATGGGTCTTTATGTAATTTTGTAGAATAATTTCTAGGAAATCAATCATGACCGTTGATTAGTTTTGATCTTGACCGTCCTTACAATTTTAAATGAACTTATTATTATGGGATGTTATTAGTTATGGAATTCCATAGGACAAACATACTTAGTTTTCATTTATTAAATTATTAATTCAATCTAAATTAATATTAATATTAATAATCATTTTCAAGGGAAGTTGAAGGATTTTTTTGTTACAAGAGGAAAAAGAAAACTTAAAAGAAAACTAATTCCATAGGGAAAACATAATTAGTTTTGATTTATTGAATGGATTAAATATTATGATTTCACTAAAAAACCACTAACCTTTTCATCTTCCATCAATATCATCTTATATCTATTTACTATTCAACTTGCAACTAATTTAAATGGATTTATAATTACTTAAATATTATATGTTATGGAATTCCATAGGGCACATTAAATATTATTTCACTCAAACAAAAGAAAAACACACCACTAACCTTTTCCTATATAACTATATAAATTAGTCATAAAGCTCATTTAGAATGTGTACTTCACATAGTGTGTGTTGAGGTATTTGCTTTGATTTTTTCAAATGCTCAAAGTTTGAGTCATTTTGTAAGTACTTATAATGTATTTTTCAATGATTAGTTTAGTTTACCAGTTTGATATTGATTTTCCATCTTGATTTTCTCATAACTTTTTTCTTTGATTTCATCCCACTTTTTCATGAACAAGAATCTCAAGGACCCGTCTTTCTTCAGCGCGAAGTTAGTTGATCGAGAAAGCAAGGACTCATATAGAGAAAGGCCATGAGTAGATCGAAAAGGCCTCGTGAAGTCGGTAATCCTTTGTCCAGGCTCCTCTTGAACTGAAGAAGAAATAAAAAAATCTTTGTTAGTCTTACATCTTTCTCCTATGCCTCTATCTATCAATATCTATAACTATATATTATAGGGGTTGATGTTCTTCTACATCATCGTCCATCCGGTAAGATCCCCATTTTTCTTTTCCTTTTCTCTCTCTCTCTCTCTCTTGAATTATTTTTTATGATTTCAACATCATTTCTTCTTCACATTTGTTCTGTCTCAACATGTCTTCTTTTTCCATTCATTCTTCTCATTCATCATTTTTCACTACGGTAAGAGATTCAGTGTTTATTCTTAAGATGTATGTTGTTATCGCTAATTCAATCGGTAAAAGTTACCCATTTTATGTCACTTTTGTCATTGATGCATGTTTTGATAATTTAATCTTTAGTTAATGTAAGTTTCTTGCTTTTTTTCCATTATTTTACTATCAACTTAATCAATCAAATGATTGTCCTTTCTTTTAATGTAGTTCAATGGAATCTATGTTATCCTCTTACATTAAACTGATTTTGTTTCCATAGCTAATGTTTCCGTTCTTCCAATGCATATACTATCTTGAAAACAAGTAAGTTTCTTGCATTTTTTGTACTTTTTATTGTTTCATTGTCGAATTGGTCGACCAATGAGAGACATCTTTATTTTATTTAACAATTTTATGTGGTATTGTCATCTTCATCGAGGTTCTTCTCTTCTAATACATTAAGTTTAATTCCACTTATGGCATTTTTAGGTGCCACTTACACTATGAATGTGGTCACTAATTTTACATTATTTTTTCAATTTTTGATTTTGTTATGCCTTCTTATTCCTTTTATCTATCAACACTATTTAATGAGTGTACTTAATTTTTGTTTATCTTCCTATTGAAATCAAATCCTTAATATTTTTTTAAAGAAATTGAAGGAATAATGACATTCAAGTTAAATTATTTAAATTGTCCTTCAATTAACCATGACTCATGAATATATTTTTTACCGTGGATATTTTTGTAATTGTGTAGATTTATTTTATGGGAGACCAATCATGATCGTTCGTTGGTTTTCATCTTGAACGTTCTTTGTAACCTTAATTAAAAAACCAATTAGGAGGTAGATATAAATTGTAAATTTCAAGAATGAATTTAAAATGTCAATTCAAAGTGTCAATACATCATTAAAAACAAAGAACTAAATCCATGAGGAAAAAAAAAATTCCCTGCCCAACTCCATAAAACATGTGTAACATTTACATAAATTTAATTAATATCGGAAAAAAACATTATAATCTGACGAGTGTAAAATAAAAAGAATTGGCAAATTAAAAAAATAATCTCATTTTAAAACTTAACAAAAGGAAAATTTCATAGAATTGTACTTCATTTATGTTCGTGGATAAACAAACATAAAATACATATTTTTTTACATATCTATTAATTTAAATTATAAAAAAAACAACAGTTACAAATTATGAATTTGAAAAGTACAAAAATGAAAAATATGTCAAGATGTTATTAAAATTAATCTTAAAATTTAATATTGTGAAGGCTTTAGAAATTTACATATCTATTGATTACAATATATAAAATTTATGGTTAATATTATGCATTAATATCATTTTGGAGTTATGTAGAAGCTCAAAAGGTAAAAATATTAAAGATTGAATTTAAATCAAATTTTAAAGTGCTTAATCATGATACAATTCAACGTTTAAATTCATAAGGTAAAAACTTTTCCACTTCTACAAGTCCATTTACATGTGCTTACTATTATACATAATTCATAAAATTAAAGTATATTCTTAACGTGGTACTTCCTTTTATTTGTGAATTAAAAAATAAAATTGAACAATAAGTTAATCTCAAATTTTAATTTAAAATTTAAAATTAAAAATATTGATTGAAATGTTTCTGAAATTCATCTAAACAATATATATTGGCTACACATCATTATCATAAACATAAATAAGTATTCTTTGCTTTACTCACAAAAAAAAGGACGGTTACATATTATGAATTAATGTCATTAAGTAGTTATATAGAAGTTGAGAAGTTTATAACTTTCAAGATTGTATTTAAATCTCACATGAAAGTATCAAATCATGACACCAAATTTAAGGATTAAGTCCAAGGGGCAAAAATTATTTCACTTTTACATCTTCATTTCCATTTGCTTACTATATAAATGGCTGAAATTATTCATCCATCTCAATGTACGTATAAACTTCGTGCTCTCTGTAAAAATTTCTCTCATATAAATTATTTATCAATTCAATATCTTCATTAAAATTTGACATTATTTCCAAGCCTCTACAAGCATTCAACAAATTAATATTACTAATGGTATGTTTCAAATAAAAAATCATCAAATTAAAATTTAGTTATATAGTGTCAGAATTCAATTAATTATATTATTTTTGTATATAAAGATTTGTAGGAAATACGAGAGGGGATCAAAACACACAAGTGCGTCTCTCTTATATAAAGTCTTAAGAGAAGGTAGTTTGAAAAATTGAAGGATATAGTAGTCATTCAGTTAACTACGAGTCATGAATGTTTTTTTTATCATGTATATTTTTCTAACTGTGTAGATTTTTTTAAAGGAGATCAATCATGACCGTTCGTTAGTTTTCATCTTTGTTGTTCTTTGTAACCTTTTAAGTGTTATATAAAAAAATTAGGATTTAAATAGAAATTAAGAAATTTGTAACCTTCGAAAATGAATTTAAACCTCACTTCAAAGTTTCTAATCATAAAAAAAAGGAATTAAATTCATGAGACAAAAAAAATTTCACATCCATAACTCCATATAAGATGTGCAATATTTACATATATTTCAAAAAAAAAAAAACAGTGTTCCATATTATGCATTAATATCATTTAATAATCATAGATCAAATAAAAAAATCATATTTTTATGAGTTAAAAAAAACGATCCAATAAAAAGTAAACAATGTCATTTTAAAATAAAATAAAAATAATTCTTATAATGGTGTTTTATTTTGCAAGATAGAAACTTACTATGTAACGTAGAAATAAGTGCATTTAAAACAAAGATTATATAAAAACAACACTATTTATAATGCAATAGTTTTCTTACACTATCATTTATAATGTTGTAGATTTAAAACTTACTTAGGAGCAAATAAAAGTTTCCGTATTTGCAAAAATAATCACTTAATTGCAGAGCAACAACATGTCATTAGACGACTTCCTCTGAATGACTCAAATTGAGAACTTTTATTTGGAGAGAACAGAGAAAACTTTTATTTGGAGAACATTAACAACAGTTATCAGATCAAAGGACGAAGAACTCATTACTCACAAGCATTATTTTGAAGTTGTAGATTGAATAGTCAGAGATATTATAATATTTACTGATAAACACAGTTTCAACCAACCTTTTGGAGGAGAAGTTGTTGTTGTGGAATGACAAGAACAACTGAAAGTTTCAACACAAATTTCAACAAAATATTAATTCAAAACAAAAATATGGACGCATATTGTATCAAAATTGACTTTCACCACATCTGGAGGATGTCGAGCACGTGCCGGGGATGAAGCTCCTTGGAGGTTTTGGCGCATATGAGGTATTTGTTATCACCAAATATGGACACAATGCAACAGCATGTCACAACAAAAAACTCAATGTGACGAAACATATTATTTGGATCCTCCCGAATAGTGTAGAAAAAAGACATGAGGATACTTGCACTACCAACATCAGCCAAAGTAAAAAAAATCATATAAAATCCTGCATATAGGTAATACAATATATATATATACATATATATATATATATGTATATTGTCAAAGCAACACACAAACGACAAATAACAAGGGGTTTTTTTTTTTATAAGCCAAATTTGTATTGTAAAGAAGTACAATACTTCAATCCAATACATGACAATGGTTGTAAAACAAGACAAGTTAAAAATATGTGTTATGTCGTCTTAGGGGAGACAAGACACCACAGACACATTAAATCTATTATCATGCTACAACCAAACAAAAAAAACACATTTATCAAAAAAAATTCTAATATAAAAATAATATATTAATACGAAAATATATTTTAGAAAATAACGTAAAAATCATAAAAACCCACAAAATAAATTTAAATGAATATCCCCGTGCATCGCACGGGTAAAAGTACTAGTAAAATATAAGGATGCAGATTAATTGGGATTAAAATATATTTTTTAATAAATATTAACTTCAAAATATCTAATAACAGGTGTCATATTTGTATTGGTTAAGTATAATACTGTTTTAAAATTATCTCAATTGTAACAGTACTAAAAAAAAATTACCCCTTGGGAGTTAAACTTGGTCCTTGCAAAAAAATAAAGTTATAAAAAGAATCTCAGACGCTATTGAAAATATGCCATGTGTGAGCTAACGTGCAATTTAACATGAATATCAAAAATTTAAAAGTGATTGTGGGATTTCTAGTGGGTTTTTAAATCGACACTAACTTATTTTTTTGACACTAACTTAAAAAACATGTTTTACCAATTTAAAACTGCCACTATTGTATGAAGATTCCAGAACGGGAATTTCATACAACTCCCCTCCATTCACTCATCTAAGTCAACTTTTACAAAAACTCAAAGCTAATCAATGTCAACTGAATAAGTAGAATCCAAATCTTTATTTAGGTCTGCACAAATTATATTAGTGAGGTCTCTATAAAACATGGCAAATTTTTTATAAAGAATTTTTATAAAGAAATCTATCACCATTGCTTCAATATGTAGTTCAAATTTTGGATATGGGAGAAAGGATTAAATATGATGAAAGATAATATTGAAGGAGTAAAATTGATGTGAAAATTACACATGACATATTTATGTGGCTAGGATTGCCACGTGGGCTCGTGACTAATTAAAAACATTTTAGAAATGTTTTATGTCACCATAAAAACTATTTTCTATCAAACAAATTGTGAAAATTGCACGTTTATCTCTTTCTTTATCACATCAATTATCATTTTTCTACTTTCTTCCTATATTTTTCTAGGTGTAAAGTGAAAAATAAGTGTGAAGACATCATTTTTTCATAAAAAACAAATTCAAGATATTTCCACATCCAGTAACTATAAGACTAGTCTTTCTAGACTCTAAGATCATGTTAATTGTTAAGTAAGTATGTTTCTCCCAACAGGTCTTCATATGCACTACTTAAATATTAAATTGTGAACTAGATACTTAAGAAGTTTAACTCTATTAGTTATCTTAGATTTTTTATATTTAAAGCAAAGTCGCTTTACTTATACATTATTATATATATTATATTATAAACTGAAAATGATAATGCCAATCTAATCATTTAACAAAATGATCAAACCATATAAATCAAGAAAAAAACAAAGAACTAGATCAACCTGTAAAAAAAGCAGGGACCAAAAGGAAACTTTCTAAATACCACAGAATCTTCCTCAAGGAGAATTGTGACCCTTGGATGTCACTACTTTGTAAATTGCTCTTCCACGGATACCAATTGTTAGCATAGGCATCCTATGGAATTGCTCAGAGTTACAATAGATCACAACGAAGTAATAGACTCATTTTCATTCAATGTGTTATGAAGTACTTACATTAGGGTTAGGGGCATTATCTATTTATAGGACACTACAAACTCTAGTATTACAAGATAAGATAATATAAACATCTTATCTAAACCCTTAAGATAAGATAGAATTTTATCTAAACTTATAAGACAAGATAGAGTCTTATATAAATTTATAAGATAAGATAAAATCTTATCTAAACTTATATGATAAGATATAGTCTCTCTAACCCCATATCACAATCCCCTTAAATCAATTTAAATAACTGATAAGATAATGAGCAAATCTCAACACACAATAAAAGATCTGAGGTAGAGATGCACCATTACAATGCACCATAACTTATGTGATCAAAACCAGCTCCATTCACCTACCGCACCAGAAGGCCCCACCAGGCCACCACGCATGTTCAAGGTTTTGTCCTATAAAACAAGCATCTTCCTAATCGCACTATCCAAACCACTCATAGTTGTTCTGTCAGTGTCACCTTTCCTAAATTTCTCAAATTCCCAATTTTTCTGAACAATCATGGGTAGCCTTGAAGCAGAAAGAACAACTGTTGGTTGGGCTGCAAGAGACCCTTCAGGGATTCTTTCTCCCTACACCTTCACCCTCAGGTAATAAGCTTAATTTCTGTCTCAGAAAGTGTCATGCTCGGTACTCTGTTTTATTCTGTTCTGTTCTGACTCTGTGTGGAAATTAACATAAAATGCAGAAACACTGGCCCTGATGATGTTTACATCAAAGTTCACTACTGTGGAGTTTGCCATACTGATGTCCACCAAGTTAAAAATGATCTTGGCATGTCCAATTATCCCATGGTTCCCGGGTACATACTTTTTTTAGCTTTTCTTGTTTATGGTTCACTCTGTTTCTGTTCTGTTTTTTTTTTGAATGATTAATGTTGATTATTTGGAAAAATAGGCATGAAGTGGTTGGTGAGGTACTTGAGGTTGGCTCCGATGTTACCAGGTTCACAGTGGGTGAAATTGTGGGAGCTGGCCTCCTTGTTGGATGCTGCAAAAAATGCACGGCATGCCAATCTGATATTGAGCAATACTGCAAAAAGAAAATCTGGAATTACAATGATGTTTATGTAGATGGAAAACCAACACAGGGTGGCTTTGCTGAAACCATCATCGTTGAGCAAAAGTAATCAATTACAAACCCAATTCTGATTTCTTCAACTAATTAAACATTGTTTTGCAACAATATTGATTTTAATTTGGTCATGTGTTTGTGGTATCAGGTTTGTTGTGAAAATTCCAGAAGGGATGGCGCCAGAGCAAGTTGCACCATTGTTGTGTGCTGCTGTGACAGTGTATAGTCCACTTTCACATTTTGGGCTGAAAGAGAGTGGTTTGAGAGGTGGAATTTTGGGGCTTGGAGGAGTGGGACACATGGGGGTGATAATAGCAAAGGCAATGGGTCACCATGTGACTGTGATAAGCTCTTCAGATAGGAAGAAGAAAGAAGCAATTGAGGATCTTGGAGCTGATGCATATCTGGTCAGCTCAGATACCACTAGCATGCAGGAAGCTGCTGATTCACTTGACTACATCATTGACACTGTGCCTGTTGGTCACCCTCTTGAGCCTTATCTTTCATTGCTCAAACTTGATGGCAAATTGATCTTAATGGGTGTGATCAACACCCCTCTGCAATTTATCACACCCATGGTCATGCTAGGTAAATTTGCATGCCCTTTTCTTCATTATTTGCTAAGTTTGAAACTTGAAACTTATTTGCTTTTAGCCTGAATCATTTTTTAACTTTTGATCTTTATTGGGGTTGTGCAGGGAGGAGGTCAATCACTGGAAGCTTCATTGGGAGCATCAAGGAGACAGAGGAGATGCTAGAGTTCTGGAAAGAGAAGGGTCTGACTTCCATGATTGAAATAGTGAATATGGATTACATTAACAAAGCCTTTGAGAGATTGGAGAAGAATGATGTGAGGTATAGGTTTGTTGTGGATGTCAAAGGCAGCAAGCTAATTGATCAGTGAAAGCTTACAAACAGGAAACACCAAATGAAGTATGGACAAGTTAATTAAGGCTATATGGTCATACGCAACTTTTCGTGTGTTTGTATTATTATTTCTAACAATATTGAAGAGAATGCTTTATTTTCCTATGCTATATTGTTCATGTCAAACTCTCAGGGAAAGCAAAAGATACCAAACTTCCAATTTGGCTATTTCGTTGTGAATAATGTTGGTTTTATTGTGCCATTTTTAAATATTATTTAAGATGAAAAAAACAGATTTTGGGACATAGTGTCTCACCAACTTTTTTGAGATTGCTTGTCATTGGCTGGATGATTCGTTAAAATCTTACCTAATCTTTGAAATTGAGTCATTCTCTCTGCCATACACGTACGCTGAAGTCTAAACATAGTCTCAGTTTCACATTGACACATTCTACATTTTCACTATTAGGAATAATGGTCCATTAAAATCAAATGTCATGGTGAAAAAAGAAGAAAGAAAAAATGAGTGATGTAATGTGAAAGGTAAAGAGAAACTAAAAGAAAAAATAAATGAAAATAAGGCAGAAGAAAAAATTGGTGTAAATGAGTTATTAAGATTTTTATTATCGAACCTGATTTGTATATCATTATCTGTACACATACCTCAATTTCACTTTATACAAAGAAAGAATAGAGAGTATAAATATGACATTGTCATATAAGAAAAAAGAAAAAGAAAAAGAAATTAAAAATAGTGAGGGGAAATTGTTAAGAAGTCATACATTAATTACATGGTGTCTAAATGACCCATGATAAAGTTTGGGCTAAATAACCCATCATCCAATCACATTGGAGATAAGTGAGGTGGAATTTCTATATTTTATTTATTAATTTATTTCCAACACATTTATCTCTAATGTGATTGGATGATGGGTTATTTAACCCAAACTTTATCATGGGTCATTTAGACAACCCTAATTACATATATAATTAAATAATAAGTTGATATAGGAAGTAGAGTAATTAATCATCCGTAAGCAAGTGTTTTTGGGTTGAGAGAGAATGTTAATCTGATCGAATAAATCAAACACTTTAATACACCTTAATGATTATCTACCCATAGAGCCATAGTTGATTGCTAACGCAACAATGATATATACACACCTCATTTTTTAAACACTTCATTTCCACCTCTTTTTGTTTCTATCTCTCTCCTCTTATTATCTATCAAATCTCATACTTTCTCTCTCTTACTTTTTCTTTTCTTCCTATCTCTCTCTTCATTCCACCTCTTCCACCTCAAATGAGAGGTGTGTAAGTAACATTATTGATTGCCAACGAGCGCGCACAGCAAGAAAGTTTCCCATAGACCCATACTAATCCACGAAGAAAGAAAATCAATTAACAATGACTTTTCACCAGTTTGGTAGACTAGAGAATTAGAAAGAGAAAAATAATTTGCTAGGACCCATAAAAAAATTCTCCACCATTTTAGTCATGACTTAAATAAGGGAATTGTTATTCAGACTCTTCCACTATTCAGACCCAAAACATTTTTAGAAATCCAAAAATACATTTGTCGAACGCACTTTAAAAGTGCGACCCCTCTCTCACTTTAAAAGTGCGACACTTGTCTCCATAGTTATAAAACTCAGACCGGACCGGCCGGGAACCAGACCCCTTACCGGTTCGAGCCATTAATCAGATCGGTCAAGCAATCAAACCGGTTTACCGGTTTGGACCAGCCGGTTTTTTTGATGGACCGGTCAGTTTTTTTTTTGTCAAAACTGTTTTTAATGGTCAAACTGTAATTAATTTACATTCAATGTTAATTATTTGGTCAAATGATATTTAATTGAGAGTTATTTAAAAAAATTGTCATAGCTAGAACTTGAACACAGGACCTAGAGGGAGGAAAGCTAATCCAAATTTCCACTACACCACTTTACTTCTTTTTAGAAAGAATGCATATTATTTTATATATATGATATACTAAGGTTATATTTTAGGGTTAATCGTCTACTTAGAGGGAGGAAAGCTAATCCAAATTTCCCTGTCTTTGTCTTGCCGTCTGAAATTAGTCTCTCCCCGGAAAATTTACAAATCTGGGTCCTCTCGTTTGCAATAAGTTTGAAGCAAGTCCTCGCCGGAGCCCGGAGCTTTGGCGAGTGATGAATAGGCATGCTGACTGGATAACTGAGGCTGACGTGTCAAGGAAAAAAAAATTAAAAAAAATACAATTCCAATTAATGAACATAACCCTAAATTAATTAACAAAATCAATTCCACAAATTAATTCCAATTAACCCAAATTCCCAATCAAATTAGGGTTCACATTCTGCAACCCAAATTAGATAGATCGTGTTCAATTTGACAGTTTCTTCTTCTTCAATGTCCTCTCCTTTCCTCATTCATAGATCGTGTTCTTCTTCTTCTTCTTTTTCTTCATCCTCTCTTCTTCTTCACCACCACCAACCCCAACAGCCACCACCATTGCAACAACGATCTGGATCTGAATCTGAGTTCAACGGAGGACGAAGGAATAAAATGAGAGGGAGAGGCTGGGTGCGATGGCTTGGTGCGACGGAGGGAGAATCGCTCGCGGCGGAGAGTTTGACGGCGCCTTCCATGACCATCGGAGGAGGGTTTGTCGACGCCTTCCACCATGAGATCAAAGGTGTGGCGGATCACTGACTCAAGGGTGGGAATATGAGCAAGGATTCGACCCAAGGGGCTCACAACGATGATGGAGGCTAGAGGCGCTGGATCCCTTGTTGGTGACGAGGAGATCGATAGTGCGAGGGATTAGTTGCTTTGGTCCAGATTTTAGCTTCACCCCCTTCGATCTAGTTTTCGGGTTCACCTTCTTTGATCCAGATTTCCGCTTTTCCTTCAATCCAGAGAACACAGCAACCGTTTCTTCACCTTCTTCCTTTGCTCCTTTCCCTTTTTTATCTATGATTTGCTTTGGGTCAGAGGTTGCTGCTGATGGGTTTGGGTTGGGGAGAGTGGGAGGAGATAGGGGAATGATGGGATTGGGGTTGATGTTGTTGGGGTTGGTGTTCTGGGTTTATGTTGCAACTGGTTCATTTTGGACTTCACCTTCTTTGCTCTGCAAATTGTTGGGGAAAATAAGAGGAAAAGAAAGACGATTTATGGTGCAGCGAGGAAGAGGAACAGAACCACCACCATCTCTGGGTTTCTCGGCCACCCCCACCACTTCTGGGTTCCCCTGGGTTTCTTTTTCTTGTTATGTACATGTTTGGGGCGGTTATGGTGGGGATGAGTTTTGTTTTCTGGATTTTGATTATTTCTGGACTCTTGGTTATGATGATGAAGACCCTGGGAAATTAGATTTGGTGTTTTTGGGATTTTATTTTGTTTATTGTTAGGGTTATAATTTTTTGAAGAAGATGATGAAGAAAATGAAGATGAGATCAATGTAAAAAAAAGTAGATGAAAAACATGATGTTGAAGAAGTTTCATGTTGATGAAGATGAATTTAGATTTTTTTAATAATAATTGTTTTTTATTTTTTTAAATAAATTAAAATTTCTGACCTGTTTTTGTTTTTTATTTTTTATTTTTTAAAAAAAATCCACATAATCAACATTAGCCCAGTCAGCTAGCCAAATCACCAGTCGCCGGAGCTCTGGGCTTCGGCGAGGACCTGCTCCAGACTTATTGTAAACGAGAGGACCCAGATTTGCAAATTTTTCGGGGAGGGACTAATTTCAGACGGCGAGACAAAGACAGGGACCAAGTAAACGATTAACCCTATATTTTAAATTATTATACTTTTTTAATATAAACCGAGTCAAGCAATCTAACCAATGACCCAGTGGTTGAACCATTGACTCATTGACCCAGTGCCTCGACCGAGTCGATCCCCGTTCCGAGTCTGATAACACTGGTTGTCTCACTTTGAAAGTGAGACAGGTGAAAGTGTTGTCTCACTTTCAAAGTGCGTTAGGTTGCAGAAAAAAAAACAATTCTAAAAACGACACTTTAACAATAGAAAAGAAGA
Organism: Lotus japonicus; assembly: GCF_012489685.1. Lineage (NCBI taxonomy): Eukaryota > Viridiplantae > Streptophyta > Magnoliopsida > Fabales > Fabaceae > Lotus > Lotus japonicus. The sequence continues at coordinate 64,468,680 of NC_080045.1, forward strand.
GAGAGAGAGAGAGAAAAAAAGATGGAGGTTGTTGTTGTGGTGGTGGTGGTGACGGTGGTGGTTGTGGTGGAGGAAAGAGGAGAATATGGAGGTTGTTGTTGTGGTGATGGTGGTTGTGATGGTGCGGTGGTGGTGGCGGCGGAGGTGGTGGGTGGTGGTGGTGGTGGTGGAAGAAAGAGATAAGGAGAGAGGAGAGATAATGTAAGTGATAATTTTTTATATTTTTTTTATTAAGGGCATTTTAGTATTTTTACACATTTAAGGGGGGGTCTGAATGGTTGTGGGAGGATCTGAATAACAATCCCCTTAAATAATTCACTTTTAATTAAAATCCAGAAAATTGATGATTAAGATCCAGCACCTAAGTAAAATCCTTCACACACGGAAGAACTTCCATTGTCAGCATAATTTCAGTTTTAGTTGTGATACATTCACACTTCAATTGAAAAAATATTTTTGCCTATCAGTTTTACCTACGGCTGAGAAGAATAGCTGGATCGGATAATAAAGCCAATGAAATATAATTAGTAGTAATTGTTAACATTTGTGTAATAAAGCAAATCAAACGATTCTGGTTTTTTTTCTTTTTTAAAATCTCTTAACAATTGTGGATTTGCTAAGCTAAGAATAGAAATAGTCGGTATGGAGTGGTTAAGCGAATAGAATAGTAATCAATGAAATAGACTTTGGCAATTGCCATATCAGACGACGTGCTTAATCCACAAACGACATTGACATTAATGATTGATGAGTTTGTGGTATTGAAAATTATGGTGTTTGGTTTAGTGAAGACTTACTTATGTCAATTTGAAATGTATACAGCATTAAACATATTAATGAAAAAGTTGTCATTTCGAGTACAATACATTAAATAATACTCCTTGAACTAGTTAATTCCTCGAGCCATCGTAGCACCACCCTTTCATAAATTTATGCAGTCATGTTTTTTTTTATAAGCCATTTATGCAGATGCAGTCATGTGTGAATGGGTGTAAGAATAAGACTATTGAAAGAGGACTATGACCTGACCTACTCCCTTCATTCCTTAATATAAGAATCAAACAATAACTTTACACCCCTTAAGAAATTTAGTTAATTTAGATAATTGCATTAAATTTGTTCTCAAATTATATTAATTTTCTAAAGTTACCATCCACTCATTATTCTTTATATCAATGTATCAATAATGCTATGAGAAGTGAAAAGAGAGAAAATTCAATTAAGTAAGGGCATTCTTGTACAAAAATAATTAATGAATCACAAATTTCAAGTTGGTTCTTATAAAAAGAACGAGTGTGCATCTCTCATTTGATTCTTATAATAAGGAATTGAGGAAGTATTTAATAAGACCGATTGTCCAGTAAAAACCTTCTACACAATTTTTAAAAAAAGTCTATTTAATTAAATAGAACGGGCTTATGCCTAAAAACCTATAAAATCTATTTTTAAAAAAAGTCTATTTAATTAAATAGAACGGGCTTATGCCTAAAAACCTATAAAATCTAAGGCTGACATATTTACATTATATATAAATTATTAATAATAAAGTTTTAATTAAAAATTAAAAATATATGATGTTACTAATAATATTTTTTTTTTGAAATGTACTAATAATATATTTAGAATAACGTGTTTAAACATATATTATATAACTAATTCCTTCCCAAAAATATATAACTAATTCGATATATAGTACCTTGGTTTAAGATTTAAAATAGAGTATGATAAAATAAAACAACTAAATGTCATCTTCAAACAGCGACTGAAAAATTTAGAATCTCTAGGTCAAATCTTTAATATTTTAAATCTCTAACCATCAAAAGATAGACTTAATTATAAACTTGCCATGTTTATCGATAAGCTTATTTTAGTAGTAGTTGTAGTATTATTTAAATGTGTTAGCCAGATGACTTATCCTAGATATAGGATTGTTAGACTATTTAATGAACTTTTTATTCAATAGACTTCAAGTAAAGCCCTCATCTCCTGGCCCTTGACAACCATGAATTAAGTGCGATGAGGACAAATGCAGTGCTAACAACCTCGGCTATGTTTAAATATCTATTGGAACATTGCACATTAAAAAATTAAAAAAAGTGAATATGACCCTTCTTATATATTTGACATGAAAGTCGCATTACGCTCAACTGAAATCCAAATACACATGCACATCTCTTCATTTGGACAACCCGAATGTAGCCTCATGAAAGAAATAAAACACTATCTTTGTTGGGATGGATTATGCCGCATTGACAAGAAAATTCATTAGAATTGAGTATATTCATTTGAACAAATATCCTATTTAATAACTGTAAAAAATACATGAGCTACCCTGACTTACTACAGTCCAACTTGGATTGGTAGACGTAGAAGGCCTAAATGAGGTATTGCCGGGCCATTGCATCCTTCAAACACACAATCAAATATATTCATTAAAGCCTTCTCATTTTGTAGTCTAGGAATGCGATATAACCTCAAGGACGATGAAAGGTCAAAAGTATCAGCTCGAGTGATCATATTTGTCGACTGAAGTACACGCTCAAAAAGTATCTAGAAGGATTGAAGCCACTCAAAATAACTGCAAATCAGAAAGTGGGTTCAGATGCGATATTTCACAAATCGTGGAAAACATAAATGGAAGGCACATTGAATTGAATACTTACGAATGGGAGAAAGCACAATTACTACACCAATTGGGTACAGGAAAAAGGTGGTCCTCTCCAAAAAGGGCAGAACTACAGCCAGAGATGTAAATCAATTACTTCAAAGTAGTTCACACAGTTCAGACCAAAACCAAAAACCTTCAACTTCGGAGATGTATATGCACTTCGGAGACAAGCTTACCAAAAACATTTCAAACCACTTATTGACGACTATGTTGACCATTACTTATGACAAACCTAAGTATGAATTTCTACTCCACATCATACAGTGGGGATTTTAGAGTAAAAAAACGCAGTAAAGGGTATGCTCACTGCAAATATGCAGAAAAAAAAAAACACAATCACTGATGCTTTTACAGTATAATAAGAAGCAACCATAACAAATTCACTGCAGATAAGATGAACATATTTGTGAAGATCTAAGCAGAGGACCAAGATTTTCACCCACTATAGCCTTAAGATAATTTTTTAAAAAGCAGTCATACCCAAGGATATTACACTAACGAGACATCTTAAGATCCAAATGAAGAGAGAGAGAGAGAGCCTTACCATCATAACCTAAGAAATTTAGATAATGATAGTACGAAGCGCCCACCATCACTAGTATATTTGACAGCAATGTTGGAATGAAACCATGAGCCACCAATAGAGGAGATAGAAAATAATGGATCACTGCCAAAAGACCAGACATCAGTACCACTCTAATGCAAGATATTTTAGCTGCCATCAAAACAGAATGCTTGCTAACCAAGGAGTCAGAAATTACCATATAGCAATACAAACATTGGGAAGAAAGAGTTGCAGTGCACATCAAATGCATACATCCTTCCATGGAAAACCAAAAAGAAAGAAATATCAGCAAGGAAAATAATTAATAAAATTCTACGATAAGGGCACCAATTAAACTTCAAGCTTATCAATGGATCAAAACATTTTAAAGAAGCATTCCCAAATTAACTTTTACCAAATATTAGGATATGCTCCAAAAAAAATGAAGATGCAAACAACTAAATTCAGTTAACAGAACATGTGAAATAGGAACTCCAACTTACCATTCAACACGCTGTTCAACCACATAACTGTTTGGGGCCTCTTCTCGAAGATATGAATTAGTCAGGAACCTGGAGCAGCAATGGGTAAAATTTGTGTTATACAGTCTTTTAAGCAAATCACACGCAACCTAAAAGAGCAGAATGAAATTGTTACTATAGTGGGTAGACTTACCAACAAAAAGTTGCCAGAAATACACCAGTCAATAAAAAGTGGAAAAGCAACACTGAGAAGACAACAAAAACTGCATGTGCAATACTATGGTCATACCTGAATGAATGGGAAAATTAGAGAACAGAAAAAAGTTAGCACTTAGCAGTGGCCTGGAGGGGGGGGGGGGGGGGGGGGGGCACTTAAAAGAACTCAACAAGGCAGCAAATAAATAAAAACCAAAATTAAATGCAAATAATAAATCATTCAATCACAGTAAAACCTTGTTTCTTGACTCAAAGTTTTATAAAACTCATACACTTCGACGTATAAAGCAACAGCCTGTTTCTATATTTAGGGAAGTTTCCAAAATGATGATCCTTTGGCTAAATAGATGAAATACAAGGATTAACATGGGTGGTCGTTATATATTCATTTTGTTTTTCAAAGTAAAACATTTTAGCTAGTGGTCTAACTACGAGGAGCTACCACAGCCGAAGAAGTAAGAGAAACTTACGCTGCACAATAAGCCAAAGTTGCAACGGCCAAAAGAAGGCTGCAGATCACAACAAATGCAGGATCATCACGTGCCCATTGATTCTTGGTTTCTGATATCAAATAAAAAAATATTAATAATTAAACAATTTTTTGAAATTATCAAATGCATCATTATATAATACAGCCCACAGCTTATTTTCCCCCGTTAAACATTGCATAGTTATATATCACTAAGTTATGTACATGTGCAAGTGCAAGCACAATATAACTAAGTTCCTCAGGGCTCCTGTCAAAATCAGCTTACGAGCTCATTATGAAAACATTTAACTTCATGTTTAAAGGCACCTTTTTCTAAAAGAAATGTGAATTGTGAAATATTAAATTTTATACCATCATTGGCGGTGTTTGTCAATCATTGATTGCTAAAATACATTCATAAATATGAGTAAAGTGGGTGGAATAGTTTGATAAGATCCATTTCAGTACATTAAACAATCATGGTCATGACTTCTTGTGTTTGGACAACATTGCCAGCCCAAGTAAGTGAAAACAATAAAAGGAATTTAGGAATAAATGTTTGAGATCATTGGAATCATTTATCACAGCATGCACTTATACCCTATTACTTCATGTAGAATATCTTAAAATGGGCTAGATCTAACTTAACGCAAAAGTTAGCAGGTGAGGTGAAGATTATTCAAGTCTTATAAGGACTACTATGGCCATACATGTAGTAGATGTGGGACTTGATATTTGAATTCATGGAGATTGTCAAATTTTTATTTATTTCTTTTCCGTTTGGGAAAGCTATTGAGCCAAGTTGATTTGATTCTTGGATACTGGGAAAGTTGCAGGGCTAGGCTGATTCACTGGGATAGAGGCAGGGTCAGGTTGATTCTTCTATATATGTGGGTGGACCAATATCAAGCCAATGATGGGCTCTAATACCATCTTAAAATTTAGAATGAGCCTAAATCCCCCGAAATCTAGTTTGTTAGATGAGGATTGCCTAACGCCCCAAGCCTTATACGAACTGCTTTGTCAATATCTCCAGTCAATGAGGGACATTAACTGAAGATAACATCTATTCATTATCACAAGAACATGTGTCACATGCATGTAACTAGCCTAATGTACTATGAATTATTGCAGACAAAGACTAGATAGTAAACACCATTAGGCCAATCACTGTCTCTAAAGCACAGACACATATACGACATTGAAACTGACACCCCGACACGTGTAATGTCTAAAATGTAGGACAAAACACATACTTATACTCATACATATGTTTTATGTGCATATACGGGGATAGTTGTGAGTATGAGTAGAGCTAATCTTAACCATCCAGGCATCCATATATGATTGTATGATCAAATTAGCTATTCCCATGTTGTAACTTCATATGCCCTATACACACACACACACTTAAAACCGTGAACATACTCACATAGAAAGAAGTGACATTCCCAAACGGAGTGTGATGGTAGCCTATTGTAACATTTTTCACCTCTTAACCTTTTTCATATACTTTTGAAATTTTGTTAAAAACAAAATGAAATTTTCCAACAAGAGTTGTCATTCAAGGACCGACTAAGTGTCTAAACTGTGCCGGGTAAGTGTCTTTAAGGTGCCGGGTAAGTTTTTGAGCTGAATAAAGTTGTTGTTTTAATAGAACATCTGATGAGGAGTGTTTGATATGTGTGGTACTGGGTGTCAGTGTTGGAAAAAATTTCGACACACATACACATCAAGAAGGAGAAGAGTATGTACTACATATATCATTGAGAGCATATACCAGTAAATCAAAACAAAAACAAAAAAGAGATTCATGAGAAGCGGACTTACGTTTGTGATATTTAGTATGCTGATAGCTGCATTCATTGTACAGTTCCATATCAAGTGCACCAAAAAAAGTAATCAGCGAAACAGATACTTCAAACTTTGAAACATATAACATAGACAACAAAAGGGTTGAATAGAAAAGCCCTCTTTTAAATGAGATCAGGATAACAAATGTGATTTCCGTCGTTAAAAGGAGTACAGAATCAGATTTTTAGATACTTACACAACTTTTGGTGCCGTACATAGATGAAACATTTGCCAAAAAGTATATTCGATATCCATTTGTTGCCACTATAATGAACAAAAAAAAATTACAGAAAGAAAATATTAGTAAATGAAGCCATCACTTGAACTGAGAAAAATGATGAATAAAAGGTAAAAATATATAAATTTCCAAGAGTTATGTCACCACTCTGGTGCCCTTATGACAGGAGATGCAATATCAGCATTACATTAGAAACTTAGAATCCTCCATTTCAAGTTTGAAAACCTAACTAAACAATTAATGTCAGAAATCTTAGACTTGTAAAATTGAAACATGTTAGCATTGGATTCCCCTATTAGACAAAATGCACACATCACTCACAAACAGGCAACAGCAACAATAGAAAAAATGACAAAGATGGGCATGCACAGTAATTGCTTCTGCAAAAAACTGCTTCAATTTGATGGTGAAAAGTCATGAGTGTTCAAATCAGAAATCATAATTGAACCTATTTAATTTTGAACCGAGCTAGAACATTCAGAAATCATGCCTAATCTAACAATTTGATTTACGTGCCAGAATGTTGCATTACAGTAGAATGGCATTAGCAATGTGAGAAAGAAATACACCAAAAAATGAAGAATTGGATCATGGAGTCAAGATGAATGAAGAGATCGGAACCTTGATGATTCTGCGGAGGTAGGGAAGCAGCGTAGAATTAGGTCGAGAGGTGGAGGAAGAAGCGCGTCCTTTGGAAGCAGTGGGTAACATCTTTGCTTCGGTTTGTTGATCCCTTCTTCAGCTATGGAAAACGATCCACGATTTGTTCGTTGTTTTGGTCTGATGCGGTGGTTGGGGATGAGTTGCGATCTCTCTCTCTCTCCGTCTCTCCGGTAGCACTCAGCAGAATCGGACTCTGATGCCAGATCGCTAGGGGCTAAACTGTAAATACCACTGTACCGAACTGGGCCGATTATCATTTCACAACTGGGCTCTCATCGTCTCATGATGATGACCCACTGGGGAAGTTCTTGTCCAAGCTTACATAACATCTCCACGGTTAGGTCTTTTTTTTAATGGTGTAGTTTTTTTTAGTAAATTTGAATCAACTAATTCAAGTAAAGTGGTATTAGTTTAGTTATTGTCATTATATTGAGAAAAAAAAATAGTTTTAATCTATTAATTTATGCAATTGTTGGATCATTTCTAAATTAATGTTCATTGTGATGACTCTCATACCCGTAAGATTTGGTCTAGGTGCGGTGTTCTTGTATCCAACGCATTTATGCATTGTAATTTGCAAACTTAACTTTCCTTTCTTATACATCATTCTTAACACTTAAGGTGTGTCCTTATTCTTTGGTGAATTTGGCGTTGGTGCGACAATTCCACTTTTAATGATTTCTTGAGGCTGCTTGATGTCGTTTTGCACCACATCTCTTCCTCGGTGTAGGAATATGACACTCTTGAATAGTAGCATTATTGTTCCTCTTAGTCAGTTAAGTCGTCTAGTGGTGATATATGGAAGTGATTTCATAAATACCATTCGTTTGTCTGAGACCTCAACCATGTTTTCGCTTTTGTTTGATGTATTGAAAGAGGTTTTTTTCCTGGATTTCGACTTAAGAATTCCACCCCCCCCTCTCTTTATGTGTGGTTGCATGTGGCCCTAGATGACGATGCTGGCGCGATGGAGTTGCTTGAACATAATTTGAGGTGTACATGCAGAAGACACTCTAACGCTCAAGTCAGTAAAAGAGTTAGGAGAGAATCTCATAGTCTTAGAAGAACTCTTAGATTATAAAATAAAAAAATAGCATGTTAAGTAAATGAACAATCACACTTGTATTTATAAGCACAAGATATGTGGAAACCTTTATGAAAGACATTGTAAGCGCAAGGTCAGTGGTAAGCTACCATGTTTTTTATGTTGTGGTATCGATCGTTGCATGACCGATGGACTTTTAGCCATAGACATTTGTTGCATGGTTTTTGAGCGCCCAAGTTTTCATTTTAAAAATTATTTATCAGTTTAAAATTATTTTCTATTTTTTTATTTAGAGTAAATATAAATTAATTAAATCAAATTACTACTTTATCTAACAGAGATTAAAAAAAAATCAAATATAATAATATAATAATGTTCTCAAAGACTCCATTCCATTTGCCCCAAGTCCCCACTCCACACAACAATCAAAAGATACCTGAAACTCTGAAAGGGCCCTAATTCAAGAGCAGCTGTTCGGGTATCTTCAATAGGAGGAGAGAAGTCATTGCTGCAGTCCCGTGCAATTGAGGAGCACTTGATTGGAATTAAGGCGGAGAGAGTGGAAGTGAGGGGATTTGGGTCTGAAGTAAAAAATTAGGGTTTCTGTAAATCCCAAAATGTCGACGGGAAAACCCAAAGACGCTGATTTTCAGATGGTTGCAGTGCCGGGAATGTCGAAGCCACCACTTCCTCCGGCAACTTCATCGAGTGCTATAGTTGAATATACTCCCGTTTTTAAGGAGGAAGAGGAAGACCTGGAAATCAAGCTCCGACGAATTATCGATAACGTCCCCGTCCGTGTCAGCAATACTTCCGGTAGTTCTGCAGGTTCTGGCTCCGGTGACTTCCACCAGGTAAAACTGCTCTGTTTATCCTTTCTCTTATGCTTGAGCTAGCCCTAGAAAAGTGCATGTTTGATAAATGGAAATTCATATTAATGTTAAGTTAGTTACTATCAAGAAGAAAAACCGGCATTGTTAGGGTAATTGTTGTTTCCCAAGTACCATTATCGGTTCTAGTAGGTTTGGTACTGAAATTTCATTTTGTAGTTACAAAAGGACCTTAGTGGGAGTCGCGAATTTTAGTCGTGGTTATAGCTGTTGCCTGTTGCCTGTTTATCCTGCCCCATTTTGGATTCATAAAAATTGCATAAGCAATATGAATTATGAAGTGATGCTACAATTGTTTCTGTTGTTTGGCTCTAAGATCACTGTGGTGGTCGATGGAGAGTTTGAGTGGTAGTGGTCATGAGGGCGACGCTTTAGTTGAAAGACACTATGCTTGACGGAGGATCAGAACGAGTTTGTATTTAGTGGGACTATGTAGTGTGGAAGTTCTATAAACTGAAGATCAATGGGTGGGAGGAGTCTTGTTGGTTTACATTTAGCGGGGTGAGATGGGGAGGGTTCAAATGAAACATATTTGGCATCATGTCTAAGGAATTTTAAAGAAAATAGTACTTTTAAGTTTTAACTATGAGAGCTGCTATATGAAACTAATAATTTCAGACAAATGAGTCACAAAAATCATAATTACTAATCAAGGCTTTGTGGACAGGTGAATGGTTACAATACATGTGAGTGTTTGCTGAAAGGAATGACTGCATGTACTTTTCTTTTCTTTCTCGCTACACTGATTTGTGTCATCAACTATACACTGCTCTCCCTATTTGTGGATTAAACTTAAGAAATAAGAGTTTATAAAACGCAATAAAAAGGTTCATATAAATGTGGAATGTTAACTGATTGGCAAAAACATCATGTTCCAATGCAGGGAAGGCTGCTTGCTTGTTGATGGGTGCTTGATATCACAGCTGTGAATAATAATTTGATTCTGAGGCTAACTCTCTAATGCATAAACTTATCAGAACTTTGAATTATCAAGGGGATTAACCTTGCTCCTTTCATTAATTTTGAGAAGCCTTGTCATTGAACCTCATTAGTGTAATAGTGTTAAAGAATCCTTTCACACACTTGAGATTTCTCGTCCTGAACCATATGATTAGAATGAAATCTCTTTTCATTTGGGTGATATGTAATAACATCGACATGCATGCTGAAGTGAATTCTGCGCACTCATTATGCTTAACATATAATATATGGGTTTTTCCCTGTTCTGACTTCTGAGTGTTTTTTTTTGTATTCTTCAAAATATATTCCAACAGTATCGGCAGATGAGACGCAAAGAGCAAGATCGTCTTGCTAGGATGGAAGTTGACTACCAGAGAAGGAAAGAACTTGCGGAATTTAGTATGAGAAGGGAGGAAAGATTAAAAGCTGCGGAGGAACGAACAGCAAAAAAGCGAGCAAAACGTCAAAAGAAAAAGCAAAAGAAAAAGGAGAAGAAGTTGAAACTGAATGCTGGAGAACCACAGCAAGAGAAAGAAGATTCCTCAGATGATGGAGATTCTGATAATGAAGAGGAGGCCGCACCTTGAAACAAGCCCTGGTTGTACCCAAAATTTTAAATTTTGATTCAAGCTAAGTTTGATGGGCATATCTAGCTTAACACAAAACACAGTCATGATCTCTGGTTTCTGTTATTTGTATGAGAGTTGTGAGGTACTGTGCTCAAATCAACAGATTATATGAATTTTTTCGTAGAACAAATATCACAACCCTTTCATTTAACAGAGCCCAGCATTCACCTTTGCACTGATGTGTGGAATGATGAGGTAGTATTAAAAAAAATGCTAATCCTTGGAAACTTTCGTAATGTGCAGTGCTGTTTTTGGTGGAAATCTTCACAGTATCTCCACTACCATTAGACTCAAATTTGACATTGTAGACGTTTATCTCAATCTGATGAATGATGACCATGCAGCGTTTTACTTCTATAACTATATTTTCTTGTTTTTTTTTGTCCCCTTAATGCTGTGTGACATAGACTTGTTTGGTTAGAAAAAAGTATTTTAATTTTAATTTCTTAACTTCATCAATCGTTAAAAAAATGTCTTGTCATTCTATTGAAAACATATAGTAAAATATGACATTTTTCCAAATGTAACAAAAAAAAGTAGTAAAATTACTAAAATATGACAATTTTTTTTAATAAATTTTCTGAATAATAAAAAAAATCAATTTTATTAATAAACTACGAAATAAAAATAAAAAATCAAAAGCAAATAGACTGATACTATATGGGCTGGAAAAGCCCAGCCCATGAAAGAGCAGGTGAGGTGAGAATGGATGTCATTCGTTTCGCATTGGCAACGTGGAATACATGACCTGACCAAAAAATCAAAAGAAGAAAGAGCCACCGTAACAGCAGTGTTAGTTTGTTACTCGCGACGCTGCAACCACCACAAAACCTCCCCCAATCGCCATGGGAGAACCAAATCGGATCTCCGTTCACCACGCTCTCGGCGCTGGCTCAGGTTCTCTCTCTCTATCCGATTCCCTTCAATCCGCCATGGATCTCTTCCTGCTATAATCGGATGATTTAGTTTACAATTTGATGTTTGAAGCTGTTAAACAATTGGAAAATCGTTGTTGATATATTTTCTCTTGAATTGCGTCTGTTGCAGTTGCCGATGTGCTGCTCTGGAAGAACTGGCGTGGAGGAGTTACGGTGCTGGTTTCGGCGACGGCATTGTGGTACCTGTTTGAGCGAGCCGGTTACAATTTCTTGTCATTCGTTGCCAATGTTGTATTGCTTCTCGTCGTGATTCTCTTCCTATGGGCCAAAGCTGCTAACCTTCTCAACAGGTATAATCTCTACTTACCGAGAATCATTTTGCATTTGCAAGCATATCATCGCATCTTAGAGAAAAATGCATATAGAATTATAGATGCTGTGTTAATTGTTCTGTAAATTTATGCACATGAGGATGCTAAGAAGAAGAAACCTGTGATTCTATGAGGATGCTAGATATAGTGGTAAATGGTGATTATAGTTTCCTCCATTGAAATTACTTTGTTTTGGTTTTATGAGACAGACCACTTCCTCCTCTTCCTGATCTGGAGATCTCAGAGGAAACTATAGCCAGGGTTGCTGATTCACTACAAATTTGGTTAAATCGGGTTTTGTCTCTCGCACATGACATTGCGATTAAGAGGAATTTGCTGCTTTGCCTTCAGGTACCGGGCGATATTTTATCTTCTCATTTTTGTGTTATACCGAGTTCGATGAGTTTAAGCGTCAGTACTCGGTACAAATACAGACTTGTTTTTATGTTGATAGTTCTTTATGTGAATCAGGTTGTTGGTGCATTGTGGGTAATATCTTATATTGGTAGTCTGTTCAACTTCTTGACCTTGATCTATATAGGTGAGTTCTATGCTTTGGTAGCTTTTTACACATTGCGATTATCTTTTGTGAAATTCTCTCAGCATAAATCTGCTTTTAATACTCATTAATTTTTCTTGATAGGTGTTCTTCTTAGCTTGTCTCTTCCTGTGTTGTATGACAAGTACCAGGACCAAATTAATGATAAGCTGTATCTGGTGCATGGGATTTATCTGACACAATATAAAACGATTCACAGGGTTGTTTTAAGCAAGATCCCAAAATTCACAAACAAAGAAAAGAAGGTGCAGTAGGTATGCAGTGAGAACATTCTATCCTGTTACGTATATGTTTGATGCAAATAATTGCTAAAAACCATATCCTGCTCCCATGTATTTTGTGAGCAATTTGTCTGTTTTGCAACATCATTACTGCACTATCAACATAACCTTATTTTAGAGGCATCATACTAGGTACTAGGTAGAGTTTTGTCTATGTACCGTCTAAGAAAACTTTTTAAGGGGTGTAACTAGTTTACCATTATCTGAGGGTTGGTATAGCCTCTCTCTTTTTCATGGGGCAGCACCAAAGAAAGGACTGCTTGCATATATTTTAACACTTATGTTTTGCCAGTAACATGTGCTGTTCTCTTATGTCACCTAGTCAGCTTTTAATAAGTTTTGACAGCAAGTAAAAAACCACCATAAAAGTTATCAACCATGAACCTGAAATAATTTGGATGGAGTAGTTATTAGCAATCATTGAAAGGTGTAAATTTTGGATGGAGAAAGGGCGCGTTTTATGGGATATTAATTGTGTCCATTCGAATGTATAATTTGATATTTCCAGGTTCTCGTATCATATTTATGCAAATTCCAGTTGCATTTGATAATACCAAATACAAAAGATGATTTACAACATTTTGTATATATATTTTTTCAACTAAAAACTTTAATAATTTGATTTGATATGAATAATATAAATTTGGTGTTTTCTTCTTTAAATTATTCAGTTGAATTTTTGAGTTAATCTCTTCCATTGGAAATTCAGGGTGCAAATGGATAAATGAAAGTCTATTAGGAGCTTACACGGGGTGCTTAACATTTGGAGTACTTGAAGTTTTTCTTTTGCTTCGAAGCTATTGCTGTTTAAACTTCTAATTGATGGTTAATGGTATGGTAGTTCTTCAGAAACAGGATTGACCAATAGCTTTGACGTAGGTGATTATTCTCTTCTCATTTTCTCTGCACTCGGGGAGATGATGCTTTATGTGAACTTTTGTCAATGGGTATGTTACCTTATTAAGCTTCAATTTGGACCGGATTACAGAGGAGGCAAAAAAGAATGGACATGGAGAACTTGCATATCGGTTTTTTTTCTTTAGGATGGTACATGGCATGGTTTTTGGCTTTTTGCTACAAAATGAACTTGGTTGTGTTGGTTATATGATGTAATGCTGACTTGGTTACTACTATATGATGAGGTCATGGATCTTAAATTCTCACGTGTAATATTTTCGCCTTATTGGCCAATATTGCACTCTTACTTTTCTACTGCCCCAAAATCTAGTTCTGGGTATAACCAGGAATCATATCATTCAATGACCTTGAAAGGGCTGTGTTTTAGTTTAAAATAGAACGAGGATTAAAGCTTTCTAAGGCACTAGCATTTTATCAAATCTAGATATGCTTAGTTCTATGATAGGATTGCACTTATTCCATAATGAGATTTCCGAACTTGTAATTTATAAATATTTCTCTTCATCACTTTTAGTCCTAATTTTTGGTAAGATTGATCACATTCCTGCGCATAAAACCTTGCATGTGACTACTGCATGTGAACCAAAACAATCATGTACTTGATTATGATGTATAATAAAAAGTGGTGCAAATGCAAAATTACGTGCAACAAGTTAACCCAAACTAGAAAAACCGTGTTCCTTACATAAAATGTCAGAACAGACAGACAAAGCTAGCACAGCATGCATTTTGAAAAAGAAACAAATACCCAGATGGAGATTGCATTATACAGTTCTATTATACAATCAATACAAAGTGGAGTTTTGAAATTTCTCCAGTTCACACTTGCTGTTGACAAGCTATGAAAGAAACAACTGATAACGTTAGAATCCAAACATAAACTGTAGAGTCTACGCAGTGCAGTAAACTCATGCAATTGTGATCATCTGCCTAAGGATCTTGAATTGTTGAGGCGCTACCATTCTTATTCACAATATTGTATAGGTTATTTTCAACTTGGAAATACATAATGTCAATCGCCTCAGAACAGGGCCTTACAATGCGGTATCAAGGCTGAACACAGTTCATAAAGAAAACAACCACTATGAATGAGGGTACAATTTTGTGTGTGATTCCATCCTACATGTGTTGAGGCACGCCTTACGCAAACTTAGGAAATGGAAGAGCTTCTGAGGGAGGTAATGTGACAGATCTCAATAATTCCAGTGAGAAAACAAGTCCAAGGAAATGTGAAAGAATAGTATTCGCTGAAGCCTGCAAAATAAAGAGGGATAACATACTCATTTCTCGATGACTGGCATCCAACACTCAAAACATTGCTATCGCTGAAGAGCACATGTTGGATCCAAGACAATCAAAATAATATTCACATTATGCAATTTGATATATTTTTATTTTGTTTCATTTCCTTGTTTCAAGATCTTGCAATATTTCGAGGTTTTTTATCATTTCCTTTAAAAGAAGGTCAAAACAGTAATCACATATCAACAACTGAAAAGTGAACACAAAACAAACCAAACTGCCCCAGTCTTCCCTATATTCAGAAGTCATTTGCACTTCATACTGTCTAATATGTTTTTGATACAAGAGAACTTCACATTAAGAGAGTTGTGTTGTTTCTTCTCTTGATCCTATTGTTATGTTAATCCACCGGTCCGGTCCATACTTCAGACAACCAAATATGAGTAATCAAGACATCTCCCCCAATTTCTTATAGATTTCTTAAAATGGAGAAGAAAGACAATGGCAGATGCCAGAAAGGCATGGCATACAGATAGAATAGTTGCCCAGGATGGTAAGGATGGCCATTAAGGGGAGCTGAAAAAGATGAAAACCCAAAACTTGGAGCAAGTTGAGAGTTTGAGACTATGAAAAGTTTTTGAATAACAACATTAACTATGCAGTGCAGATCACAGATTGCAGAACGCAAGGAAAAAGCAAAACAAGAGATATAACATGATCAAAACATCAAATTATACTACAATTACAGTATCTACCTTCAGTGCAAACCCCTCAAGAAAGTAAATTAAAATTTTCATTATCTATAGAAAGGAAACTTTATAGTAAACCAATATGTTTTACCTGCACCAAAAATACATCCAATGCGAGAACAGGGCTAGAACCAGGAGCAATTCCCTGATAATATGGATTGGCAGCGGAAGTGAGAGCCTTTGCAACTAACAGTCCAACCGTGGCTTGCATCCCAAGGATAGCAGCACCCATCCCCAGAAGGTTCACTACAATACCATTTTGCAAGCTTTTCACCACATCAGCGCGAGGGGGTGCCTGTAAAGCACAGGTAAAAAGTGAAGCTACCAACCTCCTAAAGAATCACTAAAAAGAAGATGTGTTTGAGTAACGAGCTTAATTAAGTGGTAACCTAATAAACAGGAAGCTTACTAAAATAAGCTGATATGAACAATAATTTATAAGTTAATGAGAGAAACATATTAAAATAAGCTCAAAAGAGCTTCTAGTTAGGCTATACACGCTATTTTCATAAATTTAATCAAACATCCTATAGTCTAAGTGTTTATGTTACAAGTTAGGCAAAATAAATTTCCAAATGTATCCTAATTCCCAAGTCTTATAGACACACTGATTTCCTTCAGTTTGTAAACTTCCAAAAGGAGATAACACAGGTAATGTGGCTATAAAATAAACATGTATCCAAACACAAACTAAAACAATTAGCATCATTCAGCTCTCTAAACAAATTTAAATAAAAGAAAAAGAAGAAGCACCTTGGTAGGTTGATTTGCAGTTTTTCTAAGCTTCTCAGAGAGACGAATATAGCCAAAGGACCAGAACACAGAAATGAACCCAGCCACTATTCCACCGGCAGTAGCATAAAACGTAGCCGGCGATGTTACCTTCCCGGTGACAACAACCGAAAACGAGAGAATGACGGCTGAGATCACCGTGCACACTAGCTGACCCCAAAACCCTAAGCTACCCAAACGCTTGAAATACCTCGCTGTCTTCTCCAATCTCTTCGCCACCTGCACCACCACAACAACAACAAAACCATTACTATCACAGTACATTGCCAGTTTCAGCAACTCTAACCAGTAACCACAGTTTCAAACCCTAGAAATGGAATTCTACTTGGCAATCGGAAAATCTAGAACCACCTAACGGCGATGATAACATAGCAATTCAGAAGACCCACATGCAATGGTAGTTTGGAGAAAGTGGGGGCAGTGATGAGAGCGAGTACCTGATCGAGTTTGGCTTTTTCTGATTCACCGTTGGAGGGAGTGAAAGCTGGAGACACCTGGGAAGAAGCGGTTACGGTGAACGGAAGATTCCGTGGTCGATGAGAAGTGACGGAACAGAAAGAGGAAGAAGAAGGAGGAGTCAATTTGAGAGGGAGTGAGGGGAGTGAATTCGACCGGAGAAATGGTCGAGAGAGACGATGGGCGGAGACGGCGGAGACTGAATGAGGAACTGCAGGTGGTGGCGCCGCCGTGAACTTGCCGGCGCATGGTGCCGGCAAAAGAAGCGTTTGCATTGCTAATTGCGACGGTGAAGAGAGAGAAGAGTAGCTGGTGTTCGTGTTCGAGTTCTCTGGTCTTTTTCCGTCTTCTTCTGCTTCCTCTGATTCGCAAACGTGAGATTGAGGTGGGTAATGGGAAGGCCCACGTTTATTTTTGGGCTTTTTCTGGGCCTGATGATTCTTCACAAAAAACTAGGCAAAATACAACGCAATCCTAAAAAGACCATGTAGATTCTTCTTCTTTGTTTATTGCGCCTTTCTTTCAACTATGGTTGAGTCATTAAATTGTGAACCATAGTCTTTATTGGTTGAACGATTGATTTGATTTTTAGATCATTGGGTTTGACTAGGGGTGGAAATGCGGGCAACGCGCCCGTCGGGTCGGACTAGGTTGTCACGTTAGATAATGTGAGATGGAAAAACTAACTCACCCCATTTATTGGCGGGTTGGCTCACCCTACTCATCACGTAGCGGGCTAACCGGCACCAAATAGAGGGTTATGCATGGTGGGTTGGCAGGTTGTAGTTAGCTAGCTGGCTCGCTCAGGCGGGTTGACCCATGGGTCAAGCTTGCTTTGATGCCCTTAAATCTGACCATGCATAAGCAAACATGTGATGAGACAATATATTGACATCATCGATTAGGTACTCAATATATAATAGTGTGATACTACATGCAATAGTTTAGACTTTAGAGCATGTTTGATTTATCATTAATAAGTATGAGAAAGGACATATAAACATATTTTTAACACTTTTTGTTGAAGTAGTAAAAAATGTGTTATTTTTACTTTTCTATACTTTATAACAGTAAATCAAACAACTTTTAATGACCTCCTAACGGGTAGTGATGAGAAATAGCAAAGGAGAAGCAAATGCAGCATGACTACTGAAAGAAAGAGCAGGGTGACATGACCTAAAGCCAAAAGTAAAAGAGGTAGATGGATTCAAAGGTGGATTCACCCTGCCAGTACCAACCCTTTAAGAAACATTAAGCATAAAATGGACATGAATAAAATCAATCACTTTAGACAATTTTGAAGGTAGAAATATATTTTACCGTTTCTTCGCATGCAACTTTGTTGATCAATTAGGATAAATATATAACTTTCCTCCTTGTTATTGTTAATATAATTGTTCAGTATCACTTTAGTTAAAATCTACACTAGATAATAAGTCACACATGCTTAAATCTACTCAAGATTGTCTCTCAATTAATTAATACCTCAAGTGTACGTAAGAACTACAAATAAATAACATCACATATTCACATCGTTTACATGTGTTTTAGTCCATAAACTGTTAAAATCTCTGTTTTAAGTTTTAACGAAAGAAGACAAGAGTCTAGCATGTGATGTGATTAACTAAACGAGCTCACAGACACAGTCACGGGCATTCACCGGTCACCACATATATGATACAGTATAAATCTTCTTATCTTCCCGTGAATCTCTCATCCCATGTCCACAATGTTGGGAGACAATAATATATATAAAACGAGTTTTACGTATATGTATTTACACCGACAACCAATCACAATATATCACATAGAAATAACAATTACTTTCATTTGACACTTAAACTTTTGCAGCCCACATTAGCCAATCTGCTAGAGTTTTTCTTTTTCTTTCTTGTTATGGGCGTTTCGAATGATTAAAGTCCTGTTCCTGTGTGAAGATGGTCGTCAGTTTTATCAACATTGATCTCATATAGGAGTAATACAGTCCATAAAACATATATACAGAGGATTTTCACGCACTCACTCTCTTGGCTCCCACTCAATCTGGGACCATTATTTCTATTGGAGTTTGGTGTTATCAGCAGATTTTAGTAAGACCATTCATTTTTATCGTCTGTGGCATGCATGATATTTTCCAATCATAGCTGAAATAATCTTCTACAATAATGCCTGTGATTTCTGTGAACAAAAATACTAATGATGATCAATTAATCATTTAAGAAATATGGGGGAAATGATTTTTGAACCCTGCACATACATATATCAATTTATGCTAGTTCTAACGGTAAAAAACCGTCAATAATATGTGAAGTTACATAGATAGCTTTCAAGAATTAAAACTCATAATGTATATTCAAAAATTATATTGATTTTAGTTGCCCAAATCTTATTTTAAGAAATACATTCCAAATTTTAATTATCGTGCCAATTTTTGTGGCAATACATATTATTGACGATTTAAAATCGACCAAAAACCCATATATGTCTCTAAGTCTCTTGTGAGCTTCCCTTGTAATCTTGTATCTCCAAATATAGGGGAACCGATTAGTATGGGTCCATTAATTATACATCTACAAAATTCTGTTTTTAAAGTCTCCAAATTTTATAGCTCTAACACACTTTTTAAGTGCAAGTTGCAAAACACCTCAAATGGAAAACATACTGGTCCAGTGACCCCAAAAAGATAGACACAGCCCATCCCAATTAACCTGCAGTAACAGAAATACTTGTGTGTGAAACTTTTCCCACATTCTTTTCCCAGATAGTACTACTGCATCTGCAAGCATAAGCCTTTTGTTGACTCATTGAAATGCGTTTTCAGAGTTTATGCAATACAACCACAACAAGAGTGTGTTGATCAGATCAAATGGAATATTTTCAGAACCACAAACACCTGAACAGTGCCTCAATTTTTTCATAGCCGCTTGCTCAGTGTTCATCTCAGAAAAATGTGAAGTCCCACGTGAATGTTTTGTCCCACTGAGAAATTACAAGATGCTCATCAATAAGGTATGTATCTCACACATAGATAAATAATTTTATGTTTGTGAGTTATATAAGTTAAAACCACTATGTAATGTGAGCTCGTGCTGCTTGTTGAAAAATCCCACTTAAGAACTGTGCCATGCCGTGAAAAGTGAAAACATAGTTAGATACTTAGATTAGACCTATATACATTAATGGTAAACGTACAGTAATTAATATAATTTTTAGGTTGGAGTTAGGACCATTATTTGGAAATTGACGGTGACATGGACGGTTGCCATCAGTGAAATTGAAGCATCTATGAATATCACAGAAACACCTTCACCATTTACTGTTGCTATGGTTAGTCTTTGGTTGTGTTGATTGGTGAAATGTTTTATCTACCATATAGTTTGCACCCGTGAACCAATCTAATTATAATTTATATTGTACTTACCAATTCAGAGAGCACATCTGTCTAAATGATGATTATTTACTATTTACTATTTATCTGTGGTTGGTCATGATAGATAGGCACTAAACATAGATGGTACCGAGCCCGGTAGAAACGAGACAATTTGGAGAATAGAGTCCCCCACCGGCACCCCTTGAGGTCCCATGACTTCATTCTCCATTTGCTCTTTCATAAGGAATTCCACTGTCATACATTTTGCCATAAATTGCATTCTGCTTTTTACTGAATCAATAACCACAATCACTGCAACTCTAGCTTGCCTACAATTTAAGGTGTTTCTAGACCACAATCATTGTAAGTTGTAACTCTAGTTTGTCACTAATTAAGGGTGTACATTATTAGGTAATTACTTATAAGATAAGTAATTATAAGTCATTTTTCATAGATTTATTGGAGATGTTAATTGAACTAAGTTTTAAAGTGTTTATATCTAAAGTATTTTTCTCAATTAAAATAGATGAGTCAGATCCATGTCTAATATCATATATACACATTTAATAATAATAATCCCCTCCCTAGAAACTTAATTGTGCAGTTCACTCACACCCACCCACCACCATATACTAAATTCACAGGGGGTGAAGTGGTGGAGTGGACTGTGGAGTCTCCACTTATGGGCTCCAACTCACTTGGATGTCCTGTTGCACTAGTTTGATTCCTTTTTGTACTATTTGCCAATTCTGTGTAAAATATTTTGCTTTGTTTCAGACTTGACAGAGAGTTGGGTACCAACACCACATAACTCAATTTTATAATGAAAACAATTATCTTTGCTTCATTTAGGTTCAGTTCATCTTTATCAGCTGCACAAAGCAGGAGAAGAATTGTCTTTGCTTTCTGCTTTCTACTACCACTTTCCCTCTCCAACCAAACCCCAGTTACTCACTTTTGGTCCTCTTACACCCTATTTGTCTCCCATACTCTAATGTAATGTGACACATTCTATGCTCCTATCTATCTGCTCCTTCAAATGTTCTTCTACTAATGCTTAAGCAGGTTGAAGATTTGGTGAACCGAACAAACAAGCTGCAGTTGGTAACCTCATCCTTTTTCTTCTTTGTCCTTTGCCTTTCCATCAGAGCTCTTTTTCTACACCATGAACTTGTAGTTGCCAACATGCTGTGCTGTGATCATCTCAGGGAAGAATCATGAGCCATAACTCCCAGAATCTCCATTTTTGGTGGAGGGTTTCATCTTTTCTTCTTCTCCTGCTTCAATCTGTTGCTCTCAACTCTGATGGGGTGCTATTGCTGAAATTCAAGTACTCCATTCTTAGTGACCCATTATCAGTTTTAGAGAGCTGGAACTACGATGATGCAACTCCATGTTCCTGGAATGGAGTTACATGCACTGAAATTCCAACCCCTGGTTCCCCTGATTTGTTCAGAGTGACAAGCTTGGTTCTATCAAAAAACCAGCTTCTTGGTTCCATTGCTGAAGAACTAGGCATGATTCAACACCTTCGTCATCTCGATCTCTCCAACAATCTCCTCAACGGGTCCTTACCCAACTCCATCTTCAACTCTTCTCAGCTTCAAGTGCTCTCTCTCTCAAACAATGTCATCTCAGGAAAGCTACCTGAGCTGGTTGGTAAATTGACAAGCCTTCAAGTTCTCAACCTTTCTGACAATGCCTTTGCAGGGTTGATCCCAGAAAATCTCACTGCTCTACAGAACCTAACTGTTGTTTCTCTGAAGAGTAACTATTTCTCTGGTGGAGTCCCAACCGGGTTCAAATCTGTGGAGATTTTGGATCTCTCCTCCAACTTGCTCAATGATTCTCTGCCAACTGTGTTTGGTGGTGAAACTTTGAGATACTTGAATCTCTCTTACAACAAGATTTCAGGAACAATTCCTCCAGCATTTGCAAAACAGATTCCAGTGAACTCAACAATTGACCTCTCATTCAACAATCTAACAGGACCAATACCAGAATCTCTGGCTTTGCTCAACCAGAAAACTGAGCTGCTATCAGGGAATGCTGATCTATGTGGGAAGCCTTTGAAGATTCTTTGCTCTATTCCCTCTACTATGTCCACTCCTCCACCTAATATCACAAACACATCTTCACCAGCAATTGCAGCCATACCCAAAATTGACACAGACCCATCATCAAACTCCTCAGGTGCTCCTCCAAGTGGTTCTTCTCAGAGTGGCCTAAAACCTTCTACCATAGCAGCCATTGTTGTAGGAGATTTGGCTGGCCTTGCAGTATTAGCTCTCATCATTCTTTTCGTCTACCAACAAAGAAGCAAAAGAAATCCAAACCCAGCCACTTGTGCTACTTCTACAAACTCAGAAAAGAAAGTGGAAACCATTGCAAAACAAGACCCAAATGTGAGAACACCCTTCAATCCATGTTACTGCTTAACAACCAAAGAAGAGGAGACATCAGAAGCAACCACCTCCGACAGCGACCATGAAAACCCCACCGTGGTGGTGTCCACGGCCGCACAAAACGGCAACATTCAGAGAGAAGCCACGCTAGTAACTGTAGACGGCGAGACGAAGCTGGAGCTGGACACGTTGCTGAAGGCTTCAGCGTACATTCTCGGAACCAGCCGTGCCAGCATCGTGTATAGAGCAGTGCTTCAAGATGGGAGAGCCTTTGCTGTGAGAAGAATTGGTGAGTGCGGCATTGAGAGGAAGAAGGACTTTGAGAATCAAGTAAGAGCCATTGCAAAGCTTCGCCACCCGAATTTGGTCAAAGTTCGTGGCTTCTCTTGGGGGGAAGATGAAAAGCTTGTAATATGTGACTATGTTCCCCATGGAAGCCTCGCTAGCATTCTTTACAGTAAGTTCATTCTGCTCTTAACCTTTCATAACTATGCTCTCTATTTTTCTCTCTGTTTTTCTCTGTTTTGCTCTGTTTTTGCCCTGTTTTTGCTCTGTTTTTTCCTGTTTTGGTTAATTTTCTCTCTGTTTAGGAAGAGCTGGTTCATCTCCTCTGAACTTATCCTTTGAGGCACGATTGAAGATAGCAAAGGGGGTTGCAAGAGGCTTGAACTTTATTCATGAGAAGAAGCATGTCCATGGCAATGTGAAACCGAGCAACATTCTGTTAAACTCAGAGATGGAACCCATCATAAGCGATTTTGGGGTGGACCGGCTCCTCTTGAGATCAAACGGTTCGGCCAGGCAGTTAATGGGGGTGAACCAGAGAACCGGACAAGATAACAACATGCTTCAGCTTCCTAATGGTTCTAGCCCCTATGCAACAATGGGACCATCTTCTAGTAGTGGTGGCCAACAAGTGGTTTATCAAGCGCCAGAGTCACTTCAGAACATCAAGCCAAGCCCCAAGTGGGATGTGTATTCATTTGGCATTGTCTTGTTAGAGCTTCTCAGTGGGAGGGGTTTCTCAGACCGGGAGCTGGACCAATGGCCTCACCCCGGTTCGGTTGAAGAGGAGAAGAACCGGGTCTTGAGGATGGCTGACGTGGGCATCAAGGTAGAGATGGAAGGCAGAGAAAGTGTAATATTGGCCTGCTTCAATTTGGGGCTAAGTTGTGCTTCTGTTGTCCCACAAAAGAGACCCTCAATGAAAGAAGCTCTACAAGTCTTAGAGAAGATTAATTCTTCATAAGCGTGTTTGGTTATGCGGTTAGTGAAAAGCTACAAAGTGTAGTTTGTGGAGCTATCGTGGTTTGAGTTGTGCAAAAGAACCAATCCATACATGTTAAATGATGTTGTAGTTTGGATATCAAGTTTGTTTAATTACTTTTTTTTCCATCTTTTGTTGACTTGTATTAGCATGAACAAGGGGAAAAGATTAGAGACAAGTATTTGTTTATTCAAGATATAGCAATGATTGTAACATTGGCAAGTGAATCCAATCCTGGTCTCTATAATGTGCTTTTGGTTGACCATGGGCATGGGGCGTGGTAGGTGTTGGTGACTATAAACTATGAATTAAGCTTTGTTTAATAGTACATATGAATGATACTACTTCTGATTTTGTGCACAAAGTTTTTGGACAGTGTGGATCTAAAGTCTTTGATATAATGTTTACTCTGTCAGTGTCTTCTTTTTTTAAGGTGGCTTTCTGAAACATCATGCGCGCCTATTTAATGAAACAAAATAATAAAATAGAAAAAAGCAAGTCATGTGATATCAGGATTAATATATTGAGAAACTCAGAAAAAAAGATGTTTTGTTGCTGCAATCTCTATCTCCGAGAAATAGTAAAATTAAAATTCTTAGCATTACATAATCTTCTCTGATACAACGACTAGTTGGTTGCTGATTTTAATGTGTAATTCAACAACATTGCATGTGGTTTCCTACTGAACCCTTCATTTTGAGGAACATTGCTGATGGGTTCGCAGAGTTTTGGAGTTTCTGTTTGAAGGGTTTGGTTTGTTGGTGAATCTTATAACGGCTTAGCTGCATTATTCATTCAGCAGATGACCTGCTCTGTTAGCTGCCTTGAAGTGAATATAATATTGTCTAATAATTTACCCATAATCATTTTTTTGTTCAAAGTAGTAATGTATCATTAAGAGCCAGATAGAGTTGGCGGAGGTTACAAAGTTTTTTTTTTTTTATAAGCCAAATTTGTATTGCATAGAAGTACAAGGGGTACTTCAACCCAATACATGAAAGACAGAATACAAATTAAAGAAAGATGGGAAAACAAGAGTACCCAAGTTACAAGACACCTTCAGCTCCAACAAATAAAAATAGCAAACTAAATATAACCAATACAGCAAGCACACAAAATCAGCAATCCTCCACGATGCATATCAGCACAAACAGCAAGCACATGTAGCCTTTTCCAAAGCAAACACTAACCAAAACACAAGCACACCACAAGCTCAAATACTTTCACCCCAAACTCACCACACAGCTACGACTCCTCACTAAAATGCACCCCAAAATTCTGCCCAAGACAGTAAAAGCAGAACCATCACAAAAGCCTCGCTGCTGCATAATGGGACCTATTAAAAAGCTTGAATGCACACCAACGGTTCAGCATACCATTCGAACAGAGAGTAGGAAAATCCAGTAGACTTCACTGATAGCCACTGCCAAGATCTCCACTTTATCAAATCTACAGTAGCTGGAATGTTCATCGTGCCACCTCTGAAAACCACCTCATTCCGTAACAGCCAAATTGTCCACACTGTTGCCAGCCAAACAACAAGCATACCAATGGATTGCTTTCCATTACATCCAAAGTGAAACTGAAGAATATGACCTCGAACATCCCTAGGCAACACAGTGAAAACTCCAAACCACTTATACACCTCAAGCCAGACATCCATAGAAACAGAACACGCAAACAGCAGATGCGTAACCGATTCCACTTCACCTTGGCAGAACTTGCAAACTGTCATAGCCGGATCCACAACTACCTGACGCTTTATCAGATTATCATAGGTTGGCAACCTGCCCAACAAACATCTCCACGCAAACGCTTTCACAGTGGAAGGAGCTACGGTTCTCCAAATGGTGGCAAAAATAGGATCTGTATCCGCCAGTGTTGGTGCCTGCAAAAAAGAGTAAGCTGAGTTAACTGTATAGGTGCCACCCGGAAGCCACAACCACTTGTCTTCAACCCCTTCTGACAAGCACACCCCACTCAAATCCTTCATCATCAACTCAAGCCAACCCAACTCCCTCCCAACTAATGCCCTCCGCCATGAAAGTTTCCAAGTCCACACCCCGTGATTCCACCCCCCACACTCTAAAATACAACACCTTTTCTCCTTAGACAGATTAAAAAGCCTGTAGTATCTGTCCCGAAGAGTACCCATTCCTATCCAATCTTCCGTCCAGAATTTGGTGGCATCACCCCCCGAATCTGTTTTTGAACCCCCTCCTCAAACCATTCCACAATCCCAACCCTGCAAGCCTCCTGAACACCACTCCACCAAGCTGATTCCTTGATTCTCAACTCGTTATTATACTTAGCATGAACCACCCGACACCAGAGATTTCCAGTTTCAGTTCTCAATCTCCACATCCATTTCCCTAACAAGGCTTTATTAAAATTCTGTACATCTCTAATACCCAAGCCACCCACCTCCTTTGGCTTACAAACATCTGCCACTTTACCCAAGCTATCTTCTTCTCCCCCTCACTGCCACCCCACAGAAAAGACCGCATAAGCCGAGTACAAGCCGACACCACACATACAGGCATTTTGTAAAAGGACAAGAAAAATAGTGGTAAAGCTGAGAGAACGCTCTGAATGAGACAAATTCTCCCCCCGAAAGAAATAGATTTCCGACGCCAAACTGCTAGCCTATCCTTCAACTTCTTCATCACTGGTTCCCACATTTTCCGACAACTCGGCCTACCTCCCACAGGAATACCCAAATAAACAAATGGAACAGACATTACTTTGCAATTCAGATAAGAAGCGAAATGTTGTGTAACCCCCTGCTCAATTGCAATTGCTGCCAATTTACTTTTGTGGAAATTAACTTTCAACCCAGAAATCAGTTCAAAACACCTTAAAACACATTTCAAAACCACCAAATTCTGAATTGTAGCACCCCCAATAAATATTGTATCATCAGCAAACTGTAGCAGTGAAACCTCAATACCACTCTCATCACCCACGACATACCCATTGAACTTCCCCAACTTTACAGCATTCAAAAACAGTCCATTTAACCCCTCTGCAACAATCAGAAACAGGAAAGGAGCAAGGGGATCACCTTGTCTGAGACCCTTTTCCATGTAGAATTCTCCAGTTGGACTACCATTCACTAAGACCGAAACAGAAGCTGATCGAAGGCATCCCAGTATCCAGCTTATCCATTTACCACAGAACCCCATCCTATTCATCATATACTCTAAGAAATCCCATTCAACGGAGTCATATGCTTTCTCGTAATCAACTTTGAATACAATTGTCGGACGCTTCCTTAGTTTCGCCTCATGCACAATTTCATTCAACACCACCACACTGTCTAACATATTCTGACCTCCAATAAAAGCAAACTGTCGCTCATCAATCAACTTTGCAAGAACAACTTTTAACCTTGTTGCTAACAGCTTTGACACCACCTTATACACACACCCAATCAAAGAAATGGCCTAAATTCGCTAAGATTTTGTGGCGAATTTACCTTTGGAATGAGGACGATGAAGGAAGCATTACTTCCTTTTGGCCACACACCCCGCTTCCAAAAATCCAACACCACTCTAGAGAAATCACCCTCAATCACATGCCAGAATTTCTGCAAGAACTTGAAATTAAATCAGTCGGGACCCGGGCTTTTATCCCCTCCACACTCCCAAACTGCACCTTTGATTTCCTCAAAGCTGAAAGGTGCGATCAGATCTGAATTGTCCTCAGCCGAAACTGTCTTGAACTGAACCCCATCAAGCTTCGGACGCACATCATGTACATAACTGAACTTCCTCTCAAAAAACTCATGAACCGCCAATTTTACCTTTGCTGGTTCCTCCTCCCACACTCCATCAACCACCAATCCGACAATGGAATTTGACCGCCTCTTCCAATTTATTGTGTGATGAAAGAAGGCAGAGTTTTGATCGCCCTCAGCTATTGTTGAAAGATTTTTTACCACTCTACGTTTGAATCTCTCAAGATTCAATTGTAGTATAGTAAAGGGTTTTGTCGTATCCACAGAGAGGTGTAATACTTATGTCGTTCAATAGTTGACAAACTTAAATGATGGATTCTTAAGAGATTGATTGGTTATACATGAGACTAAATGAAAAGCAAATAAACTAACAGAGAAACAACAGGTATGAGGAATTGTTGGGATGAGATTTCATTGAATGACCTCTGTGGCTTCTTGTGATTCAAATACAACCAAGTCTATGCTTATGACTCATCTACACCAGTTCAACCCTACATCATCGATGTCTCGCATGAGTGGATAACAATAACTCTCTAATCCTAAACATTGATGTCTCACATGATTAAGAAAGATAGTTATCATGAAGCTTAGGTGTTTAAGTGACTAACAAACATAACTCTATGTCTAGCAATTAGGATTATTAGGTGAATAACTCTAGTTCGGACTCTAAGCGATATAGCTCTCGCTCTCACGCCGAATCAAGCATATATGTTCTAAGTGCGCAAACTAAAACATAACATGAAGATCAAGAGAGAATCACTAACTCATAAACAAAGAACATGATTTATATCAAGGAGAATCAAATAGAAAACATAAGTATCAATCAATTACATCAAACCCCAACAAAAGAGAGATTAGCTATCCATTTTCATGGATAACTTTACAAATAGAGAAGAAGAATGAGAAGAACCGAAACCGTCGTGATGTCTCGCCGACGAATCCGATGTCCAAGCCTCTTCTCTAGCCTCCTAAGCCTCTCTCCATGTTTCTCTTGTGTTTCCTTTCTGTTTGGGTTCTGTTCTGATCCTCCAAAATCGAGTTCCCCTGGTTGAAACTGAAGAAAAATCCTTTTATAATGATTTCTGCATCTGTGCAGAGTGCTGGGCACCCCTTTATGGGCGCTGGGCGCCCAGTTACTTCAAGGTTGGGTTTCTGGAACCGCCATAGGCGCTGGGCGGCCACTGACAAGCGCTGGGCACCTTGATGATCCAAAAATTCTTCAAGTCTCATGAAAATATACATTTTTCCTTGAGAACTTAGACCCTACATCAAAATTTGAGAATATAATCAATCATAAAACACATTTGAGCTTAATTCTCAATCAAATAACAAATTCCAATCAAGATGAGGAGAACTAATAAGGATTTCTCATGAATCACTTAAGATAAGTGCCTAAAATGAATTCAAATATACGTAAAAATGGCACTTATCAACTCCCCCCAACTTAGCACTTTGTTTGTCCTCAAACAAAAGGTAAAGACTTTAATCAAACAAGCATGACTAAAACTTTTTCAAAGCTCAATTTGCAAGATCTCACAAAGATTGAATCAATGATCCAAAAGAGAAACATGATGCCCACAAGAGAATGCATAACATTAATACAACTACTTATTCAACCTGGAACTCAATAGACATACAATCAATTACTCTTGATCAGGGAATCACTCAATCAAGCCAAGATATAGCATGTAAATCAGGCAAGGTCTGTGTTTCACTCATATGGATCACTGAATCACAGAAGTCAAGATTGTTACCTGTCTCTTCAATCATCAAAGTCACATGTGCAATCAAGGATCACTAAGGACTTTTAAAGGTTGTAACGAGGCTAGGCTTCAAAGAGTTTGGTTTTTCAAGATATGCAAAGAAACTCAACAAGGAAAGAGAGCAATCACACTTCACTTCACTCCTCTCAACTTGCTTTAAACCAACTCTCATTCACCATTTTCAATTCAACTCAACCCTTTGTTTTTAATCAATCTCTTCTTTATTCTCTTTTTGTTCTTTTTTCTTTCTTTCTCTTTTTGCATTTTTTTTTTCTTTGGAAGCATGCACATATTTGACAATATTTACAAAGAGATTGGATTCAAATCACATAAAAACTTTAGCACAAAAGCCTTCTCCCCCCAACTTGCAAACAACCCACACTAAGAATGCTCTCTTTGCTTATTAAGCTTAGGAAAGTCATTGTTTTTCTTTTAGGCTTAAGGGTCATAATCATGAACAACACACAAATCTTCAAATTTCAGGCTCAAAGGGGTAACAAATGGATTTTAATTGGCATAGGTAGGCTATTTGGCTAAGTAGCTATATATACAGAACAAAACATGCCTTGATCCTTTCCTAGAAATTCCATGCAACCAATGTTTGTAAGAGACTCAAACAAAGTTAATCATATAATTCAGTGATGTTCTCTCAACTCACAGTGTATAGGAACACTCCCTCACAGGCTAAAAAGTTTCAAATAACCCTGATTTTCAAGTAATTTTCATGTTATGCTTCAAGAATTCCAAGTAAATCATGCAAGTATTGAAACAGTCAGAGAATCATGGAAATCCGAGACACAAGTGCTATATATAAAACTATACTATTAAAAAGACACTAAAAACAAAGTGAAAAGGACTCCCTCATGATGTGAATGCTTTGAACCCAAGCTCTCTACTTATATCCTTGATCTCTCTCTCCCTCCATGAGAATTGGACTGTCCTCAGGCCAAATTGTATGATTCTTTTGTTAATCTGCCTTACAGTCACTGGAAAAACATATTAGAGTTCAAGGGATAAATGAGAAAATAAAAGAATTGAAACAATTCCAACCCTAGTCCATATGAAAATAGACTTAAAGAGCTTACCAGAGAGTGGTCATTTGCTCAAATTCGATAAGAAATGAAGAAGAGTGGATTGCTGATAAGGGGTGGCGTTGAGCAGCCTCTGAAGACCGCTGAGCGGTCCGCATCAGAGTTGCAGACCGCTGGGCGCTATCAGATGGGTGCCCGGCGCCCTGTGCAGTGTAAAAGCTCAAGAAAACTAAAAAACCACAACTGGATTGGTCTAATTTTGAGTTTTACACTTCCCGGTCACGCCAATTGATTTACACACATTCATATATCATTACAAACATGTTCATGCCTTAAAATTCAAAAATCAAGCACAGTTTATCAAAGATTCACAATGCAAGGCTTCAAAGACAAGTTTTTATGCTTTTTTTGAAACTCAATAGGCCATATTTTTATGTATTCACTTCTAGCACATTCCGCTTGGTCCAAACACATTCAAATACCCTATGGAACTTGTACATACCTAAAAATTAGCAATTGAAGCACATTTAGCACAAAAGTCATTCTAGATTCCATTAAGAGTCAAATTTCATGATTTCAAAACTCAACAACTTATCTTTTTCATTTCTCAAATTCCTTGCATTCTAGGCCTCATAATCACTCATTCATGCCATTTAAAACTTGTGGAGAGCCTTAGAGCACACAATTGAAGCTTATCTTCTCATGACACTCTATAATCCATAAAAGAGCAAATTGACCTTCATTTTTGAAATTTCATCACATCATCAAAGGGTTCACTACAAAACTATTCTTAAACTTGAGAAACAACATTGATTCATACATGAGATGGTTCATAAGCATTTGGAAGCACGTTTTTACAGTTTATGCAGAAAATGGCTAGGAGAGACTAGTTTTTCATCCGAAACTCACAACCACAAACCCAAAATTTTGAAAAACACTCAAGTCATACACACCAACCATCCATATGCATACTAAATCAAAGTTTGGACTTGTTACAAGTCTCAATTGCAGATTTTGAAAAGAAATTTCACATGATCCAAATTTCAATCAGTTTTCATGCATTTTCACAAGTCAATCCCTCAAATTCCAAATTCATCACTTTCATTGCTTCCAAAACCTTTAAACACACTCAATATATCTATCAAAACTTGTGAAGCACCTTAAAGCACAAATTTAATCTAAGCTTCACAAAATCACTACCCTAGTTCTAAAAATACATGAAAACACATAAATATAACAAAAGCAATAAAAACACTGGGTTGCCTCCCAGGAAGCGCTCGTTTAACGTCATTAGCTTGACGCAAACACAATCATGGTGACCACAAACAAGGGTTATAATATAACCCCTTCCTCTTCTTAGGCCGTTTGACTTGGATTTCATCTAATTTCCTATAAAAAGCTTTCCAAGCCAGCAAAAGTTCTTTATTTTTCTTCATTTTCTCAACCCAAACCAATTCACATACACTCAACTCACATGCCAAGATATTTACATGCATATGAATGAATGCGAATTTACAATTCTTTGAAGAATCGGATTCAGCCAGCTCATCAAACCTATCACCAAATACAACGTCTATATGCTCAACATTAAGAATTTCATCATTGTGTTGGTGATGTGATATACTATCAAATTCTTCAAAGCTTACCTCATCCTCTTCACGTTTTACCTTTGGAGAGCTTGAAGGAATCGGTAAGTGGTGAAGGGTTGGATCTGTTTCTTCTTTTTTTGGTTTTTCTTCTTCTTCGTCACTTTCTTTCACTTGTGCTTCAACCATTGCTCTTCCATGTTCATATACCATATTAGCTAGACTTCCCAATTGATTCTCCAAGTTCTTGATGGAAGTCTCAGTATTCCTTTGATGAATCATGGTCAATTGCATGAATTGCACCCATGTATCCTCAAGCTTAGAAATCATATCCTCTTCAGGAGCATAGTATGTCTGAGATGATTGAAACATTTTAAGAAGGTAGTGATTCAGAAGCTTCTCGTTGTTTCTCGTCTTGAACTAGCTAACTAACACAAGAGATTAGTAACAACAAGGAAAAACAAACTGAAAACAAGAACTATACATTATATTCACAATCATTCGAGAATGAAAACTATTGCAATGCAATTAGTATTGGCACACCTCCCCGGCAACGGCGCCAATTTGTTGAAAGATTTTTTACCACTCTACGTTTGAATCTCTCAAGATTCAATTGTAGTATAGTAAAGGGTTTTGTCGTATCCACAGAGAGGTGTAATACTTATGTCGTACAATAGTTGACAAACTTAAATGATGGATTCTTAAGAGATTGATTGGTTATACATGAGACTAAATGAAAAGCAAATAAACTAACAGAGAAACAACAGGTATGAGGAATTGTTGGGATGAGATTTCATTGAATGACCTCTGTGCCTTCTTGTGATTCAAATACAACCAAGTCTATGCTTATGACTCATCTACACCAGTTCAACCCTACATCATCGATGTCTCGCATGAGTGGATAACAATAACTCTCTAATCCTAAACATTGATGTCTCACGTGATTAAGAAAGATAGTTATCATGAAGCTTAGGTGTTTAAGTGACTAACAAACATAACTCTATGTCTAGCAATTAGGATTATTAGGTGAATAACTCTAGTTCGGACTCTAAGCGATATAGCTCTCGCTCTCACGCCGAATCAAGCATATATGTTCTAAGTGCGCAAACTAAAACATAACATGAAGATCAAGAGAGAATCACTAACTCATAAACAAAGAACATGATTTATATCAAGGAGAATCAAATAGAAAACATAAGTATCAATCAATTACATCAAACCCCAACAAAAGAGAGATTAGCTATCCATTTTCATGGATAACTTTACAAATAGAGAAGAAGAATGAGAAGAACCGAAACCGTCGTGATGTCTCGCCGCCGAATCCGATGTCCAAGCCTCTTCTCTAGCCTCCTAAGCCTCTCTCCATGTTTCTCTTGTGTTTCCCTTCTGTTTGGGTTCTGTTCTGATCCTCCAAAATCGAGTTCCCCTGGTTGAAACTGAAGAAAAATCCTTTTATAATGATTTCTGCATCTGTGCAGAGTGCTGGGCGCCCCTTTATGGGCGCTGGGCGCCCAGTTACTTCAAGGTTGGGTTTCTGGAACCGCCATAGGCGCTGGGCGGCCACTGACAAGCGCTGGGCACCTTGATGATCCAAAAATTCTTCAAGTCTCATGAAAATATACATTTTTCCTTGAGAACTTAGACCCTACATCAAAATTTGAGAATATAATCAATCATAAAACACATTTGAGCTTAATTCTCAATCAAATAACAAATTCCAATCAAGATGAGGAGAACTAATAAGGATTTCTCATGAATCACTTAAGATAAGTGCCTAAAATGAATTCAAATATACGTAAAAATGGCACTTATCAGCTATCCATTTGGACCTCGCCTTCTGACATAACAATGATTCATGAAGACGAAGAATCGCCCAAAAATCATTAAACAACGCCTTTCGCAAGTCTACTTCAGCTTGGTCAAGGCCCACCTCCTCCTCCTTTAAGTCCAGGTTATTAATTTGAGTAACAACCACCTCCCTCCTGCTTCTCAGATCACCGAATACCTCCCTATTCCACTCTTTTAGTACGCTTCTTAGGCCCTTCAGCTTCTCCTTCACCATAAACGCACCCCACCCTTTCACCTTCATATCCTTCCACGAATTCTCCACAAGTGCTGGTAGTCGGTGGTCCCCCAACCAACAATTGAGAACTCGAAAGGGCTTGGGTCCCCAATCTTGGAAGGTTTGCCTCAGGAGCACCGGACAATGATCAGACACGTCACGGTTCAGCACAAGTTGGGAACAATTTGGCCAGAAGGTACCCCACTCATTGGACACCAAGACCCTATCAAGTCTGCTTTGAGCCTGGTTATTCGGTCTATGCCAAGTGAATTTTCTACCTGCTAAAGGAATGTCTAATACATTTTTTTTTCTTGAAACTCAACCCTAAAGATGAACAAACATTTCTAAATTCATGTAGCTACCCATTTAGCCCATATCCTCTAGTCAGCCCTTTCGGTCCAAAAGGAATGAATAAAGCCCAAATGGTTGAATGATTTTATCTAGTGGGCTTTTTTTATGTTTAATGAAATGGAAACTTTGACAAAAAAAAAAGTATGTCTAGAATATTTCTTGATTGAGGACCACTAGGTTAGCATCCATTGATTGTAAGAGTGGAATAAAGGTGTCATGCAAACCCTAAATTATCTATCAGAAAATTGAGCTCACTCCTCAATTTCTTGTTCTTTTCTTTTATTGAATTTATATGGTACAAGTTATTGGTAATGTAGGTTTGAGACTATCATATTGGTGCTTTCATTTTCACTCATGGCTCAAGTTAATGTTTTTGTTTCTGATGAGCATCTGACGCGATCGATGTTAAGCTTGTTGCCCTAACTCAGCGCCAAGATGACTTTTAGTCTCACATTGATTTTCATCACTTTACTGTCACCTTGGTGCTCATCGGCCTTATGGATAGGATGTAACAACTTTCCATTCAACAAAACTCTCATTCCTCCTCATCCTTCGCTTGGATATTCCTCATCTTCTTCCCTTTTCACCCCATGTTTTTTCTAATACCCAAAACCTTAACCCAAACACTCATTCCACCTTCAAACCACCCAAAGCTGCAGCTACCCACGTTTGATGGAATTGATCATGAGTTTTTATGCAAGCATGACTAGGTTTTCCAATAAAACTAAGAGTTTTTCCATGGAATCTCGAGATTTTTCTATAGAATGTCTTATAATTAAGAGCGGCGACAAGAAGTAAATTATAAAACAAATTTGGTGGCATATCATTTATTGCTTTAATTAACAACTCTTTTTCGTACCAAAAAAATATAACAACTCAACTACTCAAGCACAATGACCCAACAGCACGTAAACTCATAGGAATCCTCTTGTCTGTTGGGAAGTGGAAGCCATGGAAACAGCCACACATGCAGATCCAAACGAGCATCCACCCAAAACCAAACGACAGATCTTCATTCTCTCCGGCCAAAGCAACATGGCCGGACGAGGCGGCGTGATTAAGAACCCCCACCACCACCCAAACAAGCGCTGGGACGGCGTCGTTCCACCGGAGTGCCACCCTGACCCTTCCATCCTCCGCCTCAGCGCCGCCCTCCGATGGGAGCCAGCTCACGAGCCTCTCCACACCGACATCGACACTAAGAAAGTCTGCGGCGTGGGTCCCGGCATGTGCTTCGCCAACGCGGTGCGGCGGCGCGTGGGCGGCGAGTTCGGCCTTGTCCCGTGTGCCGTGGGTGGCACCCCCATGAAGGAGTGGGCGCGTGGGGAGGAGTTGTATGAAAACATGGTGAAGAGAGCCAAATTCAGCGTGACCGGCGACCACGGTGGCGAGATCAAAGCATTGCTGTGGTTCCAGGGAGAGAGTGACACTTCCAGTGAGCATGATGCAGAGGCTTACAAGGTCAACATGGAAACGCTCATCCACAATGTTCGTCAAGACCTCAATCTTCCATCTCTTCCCATCATTCAGGTTTGGAAAATTACTTTTTTTTTTTCCAATTTTGTTAGTGTATTTAATTACTTTCGCAATTTCAAGTAGGGATGAAGTGAATGCGGAATATTAGTGTAGTAACCATCGAACAAGTTAGTTTGTCTCAGAAAGAAGGAAACACATCGCGAGTTCACTTATTGTGTTAAATGTCGATCAAATTAATCTTTATGATCAGATAAAATGTCGGTTAAGTTTATCTTTATATAAACTATTATGAACAATTAGAGACCATGATGATATGATATTTCCCTTTTATAAGGAGTTAAGGATTAACTTTAGGACGAAATTGAGCATTCGCTCGTTCACTCTTGTAGTCTTGTCTATGCAATGCAGGTTGCAATAGCCTCAGGGTTTGAGTACATGGAGAAAGTGAGGGAAGCACAAAAAGGGATTGAACTTCCAAATGTGATTTGCGTGGATGCAAAGGGATTTCAGTTGAAGGAAGATAATCTTCATCTTACCTTGGAGGCTCAAGTTAAGTTGGGTCACATGCTGGCTGAGGCCTATCTTACCCA
This sequence comes from Lotus japonicus, assembly GCF_012489685.1. NCBI lineage: Eukaryota > Viridiplantae > Streptophyta > Magnoliopsida > Fabales > Fabaceae > Lotus > Lotus japonicus. Next base: position 64,505,224 of record NC_080045.1, read on the forward strand.
TTTTGTTGCATGAACTATTTGGAAAAGGTCTCCTATTTCAAAGCCACGCTTTCAATGTTTCATTCTGATTTTAAACATTGTTTGGAAGTTCAATCCAAACTGGTTTGTACTGTGTATGTGTATGTAGCATCACTTATTATGGGTTGGCTAAGTGAACCATGAGATTATTTAACTCTACTCTAATAGGCCAACATTATTATTTATAAATAAATTGTTAAATAAAATATAAAAAATCATTTCAAACGTAATTGGTCTATCAAAAATCATAATTTTTTAATCCAAACTTTTGCATTGTCATTTAGACAATCTCACTTAATAATGTTTTGTTTTTGGTCTCCATCATTTACTGCTAACTTGAATTGAAATTGAAGTGTGGGTCATTACTAGGAGGGGTGTAATTAATTTTGAGTTTGTGATGAACCTTCCTTCTTGCCAAAGTCACGGATAAGAACCCTCCAAAGTTACTCCAATACTCCTCTAAAATATTCAAGGAAATCATAATGCCCACCCAAGCTTGTACAATGTAAAAACAATTTTACATTTTTACTTTTAGTGTGGCTTGCACCCACCTTCAAAAGTGATTAATACCCCTCCATTTGTTAGATGAGTGATACGTAGATGGGGACCCAACCGATCAGATCAAGCTGTATTTTCCTGAACCGAATCTAGCCACCATTACTCACTTGATCACTCACCAGACCAACTTGTCCTGTACCAAAATTCAAAATTGACTAAACAAAGCGGCAGATACAACAGGCCCATAGCAAATTAGCAATGACTTGAATGGGCCACCAACCAAACACCATCTGTTCTATTTGCCTAATTGGATGTTTGGTAATGAAAAATATTTTCTCAGGCCTAAAACCAAACTATATCTTAATAGAATAAGAAGAGGAGTAAGAGATAAAAAGACATGATTAGTATTGATATAGTGGATGCTTGGATTTACAATAAAAAAATTCACAATGAGCAGCCATACAAATTTATGACTCATGTTTTGACTCAATGTGATTTTGCTTACACTTATTCAAACATACACATAGAAGAGAAAGTGGATCTGAATTCATAAAATCTGGTTTGGTAATGGATGGTGATGGTGATTGCTAATGAAGACAGCAAATCCACTTTTTGGCCCCTTGTTTTGTATTGAACTATTGATGTGCTTCGCTATCTAACAAGAGTGCGTGGATTTCCTACCAACACCAAGGGCCAAAGGCTGCGTGCGCACCTTTATTTTCAACTTTTATTATAGTAATAGTAATATATAATAATTTCTCAATTGAATTCTAAGATTTTCAAACCATTTTATTATTATTCTATCAATTATTATTTTATTGAATAATTTACCTAAATATGATTACAAATCTACCTTATTTTTATTTACTAATTGTTTATACACAAATATGAGTTGTTATTTTTTAAAAATTTCCATATTTTACCATTTAATATATTTTTTAAAGTCAAGTGTGAAGCAAATGATGCACGCAAAAAAATTAACTTTCCTGGTAGTGCATACAAAAAATTGAAGTAAAGGATGCAAGCACTTTGCAATCTTGGATGATAGGAGCATTGGACTTCAAGGCATTACTCACAACCAAAGAATCAAATTCAATCATCACATCCTCCATGTCTAGGTATTTGAGAACTAAGACCTCAATGTCTCAAATTGCCAATTTGATACCCTAGTTTTACATTGTGGTGGTAAAGTGCTTAGTAAAGAGTTAACCTTGCACATAAGGTTGGGCCTCGCTGGCCCAATACAATGCAAAATGAAGGATTTGCTCCTTACGCTCATAATATATGAGTCTTATCTCAAGGAGTGTTTGAGATAACTCCCAAATAAAACCCTCAAAGATAGTATAATTCATGACTCAACTCACCAATTTTACTTGTTATTGTTCGAATTCTTCATCTAACATTTTTATTTATCGTTAGGTCCATCTAACATTTATATAAAGTTATAAAATTATATTTAACAATAGACATAGTTATGGAATAACAAGATAATTTAGTGAAAATGTATTGTCAGTATGAAAGACAATCAAAACATGTCACGCATGTTAAACAATAACTTTCATTTTAAATTTTAATTAATATAGAAAATAATTCCCAATGTGCCAGAATTCAATTGGAGACTCAATAAACAAAGTTTCCACGTATATACCTTAATCCAATTGCATAATATCATATTTCTTTTGATAGGGAACAAATAGAAAAATAGAAAAAAAGTAAAAATATATTAATAGTAATAAAAAAAGGAAACATTCTTTATAATTCCTGGTCGTACAACTATACAAGGAAAAAGTTTAAAATGTAAATTTCCTTTATAACTTTTTTACTTTGTAAAATTCTTTATAATTATCCATTTTCATTAAAATAAGAAATTAGATTATAAATAAAGAAAGTAGTAGTAAACTAGTAATAATAAATTGAAAGGTTGATTGATAAACCCTTTGATGTGAGAGGTTTCATTCATTCTTTATAAGACAATCACCAACCCACTCTCTTTTACTTCCCTTTGAAAACTTGCGACTACTCCTATACTCACTTCCAAACATGGCCGCCGGAACCACCGCAGTAGCTTCCAAAACCCTCCGACTCCCCTCTCCCTCACTTTCTCTCTCATCAAAACTCCCACTCTCCTCCGCCTTCTCCGTCTCCCTCCGCCGCCACGGCCACCGTTCCCGCCCCCTCGTCGTCCTCGTCTCCGCCTCCCTCGACGCCAAACCCACCGTCCTCGTCGCCGAGAAGCTCGGCGAAGCGGGTCTCAAACTCCTCAAGGACTTCGCCAACGTCGACTGCTCCTACAATCTCACCCCTGAGGAGCTCTGCACCAAGATCTCCCTCTGCGACGCCTTAATCGTCCGCAGTGGCACCAAGGTCAATCGCGAGGTGTTTGAATCCTCCGCTGGTAGGCTCAAGGTCGTTGGAAGAGCTGGCGTCGGAATCGACAACGTGGATCTCGCCGCCGCCACTGAGCATGGATGTTTGGTTGTCAATGCCCCCACCGCCAACACTGTTGCTGCCGCTGAGCACGGTATTGCCCTCCTCGCCGCCATGGCCAGGAACGTTGCTCAAGCTGATGCCTCTGTTAAAGCTGGTATGTTCACTCATTTTGTCGAGCACCTTCTTTGCTTGTTAGATCGTGTTACTGTTGTACCATGGTTGATTTGCTTTACATTTGAGTCCTTTGTTTGTTTGCTTGTTTGGATTCGTTTGGATTTATCGTGTTTGATGTACCCATGTATTGACTTGAAACGTCATTTTGATGAATCTTCTCTTTCTGGAACCAAATCTTTGAATTAATATTTCCTGTGTAAAGGGTGACTTTTCTTTTCCTGATATATACATTTGTGTGTGGCTCACTCTTTTTGTACTTGTGTTGAATATAAGGTTGTAGTTTATTGTTCTTTTGATGCTGTTTTTGTTTTGGTTGTGTTGTTGGTGCGGATTCTGTTATTGATTTGCCTCATGGTGGTTGTTTAATGCAGGGAAATGGCAGAGAAGCAAGTATGTTGGAGTGTCCATGGTTGGGAAGACACTAGCTGTGTTGGGATTTGGGAAGGTTGGCACTGAGGTTGCTCGTCGTGCCAAGGGGCTTGGTATGAATGTCATTGCACATGATCCTTATGCCCCTGCGGATCGTGCTCGTGCTATTGGTGTGGAGCTTGTGAGCTTTGATGAGGCCCTTGCCTCTGCGGATTTCATTTCTCTGCATATGCCTCTTACTCCTGCTACTTCAAAGATGCTCAATGATGAGACTTTTGCCAAGATGAAGAAAGGAGTTCGAATTGTGAACGTTGCTCGTGGAGGGGTCATCGATGAGGATGCTCTTGTTAGGGCTTTGGACTCAGGAATTGTAGCTCAGGTTCTTGTCTCTCATCTCTTATTTTGAAATTTGAAGCACTAATAGTTGACTTTAGAGGTAAATAATTAATCAATTGGGTCTCTCCCTACATAAGGAATAATTAATGATAGCTTTGTGTCTCTTTGTTTCAGGCGGCTCTTGATGTTTTCACTGAGGAGCCACCAGCAAAAGACAGCAAGTTGGTTCTTCATGAGCAAGTTACTGCAACACCTCATCTTGGTGCCAGTACCATGGAAGCTCAGGTAAGTTACTTGAAGCAATTGGTTATGACTATGAGCTTTACATTTTTTTCACTTGTCACTGATGTTTTATAACCTTTTGGAAATGATGACCAGGAAGGTGTGGCTATTGAAATAGCAGAAGCTGTGGTTGGGGCATTGAGAGGGGAGCTTGCCGCTACTGCAGTCAATGCACCAATGGTCCCCTCAGAGGTACTGTAGAAAAATTCATCTTAAGCCTTTTCCATTTCATGATAAATAATCTTACATCATGATACTGGTATTCTCCTCTTCCTAACTGGTATCCTTTTCATGGTGAATAACTTGACTTCGTGTTACAGCTGTTTGGCATGAGAAAATCATTGTTGTATTCATTAACTCTTTGTTTAACTAGGCTCAAATATTGAAAATAATATTTGGAACACGGCGCCTTATTATTCTTTAACTGTTATTTGCTCTTGTTTCAAATTAAGTACTTAATGTAATGTGAAGGTTTGGTTTGAGAAATCTGATAAAAGTAATTGGGATCATAGGGATATTATCTATGAGTGTTATTGCTCGACTTTAAGATCTATTTGATTCCTATTGAGTGTTATCGCTTGACTTCAACATCTGTTTCATTCCTTCGTGACTACAGGTGATAACTGAGTTAAAACCATTTGTTGATCTTGCTGAGAAACTAGGGAGATTGGCTGTCCAGCTGGTAGCGGGAGGAAGCGGTGTAAAAACAGTGAAAGTGACTTATGCTTCTGCAAGGGCCCCTGATGATCTTGACACCCGTCTTCTTCGTGCCATGATAATCAAGGGTCTGATTGAGCCCATATCCAGTGTTTTTGTGAACTTGGTTAATGCTGATTTCACTGCTAAACAAAGAGGGCTCAGGATAACTGAGGAGAGGGTCATTCTTGATGGTTCACCTGAGAATCCACTCGAGTTCATCCAGGTCCAGATTGCCAATGTGGAATCCCGATTCGCCAGCGCCATATCAGAATCCGGCGAGATTAAGGTTGAGGGCCGGGTGAAAGATGGCATCCCCCATCTGACAAAGGTTGGATTTTTTGAAGTTGATGTGAGTTTGGAAGGCAGCATTATCCTCTGCAGGCAGGTAGATCAGCCAGGGATGATCGGAAAGGTGGGGAGCGTTCTGGGTGAGGAGAATGTGAATGTGAGCTTCATGAGTGTAGGAAGGATTGCTCCTCGTAAACAAGCTGTGATGGCAATTGGAGTGGATGAGCCACCTACCAAACAAACTTTGAAGAAGATTGGGGACATTCCTGCTGTTGAAGAATTCGTTTTCCTTAAATTGTAAGATTAAAATGGTTGTCTCATCATTTGGCTCTTTTTTGTTTTTTTCCCCACAGATATTGGATTGGGTATGGCTGCCAGATATGCCCGATTTTGATGCATCATCATGAATTGAGTGTAGTTGTAGTTTTGGGTGATTAAAAAAAAGAATAATTCAGCTTTGCAATGAATGGTGTGGTTCAGTGAGTTCTTGGTCAAATGCTGTTTGAAGTTTCAAAGAATTACTTATATTTGGATCTTCTTAATCACTTCTCTCCTAACAAAAGCCACTTTTAGGTGGTCTTTTATTTTTTCATAATCACTTCTCCATATGTATAAACTGGATAGCTTTTCAAACATACACGGGGCACCTAAAGTAAATTGAGAATAAAGTTCTTCCGTCACACTGTTATTTGTGCCTATCAATATAATTTTTATTTCATTTTTCCTATTTTTTTTTACAAGGCATGGTAATATTTATTTAAATATTCTTGTGTGCAATATCATTCTTTTTAAAATCACAAATAAGCTGTGTCCAAATAGCTGAATGATTTTGACTAATCTTAAATTATTTTTTTAATTTAAAAATATACGTTATTTATAAATCACAGGCTACAAATATCACAAAGCTTTTTCATACTAAAATAGTGAAATTAATTATTGATGTTTTATACGAATAAACATTTCATAACTCAAGGCTCAGGCATTACAATTGAATTATTAATTTTGTCTAAATAAATTTTGCACTCGTAAGTCGTACCTGATATGCTCCCAAACACACATACATAAGGATTTATTCAGTGTATCAAGTGAGAGGATGATCTCATTGTTGGAGCTAATCATAATCATAATGGATGATCAAAATGAAATTTAAATAAAATAATCCTGATCATTCATATATGATTATACAATAAAGATTAACCTCTTATGCTCTCATTTGAGAGACGCCCCTATACATAACTTCTTGTTGATCAAAATCTTAACCTTTGCCAACTTATGCTAGAGTCTACTTGTATTCATAATTTTGAAACCATGCTGCTTTTGATGCCCATAAAAACTGAATCAAATGAACTCTGAATTCTCAATTTATGAACCAGAAAGGAAAGGAACTTCGGCTAGAGTTGTCGGTAGAGAAACGTTGAGGTTATGAAACGCTAAATAGGCAGCAATACCAGTGGCGTAACCAGCAAAAGCAAAGCCACTAATCTGCACAAACGAGATAAATGAATTCTGTTATGAAATATGCACAAACATTTCATAACATCAACATGTTCAATAATACGTTGGGTAAAAAACTTAATTAAACACTTATAGCAATACACACTCATCACATAAGTGCTTTCATTAGCTTATTTGAAAAACTTATTGAATTAGTTCAAAATAACTTAAGAAGTAGTTATAAGAACTCATTCAAAAGCTAATATGAGAAACTTATGAAAATAAACTAAAAACAGCTTATAGGTAGGTGATAAGCTATTTTTATACTATTAAATAAACTCAAACAAACTCTCCACTCCAAATGCAGCCTAAGTGTACAGTAGGGAATACCTTTCGAAAGTACCAAAAGAAGTCCACCTTTTCCATTCCCATGAATGCAACTCCAGCAGCTGAGCCAATAACCAACATGGATCCACCAGTACCAGCACAAAATGCAACTAATTGCCAGAACTCAGAATCTTGAGGGAAAGCAGTGACGTCATACATTCCCATTGCTGCAGCAACCAGGGGAACATTGTCTATTATTGCAGATATGACTCCAATAGCACTTGCAATCAGTTCGCTATTCGGGACATGAGAATCAAGGTAATTTGCTATTTCTCGAAGAATCCCCGCTGCCTCCAGACTGCAGAACATGACCATTAAAATTGATCAAATACAACAAGTGTAGTTAGGACTTAAGACATTGAAATTTATATGAGGGAAGAATATGCAATCACAATGCATGCAAAAGAATGCTTGAACTTGAAACTCATTTAGCTGTATTCTGTAAGTAATGATATCCCAAAAGACAGGTATTCATGTTCTTAGAATTCAGGCAAGGCGTAACCCTGGGCTAGGAGGGGGGTTGTTCTTCCCTTTATGGAGACTTATTTGATTATACCTCTAGTCAATGTGATACTTCACAACACACCTCTGCTGCCAAGAGGTATCTGGAGCGTTGAATTTGCAGAGGACAAGACATCTGAGGGTGACCCAATAAACGGATCTAGTATAGGCTTTGATACCATCTTAGAAAACCTAGCTAACAGTTGAGAGTTGTTCTTCCCTTTATATGGACTTATTTGACCATATCTCTGGTCAATGTAGGACTTTTCACCGGATATGAAGAGGAACATCCTCATAGTAGGACAAGAGAATCAGGTAACATATTATCTTTTCAGAATGAAATAACTACATTGGAATAAAACCAAATAAGTCATGGCAAGTACCCTCCTAAGTTCAAAATAGATGGAACATATGGCTATCATCCAAAGCTTCCCTGCATTAGAAAAAAGTAAAATACATTTCCTTTCCTTATTACCTGCTAACGGATAAAAGAATTCCCAGGAAGAACAGTGCTCCTTGAGTGTCTATCCTTGACAGAGCCTGTGGAACTTTTAGCTTCTGCCTTTCCGATTCGCCGTAATGGATAGCATCAGTGAGGATCCAAAGCACACCAAGACCAAGCAGCATCCCCATGAACGGAGGCAATCCGGTGAGGGCCTTGAAAACTGGGACAAAAATCAAAGCTCCTAAACCAACTGAGAAAACAAGCTGTCCTCGAGGAGCCATCTGTTCAGATGCCAAGACATTGGGAGAATCACTGCCCTTCCCACTAACTTCACTGAACAGATGGAGAAAAACCAACATCATCTAAATTGTAATATGTTAAGCTAAATCTCACTTTTCAAATCAGCCTTCTGCAGTGCAAGAAGAGTACCTAGTCAGGGACATTAGAGCCAGGGGAACAGCAAGGGAAATGGCTGAAGGTATAAATAAATCCTGTAAATAACGAAAAAATGAAATTATGGATACTTGTTAGTTCTTCATTGCACGAGATTGAATCAGACTGTTCATGCAATTGAATCTAAGTAACAGAAAGACTGTGACCAAGGAAATCTTAATTTAGGGCCTAAATTATATATTTCTAATCATTATATCCAAAGAATATTTCAGTATGTCGTGCTAAATTCATTTCACCACTATAATTTATTATGTAGTTGCAGGAAAGAAAATCCCACGATCCAAAAAGACATATCATATTGGAATAATTTTTCCATGAGATAACCTTCATTGTTGGTAATGTAGATATTTGACCATGTATCCATAGCATGGTAGTAGTAACATCACCAATAGGAGTCCATGCACCTCCAGCATTTGCTGCTATTACAACAACACCTCCAAGAATCCTGTCAATAGAATCCAAAGAAATTTCTTGATGATTTGATAAGGTATAGCCAAACCTTAGAATAGTTGGTGATTGGCGAATATTGTAAACAGCAAATTTAGAAGATTGACCCACACACTCTGAATGTTTATGCCCACAACAAAAATCAAGAAATCCATCATTAATGCTGATTTCAACTAAAATGGAAAAGCGAATAACATTTGATCTCATCTATGAATAAAAAGCACTAGCAGGAACGGGTAAATTAATGTGAATGAAATTCATCTCTGGAGGAAAATTAGTAAAGATCTCTCAAATGAGTGTTCAGATTTCTTAAAAGAATGAAAAAGCAAACAAGGGTAATGCAATATAAATTTGCCAGAGCCTACAGGTATGGACCAGTCATAGCATCTACAGAGGTCCAGTGACTGAAACTTTAGGTGATGCATCTATATCTCCAGTCAATCTTATTAATGTGGTATTTTAGTAAAATATGGTCAATCTAACACTACAACATGATACAACACATGGGGAAAACATTACACTGAGCTAACATAACAAACACATACTTTCGATACTCTGATGGAGGTACTAATTTCCGCAAAAGAGAAACCATGACTATGGTGGATGTCAGGTTGTCTAGAATTGAACTGAGAAAAAATGTAACAAATCCAACCTGCAAATTCAATCTTAATTTGTCAACTTCCATTGCTGAGACGAAAGAAAACTAGTGAAGCAAACAGAAGATTTAAAATTCAGGATTCTGGGGTTGGGGGGAGCATGGTCTAGTACACTCTTTTGTTTTGTTTATGATATCTTTTATTCTTTTAAATATCAACATTTTTAAGTATCAAATATTGAAATGTGTGCCGTACTTATTTGAAAGAAGGGACTCTTGAAATTCGAGCCCTTTGTGTTCTAAATGGTACTACAGCCTCTATGTACACAACTTGACCATAAACTATAATGTTCAACAACTAATGTAGTCAAATTTCCAAGAAGTTTCATTTCACAAATTGTCTGATACGTAGTTTACTTAGCTTGGTCAACGATGCAGAGACGAAGCAGTAAGGCACTTACCACCCAGAGCAGAAGGCGTGGGTTTCGGGTTTTTATATTGTCAGTAACTAGCTTGAATCCTTGATGAGCATCAACTATCTCAACAATGGTCATTGCACCAAGCAAGAAAAACACTATTTCGCTGACTTCCGCAGATGCATGTGTTAGCTCTGAAACAGCTATATCCGTTGACGGAGCCTATAGACAATTCATAAAATACAAAAGAAAATACCAGTAGAAGATCCAATCAGAAGAGTGGGGGAGAAAAACTGACTTCAAAATATAGACATACAATCTGAGCAGTGAATGGAGATGTGCAAAGAAAAGACAATGGGGTATATTTAAAGCCAACTTGCATCTGTTAAGTGTTGTGCCAAAGTGGTTCCCAACATTAAGTATGTGTACCTAAGTACCTAACTGATCAGCTGATGAACAATTATCAAGTGGATGTGTTCAGGGATACAGATACTAGGGAGACACAAGAGGGATCAGGAGCCGCCTAGTTGCCATTATGTCAATTGTAAAAGTTGCTTCTTATTTTATAACAATATAACATGTGCATGGGTAGATATCAATTGTTGAAAAAAAATTAACCACATATAAAAAGCACATAATCTTCAAGGTAACCTCTTGTGCAGTTTGAAAAAAATTAACTAAAATTCCTTGGGTCAAGAAATACCATCAAGCGTTACAATTCTCTCTTGATTTTCGAATGGTTCAGCCAAAGAAATTTGATCTGTTCCAAGCACAGGTAGTAATATTTTGATAACCATACCAGGCCCTTATTAAATAAATACAAAGAGGCGACAAAAGCAACTCTTATTTTTGCATCAAGTTCATATTGGACAGTACAAGAAAACATTCCAAATCACAAGTTCCGTACAGATACGAGATCAAACCCAAAATATTATTTCCTTGTAGTTAATGTTGGTTCAAACATTAAATTGTGCTTCAACTAAAGGTTGGGGAGATGAAAAGGGCATAAGTGTGTACACAATGGAAAAAGGTACATAGAAGGTGTCCTTATTCTAATCCCTGTTTGCGGCTCCTTATGTTCTGCAAAGATGACTAAGTAAGCAAACCCCCAAGGAAAAAAAAGAAAACAAGAGCAGTGCTAGTACATATATGACTATTGGTATTAGATACTTGTTTTTGACAGCATTGAGCACTGAGAAGAGTAGTCTGGCTGGTGCATTGAAAGAATTGAATGCCAGATAAGGGCATCTCTTGTTCAATTATAACTTGTAGATATGCATATTGGAAAATATGTGTCAAGTGCGTGTCAATGTGAAAAGATGCTGTATATGTCACACAAACAGCAACTTAAATCTTGAAAGCATGACAAATAACAATGAACACATAAAGTTCTGACTAATCAGAAATTAACCAACATTCTCAAAAGCCAAAGCGCGAAGGGATAGAAATTTACCCCAATACTCCGTATCACCCATAAGCTAACAGCCATCAACAATCCCACTCCGCTTTTATTAAACGCTAGAGATTCTTCAAATATGATGCCTGCATATCCTATCACAAATAGCAATGCCATTGCAAGATCCTGCAATGAGATGTGATATAAAAATAAAACTATTAGAATCGAGCAGATCTAGATATGTTTCACCAAATGCATGCCCTTTATTGTAAGTGAAATCAGGCAAAAGACTTTGACGGACCTGATTAGCTGCCACCCAAGAATGGTTAATTGCCACAGCCCCAGTTGCAGCTGCTGCTAATATCGCAACCGCTTTGAGCAAATCAGTCTTAGGCTGGTAGTTGCCTTCAAAATCTTCTGAGCTTGTTTCATCAACCGAACATAGAGGATCACAATTTCCAGATTCTGACGTCATGTCCTGAGACCAATTTCAAAGTTATTCGCAGTGTGAGCATCAGCACACGAGAAGCAGATTCATTTTACTCACATTCATAGCATTTCTCATCAGTTAAACATTACAGCGACGAAGTAGAGTTAACCCCGTGACAAAAATCATAACATGAATGAATGTTAAGAAGCTTATTCCAAATAAAATGCTTGAATTCAGTCATTTTATCACAAATTTAGAATCTTAAATGGGCTGCTAAGGTGCCCTTAACTCGGAATATGCAAACCAACATCAAATATCCAGACTCATAAACTAGCTATGTTTGAATCAGCTCATCTTTCCTCATAATCAATTTTGACAAGTGACACCCAGCAACCCAGAATTGATTTTGGTTTCAGAATCAATTGTAGAAGTGTTTCCAAACATGCACTAAAAGGATTAATGAGATTAGATTATACAGAACAAGAACGAACCTGGAACTGTTCCTGGGAATTTTGCTGAGACTGAAACGAAGAAGGTGTAGGAGCTCTAGCCTTATCTTCTGCGCGTGCCAATACAACAGTACGAAGCAACCTGGGAGAGGAAGCTCGAAATCTGATTCCAGCAAAAAGGGGTTGAGATTGAGATGACGGCGAATAATCAACAGGGCAAAGACCATGAAGTGGAATTCTAGGATTCCGCAGATGTTGAAAGTTGGACAAGTGTGTCCCGATTGAAAGCGAAGAAGCCATTGGAGCCACTGTATCCAACAGGAACAGTGGGAGGTGTTCTTCTTCGCGAAGATGGGGTAACAAACAGGGTTAATGCAGTTTCATGAGTGGAAAAAGAAAGAGCAATTCAATTTGTTAATTTTATCGAACTCGTTCTTTGTCGTGTTCTATTCCAATTTCTATGTAAATGTAATGTACCTCTCATTCAGTGGCACTCGCACTCGAACTATTTCCTACTAATTCCGCAATCAATGCGATTAGTTTCTAGTTGGAAATTTTTAAATTATTTTTTATATGAACTTTTATAGTATTATTATTATGGGTTTTTTTATATACTTGATTTGTGATTGGATAGAGTTCAAGTAATCACTCTGAGTCGAGTGTAACTCTTCAAATGCAGTGGTGATGTTGGCGTGTTTCGCGCGTGGTGGTTGCTCTTTTGTTGTTCATGTAGTTCACTTTTGTCGGTGGTATTTATGAAGACACTCTGCAGCAAAGTTACTAAGAGTATATGGTGTACATGATTTATGTTATGTTAGATAGTGTGTACCATAGTTCATCTTGTCTCCCTTTATGCATATGCAAGAAGAGGTTAGAATGTTTCAAGTTCAATTAATGTCACTCGAGTTCTTCGGATGAACAGTTTGCGGTGAGCCCGATGATCATCTTAGTCAAACATAGTTCTTGCGGTCGAGGGGACGATGGATTTGGGTTATGTTATCTAATTTGTTTCTCCGTGAACGTAGTGCTTGGTCTTCGGGCATAATTAGGTTGTTATCCTCAAGAGATTTGGAAACAAACCTTTGGGAAAGGGGTTGAATATTTATAGGGAAGTGGCATTCTAAGGTACGTCGGCGATCATATATAGTTGTCGGCTACAACTATTATAAGAGGAACTAGCACTACAAGAAAACTCGTCATTACCTACCATCCAAAATTGTCAATAAGCCCTAAAGTTGTTAATATACTTTTACTAGCATAAAGTCGTGGGTATTAGGTTTCTCGGTAATTTGTTGATGAAATAGATCATCATTTAGTTGGAAAATTGTGGGTATTAGTTTTTATATGAACTTTTTATAGTATAATTATTGTGGTTTTTTTTTTTAAATAAATACAAATAGATCATCATTTAGTTGGAAAATCGTGGGTTTTTTTTACTCGCATAAAGCCATGGGTATTAGGTTTCTCGGTAATTTGTTGATGAAATAGATCATCATTTAGTTGGAAAGTCGTGGGTATTAGGTTTCTCGGTATGAACTTTTTATAGTATAATTATTGTGGTTTTTTGTTTTTGTTTTTATACTTCAGATGCAGTGGTGATGTTGGCGGTGTTTCGCGCGCTTGGTGGTTGCTCCTCTGTTGTGTCGTGGGGTTCACTCACCCGGTTGTATTTATGAAAACACTATGGTAGTACATGATTTATGTTATGTTAGATAGTGTGTATCGTAGTTCATTTTGTATGCCTTTATGCATATGCTAGAAGAGGTCAGAACATCTAAAGTTCGGTTAATGTCACTCAAGTTCATTGGTTGAATGTAGTTTGCCATGAGCCCTATGATCTTCTCAGTCAAGCGTAGTTCCTGCGGTTGAGGGGATGATAGGTTTGGGTTATGTTATCTGATTTGTTTCTCCTTGAGTGCAGAGCTTGGAATTGGGGTATAATTAGGTTGTTGTCATCGGGAGATTTGAGCGAAAAAAGCCTTTGGGGGAAGGGTTGAATATTTCTAGAGAAGTGGCATTCTAAGGCAAGTCAGTGATCATTCATATGTTGTTGTCGGCTACAGGTGTTATATGAGGAATTAACACTACAAGAAAACTCGTCATTACCTACCTTCCAAAATTGTCAATAATCCCTAAAAGTTGTTAATATATTTTTACTAGTATAAAGTCGTGGGTATTGGGCTCATCGGTAATTTGTTGAAGAATTATATCATCTAAACAATTGAGTAAATGCAAACAACATAATCTTATATATATAGTTAAATTGTAATTTTTGTTAATGTATGATTGGCGAGTTGGTCCAACCCAACCCACCTTGGCCATGAATTTAATAGATTGGAAAAGTGGACTCAAAGTGAGTTATTGGACCCATCTCACCCCTCTAAAAAAAATGCAGAACAAGCACATTGAGTAATGGTCAAGGTATGATACAAGTGAGTCAGCCCAAGTACACAATACTAAACCATATATTATTAGAATGCATATAATATAAAATTATTTGTGTCATTTTACCACACAACTCAAGTTTGGGAGGTCAATGATATGGTATCCCAAAAGCTTAAAAAAAAAATAATACTCACAAGGCCACTAACTAAAATAAAATTAGTATCTTGGGCCTTCTGCCCTCCCATTAACAAAAAAACATATATAGTATCTACCAAAATGTTGTGTAACAAAATGAAAAACACTCAAGAGGCCACGTGTGCATTTTCCGAATCTAAGGTTGAAAGAATGGTGATGGTGTTATGTGTCACCGCGTGTCCAAGAGCAAAGAGATAAAGAATATAGAGGATTGCAAACCTGTTGGCACCGCACAACAAAAACCATGGCACTTGCAACTCAAACCTCTGCATCTCTTTCTATCTCTTTTCGTGGTAAGCTTACTCACTCTCTTATCTCTTTGTTTCTTCCATGACTAGTTCCAATGTCTAACACTCAACTATTGAACTGTGCTGTGTTGCAGATGCTTGTGTTTTCCCTGCTGCAAAATACTCTGCCACTGCTCGCTTTCCTCTACCAAATTTGGTTCCTTCTAGAGCATCCTTCGCCACTGGTACCCCACTATGTAAGTTATCTCTAGTCTCTAGCTGCTGTCATTACTTCTTCTTATCAGATTCTAACTTATAAGCTGGAATTTGCATTCAGAATCCTTTCTGCATTTAATTTAAAGAAAATTGAATGCTCAGGTAACTTAGCAATCTTGGGTTCATCCTAATTTTTTCTGATATTTTGTTTTAGAAAGGAAAAAAAAAATCATCATTTAGTTGGAAATCGAAATTAAGTAGAACTTCTGAACTGATTAACTTCTAAAGAAGGCAATATTATGCTGGCTTCAAGTGGATTGAAAAAGTGTTAGCATGAGGATTGCTATAGACTACAGCTTCCTTTCTTTAGTACTTGGTTGTTGGTACTTCTTTTGCATACTAAAGTTAGTTATAGCTCCAACAAATACAAGCTCCACACTCAAAATCTGGTATTTTCTGTTACAAAATCTGGTATAAAGTAAATGAACATATTGCAATAGAATGAGGCAATGCTATAGATTGTGTTATTGGAAAATGGCAATGGTATATCAAATATCACCATAAAGTTAGTTAATGATTCATGTCATATTTGATTCATGTATCCGATACCACTGGTAAGAAAGGGATTTTGTTGTTGTTATATAGTTGGGGTTTGTAGTTGTATCCATAATTCTGTGACGTTTATGATGCTTTTTCATTTTATGGGTTTGAGGGGAGGACAGAACTAATGTGATGTTGGAATGAGATCATAGTTAACAAGCTAAGTATTGTTTGATTTGTCCCAAGTGATTCGGAGAAGTCATGGAAGGAAACTTGCGTGCAGAGCAATGCCGGTTTCAATAAGAAGTGAGCAAAGTACCAAGGATGGGAACGGTTTGGATGTGTGGCTAGGGCGGCTAGCGATGATTGGCTTTGCAGCAGGCATCACTGTTGAAGTTGCTACTGGAAAGGGACTCCTAGAGGTATGAAAATGAAATGATACAATAATTAGTGAGTTAGTTCAGGCATAGTTTAGACTGCAAGAGTATATCTCCATCTTTTGAGGCATGATATAGTTTATCATTTTCAACAATCGATTAAAGGATTTTGCCTCTTTTATAACCCCTCATCTTCCGAAAGTTCACTTTGATAGTGTAAATTTTCTCTCTCCCTTACTTTGTTGTGTTTATAAGTAATGACATCTAGTTGTAAAATTAAGATAGTTTTTTTAAGTCATTGGTAAATTAACAGATCTCAATACTTGTTCATGACCTTTTAAACTAATAAATTTTACAATTAAGCATATACCTTCATAAAACTTTCCAATGCATGTAAACTAAGTGTAATCATTTCAAGTTTAAAGCTTCCAAGTGAATTCAACTCACTGAATCCTATTTCTCTCGCCCATTCTAGTATTGATTTTTAGCAGAATTTGTTGCAAGAGAATAACAATGTTCCTGTAATTTGATTGTGCAGAACTTTGGAGTCGCATCTCCACTGCCTACAGTTGCACTGGCAGTAACAGCACTCGTGGGTGTCTTGACAGCAGTCTTCATCTTCCAATCAGCCTCAAAGAACTGACAATGTACTTAGGTTGTGTTTGTTGTAAATTCTGTAATTTTGAGGTTTCATTTTCCATGTAAAACCTTTTTCTTGTAATATTTGTTTTGATGCAAAGAATTGGCTTCAAGGCCTCAAATATTAAAAGCAATGGAAGCCTTAAATCATATTAAATCTTCTCCTTTCCTTGTTAGCCTTATCCAAGCCAATGTTTATCTTCTTGAATTATGATGTATTTGCATTAATTTAGCTGTGAAGGAGTTGGTGCAGGATTTGCAATCTATGCATTGCTTAAATAAATAAAAGTTCACAGTAAAATAAGCTTCTCTGAGCGAGAGAATAAAGGTTAATAGTGTTTCAAATTAATAACCCTGTTAGTCATATTCCTACCTTTAGTGACTTTCATTACTTTTCTTCATATGAAAAGCCTCTTAGATAAATGTTCATAAAAATGATTCATCATAGGTTTCACGTGATGCTGTGTTGAGAGTAGATATGCTCAGCATCTAGCCACTCTGGATACTGATATAAAAATAAGTGACCAACTACAATGGACATCATGCTTAAGATTGTCATTCATATCTTGAATAATCTGATTCCTAGAACTAACAAAATTATGGAAACACCTTGAAAAAAGGAGATCATTACAGCAGCCACTTAGAGACCTCACATATCCATAGACTGTAATCCAGTTGAAGCCTTTGATTTCTTCCTCTTCTTGGATCCATTTTTGTTAACTTTCTTCTTGGGTTGTTTCTCTTCTATCGGTTGTGTGTTCTGCAAGTGTTGATGGAGGATAGCCAATGGATCCGCTTGGAATAAATTATCCTTAAGAACTGCAGACAACCGTTGTCCTTCCTTCAATCTGATGAACAAGTAAAAAAAAGTTACAAATACAATTTTACATGCAAAATTTAATGTTGGCTATAAGGGAAGCACTTACAATAGTTTCTTCCTAGATTTGCAATTTAGTTTAAAGTCATCCTCACGATCTGATTTCTGTGATGCCTTCAACTCCGGAAGAGACTCTAAGATTGAGGAAAGGTTATATGCCTTCAATTTATTCTGCCGCCTTTGCTGTTTGCTCTTCTTCTGCCACAAGACAAAAACATATTAAAAAAACCAAGAACACTAGTACATTTTGCACATATAATTAGAGTGGCATATATTTTCCAAAAGATCTTGATTCAGTCAATAGAATAGACAACAAGCATGTGAACAGAACATTCTCAATAAATATTTGTGGACAAATATTTAAAATACCTATACCTATTAGATACATAACAAAAAGAACTCTTCAGAGTTCAGACCAAGATATCATCACAAGTTTACTATACTACCGTGGAAGTTGGAACATGAAACTTGTTTTCATTTAAAGGGTAAGAAAAAACAAAATCTTATGATAATTGGAGACTACAATTAGTTTTAATTCTACCAAGTGTCCTATAATTAAATATTAAACAATAACTTTTAAATTTCCCAATACTAACACGTCAAAGAGTGTACACTATGTTTCCATCAAGATTTACTCATGTGAAGCATTTAACTGCTTCTTAAATGAAAGTGGAAATTGTCCTTGGAATATTTTTGTAAGCAACAAAATTACATGAACACCCAGATTTGAATATCAGAGCAAGCATGTATAATCATTAGGACGAAATAACCTGTCCTGCCTGAAGTTGTGGGACCGTAACAAAGTGAAGAACAAGCAAGGACCAGAAAATTATTCATTATTTAACGTGTCCATCAACAAGATAACATTTTAAAACCAATTGTCCACTAATGATTTGTAATAACCAGCATAATGCAATTGATTAGCCAGTAAATCAAGCCCATTACATAAAATTACTGAAGTTCTTCCACAGTTCAGCCAATTAATCTCAAGAACAGTAATGCCATAGAAATAAGATTCTAACCTTGCTAATAGACTTTTGGGCGCCCAAGGAAGCAACAGTATCTTTCACCTCTGAAATAACAGATGGATTGGAAGGAGTTAAAATCTAGACAGTTTTGACAAGTAATATGCGCCAAGCCACTAGATATTTTATATACACCTAAACAAAACAGATATAAGCCCTAACATAAAACTAACATTTTGACACCTCGACACTGGCAATTGTTTTCTATTCCTCAATAGATTCAATTGTTCTGTTTTGTATTAAAATTAAGAAGCAACAAGCCTCTGCTTAAAGTGAAGACCAGAAATTTTAATGTTATAATTCAAGACAAAAAACAATGGATCCCAAACGTACTGGAATAAAACTCTAGCTTCTTTTCAAGCTTGCGGTCGGACTTTGAATCAGACCTGCACGGGTTAGGAAGAATTAGAAACACAACCTCAAATTGCAGAAACAACAAGCAATTAGATGAGAAGTAAGATTAACTATTCAGAATTGAAAGCGAAGAGGGAAAACATTAACCTTGTACTTGTCTTGCCCATCGATGATAAAAAGTTAGGGTTTGAGTAGAACCCAATTCCTATATACACGAGTCACGAGGGGTTAGTCTCTCAATGGATATTATATATTAGGTAAATGACAATAAGTAATTGCAGGTGTGAGGGGTTGGAGTGATTAAATCCAAAGCTTCTCCAAACACATCCGAAACTACTAATATATTGGAAATTCTTTTTTCTATTTAAGCTGAACCATGGAGAGATAGCATTCTTATACTGCACTAATAATGCCCTCCAATCACTAGAAAGCTTAACAGTTAACACAACAACTTCATACTATCAATGCACTCAAAAGCAATCACTCACAGGTAAAAGACACCAAAATTTCAATTATTGTAAAGTACATTCAATTGGGTTTTCACATAACAGCACAGTACAGAATGCAAAAAATGCACTGATCATCACTAGCTACCAAACTGGGAAGAAAATTAAACAGTTCTACAATCGATTGAATCAAATACAGTCAGAAGCAGGAAAACCTGAATCTAAAGAAATTTTAATCTAAGCTATTGTTCCTGAATTCGTTTCATAAGAACATGGAGCGTGAAAATTGGGGATTACGAACCAGGAACTCAAACGCAGTGATGAGAGTGGTGTAACCTTGATGTGGAGAACACGCGTTCTGACGAATACCTTGCCGCCGTCAGAAGATTCGCCGGTGACGACGACGCCGCCTTCTTCGACGGTGACTGAGAAAGAGCAGGATTAGAAGAAAATGTTGCGTTAGGGTTTTCCAGTGAAAATTAAACCATAAAAAAAAGTTGACAAATTGATCTAATATGAAAACTAATGAAATAAACACTATAATTTTTTAAATTTTATTTATCATTTTTGGCTAAAAAGTATTTTTGGCCCCTGATGTTTCAAGTTTGTGCAAATTCTGCCCCTATTTTTTTTTGTCGATGTTTCTACCCTCATGTTTTCAAACAGTGCACCGTCTGCGGTGCACTGTTTGAAAACATGAGGGGTAGACGATGCACTGTTTGAAAACATGAGGGGTAGATACATCGACAAAAATAGAGTAGGGGCAGAATTTGCACAAACTTAAAACATCAGGGGCCAAAAGTGCTTTTTAGCCATATTTTTTATTTAACTAAACTCATGACATACAATTTATTTAAAATAAATTACAAATGATTTCTCATTACCATTTGAAGCATTCTACGAACGGGTCTACCAAACATGGTCCTCTTTCTTGTATAACCCAAAAGCATGACGCACAGTGTGGTTCGTCCCTTACTTGTACGTATATATCAAACTTTTTAGTGATATTTTTCCATTGAAATGTACCGAAATATAGTGTTGTGCCCCAAATGTTTGTTTTAAAACTCCATTCATAAAAGACACCATGATGGAGAATATGTTGTCCAAGATCATCATCCCTAGACTTGATATGAATGGTAAGATCAAGATTATTACTTAGAAAATTTCCCAAAACCACATGTGTTTTCGTGAGAAGATCATCGCGGGCTGATGACAACAAACACATGCAAAGTAAGAGAAAAAATCTCGCAAATAGATCCATTTCCCTTTTGTGAACCGTTTATGAGTTAGGTTTCCTTGTTATATATAGAGTATAGACCACAACTTCAACCATTGACTTGAACTTTACATCAATGACAATACTTAATAGTAATTAATGATCATCATGTTATTATTGACAATCATATTATTTATATATATATATATATTTTTTGATCTGATCTTTACATTAATATTAAAAATTATTCATTAATCTCTTATATTATTAATTTTATCCATTAATAGTTTTACAAATTTCCGATTTATCGTATTCATAATTAAATCTTCATTTTATTCAATAGTTAGTCATCATTCATAATTTGAGAAAACAATTAGAAAAAGTAAATTTGACAATTGATCTTTAAATACTTTAAAAAAATATTTACATTACTAAAAAAAATTGAAGAAAAGTTCGTCACTCTCATTAATCAGAAGCCAAAATATCAACCGCTAATGCCTGAGCAACAGGAAAATGGGATCATGCCACCAAACATTGGCACAGGCAGGGTATACATCGGCCAAGGAAGCTAAAACATGAGCCGGGTAGTTAGCTTTCCTTTATACATGAGAAATTGCAAAAGAAGAAAAAGACTCTACCAATTGATAACAATCATGGAGAATAGGAACAAGGTCTGGTCTAGTCGATCTCTTCGCCATTGCATGTACCACTATAAATGAATCAGTCTCAAAAACAACTTCATCCATGCCCATCTCAAGTACCAATGCTAGAGCCCATCTCAATGTCATTTTAAAAATTAAATATCAATATTACTAGCTCAAATATTAATCACTAATCGTAAATTTTAGGGGAAAATTAAAATAATTTGACTTTTACAATAATAAAAATATTAATCGACTACTAATAACAATATAAATCAATTAAAAAAAATACAAATCAATAAAATATTCATTAAATATTTTTAGAGAAAAATAATTGCTTCAAAAAAAATTGTCGAAGTAATATATTCTTCTTCTCCTTCTCCGTAGCATCAAAATTTAGTATTTAAATTTAAAAAATAAAACAAATTCTTTTAAGGTCATGGAACTTTACATGGACTAGGCAACTTCGTGACCAAGAACTAGAATGGGTCCTCGGCCTCAACAATAAATTGCAATCAATTAATCTGCGGATAGGAACCCCGGATAAATGGTCATGGTCTATGGAGCCAGAGGGGAAGTATACAGTCAAGTCTGCTTACTCCTGGCAGAATGATTACGGACTAGCTGAATCAGTTCCAGAATTCGAATGGCTATGGAAAATCCATGCTCCATCGAATGTCAAAGTTTTTATTTGGAGGGTGTTTTGGAACCGCATTCAGACTAAAGATAATCTCTTGAAGAGGGGAATAATTCATAGCTCAAGTGATTCTAAATGTCCATTTTGCAATGTGCTTGAGGAATCAACTAGCCACCTTCTCTTCAGCTGATCTTTCTCATATAAGGTATGGCAACTATGTTATAGATGGTTAGGATTTTAAGTGACTCTCCCTTACTGTAGCATAGCAGAAGCCATTTTTTGCAGCATCCGATGGAAATTGTTAATAGAGGTAAGAAGTTGGGTTTGTGGGCTGTATGGGGATCTATGGTTTGGACTCTTTGGCTGCATAGGAATTCAATAATTTTTCGGAATGAATCCCCTGACCCTGATAAGCTGTTGGATATTATACAGATGAGATCTTGGAATTGGCTCTCCGCAAAACAGAAAGAGTTTAGAGCCTCCCTCTTTGAATGGCTATCCAATCCATTGCTTTGTTTGCCTAGTTCGTAACATACCAGTTAGCTGGTATATGGGTTAGGCACCCCTTGTGCTTTATCAATATACTTCTCGCTTATAATCAACAAAAAAAAAATATTTTAAATTCAATTCATATTATTTATCCATTTTTTACAAATTAAATTTTGATATTGGAACATGAATATTTATGTGTGCAAGTTGGAACATGAAACCTATTTTCATTTAAAGGGTAAGAAAAAACAAAATCTTATGTGAGCAGTTTGTCTATAATTTATTGTATGTGTACTGTGTATGAAAAGTCCAATATTTATATGAATCTTGTCGGTACCTCAGTAATAGTAAGATTGGGCTACAAGTACAGTGCTTTATCATCTATATAATGTGTTCGCATTCTTTTATTATATATCTATTATCTACAATATACAAATAACAAAGTCTGATGTTGAATTTTCGGCAGAAACTTTAACTAATTTGTTGCGCAGAAGGAAGTAGCTTCACTTGGTGCCATATAAATGTTATGTCACCTTTAATAATAAAATTCTCTTTCAAAAAAAAAAACCTTTAATAATAAAATTGAAATTAAACATAAATAAAAATATATAAACATAGCCTAAATAATTCTCAAATTTAAACCTAATAGCCCCACCCTCCTTTCTTTTTCATCTTCATCCCCAACATCCACCCTCTCTCCCAACTGAAGTTCTTAAACAAATAAACAATGATAAAATAAAAAATGCATAAGTTGACAAATTGATCTAACATGAAAAGAAATGAATATATACTATAATTTTTAAATTTAATTCATCACTTTTTATTTAACTAAATCATGACATACAATTTATTTAAAATAAAATACAAATGATTTGTAATTACCATCTATAGCATTCTAAATCATGGTTCGGAGCTACGTAACATGGTCCTTTTTCTAGTATGATCCATGCACACAATGCACAATATTTTTCATCTCTATCTTGTATGTATATATCAAACCTTTTAGTGACATTTTTCCATTGAAATGTACCATAGTATAGTGTTGAGCCCCAAAAGCTTGATCTAAAACTCCATTCATAAAAGGCACCAGGACGGAGAACATGTATTCCAAGATCATCATCCTTAGACTTGATATGAATGGTAAGGTCAACATTACTACTTAAAGAATTTCTTACGTTCACACGTGTTTTCACAAGAATATCATTGTGGGCCGATGACAATAAACACATGCAAAGTAAAAGAAAAATTCTTGCAAATTGATCCATTTCACTTTTGTAGAGTGCTTGTGAGCCAGGTTTCATTGTAATATATATACCACAGCCTCAACCATTGATTTAAATTTTACATTAATGACAATACTTAACAATTATTAATGATTATCATGTTATTATTATTTTTACAGGAAGGAGATCATCGTGTGATTTATTTATTTTCATCACAAGAGGATGATGATCATGTTTTTTTGAAAGATGATGATCATGTTATTAGTTGTAAAAGTTGTCATATAAATATATAATTAAAACAAAATATAAAAATAGTTAAAATGTTAACTATTATCAACTTGAAGGAAAACAAATATACAACTGGCCTAAATTTTAGACAATGCTTATTATTTATTAATAATAAAATTTTACATAAACATAAATAAAACATTTATAGGTTTTCTTATTATATATAGACCAAAACTTCAACTATTGACTTAAATTTTACACTAATGGCAATACTTAATTAATCATTAAAGATTAATTTTTATGCACTGACAGTGTAAATAAGTTTTACACAATCATTCAATCACAACCCTCTATTTTGCTAGCTCATAATTAATTTTGGATTTAATAATATTCAAAATAGGAAATGGAAGGTTGTGATTGTGTAAGACTTTTTATACTGTAAGTGCATACAAATTAATCTCTAATCGTTATTAATGATCATCATATTATTTTTTTTATAGGAGGGAGATCATCATGTTATTTATTTATTTATTTTTGTCACAAAAGGAAGATCATCATATTTTTTTTAAAGATGATGATCATGTTATTAGTGGTAAAAGTTTTCATATAAATATATAATTAAATATTAAATATAAATAGGTAAAATGTTAACTATTATCAACTTGAAGAAAAAGAAAATACAACTAGCCTGAATTTTACACAATGCTTATTATTTATTATTAATGATTAAATTTTACATAAACATAAATAATATATATATATATATATATATATATATATATATGTTTCCTTGTTATATATAGAGCAAAACCTCAATCATTGACTTAAATTTTACTTCAGTGACAATAAATAATAGTTATTAATGATCCATATTAATCTTTCAAAAAAAATTAATGATCCATATTATTAATTTTTTACAGGAGGGAGATGATCATGTTATTTGTTTATTTATTTTTGTCACAAGAGGATATCATCCTATTATTTTTTTGAAAGATAATGATCATGTTATTAGTTGTAAAAGTTGTTATATGAATATATAATTAAATATTAAATATTAAATATTAAATATTAAATAGTTAAAATCCATAATATAATTTTTTTTTGAAAACAAAAATATTATTAGAAATAAAAGGTTCCTGAGAACAAGCCTCTCATGAGTAGCGATAAGACAAACCCTAAACCAAATGACCCCTATTTTGCAGGGTCCCCAACATATTTAAGCCTAGAATTAAAATTAAAACATAAATGGAAATAAATAAACATAGGCCTCTACATAGCATGATGAAAGCCACAATTGATTCATAAGTTGAACTTACAGTGAACTTGCCATCACCTCCTTTTACCCACATCCAAGCATCCTTCCTTCCCTTAATTGGGGATAAAGAAGATATCAGACGAGATAAAGAGTTAAACTACCGTAGAGACTCTCCATCTAGTCTTGATTTCTATTTGAAACCCCATACCAATTTACAGTATTAAATATTCATGAAGAATAAAATAATTGTGACCACGACTAAAGTCGCTATATGGTTACATGGAGAAAGGTAGTGGTGATAAAGACAGCAAAATACTGGATTTTTTTCCAAATCAATAGATATGCGTGGACATATTAGAGCGATTTGTATGCACTTTTATTCTGTCAACAATATAGTTATCACAATATCGTCATTGAGAGTGATTCCTCTCTAGCATATATGGTGATTTTGGTCCTATAATTAGGTCATTTCGTTAGATGAACATCATATGTCTTTCACTAATCAATGTGAATGTCTACATGGGTGCCTCATAAATGCCATGTCACCTTTAAAAATAAAATAAAAATAAAAAACAAATAAAAATAAATTAATATAGCCCTAAATAATTCTCAAATCTGAACCTAACAGCCCCACCCTCTTTTTTTTCATCTCCATCCCCAACATTGTATCCTTTTTAACCACATTCACGCTTTCTCCCAAATGGATTTCTTAAACAAATAAACAACGAAAAAGTAAAAAAAATATCGAAAAGCTAACATGAAAAGAAATGAAAGATATACAATAATTTTTTAAATTTATTCATCACTTTTTATTTAGCTAAAATCATGACGTACAATTTTTTTAAAATAAAATACAAATGGTTTCTAATTACCATGTGTAGCATTGTAGATCATACGACGGCCGCTGGTCTATGTAACATGGTCCATTATCTCGTATAACCCAAGCACAATATTGACAACGTGGTTCATCCCTCTCTTGTACAAATATGTCAAAATTTTTAGTGATATTTTTCCATTGAAACGTACCGTGGTATAGTGTTGTGCCCCAAAAGTTGGTTTTAAAAGTCCATAAAAAAGAGGCACCATGATGGAGAACATGTTGTCCAAGATCATCATCCCTAGATTTAATGTGAATGGTAAGATCAACATTATTACTTAGATAATTTCTCAGTACCACAGTTGTTTTCATGAGAATATCATCGCGGGCTGAAGACAACAAACACATGCAAAGTAAAAGAAAAAATCTTGTAAATAGATCCATTTCACTTTTGTGGTTAATTTCTGAGCTATGTTTCCTCGTTATATATAGATCACAACCTCAACCATTGACTTGAATTTTACGTCAATGACAAAACTTAATAGTTATCAATATTCATCCTATTTTTATTTTTTCATAAAAAGGGAGATCTTCATGGCATTAATGACCATCATCTTTTCTTTTTGTCACAAGTGGACAATCATCATATTTTTTATTGAAAGAGGATGATCATGTTATTAGTTGTAAAATTTTTCATATAAATATTAAATATAAAAAACAGTTAAAATGTTAACTATTATCAACTTAAAGAATATCGACTTAACTTTTATACTGATATCAGAAAAATAATAATTAAATATTAATGATCTTTTATAGTATTCATTTCATCAATTAATATTTACACAATTTTCCGATTTATCATATTCATAATTAAATATTAATATTATTCAGATATTATTCATCATTCATAATTTGAGGGAAAAAATAAAAAAGAATTATAAAAATTAAATTTGAAGTTTGACCTATACATGCATAAAAAATACATTCAAATTAATAAAAATAATTATTGAATATTAATGAAATTTAAAAAATTCATTTTATTAATTAATAATTGTAAAAATTTACAATTTATCATATTAACAATTAAATATTGACATTACTAGCTGAAATATTAATCATTGATCGTAAATTTAGGGGAAAAATTAAAATGATTTGACTTTTACAATAATAATAATATTAATCAGGTATTAAGAAATAACAATTATTAAATTAATAAAAATATTCATTAAATATTTTTAATGGCATTAATATATTCTTCGTCCCCTTTACCGTAGTACCAAAAAAATTAAAAAATAGTATTTAAAATAAATAATAAAATAAAATCTTTTAAAATTTATTTTAAATTAAATTAATATTATTTAACTTTTTAGTAATTTTGATATCCTTATGTTTCAATCCTTTTTTAGTCTTTTTTATCGTACTTTCTTTTTCATTTTCTATTATTACATAGGTGATACCATTAAATATTATATTTATCTATTTCGTTTTAAATTAATAATATAAATTTTATCCTAAACGATTATTATAAAATTATATTTGAATCATTTAAACAAATAGTTCTCTTGTTATTATATTTTATTTTAATTGTTTACAACATGGATTTGTCTGGTAAAGTTATTCGTCATATTATATTGAATGAAAAATCAAAGACTGTATTGTGATTAGGGTATGCCTCAGGTTTAATTTTGTCTTTTCTAAACTTGAACTCTCATACCCAAATCCAAAAGACCAAAAACCATCGAATTACGGGTCTACCTAAACCCGTTTTAGCCTCAGACTTACATCCTAACCTAACTCGATGGATAAGCTTTTTTGCAAAATAAAATTCAGCTTATATTATTCTATTGCGAAAAAAACCATTTTATATCATTTTACAAAAAAAAGGCATATTATTGTTCAAATACTATTGAATTGAAAATAGAACAAAGCAACACTCAACCAACATACCATATTATATATTATATAGTTATGGTTAACATTCAAGTCTTTTCATCAGTTAATTCAACAATATATGTATAAGAGTAATTATATACATATAATATATAATTTTATAAATAATTGAGTCTTGGGAATGTTATACTCTTTTTCCTTCTTTAGGGTTTTTCCTAAGAAGGTTTTAATGAGACACATTGTCTTAGTGTGATCTTTTTAAAGGGGTTGTCAGTTAAAACTGATTTTAGCTAGACCATCCTCATGAGGGGTTTGTCCTCTTGGGTTTCTTCATATCTTTCAATAATATATTTATCTTTTTTTTTCCAATATATATATATATTCGGTTCAGGTACAAATTTTACAATGCTAAACCCAATTCCAATCATAGCGAGTTTTAACCGTCAAATCGGGTTGGGTTCAGGCGAGTACTAAAAGGTCTTCATGAGTTCTCCCTTTAAAGAAACATATGATAGAATACGTTTTAACTTATAATGAGACAAAACAATGAAGATCCAGACAAAGCAAAACAGACGGTGACAAAGCAATAAAGATCCAAACAAGGTAAAGCAGACAAGGTCAAAACAACAAAGCTTCATGACAACGAGAAGATCAACATGAAGACTAAGACAAGGAAATGGAGATCGAGATAAACAAGAAGAATGTAAAGAAGCGTCGTTGAGTTGAAGAGAAAGGTCAAGACTATAAGTCAACATAAGCACTCAAGGTCAACTCAACAAAGACCCTAATTTAGCATTGTCTATAAAATGCATGGCCCATAGTCTACAAGCATCATCTGAAGCCATCGTCTAAAGACTCCAAAACTCTGCAAGCTAAAGTCAGAGTCCAAGAAAAAAGAATTGAAGATAGTGAAGAATAATCTTGTGCATCCAGAATGTGATCCAAGTCATGCATCAACAGGAAAGCTAAAGTGATAAGTGCATATTTTACCTAGTTTCAATGAACAATTTAGACACTTATCTTTGTTAATCATGTAGATTTTCCATTAAAATTACTCTCCTTGGTTAGAATTTGTAATATATAATTTTAGTTGTAATATATTGAAAAAAAGAAGGTTTTGGCTTAGCATTGCAGCTTGTGCTAAGCCAAAACAATGCAGCGAATTTGAATTGACAAAGAGAACGTTTTGGCTTAGCATTGCATCTTATGCTAAGCCAAAATAGGGCAGTACATTTGAATTGAAAAAGAGAAGGTTTTGGCTTAGCATTGCATCTAATGCTAAGCCAAAATAGGACAGTTCGCGCTGAAGGATTTTGAAGGCCTCTTTGGCTTAGCAAGAGTGTTGGTGCTAAGCCATAGGAGGAAAACCACTTCTGAAGAAATGCACTCTTGCTTAGCATTGTACCTGATGCTAAGCCAAAGTAAGGCGGCCAGAATCCATTTAAAGGGATTTTCATATCTTCTTGATCATCCAACACATTTAGAAGGGAAAATATGTCACTTTTAGAGAGAGAGAGAGAGAGAGGGAGAGAAACAAGGGAGAAAGCTTAGGAGGTTGAAGCGGAAGCTTGGGTGCTAGATTCGACGGCGAGACATCGCGGAGTCTTGGGCTCTTCTTTCTTCTTCTTCTTCATGATTTTAAATCTATCCATGAAAATGGATAACTAATCTCTCTTTGTTGGGGGTTAGATGTAGTTATTTTGATACTTATGTATTCTATGTGATTCTCTTTGATATAAATCTTGCTCTTTATCTATGATTTAGTGATTTTCTCTTGATCTTTATGCTATATCTTAGATTGATCACCTATGGTATTTTGCTTTGAAATTCTGGTTCTCGCACAGGACAGATGTCGAACGCGATGTTGGGACAATCGGTTCGACAATTGCACAACAGTACAGAAATTAAGCCACAACGTTTAATACAGTAGAAACAGCACAGTAGCAACAATAAATCACTAAAAAACACAGAGAATTGTTAACCCAGTTTGGTGCAACATCACCTACATCTTGAGGATACCAATCCAGGAGTCAATTCACTATCTTAGTAATAGCTCTCAGGTCATACACGAAAGTCCCTCCTATACCTAAGTTACTCCCCCTTAGTATAGAGCCTCTTCAATGTCTACCACTATTACAACTAGTGAATCTAGCTTAGCCCTTCCCTCTAAGCTACGAGGAAACTTCCCCTAACTCCTAATGATCACTGCCACAGTGACTGATCCCTTACAACAAGAGTAAAGACGATCTCAAGATCAAACACATATTTGAAGAGATTACAACTCAACTAAACAAACCAACTCTAAGCCATATGATTATCAATGGAGGCCGCAGAGAGGTGTACAAAATAACAGAACAAGGACTCACAAAACAAAACCCTAAAAATCCAATCCTTGGGTGCCCAACGCACACTTTGCAACTAGGGTTAAGCCTCCTTAAATAGACATTCACTTGAGGCTTGGATCTTCAATGGGCCGAACGTCATAGAGTCCACAACAGCACTTCTAGAAAGAATCTTCAAGGAATCAAATCTTACCAGAATAAAGAAACAGAACCAAGTAAAATTGAATTCAAACTTTGAGATATACTTGGTTCACACGTTATCAATCTTGTTACTTCAGCCAAGATTAAAAACAAACATTACCTTCATAAGATAATAAAAGCATAAAACGCACAACATAGGATAAGTCTTCTGAAACCCCATACAGTCACAAGCCCAATAAACAACTTGATTTCAGAGATTAAACCACCAACATACGTAAACACACCATGTTGCTCCAGATGTTGGAACATATGGTTGCACATCATGTTTTGAGCAAAATGCAGCCAATCAAAAGAACTACAACTTGATTCGACTTGTGAGCGAAAGCTACAACGTTTAGAGTCCGAACTAGAGTTAATCGCCTAATAATCCTAATTTCTAGACGTTGAGTTATGTTTGTTAGTCACTTAAACACCTAAACTTTATGATAAGTATTTTTCTTAATCAGGTGAGACATCAATGTTTTGGATTAGAGAGTTATTGTTATCCACTCATGCGAGACATCGATGAAGTAGAGTTGAACTGGTGCAAATGAATCATATTCTTAGGCTTAGTTTGTATTTGAATCACTAGAATGGAACAAGGTCAAACAATGAAATTTGATCCCAACAAATTCTCATACCCGTTGTTTCTCAATTAGTTTACTTGCTTTTAATTTATTTTTATGTTCAAACAAACAAACAATCAATCTCTTTCTGAAACCATCGTTTGAGTTTGTTAACTATTGAACGAAGTAAGTATTACACTTCCCTGTGGATACGACAAAACCATTTACTATACTACAATTGAGTCTTGAGAGATTCGAAAGTAGAGTCGTAAAAAATCTTTTATCATAAAGCTCAATTTAACCATGCATCATCATTAAAGCATCAAGCATCTAAACTATGCCTCGAAGAACAAGGATGTTGAAGAAAAAATGAATGATGCAGAGAAATGTCTATAAAACTATGTCAATTTAACAAGCATTATAATCTGGCATCATCTACACATTATTGGGTTGATCACCTGAAGCACACAAGACAAATTCAACATGTGCTAAGATCTGACATTGTCTCTGCAACGAACATCCTATCTCTCCAACTCAAGAAGTCAAAGCTCATAGCTTGGATTGTCCAAAGCCTCAATGTCTCACTATTACAATGATCCATAAAGCTATCATTGGATCTCCACTCTTTTGCTAAATTTATTTATTCAAAGAGAATCAAAGTCATGAATACTCAAGCAATAAGAAGAGAAACAAGTCCCCTGAAGAAGAAACTAGATCGAGCAACTACAAGCAAGCAACCAAAGTCAAATACTATGGTTGTTCACATCACATGTTAACAAATCATAAGAACAAAGTTCTAATCTCAGGGTTTGAAGTTGAAGTACAAGTTAGAAGAACAAAGTTGTCATATCCATATAAGTTGTCACATCCACATAAATTGAAGTACAATTTAAAAGAACAGAGTTTTCAAATGTTAATATTTTTTCTGAATGATAACGATATTATTGAATTCTTTGAGGGATAGCTCAATTGGTAAGAGCTTGATGACATATAGGTTGGGACGAGAAGGTATATGGATCAATCTTTAGAGGGTGTAATTTATCATTCCGATTTGCAAAAGAAAGTTGTTCTCAAGTAAGAAAGCAAAGCAAGATAATTAACAAGAGTCAGCAAACTCCCAAATGGATCTACTACTAGGATGTTACCCGTGCGATGCACGGGAGGCTTTATCTGTAGTTTTTTTTTAGTTTATGTTAACCAAAAGTTATAGCAACTAACCGCGCGTACATTCATATATAGGGGAAACATCTTCAATATTAGTGAGCTTTATTTCAAACAACTTTCGAATACTTCATAATTATTCCCATAGAGATTGCCGATGAACCGTAAAAGTAAGAAGGAAATAATCATGGAAAAACGATAGAGGAGAACGACGGCTACAATAAATTCGTACCCGTCTTTAAGCGATAATCCATTAAAGGGAGGTACAGGAAGGACAATACAACTGTGAGAATAACATGGAATAGGTACGGAAGGACGGGTTTGAGCTATGGCACTTTCGCTGTTGGGATGAGCGTTTGAGGCGATCACGACAGAAAACGGTGGGATGGGATTCTGAAGTTCACAACTTGAAAACATAGGTGTACGAAACCCCTACAATCGACTAAGGGCTAGCATTGGCTACAGGTCCAACCCAAACGAAATCGGGACAAAAAAAAAAGTGCCCCATGAACAATGAACAGTGAGATTAGGACTTTCAATTAAGGTTAAGAGATAAAAAAAAAAGATCACATGGCTGATATTAAAATAATATCTAAGTTTAAGCGAAAATCAAACCAAACTACTACATCCGGTCCTATTTATAAAAACCGAAAAACTACTGCATAAATTTTGTTCTCAATTAATATTGAATTTTCGAAAGTGTCCTTAACTCGTTTTTCTTATTTTCTGTGTATTAGTAATGCTTAGGAGAGTAGAAAGAAAGAGAAAGTTCAATTAAATAATACTCTTATCATAAAATAATTGCTGCACCACAAACTGCAAATTGATTCTTATAAAAATGATCAAAGTAAAACTCTTATTTAGTTCTTATAAATAAAATCATACGTACAAAGTAATGAAGTTTTGATAAGAAAATGAATAGCATAACATGCAACTTATAATGTAGCATTAGTCTCAAATCGCAATAATGAACTATATATATATAGTCAATTGTTAACTATACATCACTTTTCTATTTGAACACACTTTAACTCCTTAGTTTAAGAAGTTTGTGCTGGAGAATATTTCGTTACATCAAAATAATCAAGGTTATACTCGCGCGATGCACAGAGTAACATTTTATAATTTATTAAAATGAATTAAATAAGTTACACATTTTACTCATTTTAATTGTTATTTTTACTACTATAATTTAAAATTTTAATATGTAAATATTACATATATATATATATTACATATATATATATATATTTAAAAGTGTTATTATAATTATTTTATGATAACGTTATTATTTTTAGTTTATGCCTCAAGACTCAACTTACACCGATGTACATTAATAAGATTTTTTTGGTAATGTACCGAAATATAAATAATATTATTTATCTATTAGATATGTTATTTGACAATAGAGATTTGAAATTAGTCTCTTAATACAAATAAAAAACACCGGATGAAACTCATGCAATGCATGTGCAATTTTTCAGTTTTTGAATTTGGAGTTTTTTTTTTTATCAGCCAAGCCTGAAAACTCATCAGAAATCTCTCACCCTTGATGTCCCTCATGCCAAACAAATGGTATATCATACTTCCGATGTGAGTAAAAACCAAGAGCAATCATCATTTCTACATAACAATAACATCGAAGAGTAAAATGAACAACATACAAAATGAAAATCGAATGGTAATCTCCTTATCTTCACTTAAACGCCATACTTAAAAATTAAACAGAACCAGCATCATATAGGGAGCATGAAGGACATGTAGGAAAAAGCAATACCATCATATTTAAAGTAGCTATCAGGGTGAATTGAACATCATAAAGTGGGCAAAAAACACATATTGAACTGAGGAGTAAAGATCAAAACTTTTTTAAAGAAAAGCAAAGAAAACATCAGAACTTTGCTTTCAATTCATTATGTTAGTAGAAATGAATATACTATAACAGATAATACGTTTGAATGAAAAAAATTAAACTTAGTTTTCTTTTTCCTTTTCTTTTTGGGTGCCCTTTGAGGTCTTGTCTTGCCAAGAATTATATATAAAGACCTTAAAGTGTAGTGCAAACTTTGAAGTGGATCTTCAGATTCTGCTTGAGTCCTTGCCAAATATGAATCTCCTTGTCCAGTCAGATACCACCAAAGCTTTTGTTGTCCAGCTGACTTGTTTGCTGCATGTTTTGGGAAACGTTAGAGGATGAAAACATAGAACCATTATTAAACCTCTAAAATACAGTTTATAGGGAATAGAATAATACATTGTGTATACTTAATACCAGAGCCACCGACTACTATGGCCAATTGAAATCCAATCTCCTGGAAGCTGAGCTGCAGTCTGTTCACCTCCCAGAGGAGAAAATTGCCCAGAATGCTTGTACCTTTCACTAATTAAAAAAACATTAGGCAATGAAAATCTTGAATCATTGGATGTGAGCTCGATTGAATACGCTTTGGAAAGTATGAAAACAGGAAAATAACATATCTTATGACACTTTTGTTGAAGTAGCAAGTTGCACATACCTGAAGGGATGAAACTGATGGCGTCCTGTACCCCTGAACCTAAAAGTGCCTTCAGGATACTTCTCTCACAACTCCATGCGATTGAAACAGTCAACAAGATATTTGCCTTGTTGAGAAGCTACCTAGAATGATTCAAAGTTGGAATCGACCACCAAAGCATAAGTAATATGACAAAGTTTTATAGTCTATGTTTGATATATGTTGGCACTGAAGACGTTAGAACTCACTTCAAGGTCAAAAAAAAAAAAAGAATGAAACTCTTCTTAGGACTAAGATGAAAGTTAGTTCACGTTATTAAGTTGTTATCTAAACACACTATAATAGTAAATGAGTGCATGTCATCTTCATCGCCGATCATGATATGATTTTTCATATTAGCCCTTACATTGAAAAAACATGAACGTCCTCACTTGGGCTTCTTTAAGTCAACTTAATCCTCTATCTATCTTTTTGTAGTCACATACTCATATTACCCTCAAATATAGGTCTAAGACTTTAATACATATTTCTTTAGTGCAGAGATTAATATGAAAAACCATGTCAAGGTCACAGATGAAAATGGAGGTTTCCTAAGTCGGTGATTGAAATATACATAGCAGTTGCAGGTACATAGCATATAATGTGCACGTAACTGAGCTGTTGCAGGAAGATTTTTCATCTGGGAATATACTTTGGAAAGTGTTTCTTTGAAGTACTCAATGTCTTCTGTAAGAGAGCTTTCCTGATATTTGATTAGCAATGTAACCATATCTTTCATTTGGTTCTCCTTTAAATAAATCCCCACTTGTGGGTACCTCTCAATAATGTAACCAACAACGTCTTGATATTCTTTAATATCCAACGTCTCAAAATTGTCCTTGTCTGCCTTGCTAAATATGACAGCTATATCTTCCTGGTAAAACCATGGCAGACAATATGAGAACTACATGTTACCCTGAAATTCAGTAGAGAAGTGCTGTCCAAATTGTGTTGCTAAAATGCTCGTGATTTCTTGTAAAAAATAGCACGTCATTTATGGCTAGTACTATTTTCACTTTTCATTTCATAATCATATTTTAGTCTAAGTGTATATATGGTTTGGCATTGATACAAACGCAAATGTGATTTAAAGTATCTCAATGTGTTAGTTTAACGTGGATAAAAAATGTAAGATTTAGCCACATTGAGTTTAATGAAAACACAAACACACACTAAATAAAAATGAAAGAACATTGGTTATAACAAAGAGAAGGCGATTGATAGATCCATAAAGATAAATTGCATGTTTGGAACTACAATTGATTCAAAATCAAAATATATTTTGGAGAAAAGCTTCTAGTTGTCAGTAGGTTGAGGTGTTTTTATTATTAGGTTGAGAGAAACATAATGACTCATAGTCACCGAAAAGCACCAACCATTACATCCAATCATCAAGCACTTGTTATTAAACTCAATATGAAATAGTATGCATATAAGCATGAAGAACTTGTGTAGAAATTTACATTAATGTATATAAATTTAGTTTTCAGCAGTTTTAATTTCACTTTGAGACTGTATGTTTTTTTTAATAGTATTATTTATAGATAACAAAATGACAGCATGTACAATGCTTATTTTAAGAACAAAATAATAAATTAGAAGAGCACAATATAAAGAAAAGAATAGAAAGGTAGCATGTTCCTAAGTATATATAGAAGATTGTCAATATCAGGACGAATATGAGCATCGTTGATAGGTATCTAGCTCCTAACTAAAGTTTAAATGTCATATATCTACAGGAAAGTGAGAAACACAACGGGGCAAAAATAGAAAGGCAGAGAAAAAATAAGTCAAGAAGCCTACTTATAGCATTTTCCTATGTATCAAACTACACAACAAAAAATTGTATCCTATATATCTTAAACAAACCAAAAAGACTATTCTAACCAATCTTCAACTTACAAAGTAACTTTTATCATCCCAAGATGTTTTTGTGTGATCTTTACTCTTTCTGAAACAGTAAATCATACATTAGAGGTAAATTTATTACAGTTTTATTTCATTTAGATTCAAATACACAATTCAGATGAGTCAAAAGGCTCACGCTATCAATTTTAAGAATCTTGTACTGGATGCAGATGTGTTCTCTTCCAGCATGTATTTCTGCAAATAGAGCGAATATGAGTAATGATATATACACACCTCATTTTTCAAACACTTCATTTCTACCTCATTTTGTTTCTATCTCTCTCCTCTTACCATCTATCACATCTCATACTTTCTCTCTCTTACTTATTCTTTTCTTCCTATCTCTCTCCTCATTCCACCTCTCTCCACCTCAAAGAGAGGTTTGAATGAAACATTACTCGAGCAAATATAGCTAAAAATTTAGATCTATTTACTTGATCAATACAAAGTTATGTCCACCAAAAAAGCAGGGTTCACACATGAGCTTTTAGTGTTATCAATACAAAAATGTAAGCTCAAAGAATGAGAGAACACATTCAATAGGTTGTTAAGGAGATGCCCCTGTGTACCAAGCTACCAAGGAGAAGCCATCAATTTTTCAAATAGTGAAGTTCATGATTTAAGTTGAAATATCAATTAGATATAAATTTTAGAGTCATAATACAGCTAAATCTTAGATTCAAATATCTTCAATTTGAACAATTCAGAAATGGAAGAAAACAGAGAAATCATAAATCTTGATTTCCCATTAAGCAAACTAAAATGATCAAGTACATAGAAGGTGGAGTTAAAGAACTAAATATAATTTAAAATCAAGTAGATGAAAATTAATAAATTGGTAAATACCAATGAAAAGTCCACTCATTCTATTTTCAATGTGGAAAGTAGCAAAGATCAAGCAAATAACACTTTCTTCAAGTGAGAAGTCCACCCTTAGGAATGACCAACAACCTAAAATCACTCTTTATATAATTTTTTCCCACCTACCCTTCTACCCTCTCTTCTTTTAATATATTTTTTTTTTGTCTTCACCAAGGTATCTCCACAGCCGACAGCTGTGAAGAAAAATGACGTTTAGTGTGGTAAAAAACAGTCAATCATTATAAAAATGACCGCTACTAAATATTATTTTTTCTGATAGGGACTAAAATTAATCTCGCTTGCAAACTAAGGGACTAATTTGACTATTAACCTTAAAATATAATACTTCTGTATTTTTTTTTGTGACACTATATTATAAAATATAGTGCTTAGTATATTATTTATGGTCATGATAAATTTAACTTATTTTAAGGGTTTTCCATAAGTGATTTTTTATTTGTAGAAGTGATTTTAAGAGAAAAACAATGTGATGGAAAATGTGATGAGTGAAAATTTAGTTGAAACTGATTAGTGTAAAAGATTGTTAAATGGATCAAAATTTTAAAATTCTTTCCTGATTCATCAGCATAAATATTTATTCCAAATTTAATTATCTCTAATCCATATTTTAATCAGCAATTGATTTGATCAATTTTAAAAACATGGTTCGTAACGCACAAAAATCATTAAAATAATATAAAAAATATAATATGATAAGATTTTATATGATGCAATTGAAATTAGTAGCTATATTATATTAAAAGATTTCATGTCTAGATACTCAAGTGTCCACTCAAATGTCTGTGCTAAATTACTCATGGATATTAATAGGAAGATGAATAGTTTCACCACCCTCTTTATATATTCAAGTTTTTTCCAACCAAAATCAACCTATTTAACTTTTACATTTCTTCCTCTCATACCACATAACATTTTCCTTCTCTACATTTATTGGTAAACTTTTCATTTCTCAATCTCTGAAATTTTTCCGCAGAACAAATATTACATGAAAATATTTGCAAAATGATGGGAAAAGAAAACAGCATAGTCAATACTAACTAAGTAAAAAGAATGCTAATTGCAAGAAATCTCAAATGGTTCTTCTGGATCCTGTTCATGAGCAATCTCCACCTAAACCATTAGCGCCATCCACAACCAATTTGTCATTCATCCCATAGCACTTGCTTTTGGGATCTAATCCAATAAGCACCTGATCTAATCACACAACCCAGGCAACAAATAAGATGCAAATTTCGAAAGCTTCTTACCTGCATTATCTCAAAAACACAACCCCTCCACTGAAGAGAATAAGGAGGAGAAAGGGTGAGGTTTCCAAGTAGATGGAGCAAGAATGCCAAAGATAGAAATTTCAGTTGTAGTTGGAATATAGGTTGTACATTAGAAACCATTTAAGACCCATCGTATGATAGGAACGGATTGCAATAGCAGATGTTGATGACCAAAGTGAAGGATTCCAATTATATTTAGTCTATAACACATCTAAATTAAATTGAAACTCCCAGGTGTTGGTGTTGGGCAAGATCAGTGTTATCATGAGTTTAATATTCCAAAAAAAATTGTGCACTTCCATCTTTGTTTACACATTACTAAGAAAGTTTCACATTTTAAATTTTAAATAGTTAAATCAGAGTCTTTTAATGAAGTGATAATAAAAAAACAAAATATAACATTTTATATCTATCCCTTACTCTTATTATTGAAAAGAAAATTCCAAAACAGTCTCGTCCAACCCTCTTTGATTCTTATCTTCTAATTAAAGAATGAATAATTTTCCTCAGTTGATAACTCCACATAGTTAAAGTAATCATTAAAATGCCAGCCCCTGAGTGATAAAGATAATAATGAGGAAGGGGTTAGGGTTACCAATGATGGTGATGGTGATGCTCATGGATGCGATGAAGTCAGATTCCCATATTCATAAGGCTTTGTTCTTCCATTGAATGCTTGATGGAATTGTCACCACATTAGTTGAGGAGCAAACCTATGATTATGAAGGAAAAGAATGAATAAAGGAAACTAAACTGAAAAAAAAAAGTGAAGGAGAAAATGGAAGATAAAAGGAAAACACAAGAAACAATGAGTAAGAACAGTCACAAAACACAAATCAATGAAGCAAATAGCACATTCAAAAGGTACAGAACTCTACCATCTGCTCTCTCTTTCTCAAGACCAAGCATAAGGAGAATGAGGATAATAGGAGCCATTTAGCCAGTACTCTTAAAGAAAACTCAAAATAAAGCGAAACATTGAAGGTCGTACCTTCAGCCAATCCTCTCTCCTTTGAAATTGGAATTTCAAAATCAAGTCCACACTTCAAATCATCAAAGACTTGACAGCAGCAGGGAATAGAACTCAAATCAGAGTAATAGCAATAATAATATGAAGAAAAATAAGGAAATGATTTAAAAAATAATGAGCTATCAAAAACTATTTTCACGTCAGTAGCTGCGTCCAAACCATCATACAAATGTTTCTTACTGGATTTAGTCTACCATCTATGAAGTTTGAACTGCATTTAGAAACATGTCATTAAATAATGATTTATTTTTTCTGGTTCCACCACCTCTTTTCTCAAGATCAAGATTGGTGTTATACGCGAAGGATTACCCTTAGCAAAATTGAGACCAAAGAGCTAACAAATTTTCAGCCAAAAGCAATTACGAATAATAACTACCAAAAATAGGAGTATGTTTGATAATCCCAGCCTTATCTTGGAGACAATGAAATCTAAAGTCACTGAAATAACACATTTACTACATGGTCCAGCTAGAAATAGAATGAAGAGTGAAGGTCTCCCAAGTCAAAATGTGTAGAAGAAGTGATTTTTAGATAAGGGATAAATAGGTACCCCCACTTGCAGCACATACCAAGGATTTCTTTAGTTTAAATTCTAGAGGAACTTGAAAATGACACAATCCTACTAATTTATGATGTATTTAATTTGTTATTGGAGTATTTAGACTCACCAGAATTAGAACCCTCAAAGGTTGTTAAAGCTTTAGAAATTACATGTAAAGGCTCTATTGACCATACCATCCAACAAACTTAAGACTATGAATCAATGAATGCATTAAAGCTAAACAATGTAGAACAAAAATATTTCATTCACATGATATGAGATACGAATGTTGAAGCAATAGCATAAAGTGGAGAATATGTTAGAGCACTCACCCTTCCAAGTTCTGAGTCTCACTAGAGGTCAGGTTGTGCAAAGATAACAATAGCAGCAGTACAGATACAGCAACTACAGTAAGAATTCAAAACCTCCAGGTACATTGATAGCAATACTAATTCTTCCTTATTAAAGGAGCCCACATCGGTGAAATTCAACCAAAGCATCACCATGAATTGCACCATACACAACCACATGGATAGCCCATCAACGCATTCCACATATGCCCAATCTGCCAAAATGATCATCTTACAAACAATAGGATGGACACTTAACTCAAGCAAGCAACAGGATTCATAATCCATTAATAGAACGAAGCCATAAAATTCTTTTCTTTCACCTTGAGCCATAACCAAACTCTATACTGAATCAGGTCTAATGCTTTCACAGTACCAAATTCCTCTCCCCTAAATACCACACCATTTCTGAAATACCAGATTACCCCAACTGTTGCAATCCAAATTAGAACCAGAACCTGTCTGAATTTGGAATTACAAGAACCAACCCCAAACTGGGAAAAATGGTCCCCCACCGATGAAGGAAAAACAGACAAGAAACCAAGCCAACCACCAATCTTCATCCATAATTTCCATGATATATCACAGTTAAGGAAAAGATGTGAACTTGTCTCTGCTGAGCATCTGCATAACACACATGATGAATCAACCCCCCTGGAAGAGCATTCCTTCTAGCTAAATCAACTTTGGTTTGTTGAATTACGCATACCAGAACACAGGCTACTTATTTGGTTCAAACCCCCAACCATCTCAAAATTGAAATAGCAGGTATAACAGGATTAAGATCTATTAAGGTAGGGGCAACTGTATAGGAGAATCAGCAATCAGCAAGGGCACAAAGACTGGCATACAAGCATACTCACAATATCGGTAAATTTAAAGGAGGCGAAAATGGCTTACTGGTAAAAGGTGGAGCCTTCGAAATGCACAGAGGTTTGAACTCATCTACAAATAAAACGAAACAGCTGGAACTGGCACCATGAGATCAGATGATGAACACCGAAAGGAGAAACCTGGATCAAGAAAGCAACAGATTCTATCTCTGGTAGAAGTTTGTTCCTACTCCTTTTCATCTTCACTCCTCTATGATGTTATCCACTCCATAGTCCATATACCCTGGTAACCAAATCACTCGAACTCCCTTGAATGCTCTGTCTCATAAATTGACTTTTTCTTTAAAGCAATCAATCTCACACTCTGCAAACATAAACAAAGAAATTATTAATGATAAACAATCTCACTAACCTGTATTTATATAACATATGAGATATGCTACCATCATGGAGCATTCATAAAACAGGAAATAGAAGAATTCGAAACAGAGTTAGGGAAATGCTAAGCTTTTGAAGTGACTGTTGAAAAATCAACTGGATTACAATTGTGTATATTGGAAGTAATCAAACCTGTCCTTAGTCCATGCATTTTTTCCTAATCCTTTCAGAAACTGAAATTTAGGGAAAGGAACAACCTTTCAGAAGTATATTACCAAAATAATTGAAAATCACATTTTAAATAGAAAAATGAGAGACAAAATGTAGCTTACCATTCGGCATGTACCTCAAAGGAGTTTTCCCTCATTTTAAACCCCAAAAACCTGTGAGCAAATGATTTTGTATGAAAACAATAACAGCACAAAAGAAATCTAAAGAAAGGAGTTCCTTCTCCTACCTCAGGAATTTATAAAGTCACGAAACAAACTTAAACTTATAACAGAAGCATGAACATCATCATATTCCTAAATTTAGTTCAAGAAAAATGAGAACAGATTATTCTAGCTTTAATACCGATTTAGTAGAAAGCTTCAAATAATGGGGGGAAAATTACAAATCTGCGATGGCTATGCATGAGAATGGAATATAGAGCTGGAGGGAACTGACAAATACATACTCATACTCCATCATAGTCACCCACTATAAGAAGCCAAATTGCTGATTAAACAAAGGTGCAAGTTGAGAGAAGCATATAGGAATTCTTTGCAAGACTGAATGTATTTCTCATTGTTGGAAAGTTAGATAGCTTACCCCTGTAACTAAGGCTAGTAGCGAACACAAAAATTAAACCTTCTAAATCAATCTTTCTTAGCATCTAATCAAAGGGTCAAATTGTAGAGAGGGGTTGGAAGCTTGTCAGCAGAACTGTGCTAGCTTTTCATTTGTTAGCAGGAGCAGAAAATTAGCAAAGGATCATGTCCGTTTGATGAGGTCAATAAGTCTGATTAGGCCAAAGAAAGAAGCTGGCAGAGGAGTCAGTCCAGCAACATTGTTAGAACTCACACCAGACTCTGCAGTGCCATCGTTGGATTGATGAAGATGCTGGAAGAGGCTGTGATGATAATACGCTGTCGTCGAATCATACGGAATTGCATACTGGATTGGAGCTGCAGCTGACTGGTGAGGAATAATGGCTGAGAAATTGATGTTGTTACTCATGTTTGCACCACCCCGTTTCTTTTATTCCAGCTAGTTTTCTACACATACAAAAATCAATCAACGACATCAGATATAACATATAAAAGAGGACCAGACAAATCATCCAATGATGTAACTAAAAAACACAGCAAGATAAATCAAGTGATGTCATAAAAACTCCAGCAATTATAGAAGGGTGAAAACAACAAAGGAGAGACACTATATATAAAGAACAACATGCTATGGAAGAAAAGTATCAATGTTTCAGCAGACTTCTTGAGGGAAAACACA
The DNA here is from genome assembly GCF_012489685.1 of Lotus japonicus. NCBI lineage: Eukaryota > Viridiplantae > Streptophyta > Magnoliopsida > Fabales > Fabaceae > Lotus > Lotus japonicus. The sequence goes on from NC_080045.1 coordinate 64,548,409, forward strand.
AGCAAGGCAACACTAATATAGTTCTTGAAATAAGAGTATCAATTCAGCAATATGCTGCAATAATTTAGCCATAACTCAGAGTGAGATACTACCTTTGGTTGTGCTATTCCAGGACTTTCAAACAGCTCAGGATGTTTAATTGGTAGCCCAATGACCTGTAAAATAAATGACAAACATGAGGCTAAAAAACAATGTTTTTTCTAATACATGATACTACACTAAAGCATAGATATACATAATAATATCATAGTTTCTCAAACTCAATAATAATGAACTTCAAAGTTTCTGATGAAGGAACCACTTCATCTGCTCCTATCATGCTACGCCGGGCACATCTAGGAACTCAAATAAATAAAAAGCATAGTGTAAGTACTATGAGATCAGTAATATTCAACAAAATAGTATTAATGAGATGAGAACATTAAACATGACAATACATTCTTTATCCACCTAACAGAAGTAACATGGTATCAATGTCTAAAAAATTTCAACATTAGTATCACATATATTTATAAATTACATGTCAAACACTACTTAGAGGAATTGGAAGAAAATAGAAGTAGAAGAAGAAGAAGCATGATTTGCAAACTATATGGTGAATCAGTGGATTTCACTAAGCCAATGCATGTTTCTCATTAGTACCCTTGTGAAAAAAAAAATTGTTAGTGTTAAAACCCTCTTGGTGTAACATTTCAGTATGCAGTGATATTTTTCACATTCAGTTTAGATAAGCTCTTTTCTCACTCACTCTACAATTCTAATAAAGGTCTCATAGATGTATATCAAGATGATGACCTTGAATCTACAATTTTCCAATTTAAGTTCACAATGATAGTCTGAACATTCGAAGATCAATAATAGCTCATTTGTTTACAGTCATTTGTTTGTTTAATTAATTGATAGTTAGTAGTTACTACTTACCAAACTGAGAATCTAAGAATTCATGGATCCCTCCTCCAGACTGCAAACATTTGATTTAACAAATTTAGCACCTCAGCAGTTAAGTTTCATGTACATATGAAGAAATAGAAGGCTTACCTTAACAGAGAAGTATGCCCACACATTTGGCTTACTTTTAAAGCCGAGCTCCTGCACAAATATTTCAACTAAGTACAAAGCTATGGGATGAATGAAATAAAAGATGAGATAGCTGTTAGACTAAGTAGTTAACTGAACTGATTTCACTTCTGTTTCTGTCCTGATCGTGTATCTACTGGTTGGCATAACCTATTGTGTGTTTTTTCTGTGATTGGTGCTGTTTGGAGCTGTCTTGTGCTGAGGTTGATCCCTTGCCTTTGATGCTGAGTTCCCAGCCAGATTTGTGCTCCTCTGCTAAATTGCTTGTTGCTTTTCTTGGCTGCCCGGTTTCTGCTTCCCTGCATGCTCCTGGCTTTGTCATTTTCTCTTATTTTGTTTCATTTGGCTGTGCCTTGACCGTGCTTATGTTTTCTGCACTGTCTTTCTTTCTCTTGCTGTTTTTTTTTTTTTTTTTCTCTAGCCTTGGTGGTCCTCACTTTGTGTAGTTCCTCCTTGGCTTGCTTGTACTGTTCTTGAGCTTTTTGGCTCTTGATTATTGCAATATATCTTTTGTTTCCAAAAAATAAAAATGCACTTCCCAACCTGTAGGATTAAAACCATAATCAGGGTTGATAATGAGAACCTGTATCAAAGGCATAATCCATGACAAAACTGGAGAAAAATGGATAAAACAAATTAATCAATACACACACTAAGTGCAAGTACTATAAGATCAGTAAATTACATGTCAAACACATTAATAGAAATTTTTGCACAAAGGTACAACTGATAATGAGAAACCTCTATTGGCTTATGAAATGCTTTGATTCTCCATATAGTTACAATTCATTCTTCTTCTTCTTCCATTTTCCTCCATGCAGTTATCATATCTTGCTCTTCTTACATAGTTAAAACTTAAAACTGATGCAATAACTAATTTTCCAAGAAGACTACAAGATAGAGTAATAGATGTATTGAAAAAGCTCCAAGAATTCAAATTGTCTAAACTTGGCACTAATGCTACAGGATAAACTACCATGTGCATTGGGAAATTCTAGCACTTCCATGAAGATGTTGACCTTGCTAGGAGTTTAAAGTCCCATAGATTTAGAAATTTAAAACCAAGAAAATTTTGAATGTATTAGAGAGTCGTGGGAGATAAATTGGTTCGGCTGGCACATACCATAACAACAACAAATCTATCAGTTGTAGGCTCAGGTCCAATATGTGCTCCTATAGACAGTTATGAAAGAAGAAGTCAGAAACAAATATTTATAATGCACTTATAAGCAGTGCCAAACATATGCACACAAAGGATATAGAGAAAGGAAAATTACTTGCCTGGATAACTACTTCTAAGCAAATGTTTGATAAATGTTATTTCACCAGTTGAGTACTGACCCAAAAACATAACCATTGGTTTGGCATCAAAATCGCTATTTGTCTACAATATATAAGGAGTTGCAATCAACTAAAGACCCAAGTATATATCTTAGTCAATACCACCAGGGTGTTGGCTAGGGCAGTTTTGAATTAGCACATGAACAGAATAAGATGAAAAAAAAAAAGAGACATGTTCTGATTTGCTATTCTCTTATAAGTTCCATTAGGCACAATTTAAATGAATCGCTTACTTTTGTAAGATCCATTAAAAGAAATAGACAACGGATGTCCCCAATTCCAAACTGAAACACGTTGAATACTGTAAATTCAGAGCTAACTTAACAACTAAAAGTGAAGGGGGGAGAGAGAGCTTACATTTTCTTTTACTGATGAAGAAGAACCCATCAGGTGACTCGAGCTTAGCTACCTGCCATATTCGGATGTAGTTTGGGAATTTAAGAAGCTGGGATGACAAATTGGACCCCTGATTGCTAGTGAGTATAGAAAGTGTGGGGAGATCAACAAAGCAGTTGTGGTATTTATAGAAGGCTGTCATCAATTGCAACTTCACCTATAAAAGAGGAGGCATAGAGTATATAATGGTACGGATTGATAGGGAACGAAGAATAGTGTGTCAGGTGAAGAAGGTTATGGAGCACGGCTAAGCTTGGTTTGTAGGAACATATGTAGCTATTACAGGGAGAAGGTTCTGGAAGAGAGGTAGGCAGATGATGATGAAGAAGGTGACAGGCAACCCTAGATGCTATCCCAGGAATTAGGCACCAACCTGTAAAGCATCTTTGACAGCAGTTCATGGGAGGGGAAGCTGACGATTGATGGCGTGGGCACTACAATCTCCAGCGAAAATTCGTTCCTGCGCTTGGGGGAAGCTGACGATGGCCTACGAAGAAGAGGAAAAACATAGCGTCTGAATAGCAGAGAAAAGGGGCCACCACATCCTTCCATAGGCCCAGCCCAACACTCTCCCGTCCCAAAAAAAAAGATGGTGCATGAACAGTAGAATCCAATCCTTCCTTTGTAAGGATAGTAGATATCACAACATTGCCAAAAAAAATTGCTAAAGAATTAGCTTCTCTAAAAATATGCATAACTTAAATACAATTAGCCTAATGCACAAGATAATCAATAAATTTTTTGCATTGATGAGTCACTTTCAACAATAATGTTCTTGAAGTTCAAACACAACAGCAAACAAATAGTCTTCATCCCAGCTTCATGAGCTAAAGTGTTGACAGAGTGTAACGTTTTAGACCACAAATACAATTTATGAAGTTCAAGAACTCCGATGCAATATCACACCATAATCTCCCTCCCACACCCACCTCAGCCACAGTAGCTGCATGAACGACAATATCACACCATAATCTCTTCCGCAATAGCAGCATGCTGTTTTCAGTCCCCTTTTTTTTATTAATTTTCTTAATTGCAGAAAAAGAAATTGGGCCATGAAGAGCAATTGTGGAGAAATGGATTTCACCGTCCCAGAACTACATAATTCACAATTTCAATTTTTTTAATTTAGATTTTCTCTTTAATAATTAAAAGCAAAAGAGATTAATGGGCATTACTGGTGGATATTGGAAACACCGATCAAGAGAATATTGGTGCAACCTATCAAGGATCCATCTTAGCTTTGCGGCATGTGCAATCGGCAATCTTCAATTTCCCAAATAATAAAAATCAGATCAGGATTTCTACGACAATGACGGCCACGGATCTAATGAAAAGAAAGGAAATATATACTATAATTTTGTAAATTTTATTCATCACTTTTTATTTAACTAAACTCATGACATACAATTTATATAAAATAAAATACAAATGATTACTAATTACTAATTCCATGGGTGGCATTCTAAATCATGGTTCGGATCTACGAAACATATGGTCCGTTTTCTAGTATAATCCAATAATCCATGGACAAAGCTCACAGAATTGTTCATCCCGTTTTTGTACGTATATATCAAACCTTTTTAGTAACATTTTTCCATTGAAATGTACTATAGTTCTTTTATTTTATTTTTGGTAAGCAAAATTGTATAGTGTACCATAGTATAGTGTTGTGTCCCAAATGCTAGATCTAAAACTCCATTCATAAAAGGCACCAGGATGGATAACATGTATTCCAAGATCATCATCCTTAGACTTAATATGAATGGTAAGGTCAACATTACTACTTAAAGAATTTCTTACGTTCACATGTGTTTTCACAAAAATATCATTCTGGGCTGAAGACAATAAACACATACAAAGTAAAAGAAAAATTATTGTAAATTGATCCATTTCACTTTTGTAGTCCATGTTTCCTTGTAATATATAGACCACAACCTCAATCATTGACTTAAATTTTACACTAATGACAATACTTTATACTTATTAATGATCATTATGCATGTTAAATCTTTTTTACCAAAGGAAGATTATCACGTTATTAATTGCAATAAATATATAATTAAATACTCATTTCGTTCCTATATATAAGTCTATTTTACCTAATTCTATTAAAATAAAAAAAGTAGTTTCAAACAATAAATTTGTAAAAAAAATTATTCACTTTCCTAGATTACCCTTATTTAATTTCTTATAAATTTCTATTTCTAAGTTATTATTTTAAAATCTCATTGCCTCTTTCATATTAAATACGATGATAGTTTTGAAAAAAAATAATTAATACTCTATTGATATTGTAAATATACTTATATTTAGGAACAAAAAAAACACTAAAACATGACCTTATAATAAGGAACGGAAAGAGTAGTAAACATAAAAAGCATTTAAAATGTTAACTATTATCAACGTATTTTGCACAAATAATCCTTCTCCATAAGGCGTTCTTTTCTTTCCCGAATCTCCAAGCCCACTTGAGTAAAAGCACTCTGTTCTTCCAGCTCAGAAAGCCAACCCCAAGGCCCCCACTTGAGAGCTTTTGCACACTTGTTCCCACGCTATAACATCAACAATTGCTCTATCTTGGTCTTTGATATTCTCAAGGTCCTCTTCGAAGATTCGACTTTTGCTAAGGTGTTCAGAGAGGGCTGTTATTGCTGTATTGGGCGAGGGAATAACATCCGATTTTGGCATGATCCGTGGATGGACTTGGGTTCTCTTCAAACCAGGTTCCCTCGGATGTTCGCTCTCGCTATTAATAAGAATGCTATGGTTTCAGATTTAGGGTCTTTCCAAGGCGGTAGTTGGGTTTGGGATTTGGGCCTTCGTCGTCACCTCTTTGATTGGGAGATTCCAAGGTTCCAAGAAATTATGGCGGGTCTGAATTCTGTATTCCCTTGCGATGATGATGACACCATAGTCTGGTCGGGGGCTCCAAATGGGGTTTTCACAGTAAAAGCTGCGTATGTAGCCGCTGAATTGAGAATTTTCGGTCTTGCACCTTGGCTGATTTCAAAATAATGCAAGAAAATTGTCCCTCCTAAAGTGGGGCTCTTTGTGTGGCAGCTTATTGAAAATCGAGTGGTTGTTAAGGAGAATCTTCTTAAAAGGGGAATGTTGATTGAAAACGGGGGTCTCTGTGATTTCTGTGGCCTGTGTTCTGAATCTGTCAGCCATTTAATGATCTGGTGTGACATGTCTTGGCGATTCTGGTCCTCTATAATGGAAATGGAAGGAATACTATGGTGTGCTCCGGAATTGATAGGCGACTTGTTCACGGAATGGTCATTCTTGCGTGTACAATCTGATCTGGTGTTGTGGGAGTTGGTTCCTTGTGCTGTAGTTTGGTCACTCTGGTTAGCCCGAAATGACTTGGTTTTCAACAACAAGGAGTTCGCTTTTGAGGCCACTTGGGACTTGCACTTGATGAGGGTTATGGGGTGTAGGGCTGAGCATGGGTCGGGTTCGGGTGGGTTCGGGTGAAACATACCGGGTTTGAACGGGCTTCAATCAAGCATATTCACCACCGATTCCGCCCATGGTATGATTACGGGTGTGTCGGTTTGGGTGAAATGGGTAGCGGGTAGCTTCGGTGGGTTGGGGCGGTTTTCACCCATAAAAAAAAAGAGAAAATTAAGAAGGAAACCCAATATAGAAGATGGGAAGATCAAAGAAAAAATATCCTAAAAACAGAGAGATTAAGAAGAATAAAATTTACATAGAAAGATCCAGTTGCTCTAATCACTGAAGCATGGAAAAAATACAACAAAATATTCATATTTCCAGCCTTTCATTTGGTCACCAGTAAGCCCCTTTTTATGCAGTTTTTGACAACTAGCTGTAGAGCCATGGCGAAGAATAGAGGGGTAGAGTCGTAGAGGATGGAAACCATGGATAAATGAAGAAAAACTGAAATGTTGGAGGATTAGAGAGGGATATGGGGAACCATGGTGAAATAAAAAAGAGAAAGCAAGTGCTGGAGAAAATGAATGGTTCCGGTTTTTGGTTTGAAGACTAATGGAATTGGAAGAAGAAAGAGACGTTTTTGTGGCCTTGGAATGAGAGAGAAGTAATATGTTTCCAATAAACAATTAAATGAATTAATGACCCATGGAACTTCAAAAGAGTTAATTAAAAAAGAAAGAGATAGTGCGCAGAGTAGTTGAACGACTTTAGACTAGTAGGAATACACTGCAAACAGTGAAAAGTTAAGTAGATGTGCCAGGCTAGTACAGGTCTAGTGGTCTACACGCTAAACAACACGTGAACTTATGCATTCACGCGGTCGGGTGCGGGTTTCCACGGAAATATTTTACACAACCCGCTCGTATTTAACTGATTCAAACCGATTTTTCACGTTTCTGTACTCGATTACCTGCCTAAACCCGCCCGAGGGCTTTATTTTACTGTCGGGTAGCTCGGTTACGGGTTGATGGCGGGTTGATGCTCACCCCTAATGTGGTGGACTAAATCATGGTGGAAAGAGGTGCCCCTACTCATCCGTTGATTTCTCACAAAATTTCATATATTTAAAGACTTCGTCTAAAGCGCGTAAGGTAAGATCTTGTGCTTGGAATCCCCCCTTTGCTAACACTCTCAAATTCAATGTGGACGGTTCAGCTAGGGGCTCTCCGGGTAGTAGTGGGGTTGGAGGTGTATTGAGGAATGCTCAAGGGGTCACCTTAGGTAGATTCTCCTTGTCTACTGGGTTGTTGTGGGCTTACCAGGCAGAAGTTAAGGCCATTCACTTGGCCCTGGTTTTTGCAAAGGAACATAACTTCTCACAGGTCCTCGTTGAAAGCGATTCCTCCCTCGCTGTGGGTTGGGCAAACTGCAAATCTAATAGACCTTTGGCCCTTCTAAATGATTTGAATGCTATCGATTGGCTCCGGAGGGAAGTGGGTTGTGTGGGTGTGTGTCACATTTTATTAAATTTACTACTCTAACTTCCTAGCTATTATACTCCCTCCGTTCCTAAATAACTGACACTATTTCTAGCTGAATTTTGTTCCTAATTATTTGCCACTTTACAAAGTTCAAGAGAGTATTGATTATACTTTACCAATTGTATCCTTCATTTATTGTTGGTTAGAAACTTGAAAAATTAGAATTAATAAGAGAGATAAAGGTTATAATAGGAAGTTACATAGGAATTTTAATAAAACAATAACATTAATTGTTATTTCTTAATACTTGTGCAACAACCTTAACGTGTTAGTTAAATAGGAACGGAGGGAGTACCATTTATCTCTTATTAATTATAAATTTTCAATTTTCCTACCACCAATAAATGAAGGGTATAATTGGTAAAGTATAATTAATGTTCTCTTGAAATTGTAAAAGTGTATAATAAATAAGAACAAAAAAAAATCAAAATAGTATCAGTGATATAGGAACAAATGTAGTAATATCCTCAAATTTAAAAAAAAAAAACTTGAGTTTTATATTAATGGGAGTACTTTTTTTTTAAAGAATATTAATGGGAGTACTTAATAGTTATTAATAACCATTATATTATTAATTATAAATTTTTCATATATATAACTAAAATATTTAAAATTTTAATTATTACAGCTTAAAAAAATAGAAAATATATAAACTAACTTGAATTTTTTTTATAAACCTCCGGTACTCGATCACCATTTGGATTCTGCCAGATTTAAGACTTAGTCACAATTAAGACTCATCATCTCTTTTCATAATGTATTGTGCGGCGATCGAACTCGAAAGCTCTTCTCACATACTCAGACTGCGTTGTCAACTCAACTATTCTTTTAGGTAAACTAACTTGAACTTTAGAGACTAGTTATTGTTTAGGCAGAGACAATTTGCGCCTCCCTGTTTTGCTAAGTCCGCCATCTCCTTTTTTAAAAATTCCAACAATGCCCTTAGTAAAAAAACATAAAAAGGTAATATTTAATTTTTACTTCCCACACACCATCTCCTTCTTCCTCCTCACCCTCCTCCTCACTCTCCTCTTAATCCTCCACTCCTCCACCCCCAAGCTCTTTTGGGTGATCTCAAGTCAAGAATATAAGCTTACCCATGTAAGTTTTTACCTTTTTCCGAGCTTTTTTTAGCTTCCATCGCGATTTCGCGACTTTCTGACGTAACTGGATAGTCCCGCCCTTAAAACTGCGGTAATGAAACAAATTACACGCTCCCGTTAACATACGTGCGGACGTGTTAAATTTATACCTTCCACTAACTTGTTAGCGGAAGTCAAAAAAACTTAGTCATTTCAATCGTCTTAAGTTCTGGTACTGCTACTATCTAAATAAAATTGATTTTCCCGTTAACATACGTGCGGAAGTGATATGTGTAAGACCCAAGTTTTAAGCTTAGAATAAGTGGAAGAGACTTCCATTTACGATTAGGCTTGATGTATCGCGAAGGAAAAACCTGAACAAGAGTTTATCGGATGAAATAAATTTATGAAGGAGAAAGTTCAGGAAAAGTCTAAGGATTGTATCAAAATCGATAAAAGGTATAGCACGATCGATTCGCTTAAACCTAGGATAAGAACCTTAGGAAAAGACTATGTTCCACCCTTGGAACACTATAGTAATAAAATTTCCAACAATCTTCCACCCTTGGAACACTGTAGGAATTTAGTCCAAAAATCTTCAGAGAAATGTTAGAACTTCTCTTTTTCCATATATCACAATCGTTTCGAGGCGAAACTCTAGGATCTACGAACGTCCGATTCCAATCATCGGAAGTTTGCCGAAACTGAAACCCTGGTATTTCAAAACCCTAGAATCACCCGACAATGAAGACTTTTTCTATTCGGAGCTTCAAACGAAGATTCCACACGCGTAGGCCCACTCTAATCGACGTTCCAAATCTTTCTTCAGAAGGAAGTTTCTGCATCCGAGGTCAAAATCAAAAAGTGCATAAAGTGCATTTTAAGCTAGTAAACATTAAAAACAAGCCTCGAAAACCAAAAATCATACTGATATTTCTTTGAAGAATTAGAAGATTCAGCGGGAAGAATATCGTGTCTAAAATACGTTGGAATCAGTAGGAAAAATCGGAATCGCGAAATAATCATTTTCTCGCGTTTTCAATTTCCTATATATAGGACTTCAGAAACTAAGAAAAAATCACACCTTCATTTTCTTTCTTCTTCTTCTGCAGACCACGTTCTCTTGTCTTTCTTTTCTTTTTCTTTTCATTTTCTTTGTTGGTTGTGGGTGAGCTTGAGGGAGAAAGGAGGAAGAGTTTTTTTCCGGTTCTTGCCTGATCGTCGTTCTGTTCGTTGCTACGCGTAGGCCTCGAGGTACTGATGTTATTTCTTTCTTCTGATCTTAAATTCCGTCGCTTTTTGTTATGTCTTTCTGTGCTCCAAGTTTTGAGCTTTTTGTAAAACTGTCCAAATAGGTTGATTTTAGTGTCTAAATATATTCTCTTCGTACCCAAGAGTACTTCTAGCGGATTACATTTTGCCGAATGTCGCCGAAATGCTGCCGGAATTCATTTCTGTAGGAAATACCCATTTTTGGCTAAAGTTCCGTCCTTTGGGCTTAAAACTCTCGACTGAGCTTAGCGTTAGTAGGATTAGTCGTCATAATCGTCGTTGGTGTCGACCCCATCTAATTTGTTTTTCGAAATTCTGATTTTGAGTTTCCGAGCTAAAAATATTGACCAAAATACCCCTGTGACAGTTTTCGATCCGATAATTTTTCTGAGAGTTTCCCTGGCCTAGATATCGCCTAAGAATACCTAGGAATCGATTTAGATCGAAGGAAAAGTTCGGGAACCCTATTTTACATAGTGGCCGAAACCTATTGCTTAGGGTACCGTGTCCAAAAATAATTTTTGGGTCTCTATGACCTGAGCCATTGCGTAATTGTCGAAATTTTGGCGCCGGTTTCGTGTCATTCTGAGTTCCGTAGCTCGAGTTATGCTCGTTTTAGCGAACGAAGTCTCCGTTGTCAATTTGTGCCTAAATAGGAACTCTGAAGCTTTAGAGGCTTTCTTTACGATTTCGATTAGTATTAGTAGATCGTGTTGCTCCTAGTGAAGCTTGTGTTGATGATTGTGTTTTCTTTGTTCTAGGTTCGCAATTTCCATGCCCAACTTCTACTCACGAAGGTAAGGGTAACTCAGTTTTAGCGTGTCTTTGAGTCTTGCCTGCTTTTATCGCACTGCCTGTGTTTGAGATGAAGATGTTTATATTGATTGGCAGATGATTATGATTATTATGCTTGCTTATGTTGACTGTTTTTGAGGCTTGTGCCAAATGTTTACTGAAGGCTTCGGCCGAGTAAACTTATTGAGACGTGTGTCTCCGTTTTCTGAGAGGCTTCGGCTGTTTACTGGTTTCTGTCATTAAACTGAGTTGGTATGCAATTGAATTGAGTTATGTTCGTTGATAAAATGAATAACATGTGGTTACTCCGAATTGATCATTGGTTTGGGCGTTGTTGTTAACTGACTTGGCATATAGGCTTTGGTCCTTAAGTGGCGATGAGGTGGGTGTGGTCCCACGTGATTGTCCCGTCTTTCGAGGCGTTATAAAGTGGCAATGAGGTGGGTGTGGTCCCGCGGGATTGTCCCATCTTTCGAGATGTTCTAAAGTGGCGATGAGGTGGGTGTGGTCCCACGCGATTGTCCCGTCCGGAGTGGCGTTAAGTGGCAATGAGGTGGGTGTGGTCCCGCGTGATTGTCCCGTCTTGAGAGACGTTGCTGATCGATCCATTTTGGTAGAAGCATATAGTTGCATTATAGGGAACTAACACCTAATCCTATGTTGTTGGATTTTAGTTATTAGTTTATTGATATCTGATTTGATGTTATATGTTAGGTTGTCGATATTTGAATTGATGTTATATGTTAGGTTGTCGATATCTGAATTGATGTTATATAGTTGATATATGAGTTTAGTTATGTTGTTGGTTTATTTACCATGATAGGTAGTTAAATTTGAATAGCATGATTTTCTCTTTCATACATGGTAATTGTATGGAGTTAACCCTTTCTATTTGCTACTTGTTGTTTGGGCGCTTAACGCTATTAGGCGATGGAGAGCCTTCCGCTGAAGCTTAGCTGTTCAAGTTGGAGACCGTGATCGTGGGCGGTCGAGTAGAGGTGGATGAAGCAGTTGCTTCTTCCTTTTGCTGGACTATGTCTGAGTTTCTTTCCCCCCATCTGAAAACTCTGTTGTTTAAACTTTATCTCCGCCACTGTTCCAGTGAGCGTACTTATTTTGGAAACCTGCTTACGATATTGTATGACACTATTATTATATGTCGGGAACGGGTTGTTGAATAAAGTCTATGTTAAGTATTCAATTATGTTCAGTTGTTTCGAAAAGGAAAAAAAAAAATATATTGTGTTTTCTCAGGATTACGAAATAGTCCTTAGACTTATTAGGTTACTAATGTGACTCCTCGGTTGAGAAATTGGGGCGTTACAATATGTTGGAATAATAGGTCCGCCAGTTAAACTACGGAAGGCAAATATGTGCTGCCGCATATTAAAGTGCGGACAGAACAAAGTTTTTTAGATTGATTGAGCTTATTTTGTTGATTGCAGCATAATGATACCTGAGGAAGTAAATAGGCCCAATATGGAGATTGTGCCTTCTGTGGATCTTACAAAAGCTTTCACCACTAGCCAAGTAAGTTTTGTTCAATTTAACAAGTTAGGCACTATGTGTAGGTCATGCGATGTATACTTAATTGAGTTTTTAAATGTTGTAGGCTTTTGAATCCTCCAAAGATCTTGTTAATTGGGCCAAAGCTGTAGGTAAAGAGCATGACTATGTTATTATTATTCAGAAGTCGGACTATGGATCTGACAAAAGGAGGGTCGTGATGACACTAGGATGTGAGCATGGCGGCAAATATAAACCATCCACATCGGTGTTAAAGCGAAATCGGACTGGAACTAAGAAGTGTAATTGTCCATTCAGGCTAAGGGCAAGGCGTATTAATAAAGATAAAATGTGGACGGTGCTTGTGCATAGTGGGATCCATAATCATGACACTGCTGAGGTTTTGCAGGGTCACTCATATGTTGGCCGTCTAAATCCAGAGGAAAAGGCGATGGTGGGAGAAATGATTGAAGAAATGGTCAAGGCCAATGATATTTTGATTGCTATAAGGAAACACAACCCAACCAACTTGACTAGAATTAAACAGATTTACAATGAGAAGCAAGCATACAACAGGTTGAAGAGGGGATCGTTGACCGAGATGCAACACTTGATGAAGTTGTTGGAAGAACACAAATACGCACATTGGTCCAGGGTGCAGGATGGTACTGATGTGGTCAGATCTTTGTTTTGGGCACACCCTGATTCCATTCACTTATTCAATGAGTTTCCTCATGTTGTGATTCTGGATAGTACATACAAGACCAATAGGTACAGGATCCCTTTACTTGAGATGGTGGGGGTTACGTTGACAAATTTGACATACTCAATTGCTTTTGCGTACATGGAGAATGAGCAAAAGGATGAGGTTGTTTGGGCTGTGAATAGATTAAAAGACTTGATCATTAATGAGGACAATCTGCCGAAGGTCTTTGTTACAGACAAAGACCAAGTTTTGATGGAAGCATTGGAAACTGTTTTTCCCGCAGCTCGCTGTCTTCTATGTCAGTTTCATGTACTTAAGAGTGTAACTGGCGAGATGAAGAAACTTGTGAAAGACATTGAGACACGTGAAGACATTACTGATAGATGGAATCGGTTGATGTATGCTGCCAACGAGGTTGAGTATGATAAAGCTGTGGGTGCTATGTCGAATACCGGTGAGCTTTGGACTTACATTGAGACTAACTGGTTGCCTTTGAGAAGCAAGTTTGTGAAGTTTGAGATTGATACTTGTATGCACATGGGGTGCACGACAACAAACAGGTAATTTGTTGCTATCCTTCACTTTTTTTACTTCAACTGTAAAATGTTTGGCAAAATGTTTTCTGTTTTTTTTATTTCATGTTTATACCATGCGCAGAGTTGAGGGGGCACACTCAAAGCTGAAGAAACTATTGTCCGACAGTAAGGGTGACTTGGTCATTGCGTGGACTGCGATGAACAAGTTTATTATCATGCAGCATGACAAGATAAAGGAGTCCTTCCAGCTCAGTATAAATTCATGTCGATTGTGCTTGTCAATAAAGATCATTTCGTTGGGGTAAATCCTTATCCTTTATCCTTCATAATACGTATATGTAAAACCTTATACTTTTATGTTTATACTCTTCTTTGCTTGTAGGTTACTCTTCGTGAAGGCCATCCAATGCCGACCACAGCTCACTTGTGGGCATACAACTGTCACCCGGATGCAAGAAAATGGGAAGAGCCTTACAAAGAGCGCATTGAAGAATACGCGGCTTATCTGAAACAAAAAAATGGAGGATGTATTGATGATATTATTGACCTTAGTGATGATTAATTATGTTGGATCATTAAGTTGTTTTGTAACGAATTGCTTGTAATTTATATGCGTGTAACGGATGATTACTTTGAACTTTATAACTGTCTCCTTAAATAGTTTGTGATGCCTCTGGATTGTTATAACTGACAGGAAATCAGTCTGTGCATGCCTCTGTTATAACTATCATTAATTTTCACCCTGTCCACACTTATAACTGCGGTAGGTCATGACGCATCTGTAAGAGGTACTGTAAGCCTCATTAATAGAACCAATTTCCCGTGGTTATAACTGCGGATGTGTTTATATTTTCACCCTGTCCGCACTTATAACTGCGGTAGGTCATGACGCATCTGTAAGAGGTACTGTAAGCCTCATTAATAGAACCAATTTCCCGTGGTTATAACTGCGGAGGTGTTTATATTTTCACCCTGTCCGCACTTATAACTGCGGTAGGTCATGACGCATCTGTAAGAGGTACTGTAAGCCTCATTAATAGAACCAATTTCCCGTGGTTATAACTGCAGATGTGTTTATATTTTCACCCTGTCCGCACTTATAACTGCGGTAGGTCATGACGCATCTGTAAGAGGTACTGTAAGCCTCATTAATAGAACCAATTTCCCGTGGTTATAACTGCGGAGGTGTTTATATTTTCACCCTGTCTGCACTTATAACTGCGGTAGGTGATTTTTTGGCAGAAAACTTTTGGTTCATATAACATGAATGTATCTCACTATATTTCTAACCATAACATTTGGGCCAGTGATAACATGAATGTATGATGCTAAACAAATTATCCAACAACACATAACAAAAGATCTGAAATTATCCAACAAACACCTAGTTGCATTATCCAACTAAACATAACAGAAGATCCGAAATTATCCAACAAACACACATAGATGCATTATCCAACAAAACACATAACAAAAGACCCGAAATTAAACAACATCATTATCCAACAAAATAAATATAAAAGTACAAAGGTCCCTAAATCTAACGCCTAGAATTTGAAGGCCCAGCTCCCGAGTCCCGTCCCCTAATCTTTCTTCCCCTCCCGTGCACTGCTCCCTCGATGATGGTATGCATATTGTGCACCGCATCCCACATCGGTGAACCCGGCGGGGGCGATCCATCTGTCGTCGGATCAACCGCAATGCCAGAGTACAACGCAAGCTCCGCAAACTGGCTCTGAAATGACAATATATAAGGTCAATATACATAGGCATACACATAATCGTAATGTAAGCCACATGGCAAAAACAAGTGTCAGTACCTCTACAAATGCGAAGCGGTCGCCTTTGTACTCATCTGGGACCATGTAAGGGTGTGAGACCTTGATATACCAAGGAGTGTATTCGCCAGTGGTCTGAAAAGGGAAAGCAGCTTCTTCCGATAGATGGCAAATGTGATCATTCCAGTGCGCAAATCGACGATCACACTCCCGGCACGTAACTGACGATGGTGGGGGATCTGGCACATACTGAATCCGGCCAAACTGCCTGATGACTCGATCTGGGAGGTATGGGAATATCATCCCGGCATGCCTGATAAATCCCCTATACAAGGCAACCTGAGGGAAGGGCCAGTGAGCATAGTGCTCTACATAAGGTCTCCAAATCACAGAACTGGCCGGAAACGTATCCAGGTTCATCCTCTTCTGCGCAACCTCAGTAGTCCCTCGAAGCGCCTCCCAAGTTAGTGCAACGGGCCTGTCTGGTGTGTAGGCAGGGTTGTCCCTACGCTCAAACAAGGACCCGGGGAAGTGGGCAAACACCCATGACTGCAAAAGAGAAAATGCCAAAGTATGATGCTAATTATTTAATAACAAACGTTTTAACAATAATTACAAAGAAATAACAATACCTGCAGAAGAGATAAATAACCAGCAACAGACTTAGCACCGTTCCTACTGGCCTCCCCGAGCTGACCATACAAGTAAGCCAAAGTGGCAGCTCCCCAATTCCACCTTGATGCATTCTCAACATCTTCAAACAGAGACAAATACACATCACCAATATATGTGTTGCTCTTGTCACAGAAAAGGGTCATGCCAATCAACCGCAGCATATAAGCTCGGCATGCAGGAACTTCATTGTTGGCCTCTACGTGTTTCTCCACAATAGCTTGGAGAAAGCTAAAGCGAAGAGATGGACCCCTACAAGCATCAAACTCCTCCATCACAAGCTCAATGTCCACATCAAGTAACTGAGCAACCGCAGGAGCCGCCTCTTCCCTAGTCGGGTTACCAAAGGAGAAGAACTCACCCTCTACGGGCAAGTGGAGTAATGTTGAGACATCTTCAAGTGTGATCGTCATTTCCCCCCAGGGTAAGTGGAAAGATGACGTCTCAGGATGCCATCGCTCAACAAAAGCAGAAATAATGCTCTGGTCAACACTCGGGCTTGTGCATTTCATCACCCACCGCAAACCTGCATTATGCACCGCACCCCTTATGTACCGAGCATGATGGACTACAGGATGACACATCCTCCCATGATTATAGGTCTTGAGCACACCTCTAGTCTCATAATTTGGCCGCTTGTATGACCTCCATATGTCACGAGCTATATGTTCGCCATACTTAGTCAACAAGCAAAGGTCAAACGGACCTCCCTCATACCACAACTTGTTCTCATCTTCCTCATCACCAGACTCCTCATCAAACTCTGCCTCGAGGCCAGCACCGACATCCTCCTCAGCCTCCTCCTCACCACTAGTCTCCTCCTCACCACTAGTTTCCTCCTCACCACTAGTCTCCTCCTCCGCCTCAGTGTCATCATCCGGCTGATCAGCCATAATCTCATCATCCTGCTGATCCTGTACAGCAGGCTCTTGTTCAACATTCCTACCCCTTCCTCTACCCCTTCCTCGACCCCTTCCTCTACCCCTTCCTCTATTAGCCTCTTCTAACCGTTTGCGGTTAGAAGCATGAGTGGAGCTACGATCCCGTGGAGCAGTAGGTTCAGTAGAAGAACCAACAACACGGGCAGTTTTCCTAGGAGGCCTGAAAATTAAAAATACAAAAATTAATACTCATACACAACAATTTATTAACATAAACAACAGTTTATTAACATAAACAACAGTTTGCTAACATAAAAAATAATTTATAAACATTCAGAGAAAATTCAGAGAGAATTAAAAAAAAATTGACAGGCTAACCGCACTTAAACTTGCGGTAGGTATAAAAAATTTGACAGGCGTACCGCACTTAAACATGCGGTAGGCATAAAACCTGTCCGCGGTTTAGAGTGCGGGAAAGTCACGAAACCTCCTCCCATTGCAGAATCAAATCGAGGGACTGAAATTTAACACGAAATACAACCTAAGCCTCAAAAACTTGTAAGAAATAACTTACATTGTTGTTCTTCTTGTGGGTTATGGGTTGTTGTTGTATTTTGTGGGTTACTCCTTCTTGACTTGGTCTCCTTCTTCCTCTTCTACTTCAACTTCTTCTTCTTACTTCTTCTTCTTACTGGTTGTCCTCCTTTCTCTTCCTCTTCTTGACTTGGTTGTGGGTTAATGTGGGTTTGAGAGACTTGATTTTGTGAGGGTTGAAACTTTTGAAATTGGGTGGGAGAGGAAGATGGTATACGGTTGAAAGAGGGGGGAGGGTTTGTAGAGATAAGATAGTTTTTTTTTTTAAATTTAAATTACTGAAGGGTATTTTAGTCTTTTCGCGTATTTGGGGGTGGCGGACTTAGCAAAAAAGGGGGCGCAAATAGTCTCTGCCTATTGTTTATTAATGATGATAAAAAACTATATATATAATATTATGTAAAAAAAATAATGAAATAATTTTAATTTAAAAATTTCATATCTGCGAAGATGTATATGCACTAGGATTACTCAATGATACAAGACTACGGTGTTGCTGGATAAAAAATTGCACGCACACACACACACACAATATTGTTGGTGCAGGTGAGGCCGCAAATGAAGTGGGTGCGGCGAGGGAGTGAACAAGGGTCGATGGTGACTTCCAGGAGGCTAGAGGGTTTGATTGATGCCTTGAAGGAAAATTAGTCTAACATGAAAAGAAATAAAACAAAACATCGGAAAAAAAATACAAAAATTGACAAATTCATATCTAACATGAAAAGAAAAGAAATATATACTATAATTTTTTTTTAATTTCATTCATCACTTTTTATTTAGCTAAACTCATGACATACAATTTATTTTAAATAAAATACAAATGATTTCTAATTACTTCCATGGGTAGCATTCTAAATACTGGTTTGGAAGTACAAAACATGGTCCTCTTTCTAGTATCATCCAAGAGCAAAAAGAACAATATGGTTCATCCCTAACTTGTATGTAAATATCAAACCATTTAGTGACATTTTGCCAGTGAAATGTACCGAAGTATTGTGTTGTGTCCCAAAAGTTTGTTTTGAAACTCCATTCATAAGAGTCATCTGGATGGAGAATATGTTGTCCAAGATCATCATCCTTAGACTTGATGTGAATGGTAAGGTCAATATTCTTATTTAAAGAATTCCTTACATACACATGTGTTTTCTTAAAACTATCATCACGAGCTGATGACAACAAACACAAGCAAAGTAAAAGAAAAATTCTTACAAATAGATCCATTTCACTTATGTGATCTGTTTGTGAGCCAGCTTTCCTTGTTATATATACGACTGTCTTAATCATTGACTTAAATTTTACATTAATGATAATACTTAATAGTTATTAATAATCATTATGTTAATTTTTTTAATAAGAGGAAGATCATTATGTTACTTATTAATTGCAAGAATTTTCATAAATATATAATTAAATATTAAATATGAAAAATAATTACAATGTTAACTTATCAACTTATTTATTTATATTAAAATCAAATCCAAACGATTTATAATTACGTACTTGTCCATGGGTAACATTGTGGTTTAGGACTAAACTGTTTCTTGAAACAAGGTGCTTCTTGCGTTATAAACCAAACACAGTCGGAACATCTTGGATTATCCCTATCAAATATGTATATATCAAACCTTTTAGTGACATTTTGCCATTGAAATGTACCAAAGAATAATGTTGTACCAAAAAAATTGGTTCTAAACTCCCATTCATAAAAGTCAAGAGGATGGAGAATGTGCCTTCCAAGATCATCATCCCGAGACTTGATGTGAATGGTTAGATCCAGATTTCCATCTAAAGAATTTATGACTTTCACATGTGTTTTCTCAAGAATTGTGTCGCTGCGGGCGGATGACAACAAGAACATGCATAGTAAAAGAAAAATTCTTGTAAATAAATCCATTCCACTTTGGTGGACCATTTGTGAGTCATTTAGTTGGGAACCTTTGTTATTTATAGACCACTGCCTCAACCATTGACTTTTGTTTTACATTAATAATACTGAAAAGTCATTATTGGTCATTATATTATTATTAATGAAAGTTGTCAAATTAATCTATAAAAAAATATTAAATATCAAAATCATTTAAAATGTTAATTAAGTACTATCAACTTGTGTATCTTTCCTCTTATAATGAAAAAAAAAACACTTGTAGAAAATATGTACATATATATAAACTGACTTGAGTTATAGACAATATTTATTATTTATTAATTATGAAAAGTTATTAATGATCTAAGTTACTGGTGACTTAAGTGCTTATAAAAAAAAACTGGCGACTTAAGTTTGCCATTAATGTAAGTATTTAACACTTATTAATGACCATAATATTTGGAGTGAATTACGCTTATTAAGAAAATATGCAATAATCAGACTAATTAATGCATTCGTTTTTTTTAAAGTTACTATATAATCTTCCATATTTACTCTTATCTCTTTCATCACTATATTAATTGTATTCACTAACTCTTTAATATTATCTCACTCTATTTTAATAAATGTAATGAGTTAATATGGAAAAAATATAATAATTTTTTATTGAAATTAGCAGGGGTCTTATAATATTAAGGGACACCACAAATTTTCTACAGGATCTTATAATTAGGAACAGAGGCTATATAATAAATATAAAAAAAGTTTATATTAAAAATTTTAAGTGTGAATTAAATCGGGAAAGAGGAATAAATCACACAAAGATTTATTTTGGTTCACCCCAACTCGAAAGAGCTTATTTGAGCTTATATGATAACATAAGCTCTTGTGAAAGTGTTTGAAAGAGCTTATGCAAATAGCTTATTACCTATCATAAATAGTTTTGAGCTTATTTTCATATTTTCATAAGCTATAGTAGCTTATGAAAATAAGCTCAAAACTATTTATGAAAATAAGCTCAAAACTATTTATGATAGGTAATAAGCTATTTGCATAAGCTCTTTCATAGCTTGTGAAAAAGAGCTTATACTTATATGAATGGAGTTGGAATCCTAGTGGGTGTTTAGGGATATCACCAAATTAGAAGGAAAATTAGCTATCATCTCTGCTTTGCTGGGTTGTAACACCCACTAAGTGTTACCATTCATTTATTCATTTTTGGCTTTTCAAAAAAAAAACTTATATATAGCTTATTTTCAATTAATTTTAATAATTTTTTTAAAATAGCTTATGAATAAGCGATTATGACCATAAGCGCTTAACTAAACTGTGTTTCTTAACGGGGCCTAGATCTAATTGCCCAATATAATCCACACTTGCACTATCGGATCAGTTTGAGTTTAACGAGTTTGTTAGATTTACTCAGCCTATACACACCCCTAAAAAATAGCTATGTCACTAACATTAACGTTGTGTTTGGTTTAGTGGAAAGAGAATGGAAAGATTGGCGATGGAAGGAAAACTGCCCCAAAACTTTTATTTCCATTGTTCGGTTGCACTGCTACAGAGGAAGGAAAGAAGAATTTTTGTGAGCCCTGCCTGAAAAAACTTTCCGCTCTATACTGGACGGAAAACAGCAAAGGCTTGTGAGTTTGAGTGAGAAAGACTAATATACCCCTGATTAAAAAAATTCACTACCTCTCCCCACACGTGCTATTTTATCTCCTTGTCAAAATTAAACATGATGTGTACCAAAACAATTTGCCAAGGTTGCATATTATATTAAAGTAATTTGTTGACCTACTACAAATATTAATATTAACTTAGCTTTTAATACATTGAGTGCATTTTCTTAGTTATTATGTGTGAGAATTGATATTGACTATCCAACTTATCATCTTTTATATATTACTAAATCTTTCAAAAAAATATATCAATGAATTTAAGTATTTTTAATATTTTTTTTTGCAAACAACTCTCAAATTATGCACATAGTTTGAATTTTTAGAAAATAATAAGGACTGTTAGTTTGACATGTTTATTTATGGATAATTATGTCATTTCACAAATATGACATTTTCTTTCCTCTCACCTTTTCTCTCAAACCAAACAACCTAAAAAATCATCTCACATTCTTTTCCGTTTCTTTCCTTTATCTTTCTTTTCTTCCTCTTTTCTTTCCTCTCCCTTTCTCAACTTTACTCAAGCAAAGGTACAATATCCAAAACATAAACAACATGATCATATACAAGATGATAATATGCAGGGTTGGCTCAAGGTAAAACAACTCAAGCAAGGATTTTAGGCTCCAAAATAAATTATTCACTAAATCAAAAAGGCCCCCGAATATTTTTTTTACTAAATTCTCTTTTAGGTAAAAAAACTCATTTTAAAATTGCTTTAAACCTCATTTAGTGTTGAGCCGACCCTAATAATATGAATATCACTATCATGTCAAACTGCATTTTTTATACGAGATTTTTCCTGGAGAATAATATAAAAAAGCTTTATATTTATTTTTCTCATTTTGACATAAAATAAAATAAAATAAAATTTATCGCATAAAATATTTCTTTATTTCCTTATCTCTGCATAGTTTACAAAATAACCAAACTAACTAATACTAAAATATATAGAAAAGTGATGACTTTTCATCTATTAATAATAACTAATTAATAAATTGTATATATATTTTAACCGACACAAGACTACGGTGTTGGTCTTCCACGGTGGGCTTGCTTGCAAACAGAGCTCGGTTTCTGTGCGGTCGTGCACAGCTTTGAAGACACTGGACAAATCTGCAGACAATTGTCCCCCAAGCTGCCGGTAACCGCCGCGCCGGCGGCTACCAACCCGGCCGGCGGCTTCCCGTCTAGGAAGTTCCCGTCCAGGAACAACCTCTTCATGGACTTGATTCCACCGTACTCCAATGGGATCGCGCCACGTAGCGAGTTGTGACGAATCGACAGCGACGACAGTTGAGGATACGCGGCGAGATTCGCGGGCGCGTAACCTTGGATTCTGTTAAATCCGAGGTTCACCGCCACGAGGTTGCTACCTTCCCCACGCGCGGGTCTTGAGATCTGAACGCCGGTGAAGCTGTTGTTTGACAAATCCACCTGCTGCAGCGATGGCAAGAGGAAGAACCACGGTTCCACTGTTCCGGCGAGTGTGTTCTCACTGAGCTCCACTACTTCCAACTGGTTCAGCCCCTCGAAGGTTGCTTTCTGGAGAGGCCCGGATAATGAATTGGCCTTGACAGCGAGTTCTAGCAAGTTGGGTGGTAATTTGGGGATCGAACCGGTTAATTTGTTGAAGCTGAGATCGATTCTGCGGAGGTTGATGAGGGAATTCATGGAGTTTGGGAGAGACCCAGATAGGGAATTGTGTGAAAAGTCCAGAGAATATAGCGATTTGAGGGTGGTTATGGAGGGAGGGATTGAACCAGAGAAGGAATTGGATCGGAGAGTTAAGGTTTTGAGGTTGGAGAGGGAAGAGAGTGAAGAGGGGATTGGGCCGGAGAAGGAGTTTTCGGCGAGGTCTAGTGTGACGAGTTGGGTGAGTTGAGAGATGAGTGGGGTGAGTGAGCCAGAGTAGCCTGCAGGGTCGAGGGTGATTTGGTTGATGTTGTTGGTGGTGGTGGTGGCGGTGCAGGTGAGGCCGCAGATGAAGTGGGTTCGGCGAGGGAGTGAGCAAGGGTCGATGGTGAAGTTCCATGATGCTAGGCATGACCAGGGTGCGATTGAAGAGGGTTTGATTGAGGCCTTGAAAGCCTTGAGTGCTGCAATATCTGAAGCTGAAGTGAGAGCTTGCACATGGTGAAAGTGAAGCAGGGGAAGGAAAATAATAGTGAGGCAGAGAAATATGAGGTTTTGCATATTGGAGCTTTTTTGGTGTGTGATTTGGAGATGTGAGGAAAGATATATGGGATGATATTGTTTTGGTGATCCTTCAGAATCAGAAGGTGGTATTGCCGTATTGGTTTGCATCATTGTCGGTTGGGAATGGCAGATGTTGTGGTGAGTAGTTGGTATAGTATTTGAAGGAATAAAAATAAAGGAGGGAGTACAGTAGATGGACCAGATGTGAGGTGACAAAGGCTCGTGCAGATGGTAGTGGAAGGAGGGAAATATCACTTGGAGGAGGGAGGAGAATAGTGGGAGCTTTAAAACGAGTAAAAGAAAATGGGGTCAAGACAACAGTGTTGACTACAATTGTTCTGAGTGATAAGTGTCAGTGTACACACTTGTCACTAAGTAACAAGTGTATCTCAGTTCTGTATTCTTTTTTTTTGCTAATCTCAGTTCTGTATTCTGTATGATGAGAATCATATTCTAATAATTTTCATGTAATTTGGTTATAATTATCTAATCATGAAATATAATGTGACAAATTGGCAACAAGGGTCAATGAGAACTTATTCAATATTTTTTCAGGTACATATATATATATATATATATACTCCAATAAGTTTATGTTCTTTTTTTTTTGAAAGTAAGTTTATGTTCAAATAGACTCTGACTTGATTAGCTGCTTGCAATGAGTAGCTTAACTTCTGCAAAATGTTTAAAATACAAACACAAGACACAGCATTGTAAAATATTTCATTTTGGATATCAGCATTACAAGTTGGTGAAATATTAGAGACCACATTAATAGAGTTGGAAATGGATCTAACCGATATGTTTTTGGTGAAATATTTGGGACCACATTCATAGAGTTGGAAATGGATCTAACCAATGTATTTGTGTTTGATTTTCAGTTGTAAAGGTATTTAATGTATATTAGCACGGACTAAGAGACATAGAAGTCGATGAAATTAAAGAGATGAATTGAGAGAATGTGTTTTCAACTGAAAAATAAACGTATATGTAGTAGGCATGGCTTCACCTACACCAAAATCATACTTTCACAAAGCAATGTTTGAAGGCATTTTCAGATTATTTTTCTGCGAGCAATTATACTATGTAGTGACTAGTGATTAGTTTTATAGTACTATGATATTGCTATTTTACATAGCTCATATGAGGATCTATCCTCTATTTATATGGTGTAAGTATAATTTGACCCTCTAGTGAATATGTTTAATAGAACGCCAATGTGTCTAGACACTAAGAAATTTTAAGTATAAAGAATAGAGGAAAGTAATGGACATGATAGGAAATAAAGAGAATAATGAAATGTTTGATAAATTTTTCTGTATTTTTAGTTGTTCATGTATCAATAACTGTATCATAAATGTCTAACAAAACAAAATAATTAATTTCTCACTTTGTAACCCAGTTTTCTTCAACCACGTTAGGAGTTCCAATCTCCTTCTGGTTACAAAAAAAAAAAATTAAAATGGGGAAATTAACACATACAAGACAAATCTTCTTTAATTTTTTTTATTTAATATAAACACACTTAATGAAAAATGAAAACGGTATCAGCCATTCTTGCACCCTCATGCCCTGTTTTCATTGTCCAACTTTTGACAAAAGAACTTTAAAGCAGATATAGAGTGGGAACATGTATAATAAAGTAGAGTGGGCAATTTATGCATTAAAGCATGTATTATTAAAGAATAAAGATTGTTGCACACCGAGAAATAAGTAATAAATATGATTTGTAATATAATGTGAAATTTTTTTTTGACAAAAGTGACATATAATGAAACTTTACTTGGATAAAGTGACATATAATGAATTCTACTTGGATGTGATCTATCAAAGTACAATTTCATTATATGTCACTTTCGTACATCGTCAATACAGAGCCAACTTTGTATGTTATTTTTTTTACGAATTTTTTTTTTTAAATCAGCAACGGTATGAACTCACCCAACAAAATTGTTATTTGTGTAAATTGAACCCGAATAACTAGTAGCTAATTACTAATCGGTCGGTGGTGGATCTAATGTTTTGTTATTTTTATCTAATAAAACTGACTATTTTGCCAGAGTCCGTTCGAAACGAACCGATAAACAACCCTAAGTGAAAGATATAATTAAGAACTAAAAAATGAAATGGAGGAGAAATTTGATTTGAAGTTGTATGAAGAGTGTCCCATGTGGGTGAGGTAGTAGGGAAGAAGATTCTTCAAAGTATTCAAGGACAGCTGTTCCCTTTAGCTTTCAATAAAGCATCCAAAAAAGATTAGCTGTTAATTACTCGTGTTGCCGGCTCCAACTTCTTGGTTCGGTGCATGATCTAACAAATGTGCTGGCACATGACAACACATCTTGCAAGGAACATTGTATATTTATATTTTTCTAATCTAAAGTAATCAGAATATTCCCCATCAAATTTCCCATCCAAACACAGCCTTAACAACCCAGCAACCATCGCATGATCCCATCTTGAATCACTATTCACATTAAAGGGTTGGTTGGGATGAAGGATGAAAGATCCTAGATTCGAATTCGAAGGATGAGTAATTTACTAATATTTCTAACAAATAACATTTGTCTATAACAAAAATATTGTAGTTTAGGTTTGATTGTAAAAATCCAAACTAAATTAAGAAAAATTTACATGAACACCAACCCAATTCCAAATTGTAACATCAACAAAGATTAGTACAATAAAGGGAATTGTTAGCTATCAATCTATATATCAATCTGTATTTCAAGAACCAATTAGCATCATTACATTACAATAAATAGGGTTGTCATCAAATTCAGAATCAACCAAATTGATAAGAAGCCAAAAAGCTTGGTCCCTGAATCAAAATGGTGTAGATCAATACACAAAGTTACAAACCAATGACAACCTCCTACAAATAATAATCAACCAAATAAAAAAATTTACTAGTCATTAATTAAGACCTCAACCAGACTGAAATTTGGTTATTCAAAATTGGGGCAGCAAGAAAAGAAAGAAGAACAGAACAAAATGAAGAACATTATTCTGAAACCTCAAATAAAGGCACAAACTTCGTTGTTGTTGTTGTTGTTGTATGTTCCTCTTCTTCTTCTTGATCAAGTTGAGGCCTATGGGAACTAGGAGCAGGGGCAGGAGAAGTAGAAGGAGAGGAATGAGCAGAGGAATTTGCAGACAAGACCAACAAGCTCCCTTCACTCCAAGCCCTCCTCATTGGATACGACACATTGTTACACCGTGGCATCCTGTGTCTGCAAGATTTGTTGTTGCTGTGAAGCGCGCAGCCACAGTTGCGGTGGTATGGCCGCCGTTCGACGCCGTGGTCGTGGCCGGAAATGCAACCTTCATAGATTGGCCTGAAAAGCCCGTCTGCCGCGGCGGCCATGCCAAGAAAATGCGATGATGATGATGATGATGGTATGACAATGTGCACCCACCTTCTTAAGATTTTCCCCCAAAAAATCCAAAGTGAATTTTTTTGAGGCGTTTATAGCACGGTGGTGGGTGATTTATATAAGGGTTGGTGTGTTGTGTTAAATAGTGTTACCAAGATGCACAAAAAGGGGAAGAGGGAGAGAGACATGCGGGGTGTTGAAGCGCTGTGAGTGCCGTATGTTGTGGGTCAGTCCTAAGACCAGGTGTATACATGATGCAAGTATGCAACACAACACATGATGCTTGTTTGTTTGGTTGGATTCTAGTTGCAACTCTGTTTCGTGTTGAATGAAATTTTGAAACACCCAAAAATAAGTAAAATGCTTTACTATTTAATTAAGAAAAACATCTTTCTTTGGGTTTCATGTTCAAAATAAACTAGAAAAGTATTTTAGTTAATATGATTTTTGTATTACTCTAAAGACTAAAGTTGAATTTTTTTATAGAGATTAAAATTTGAAGAGAGTCTGACCATATCACTTAGAAAAGTGTTGAAAGAGGAGTAACAACAAGACGTGGTGCCCCTAAAAAAACAAGACGTGGTGGTTTCGCATGAGAAGTTCTTCTCACCATAAGGGTGCTTTTCTATATAAATGGTAGCTAAGAAATTGTAGAATTTAAAAATGGTAGTTAAAAAACAATAGATGACAATTGAATTAGTGGGCAACCAATAGATTAGTGGGCAATTGAATTTTTTATTGACAAACAACACCAAAAAAACCGTATCTGAATTTTTTTTTTTTTTTGGTTACACGTATCTGAGTTTTATCTTTAATAAAATTAATTATTCGATACCTTATTAATAATATCGTTATAATGCAGCACGAATTTATTTATATCTTGTCTATATATTTCGTAGCAATAAATTTAAAAATGAATTAAAAATTATTGTGCTCTAAATATATAAATAATATGGGGAGACAAAAAATGTTATTAATATTAATAGTAATGCAATAAAATGAAATTATGTTTAAATATTTTATTAAATATTTTATTCTTAACAATATGTTGAGTAAACCTCATGTGTTATGCTTATTTAATTTTTCTAATAACTTTCTTAAGACACTATTATCAACTAACATTAATATAATTTTAATAGTTAAAAATTTAAAATATAATCAAGTGCATTATATTTTCTAACTTAAATAATATTAATAGATATAACCATTATTTTATAATAAAAATTGACTTTAATTTATCAATTTAATAAAAAATATTTTTTTTACAAACATAATTAATATAAAAAAACTAATTATCAATTTTAAACATTTTACTCATTGCTAATCCTTTCATTAATTTTCTTCACCAATTCACTAAAATAAATATAGTTAATATTTATATTTGAAAATAACTTATTGGTTATGTTAACTAATAATTATTTTAGGTAAAAAAATATATTACTTAAACTTAATTTACTATTATGTTAACTAGGTATTTGAAATACAAAATTATTTCGTTCTCAAACTTATCTTTAAATGATTTTATTAGTTCATTACTATTTGAATTGAAATTGAAAAGTGAATTTTAACGCATTAAATAATAAAAATGTTAGTTTCAAAAAAATAATAAAAATGTTAGTTTACACATAGGGATTAGTTTTGAGAGGGGTTCTGTGTATTCAATCTTGTATTCGTTCAGTTGTTCAAAAAAGAATCTTATATTCGTTCAGATATTCTTCTACACATTTTCTAATAAATTACGATCTTTCTGTAAAAAAAATAGTTTTGAGAGGGGTAGGGCCTTTGGCCTTGGGCTTTTTGTTCTATCTTTTGTTGTTCTTTTCTTTTTATTCGCATACTTGTACCAAAAAACAAGTTTTCTTTCAATTTTAAATGAATTAATTTTATTATTATATTAACTAAACAATATTTGAGCTTTAAAATGTTTCTTTTTCAAATTAATTAAATGAATGCATTTCTTAATTATTAAATCAATTAAGACTCTGAATAAAATTTGAATGCATTCAATATTAATTTCCATTTCAAAAAATATTAATTTCATATTTTTAATTTTATGTTGTTTTTATTTAAAACAGAACAATTTTATTGATGTCAAAAAAGGAGCCAATGTCCCATTAGTGTCATACAACCAAAAATCAAGGCACCCAAGCATGCCTAACCCAAATAGAATATATTGTAGAAGCTGATTGTTTAACTATTGTGCAGCGTGTAAACTCAGGTGGTGCTTGCGGGGCTTATACTGATCTAATGGTCTCCAAATTCATTATTTTTCGACTATTTCTTTTTCTCATGTCTTTAGAGATGCAAATAATGATGCTCATCATCTAGCTCAGTACTCTTTAGGAGCTAGAAATGGAGTTTGGTTGGGTTGCTCACCACCTTGTATTCTCTCTTTTATTGCTTCAGATTTGTTGTCGAGGTCAGATTATGGAAAGTATTTGTTTGGCGTAAAAAAAAAGTTATAGTATACGAGTTCCGTAAAAAAAAAACACATATCCAATTATGGCAAAAAAAATTATGTTGTTAAATATTAAATATTGGAATTATGGAAAAAAATTGGTCAATGGGAAAACTGATTATGATAAATTTAATCACATATCATAAATATATAATAAATTAAATTGTAAATATTTTTATGAAAATTTCAATTTTTTTTTTGAAATGATGAAAATTTCAATTATTGGTTGGTATTATTTTGGGTAAAAGAGTATATTTTTTAAATTAATTTTATGATTACCTTAAATTTTTATTATTTTACTTAAAAAAATATTTTCTTTTCAAACTTATCTAATGGTTTATTGACTAATTATTACTTGAATTAACATTTTGAAGTAAATTTTAACGTATTCAATGTTAGTTATCTATTTTGAACTATATTTTCTTCTGTAAAAAAAAACTATATTTTCTTAAAATATGAAATATGAAATATATTTTATGATGAATTATTCACAAATCAGAAATTATAGAAATGTTATATATGAATGGTGTATTTATATTATAAATAATCAATTATTGATTAAATTAATTAATTACTATTTGGAGCAAGACTATATACATTGTTAAAATCAATATAAAGTTGAATTGACTAATTATTTCCTAAATAAAAAATTAGATAATATTTAAATTAATTTAGTGTTTTTTAATTACTATATATATATATATATTACCCAACTATTGAATATATTAACTATTTTATGATAAATAAAATAATAAATTAATGCTTGATGAATATATATATGAAAAATAGTGTATTTTTTATAAGAACAAAATTTTGAATTGTTTTTTTCCCTCCCGAAAACAGAATATCTTTTAGATAAATTGAAAAGTAATGAGAAAAACCTTCTCATAAAATAGATGATAATTAAAGATTGTATCGAAGTACAACAATAACCACAGAAAGGGTCAAAGTCTCAAAGATCAAGTATCACCTCATATAAAACCCCCAAAATACATTTCATATCATTCACATTAATAAGGGCCAAATAGAATAAACTCCAGTTAAAAAAAAAAGAATCAACTCCAATAATTTACTTGTTATATATTGATCAATTTCTATTTGAGTTAGTAAAAATATTAATAGAATTAATTTATTGATTAGTTTAAATAAAAAAATATTTGAGATTTAAAAAAATTCTTAGTTTAATTCATTAAATAAATATATTAATTTATTATTACTCGAATTAAGAACATTAAAAATATTATTGCATTCAATTTTATACTTATAACTTTGTGGTAGTGGCATGTTGTAGGATGGTAGTGGTGGTGATGGTGGCGGTGGAGGTGGAGGTGGCGATGTGACAGTGGGGGTGGTGGAAGTGACGATGGTGATGACAATGGTGACACCGACGACGGTTGCAATGTTGGAGGTTGAGTATGGTGGTGGTTGTGGTAGTAGATTAAATAATTTCAAGTAAAATATATTTCACAATCTTATCAGGTCTTATCTATCTTCTAGCTTAATTAAATAATTCATCATTTTAATGTATAAGAGTGTAATAATGGATAGACAAATGTTAGTACTAAAAAATTGATAAACTCACAATGTGTTGTATAAGTTTATATTATTATGTCTAATATGATGTATCAAACGAGTCATTATAAAAAGTGAGAAAAATATGACGAAAAAATATTTAAAAAAATTAAAAATTTCACATTAGATATATTACAATAAAATCATGATCAAGAAGGCATTGCTCAACACAAATGACATTTCATGTAGAGTTCAAATATTTCAATACATATTGGCGTGTGACTTTGAAATTGAATTTGAGTACTTGAGGAACAAAAAAGCACAGCATTGGGGAACAAAAAAGCACAGCATTGAATTTCAATACTATAATCCAATGGATTTCAATACTATAATCCAATGGATTTCAATTAACAAAACAAAACTATTGGCGTGTGACTTTGAAATTGAATTTGAGTACTTGAGGAACAAAAAAGCACAGCATTGGGTGACTATGGGAAGTGTGCCCAAAATGGTCCCA
Organism: Lotus japonicus; assembly: GCF_012489685.1. Taxonomy (NCBI): domain Eukaryota; kingdom Viridiplantae; phylum Streptophyta; class Magnoliopsida; order Fabales; family Fabaceae; genus Lotus; species Lotus japonicus. The sequence continues at coordinate 64,579,594 of NC_080045.1, forward strand.
AATAATTTCTCCAAGTAGAAAAAGAAGAAACTCATCACATTTATTAATTTCCAAATACAATAACAGTAAATTAGTAAAAGAAAGAAAACTGAATCATGTGGTTTCCATACAAGTCACATTGAATCCATATCTATATAGTTTACATTTTCATTTCCTCTTTTCACCATCTCTTGCATTCCATTGCAATACTTCAAGTTTCTTCTAGTCAGGTGAGCTTCCTTCCTTCTCTTAGTTAGTTTCCCCCCTCCCCCTTGTCGTCTAGGTGAAACTCTCTCCATGTCGAAGCTTACTTGATTTAAATTTCATGGATGTAGTTCTGAAATTTAATTTTCAGTTGGTATTTTATAGTTCAAGAAATTAGAATCCGATAGCATAATGTAGAATTTGTTAGAGTCCCACATTGGCTAGAGATGTGGCCAAGCAATTGCTGATTTACAACTACTAGTTTCTAATCTTTGGTAGATATGTTTAGGTTCTGGAAACTATATAGAATCAAGTAGTGTGTTGTACGTTAAATTAAGCTACCTGATCCGAATTTCTGAAACTACAAAATTTATTTCAGATACTAGAATTTGGTGGTTAGTGTTTTATTTATACCCCAGTTGATTCTAATTTTTAATAATCTAGTAGTTTTTTGTCATCAAGATAAGTTAAACCACCACATTCTAATTTTCCAAACCTATGCTGAAAACTAGAACTTGGTAACTTTAAATCAAGAGTTATGAGGATTTTATATATTGTTTGAATGTTTAGCTTAACTGTATATATGTTTTGACTAATTTAATTTATTTTCTTATAGATATGGTTAAAACTAGAGGTGGTGGCCGCGTTGATCCCCCACCACCCGTTCCACATATTGCAACCACTCGTAGAGCACATGTTGTTGCTCATGTTCAGCAGCCACTGCAACAAACTTATTCAAGATTAGTGAAGAGGATAAGCTAGGAGCAAGAGACGATGCACTTGTAAAGGTACCTCCTATACTACTACCATAGAAACACTTTCAATAGACATGTTAGTAGAGGTGGTAGCAACTGTGGCCTCACACTCCTTCATTGACCTTCATAACATCAAAATGTGTTCCAAAGATCTTCTTGACGATATTGAAGATAGCTCTGTCTGGCGAAGAGTTTCTTTAGAGACATTCCCATTAATCCAATAGCGACACAATGACAAAGCATTATCATTCTTGAATCGCTGCAAGAAATGTGGAAACATTAAGAGCTTGTATAGAGAAGGAATGCAAAAGTAATTTTATCATCCAAATGGAAAGATTGATGGTCTTGGTATCCTGAAGGAAGCTGCTCAAAAGGGCCAAATTAAGTGATAAATCACGAGTTTAAAGGGATTCAAACATAATTTTAACATGCTTTTAGTTATAATGTTTTACTATTTAACTAAGATAATAATACCTTTCTTTGGGGTCATAAACTAGAAAGATATTTGAGTTAAATATATTTTTTATTTCTATAAAATTGACATATTTTGGTTCTACTCCCTACTAATATTGTACAATTTTAATATGAAATATTATAAAGATAGAAATCAAATAATTTTTTTAATAAAAATATTAAAACTTGAAGGGGTGAGTCTTACCAAATCACTTATAAGAGTGTTGAGAGAGTCAGAGAGGGATGAACTGCAAGACGTGATGGTTTTTCTCCGGATTTTGAAGATGTTTTCCATCATCAAGCTACGCCGATGAGGGCACTTGCGAAAGTACTATGATGCTCAAGTTAAAACCTGAGTGAGAAGTGAGGAGGAGATGAAGAGATATGCATACCTTATGCCTTGCAGAAGGCACCTTTTATAGGGTTGTTTTTTGGGGTTCTAAAGTTGGAAAGTTTGAGGTTGGATGTCATGATGCGTACGAGGTACAAGGACAATAAAGGATCGTTGGATTTCCTGACATGCCACTTAATCAAACAGACAAGAACAACTTGCGTACTGCGTGAGTTCGAGAGTCGTGCCTTTAACTTGATAAGAGAACTGTTTACTTTGTAATGTGGCAAATCGAAGCAAGTCAAGTTACAATCTCAATATAGACGAGCTGTCGTGGGTGTTAAACCGACCATGGAGGTGCAATATTTGGGCGTGGAAAGGTATTAGATTGCTATGATCTTTGTAGAGATTGGCAATGCTTGGGGGTAATCGATCATCGTAGCTAGATGTCCGACGATGGATTCTTAGTGGAAAACTGTGTTGAGCTACGGATGATAGTCAAGTGTTAATCGGACTCCAGTGACTAACTATATACTCTCATTGGGATTACACATGTCAAGTGGAAGAGAGAAACACTCCATATTATAAGTATGAACTATTGGTGGAAAACCATGATAAAATACTTTAATATATCACGTACGTACTAATGTGTAAGTAAAATGATGTTAAATATAAGACAATCATACAATTATGTCTCTTTATGTAATCTTTCGATTTCCACTTATTAAACAACTAATTTACTTAGATTCAAAAAACAACTAATTTGCCAAACTTTTTTTTAACATCTAGCTTTTCATCTTTAAATTTTCAACTTTCATCTTTTAGTTTATCAGTTATTTTACAAATTTTTAATTTCAGTAATAATAAATTAACATTTTCTGAAGCATAAAAAGCTAATAATAAATTCATGACTTTGAGTAAGAAATATTGTTTTAACTCAAATGATAACTAGTTTTTAACTAAGAAAATCACATAACATTTTTAAGTGGTCATTTGACCATTTGAGTTAAGTCTTTCTCATTTACAAGTAGTTCTCACAAAACAAACCGTCCCGAGATTAGAAGATACAAGAGGTTGTTAAAAACTGCCGCTAATCACTTGTGGTGAATGAAATTTCATAGTTTTTTTAAATCGCCAAAAATACATATGTGAATGACAAAATCACCGCTAATCAACAAGATAAATCACTGCAAATTGATAATTTTTTTAGTGGTTATTATATATAAAAGTATATTTTTCTCATCATATAATTTTCAGCACTGATACATGGCCCAAAAATTCATTTCACGAATCCAACGAATTGAAAACATAACCAATCATGTTTCTTTGTAATACATTAAAGTTAATGACTCTGATAAATTTAAAAATCAATAACCAATCAAAATACAGGAAGGCTCAAAAACGAAAATTCGCTTCGTTCCATTGAGCAATTTCCTATATTTTTCATTTGATGTAGACATTATTGTTTATTTTATTTTTTTTATATTGTGAAATCTTAAATTTTAATAAATTTTTATTTTGTGTCAAAATTTAATATATATTTTTAAATATTTTATCAATTTATCATTAATTATTTTTAACATTACCAATTTACTAGCGGCTGATTGTCTTGCTAGGATTGGAGCTAGATCTCAGTATTCCCTTAGTCGTCATATTGAGGCCCCGTCTCAACAACTTATCACCCCATCTTGGCTAGGGATGTAGTAGCCTTGTAGCATTTCGTTATTTTTTTTTATTTTCCGATGTACAAAAAACATTAACACTATTCATGTAAAAAAAAAACAATTAGGATATATTTTACAATAATAACTAGCACACTTACTATCTATAATCTATAATCTATCTATAATCTATATAAAGGGAAAATTTTGCAACTTTGAGGGTAAATTTGTACTTCAATAAGTTATTACACATGTATGAATAATTTTTCATGGACATATATGTAAATTTGTGAGTAATTAATTATGAAATCAATCTTGACCATTGATTACTTTTAATCCTAACCGTTGATTCCTTTCTTGCTGAATCAATTTGTGATGCCTTTTCGCATTCTAAATTTTTATTGTTTCATAGTTTTTTATATTTATTCTCTGTTGTGAGACTTTTCTCATTCCAAATTTTTGCTGTTTCATTTTTTCCCCTATTTAATCTCTTTCTCATTAAGCTAATTTCTATACTCTCTTTCCCTAGGTTTTCTATGCCCTGTTTTCTTTGTTGCTCGACCTCCTCCCCTGCTACAAAAGTGTTGTTGCGATCATCATCTCTCGTTCTCCTTTATCTCATCTTCTAAAGTTTTGATTTTTTTTCCTACGTCCTCTACTTCTCTTGATGTGACTATTTTTATGGTATTTTATAGAAGGAAACTTCTATAACCATCTTAACTGATTTCATGTTTTCATAAGGTAAGAAGTTGGGAAGTGGGAATGACTTAGTCATGCTTATCATATCCTCTCAACAATATATTATTTTTATTAGGAGATGTAGAGAAATTTCAAAGTCGAGTGATGCAAAATAGATGATATAATACCATAATTCGATTCTTTGTGGACTGTGTTTCTTTTTCACTCAAATTTATTTTATATCTTTGTGACCATTTTCATTCTTCCTTCCCTCATAAGGTACAAGTGGATGTCAAATGGAGAAGTAGGTATTGACCGGTTTGTTGTGGAGGCCTAATGAAAAATGCTAGATTATTTTTACACATTTTAGTGCTATTTTATTTTCACATGAAACTGTTCTTAAAATTAATGACTTCATTTATGCATTTGACATACATAATTCACTTCATTGTGGGAATCTCAGATTTTACCACAGAGCAATGTAGTATTCTTGGGAATGTTGCTCTGCTTTGGATGCCATCAAATCTCATTTTGGTCTCTTGAATTTAGAGTTTTCTCTCTTACTCTACAATAATTTTATTTAGTGAAGAAGTTTTAGCAGCTTCATGGATACAAAGGTACATTAGTAATTCATTGCACTACATTATAATTTTATGTATGGGTATTTTAGTAAAATTTCACATTATTTGCCAAAGATTAAATCTTGGCCGTTCATAACTTTGTTGCAACGCTTGAGATTTGTTACTCTTCTTTCTTCCACTGTTTTGGTCTTCTCAGTTTCTCATTTTGCAACGGTTCAGATTTGCTGCTCCTCTTTCTTCCACGTTTCATTCTACTCGGTTTCTTATTTATTTTTCTCAGTTTATTTTCTACTAATTGTCAAGGTAACTATTTCAATTCTTATTGATCTGTTCTTGAAAAGGTACACATTTTTAGTCTTCTTTCTTCTTTGTTTGGGGTGTGATTCATTATGGGTTCTGAATTTCAGTGTTTTCTGTTAGGGTTTTTTTCCTGTGTTTCATTTCTCTTCCTCTTCGTACCTTTTCTCATCTCTCTGTCTATTTATGCCTCTATTCTTCCTCTCTTACATTTGATTTCAGGTCTCATGGAACCTATGGACATTGTTTGCAAATCTTAGGAAAATGCTTCACTTTTTTTTTAATTATTATTATTGTTTGTTTCTTTGCACTGTGCAACGTCTTCAAGTGAGAAAAGGTTAATTCTATTATCTTTTTTTGTTTTTTTTTTTAATTTCCTAAAGTTCTCAAGTAAGTACATGAAGACAATGATGATGTGAAAGTAATTCAAGCTTTCTTTACTAATTTTCCCCTTCTCATGCATTCTAGAATTTTCTTATTATTGGTTGAAATGCATACTATTTTAGCAGACAATTGAAGGAATTTCAAATCTCTAGAATCAATCTTGCTTGAAAGTAAACCAACTCCAATGTTGTGCTTATATTAGAACATGTTTATCTTATTCCTGTGTTATTCTGTTCATATTCAATTTTAACTTATTTGGACACATTTTGGTTCATATCAAACTTGAAGTGTTCCTTCAAGTGATGCTACCTCTGGTGCTATATTTCAGAAAAGTGAGAAGTGATGCAAGATTTTAAAATGGTTAATGTATAAGGTGTTTTTTGTTGAGAACTCAACAACCTACTTTTAATTTTGCTTAAAGTGTCTTTAAGAGTAAGCTACAAAGCCTATTGGTAATGCTCTTTATTAAGATTCATTGAGTAAGTTATTGAGTTTCCATGAGTTACATTTTAGCTTTATGTTATGTTTATCTTTCCTTATCTTGGGTTGCAATGAAGATATTTTTTGGTGTGTTTGCTTTCCCTTAAGGATTTTTGGTTGAGTCTTGGCCTATACTCTTCCATTAGTGTTTTTTATGCTTTCCTCATTTGATTAGTTGATAGGTTATGAATAATAGTATTGCTTATTTGGATACTTGCCAATACCTGCTAAAAACAATTGCTTATTGTCAGTTTTATTTTTCTGCTTTTAATATTGGTTAAACTATCTTTAAGAGTCAGTTACGAAGTCTAATGTTATTGCACTTTATTAGGAGACATTAGTGAGCTCTTGGGTTTCCAATAACTATTAAAAATAATTGCTTAGTGTCAGTTTTATTTCCTGCTTATAATATTGGTTATACTGTCTTTAAGAGTCAGTTACAAAGTCTAATGTTATTGCACTTTATTAGTAGACAATAGTGAGCTCTTGGGTTGCCAATAACTATTAAAAATAATTGCTTATTGTCAGTTTTATTTTCTACTTTTAACCTTGGTTAAAGTGTCTTTAAGAGTCCGTTACAAAGTCTAATGTTGTTACACTTTATTAGGGGTCATTGATTAAGCTTTATGTTTGCCAATAACTGTTAAAAATAATTTCTTATTGTCAGTTTAGTTTCCTACTTTAAATATTGGTTAAAGTTTCTTTAAGTGTCAGTTACAAAGTCTAATGTTATTGCTCTTTATTAGGACTTATTGAGTAGGCTTTTGGGTTTTCGGGAGGTACATTTCAACTCTATAATATAGAACCTTCGGTAAGAGGTAATGATTACACAATGAGTCTCCGCATTTCATTCATAGGTTGACACGTTATTGAGTTGTTTCCATTTCATACAACTTCTCCCATGATGCAACATATATCATAGTGGGTTTTGAAGTGGCAAGGTTTGCAAAAAAAAGTGTTGATCTTGCGCTAGATGATAGTTGTAGAGTGGTTTGGAAGCTACTTGATTGAAAATGGTTATGAAAGCTCTAATCCTGAACTTATCAAACTTTTGAAAAGAAAAGTAATAATCCTTTATTTAGGTATCTTTTTGTTTCATATTTGTATTTCATTTAATCTACTTATTGTAGTTTTTTCTAAGTTGACACCCAAATGTCATATCGGATTGGTAAAAGCTAAGGTGAGACAACAACTCATGAAACATGGTGGAGAAGTTATGAGAAGCAATTTGGAGCCCATAAAAAATATGAAATAAACTTGAAAGAATAAAAATTAGTGGTTGTTGAAGTTACTGTTATACCCTTCCTCATATTACTATTATATCTCTTCCTCTTTTATGTCTTCCCATGGTTACCATTACCCCTTCTCTTCTTATATTTCGCTATGAAAACATTTTGACCCATTCAACATGGCCAGAAGCTCACTCAGAGACCAAAGTTCAAGCCACAAAGACTTTCCTTACGAACATTTTCACATGCAGCTGCAATACAATATATAAATATAAGTATGATAATATGTTAGCGAAGATATGCCAAACGATAGTTACGCACCACGAGCAGGATTAGTCGAGGTGCGAGACAGTTGTCCTTGACACCCGTTGTAATAACAAAAAAAATATACCAAGAAAAAATGTTATGCATGAACGAATAGGCTCCCATCTTTCGATTTGATAAAAATGATAAGGCACTAAACTTTTACAAGTAATTAAATTATTTGAAAAAAATATTCAAAGTTATATTTACTTATATCTAAAATTAATTTCATTATATTAATTCATAAATTTTCTTTTAATAAATGTGATAAAAATAACACTAATTTTTTATAAAAAAATGCACGGTATAAACAAACATGAATATCCACGTGCAACGCAAATCACAATAGATCCAGACTTGATCCCTACATCATTTTCATTACATGGACATTGACAACCACCATGGAGCCCTGGTGAAACTCTACTTAAGCCTCAAGTATGATGTGCTTTTTAAACTTTAAAACTAAACATATTCTTTGGGGTAGCTTTAGTAATTAATTGCAAAGTCTTTGTGAGTAGTAAGGAAGTGAAATTCAATTGGTGGCTTCAAATGTAAAGAATTTCATGGGTGATTTAGGGGGTAAACCACATTTTTTAACCATATAATATATTATTTTTTTATTCCACAGTCTAGATCACTTACCTGTTACTTGAGTATAAATTGATAAAATAGAATTTTGAGTCATTTTTATATTAACAAGACTATTCACATTTAACCTAAACTAACAACGCCTAAACAACATAGACCACCACACCCAAGGAGAGGGAGGTAGGCGTACACATGTACTTTTATGAATGTTAATTTTATGAAATCAATATCATTAAGTAATAGATTATCCACTATAATAATTGATCATATTTCCAAATGAATGAAAGTGTGTGCTAAACCGGGCACATTCAAGAAGAACGAATTGCTTCCATGGTCGAGCTTCTTCACATGAGTGCACCTTCACCAAATTTTGTTTTTAAGTTCTTCATCAAAAACATGATGTAGTTTATGATAATCAAGCATACTCATAGCCAAATGAGTGTAACAACTGAAATTTATTGATTTTACATTAATTACCTTTGTACGATAATTAAAAACTCACAACATAAATAATAACATATTTATTTACAAATGATTTATAAAATAATAACTTGGAGGAGATATCTCTATTTTAATGGGTACGTCAAGAAATGTTTGATGGTTTCAGCAAATGATTTATAAAAAAAATAACTTGGAGGAGTATCTCTATAATAATGGGTATGTTTAGAAATGCTTGATTGTTTCACTTTAAGGTGTTGAAAAATAACCAACATACATTATTATTTTGCAAGAGATTAGATCAAAATAATTTATTTTTATTTATTATTTGTGGTTTTAAAAGTAAAATCTCATTTAACTTAATTTTAATTTTAAATACATTTATTTTAAAAGTAAACACATAGATGATTTATGATTTAAAATCTAAACTAATTAGGATTAATTATTTCTAATATATAGATTATTTCTTATTTAATAAGGAATGTATATAATATTTTGATTTAAATTATGATTTAAATTGATTATTACAAAATATCCTTATTTATAGGAAATGTGGAACGATACATTCTCAATTTTATTCTCAACGTAATTATTTCAATTGAAAAAAAATCACATATATATTACTTCAACTCTATATAAAAAAATCTATTCAATAGATAAAAAAAAATCATAAATCGAGCATTTAGGAAAACAACGACAAAAGAATTAAAAAAAGAGCTACCCGAAAAAACAAAAACAAACAATCAGTTAAAAAAAACTTACAAATTTATGATTTCTTATATCTAAAATAAGTTTTGTTCTTTTAATCCGTAAAATATCTTTAAAAAACACACAAAAAATAAAATGAATACCCCCGTGCATCGCACGGGTAAAAAATACTAGTTATAAATATCAATGAATTACTTGTCAACATTTAAACTTTATCTTACTTTCAAAAAAAAAAAACTTTATCTCACTGTAATTACATTAGTTAAGGTTCTTCATCAATTCATAATAAGCTTTGTACTGAAAAAATATTGTAGTTAATTGATTTAAGTATATAAAGTTTCGTTTATATATAATGAATTTATCTATTTATCAATAATAAAATGACAAACTTATGTTCAATTTAATGTATGGAGTTATTATATATTACCAAATTACAACATGACACGAGTTGAAAAAAGGTAGTTCAAAAACACAAATAGCACCAAAAAAAACTGTAATTGAGTTTTCCCGTTTTTTTTTTTGAAACTGAGTTTTCCCGATTTTTAATATAACTGATAATTCAATACCTCATTAATAAAATCAATATTGCACGTCCGTTGCACGACTTTATTCATGTGTTATCTATAATATTTAATAAATTTTAAAAGAATTTAAATTAAAGATTATTGTATTCTAAATATATAAGTAAGATGATGAGATATAAATTTTTGTTAGTATTAATTAAGTATAATGTGAGTAATTTTTTTAACGATATGCTTAGTTAAATTTATGTATTTTTAATGATGAGGCTTTGGGGCTATTTTTCTTGGGGCTTCTTTTGTTGGATGCGTGCTTTGTTGAGGCTTTTGTTGACTCCTCATGTTTTTCGATCCCCTTAGAGGAGGGTGTATATCATGTTTATTTCCTCTCGTTTATATCAATACAATCTATGCTTTCAATTTTTTTTTTTTGTATTTTTAACTTTTCAATATTAAGAATTATCAAATATTTAGTATAGTTATTATTAAAAACGTAATATAACAAAGATAATTGTGTTAGAGTACTCTTTTTCCTTCACTAGACTTTTTTCCCTACTGAGTTTTTCCTAGTAAGGTTTTTATGAGACTCTTTTTCTAAGATTGAGTTCTTTAGGGGATTTGTTTTGCTTGTTCTTTTTGGTTGTTCCCCTCTTTCATGAGAGGGTTGTTCTCTTATTTTTCTCTCTTTCAATAAAATATCTTTTGCTGTAAAAAAAAAACAAAGATAATTGTGTTAAAAAATTTCAAACTCTTAACGAAGTCATATAATTAATCTCATAATGTTTTTTTTTTTGACAACTGAAATTCATATTATTAAGAGGACCCAAAAGCCGGTCAAATCCCACAATACATATGTCTGTCATTTTCAAATGTAGACATAACCCTCTCCTAAATTGACCAAGACCTTTAAGCAGGGCCTCGTTAAAACCTTACTAGGAAAACTCAGTGGGAAAAAACCTAGTAAGGAAAAAGAGTACCATAGTCTCAAAAGGCCAAAAACTAGCCATTAAATACAAAGTGGAAAAATTCATCCACTAACAAGTCACATACACACCTTCTTTTAAAACTTATGCTGCAATTCCATTACACATGCGTGACACATCAACCAGGATCAATAGTCATGCTTCAATCACCCACAAACGAGCCTTGCCCCCATATATCTTCAATTCCATCTCACGGTATCTCATGCCATAATCAAAACCTGCATAACATCATAAAAAAGTAAAGAGATTCTCATTCACTGTCAGATAAATCCCACTACAAGGCACCAATGGAAACCACCAGTTCTAAACTAATAAAATCCCACATCATAGTTTCTCTTCATCTTTTAAAAAACCAGTAAAATCAGTAACCCATTAAGTCTCCCTGTAAATGCCTCTGGTAGCAAAATCAGAAAACATGCCTGTAAACCAAATTAATAAACCTGTACTGCACCAATATACCAAATTAATAAACCTGCTAAGCAATCCCAATAGCATTAAGAGAGTAATCCGTGCATGTAAACCAGAACTGTTAAACAAAACTAGGGAGACCATCATCACACATTTGCCAAAGCATGAGTCGGCCATCTCTACCACTTTTCGCTAAAACATCTGCAACCTCATTTGCTTCCCTCAAAACATGGTAAATGCCCAGACAATTAACCAGAGGCACAAGATGATCAATCATTCCCAGAATTTGATTCAACTTCCATGGTCTTCTATTTCCATTATTAGCCCATCCAACCGCTAGCGTTGAATCACTCTCCACAACAATTGTTCTACAGTTAAACTGCTGACAGAATAGAAGCGCCTGGTATATTGCATGAACCTCTGCTTCAAAAGCCCACATATCCCCCATTTCAAGGGCAAACACACCCACCACTGCACCTTCATGATTTCTCAAAACCCCTCCCACACCACTCGTTCCCGGTGTCCCCAACGAAGATCCATCCACATTGAACTTTAAAATTGCCTCCGCTGGTGGAATCCATTGAACTATTTTTCGAACTTTCGCTGTTTTAGGCAGGGCGATATGTTGAGGACCTACAACAAACTGAGCTGTAGTATAAGGGCAGCTCCTCCACCATGCTCTCACCCACCAACCTACTCTTGCAATATGCATATCCCACAAGTCTTGCCCGCAAAAAGCTTTGTTATTAAAAGCCACCCCATTCCGTTCTAGTCATATCGTCCAAACAAGCGCGTAAGGAATCATGTCCCACATAACCCGATCAGATATGGTTCTCAATTCTCCCCATTCAAGCAGCAAATTATTTACAGTTTGAGGGATGACCCAACATAACCCTTCTCTCTGCACAACGGAGCTCCATGTCACCCATACTTCTTTGCAGTGAAGAAATAGATGATCTGCCGTCTCTATCCCATCCACACACAGCCCACAAATCCCATCATCGGGTAGAATGATATGTCTTTGCCAGCAAATTCGCCTTCGTTGCCACCCTATTTTGTTGCAACTGCCACATAAATGTAGTGACCTTTGCCGGTGTCGCCACCGGGGTCGCGGCGGGACGGCGAATAAGGGGTTTTGATGTCAGAAGAGTCGCCACCAATATTATTAACATGAAAACATTGGAAAATCCATAAAAGTTTGGTCTTCGAAACCAGTTTGGATCCGGGAGCCGATTACGCGTGGGGAAGGTATTAGCACCCCACAGTGTCCGTTTATAAAAAACGGTGCCTCTAATTAATTGTGCAAAATATTATAGCTTTGAAAATATTTGTTTCACCCCACAAATTATTTTGGTATTTTTTATTATTTAAGTAATATTAACTAATTTGCTAATTAAATACCCTTTTCAATATTTTTGCTGATTCAAGAAACATGATAAGGAAAGAATATTGGAACTAAGAAAAGAATTTCTACTGTGCGCGACTTACCTGGCTCACTTTGTTCTTTTTTGTTTTTTTGTTTTTAACAATATATAACAACTAAAAGATATCAAGTAAAAATCTATCAAATAAAAAGAAATAACTAAAACCTATACTAATATAACTAAAGAAATATCTAGAAGAAGAAGAGAAATTTAAATTAAGAGGGGGGCAGCGTTCAGGGAGAAAAGAAGAAAGGAGAAGGGCCTTCTTATTTATGCTCAAAATTTTTAGTCACAAGCGCCGCATATTGAGATTAAAATCACATAGATACATAAATGAATTTGCAGTGTTACATTAATTTGTGCAAAAGATGAGATAAAAGAATGAAGAAAGACAACAATTACTTGATGATAGAACCAGTTTGCAATTGTTTTCTTTCCACTGGATCTGTGACAAAGCTCTCTTCTTCCGCACTGTCTATTTCACTCTCAACACTCTATGTTCTTAAATTTTTTCTCCATGTTCTGACTGTCCCCCCTTTTCACTTGATGACTACTGCTTATATAGAAGAAGGAGTTCAGAAAATTGCCAAAATAGCAAACGGTGCATTTAATTCTTAGCTTGATTTCCTTGACTTTCATTTTCTTGATCTGGCTATGCTGCAAGTTTTGACAATGAAGCACCTTGAAGCAGCAAACTTGGACATTTAGCACTGAATTGAGATAGTGGATTTGGACTCCATGTCAGACTATTTTTCTTCTCCTTTGTTCCCGAGCATTCTTCATTTTCTATTGTTGAAATGCTTCCAAGATGACCAGCAAGTGGTTTTGAGATGGGATGCAATTTTTCAACAAGATATCTTCAACTTCACTTGATGTTTTCGGCAGCAAATCTCTAGGCCTCAAAGCTAGTAGATAGCCTGCAAGAAAAATGGTGCGCATGCACCAAAAGTTCCCCCCCCTTTTTTTTTTGTATAATTAAGACTAGAATAAGAAAAGAATAAAAAATGGTAGGATAAAATTAGGTGTTCACAGCCGGCACCATCTTTCTAATTGCCTTGGATACCACCCACCCCGTCTCATGATACCATTTGTTTTCCAAAGCACAACATAGTCCTTTTACAGAAAACATGCCCATTGTGTCCCCTTTCCAAAATATGGTATCAGGCTCTTCTTTTGACAACACAGATTGGATATGACACTGAAATTCCTGATACTGATCCAACTCCCAATCAAAAAAAACCCCTCCTAAATTCCAAATTCCATTCCCATTTCCCTCAAATCCTATGCCCCACTTCTGACACAGCCCCATTCTTCTTTAAGCTCATCGAATATATTTGTGGATACATTACACGTAACGTCATGTCCCCTATCCACACATCATCCCAAAATCGAATGCTCTCCCCATTCCCCAACTTGCAAGCCAGTCCATTAAAAAACTCGCTTACCACATCCGTTTGTTCCCTCCATAGCGCCAAAAGACCCATGGAAACACACGATCCTGAAGCACCCCTTATACCGACCAGTTTTGGCATTAATCTCATAATGTTATTTTATGGTCATAAAAATTTCTATGTGGTTTACATATTATGAGTGAAAAAACATAGAATATTTAGTAAGATGACATAATATATAGTTATACACACACACGTTTAATATAAGTAAATGATTAGTTATGAGAATTTTTATAAATTAAAATTAATGGTTATTATGATTAATAATTTTATCACTTCATATTATGATTTTTACATGTATTTTTATTATTTTATGTTGACTTTATAATGGTTATTTAATTGTTTTTAAGTTTTTATCAATTTATATTTTATCGCCATATTTTTCTATTCAATATTTTAATTATATATAATAACTTACCTTTGATAATTTAAATACCTAATATCATAAAAATAATATGAAAAAACAAGAAAATTAAAATAATTCTAACACTTTCTGAAACATATTTAATTTTTTCTTTAATTTGATAAAACTAATTAAATCTCAGCACATTATTGGAATCAAAGAATCCCATAAAGGCTTTGGGATTGTGTAGGGAACTAATAACTCTATTTCATATTTGTGTCATACTTAATATTTTTGTCATATGTCAAACTTAGTATTTTATATTTAAAATTGATTTATTTAAGTTTTCTAATAACTTTCTCAAGATCGATACCATTATTCATTAACATTAACATGATTTTAATATTTAAATTTTAAAACAATTAATTAAATTTTATTTTTAACTTAAATAATATTAATTTATATAATAATTAAAACATTTATTAGTATCTATTTTTAAATGTTTTTAGTCAATTTATAACTAACCGTAAATATCAATAAATTAGTTTTCAATTTATCAATTTAATAATAATTAAATTTTATTTGGCAACAAATTAAAACATAGTAAATGCGTATGCTAAAAATTTTGTTATTGGTTGAATTAATTGATAATTATTTTAGGTAAAAAACATATTAGTTAAATTCATTTTATGATTATTTTAGTTTTAACTGGTTATGATTTGACTTTAAAAAAATTCCTATTCAGACTCTTAATTTCAATGAATTTATTACGAGCAACGCTAATTAGCTAGTAAGGAACTACCACATTCTAATTTCCCAAACCTTAAATACATTTCGAGAACTAGAAATTGGTAGCTTTAAATCAAGGTTTATGAGTTTTTTTTATATTTTGTTTGAATGTTTAGCTTAACTAGATAAAGATTTTGACTAATTTATTTTATTTTCTTGTAGATATGGTTAAACAGACCGGTCCTACACCACCCATTCCACATATTGAATCCACTCGTAGAGTGCGTGTATCTGCACATGTTCAGCAGTCACTGAAACAAACTTATTCAAAATTAGTGCAGAAGGCAAGGAGCAAGAGACGACACACTAGTAAAAGTACCTCCCACACCGTTGCCATAAAATCACTTTCAAGAGATTTGTTAGCAGAGGTGGTTGCAACTGTGGCATCACATTCCTTCATTGACCTTCACAACATCAAAATGTGTTCCAAAGATTTTCTTGACGCTACTGAAGATAGCTCTGTCTGGCGAAGAGTTTTTTTAGAGACGTTCCCGTTAATCCAGTGGCGACCCAATGACAAAGTATTATCATTCTTGAATCGCTGCAAGGAATGTGGAAACATTGAGAGCTTGTATAGAGAAGGAATGCAAAAGTATTTTTATGATCCAAATGGAAAGATTGATGGTCTTGGTATCCTGAAGGCAGCAGCTCAAAAGGGCCACAAAGAAGCAAAATATGTGTATGGTATGATTTTATTATGCTCTGAAGATGGTGAGTTGAGGAAACAAGGACTTGAATATATACGTTTTTTGAGGAAATCCAAGTGTGTTATAGCCTCCAGAAAGAAAGTAGAACAATTATTGAACTCTATGTGGAAAAATAATGGAATGCTGGAGCGTAATCAGAGCTCCCTTTGTAATTCCAAGAGCACATGCAAAGGGTGGAGAGTGAAGATAGGTAGATGGATATTACAAGATGATGATGATGACGATGATGACAATATTAAATTATGTGAATATTGTCGATGGGATCATGAGTTAGATTATTTTTACCGGATGTTCAATATTCACTAATTTATGTGATTTTTCTTCTCTTAGTTGAGAGTTGCTGCTACCTGGGCGTTGAATGCTGATGATCTTGGTGCAACTTTTGCGGAAGCGATGGCAATTGATTTGTAATTTTCTGCTGAAAGAGGCTTCTATAGGTTGATAGTTGAATCAAATTGCAAAGTTATTATTGAGGGAATCAATTGTGGCCAGGTTCATAATGTTTATTGGAGCTACTGTTCGAAGGATACGTGACCTTGCTGTTAGTTTTGGTGTCATTTAATTTTTGCATGTTGAAAGAGAGATGCTAATAGGCATGCGCATTTTCTGTCTAAGTTTGCATTGTTCCTTCTTGTATTCTTGTATTCAAATATATGGTTCTTTCAGACTTTTTGCCAAGAATGTAATGAGTGAAACTTATATGTTTACGTTAAAAAAAAACATAATAATATCACGAAGTGAGTTATTTTTTTTAACATATAGTTTCTGATAGAATAGGATATTATTTATTCTCTTTGTAATTACGCCTGTAATTAGGGTTTAATATTTATTGTTAGTAAACTAGGAAAGTTGTATATATAGGGTATTTCATTATCAATAATACACACGGAATTGATTTCCTTCATGGTATCATTGAGCAGGTTCAGATCCCCTCTTCAAATCTGACCTAATTTTTATTTAATTTCCTAATTCTTCCTCCAAACCCACCCCCAGCCGCTACCCCTCTCTCCTTGCAGCCTCCACGCCGGCGCCGTCGCAGTGCTCCTCTCTATCTAGCACCGCCGCCGCCGCCTCAGGCCTCCATCGCTCTCGTCGGTTCTTCCCCTCCCATCGACGAACCTTTCAACGCTGCACAGGGTTTTCTCCCCTAGTGCCCGCGTGCATCACTGAGCAGAGGCTCATCTAGATCCGTCGGACGCCCAGCCGCCACCGCCGGTCACCGCCGTCCCTCGCGCCGGCCACCACATCCTCTCCGTCGCTCGCGGACCCCGTTTGGCAGCACCAGCCCCGCGTGCAAAGCCAGACCCGTGCCCGGGATCCAGATCCGACCCACACGTGAGCCCGTGATCTTGGTTGTTTTGGGACGACCGGTTCACCTGAACCCGGCTCGACCAGACCGGTTCCTTCAAACCCGGTCCAACCGCACCTGCAGCAACCTTTCAAAAAAAAAAAAAAAAAAAATTCTTATTTTTCTGTTTTGCAGGTTGCATGGCTACGTCTGCTTCTACCCCTGGCTCTCCAACCGATGCCCCCACGAGTGACACTGCCACTACTATGGTCACTCCACCTGTCCCGCCAACATCTACCAAGTCGGATTTTCATCCGGCACTTGCTGTCACCAATATCAAAAACAACATTCCTTTCAAACTCGAGATAGACAAGGATCATTATGCTATGTGGGCTGAATTGTTTGAAACTCATGCTCACGCCACTCAGGTGCTCCACCACATCATTCCTCAAGCTGGCATGGAGCCTCCTGCGCGCACCGATGCTTCTTATGCCCGGTGGGCCACTCTGGACTCTACTGTCAAACAGTGGATTTATTCCACCATATCCTTTGATCTTCTCGCCACTGTTATGGAGAAAGGTTCTACTGCTATGGCTACTTGGAACCGTATAGCTTCTATGTTTGAGGACAATCAGAACTCCCGTGCTGTCGCCCTCGACCAGGATTTCATCTCCACTCGCATGGAGGATTTTCCTAATGTTTCGGCCTATTGTCAGCGTCTGAAACATATCTCTGATCAGTTGAGGAATGTTGGTGCCCCAGTCAGTGATCATCGTCTTGTTCTCCAGTTAGTCTCTGGTCTCACTGAGCCTTTCCGTGGTGTTGCCACCCTGATCCGTCAGAGCGAGCCTTTGCCTCCATTCCTCAAGGTCCGCTCCATGCTGATTTTAGAGGAATCCGGTCTCGCCAGGATGTCAGGTCCGGCCTCTCAGACTGCTTTGCACACCTCTGCTTCCCGTCCTCAGGCCTCCGTTGACTCCTCTCAGCAGCGTCCCACCTACCGCAGCGATCAGGGCCACTCCAACCATCGTTATGGGTCAGGGCCCAATCGCAATTATCAGGGTGGTTCTGGTAAACCTAAGAAGAAAGGTGGCTCCCGTTATCCTGGATCATCTGGCTCCTCTGGTTCCTCTGCTGCAGCTCCTCCACCCTGGCGCCCACCACCGCAGGCATCCTGGAATTCCTGGGGTTGGGCTCCCCCCCCTGGTTGGGCTCCTTCCCCTTGGGGCATGCCTCCTTGTCCTTACCCCACATCTCAGTGGTCGCGTCCCATGGGTGCTCCGCAGCAACCCGGCGTTTTAGGTCTGCGTCCTCAGGCCTACACCGCTACTACTTCTCCAGCACCCACTGATATCGCTGCTGCCATGCACACCATGTCCTTGACTCCTCCAGACACCACGTGGTACATGGACACCGGCGCCTCATCCCATACTGCGGCATCTCAAGGTACTCTCACGTCTTATTCTAATTTAAGTCATTTAAATCAGAAACTGATAGTTGGTAGTGGTCAGGGCATTCCAATTCAGGGTTCAGGATACACTTCTATTCCTACCCCTCACAAACCTTTAGCGCTCAATCATGTCTTGCACGCTCCGCGAATTATTAAAAACTTAATTTCTGTGCGACAACTCACTACTGACAATAATGTTTCTGTTTCTTTTGATCCATTTGGATTCTCGGTGTCTGACTTCAAGACGGGGATGCCTCTCCTGAGATGTAACAGCCTCGGCGACCTCTACCCAGTCACTCGTTCCTCTCCCTTTGCTGGTCTTGCTTCTAGTGTCTGGCACAATCGACTTGGTCATCCAGCTTCCTCAGCTTTAAACCATCTTAGGAATAATAAACTTATTTTTTGTGAACCTTCGCGTTCTAGTTCTGTTTGTGACTCTTGTGTTTTAGGCAAACATGTCCGGTTGCCTTTTAGTTCATCTGCAACTATTACTTTGAGACCATTTGATATTTTGCATAGTGATTTATGGACGTCTCCTGTTTTAAGTACTGCTGGTCATCGTTATTACGTTTTGTTTTTGGATGATCACACTGATTTTTTATGGACGTTTCCGATTAGCAAGAAATCTCAGGTTTATGAAATGTTTACTACTCTTGCTACACTTATTAAAACACAATTTTCAGCAAATATTAAATGTCTTCAATGTGATAATGGACGTGAATATGACAATGAATCATTTCATCGGTATTGTGATGCTAATGGCCTTATTTTTCGCTTCTCTTGCCCTCACACTTCTTCTCAAAACGGCAAAGCAGAACGGAAAATTCGCACCATTAACAACATGATCCGCACCCTCCTCGCTCATTCGTCAGTTCCTCCTTCATTTTGGCATCATGCCCTTCAAATGGCAACATATCTTCTGAACATTTTGCCACGCAAGACTCTTCAAAATGATTCTCCTACTCAGCTGTTGTATCATCGCGACCCTTCCTACTCCCACTTACGTGTCTTTGGTTGTCTATGTTTTCCTTTATTTCCTTCCGCTACAATAAACAAATTGCAACCACGATCGACTCCGTGTGTTTTTCTAGGGTATCCGATGAATCACAGAGGTTATAAATGTTATGATTTGTCACACAGAAAAATTTTAATATCGCGGCATGTCATTTTTTATGAAACCCGATTTCCCTTTGCTGACCTATCCTTGACTCCTGCCCCTTCTTATGAGTGTTTCACCGAGGACCTCCCTCCTTCCTTGATCCACCATTGGCAAACCGTATCCTCCCGCCCACCTGACCCTCCGGTCCAGCCGTCGAGTCCCATTGACTCTTCGCCTCTCTTATCGGCTCCCGTCTCCCCTACCGCTTCTCCCTCACCTTTGCCCTTGCCTCCGGTCCCTCCTGCACCACCCGTACGGACCATGACTACCCGTAGCATGCACGGCATTTCCAAACCTAAAAAGCCTTTTAGTCTTTCGGTCTCTATTGATGACCCGTCCATCTCACCCTTGCCTCGTAACCCAAAACAAGCCTTATCCGATCCAAATTGGAAGTCCGCTATGCAGTCTGAATTTAATGCTCTTATTAGAAATAATACGTGGGAGTTGGTTCCCCGTCCTTGTGATGTTAATGTTATTCGTTGCATGTGGATTTTTCGCCATAAAAAGCAGTCTAATGGTTTGTTTGAGCGGTATAAGGCTCGTCTTGTAGGTGATGGCAGGTCTCAGATTGCAGGTGTGGATTGTGATGAGACATTCAGCCCCGTGGTGAAACCGGCTACCATCCGGACAGTTCTCAGCATTGCTCTCTCCAGATCTTGGCCCATACATCAGTTGGATGTCCAGAATGCTTTCCTGCATGGTGATCTCCATGAGACTGTCTACATGCATCAACCTTTGGGTTTCCGCGACCCTCACCACCCGGACTATGTCTGCCGTCTGAAGAAGTCCCTTTATGGTCTGAAACAGGCGCCTCGTGCTTGGTATCAGCGATTTGCTGATTATGTTTCCTCTATTGGATTCCGGCACAGCACTTCAGATCATTCTCTTTTCATCTTCCGGCAGGGTTCTGATATTGCCTACATACTTCTCTATGTTGATGACATCATCCTGGTTGCATCATCGCATGATCTCCGCAAATCCTTTATGGCACTTCTTGCATCCGAGTTTGCTATGAAGGATCTCGGTCCTCTGAGTTACTTTCTTGGCATCGCTGTCACTAGACATGCAGGTGGCCTTTTCCTCAGTCAGAGCACTTATGCTACCCTTCTGCTACACCGGTTGACACCAAGCAGAAGCTCAGTTCTTCCTCTGGGACTCCTTGTGAGGATGCCTCCCTATATCGGAGCCTTGCTGGTGCCCTACAGTACCTCACATTTACTCGTCCTGACATTTCCTATGCTGTTCAGCAGGTTTGCTTACATATGCATGCACCCCACACCGAGCACATGCTTGCCCTCAAGCGGGTTCTCCGCTATGTTCGTGGCACATTGACTTATGGGCTACATTTGTATCCCTCCCCGGTTGAAAAGCTTGTTTCTTACACTGATGCTGACTGGGGGGGCTGTCCTGACACCAGACGCTCCACTTCTGGTTATTGTGTTTTCCTCGGTGACAATCTCATATCTTGGTCCTCCAAGCGGCAACCCACTCTCTCTCGCTCTAGTGCTGAATATCGCGGTGTTGCTAATGTTGTCTCCGAGTCCTGCTGGATCCGCAATTTACTTCTGGAGCTTCATTTTCCTCTCTCTCAGGCAACATTGGTCCACTGTGATAATGTTAGTATCATCTACCTCTCTGGGAATCCAGTGCACCATCAGCGTACCAAACATATTGAGATGGATATTCATTTTGTTCGGGAAAAGGTCGCGCGTGGCCAGGCTCGCGTCCTTCATGTTCCTTCCCGTCATCAGATTGCGGACATTTTTACCAAGGGCCTACCTCGGCTTCTTTTTGATGATTTTCGTTCCAGTCTCAGCGTCGGTGAACCTCCCGCTTCGACTGCGGGGGTGTGATAGAATAGGATATTATTTATTCTCTTTGTAATTACGCCTGTAATTAGGGTTTAATATTTATTGTTAGTAAACTAGGAAAGTTGTATATATAGGGTATTTCATTATCAATAATACACACGGAATTGATTTCCTTCAGTTTCTTTCTATAGTTTTACGTGAAGCACAACATTTGTAACAGTGATATTTTCAATTTAAAATTTCATGAAAAAATGGCAATGGAAGGGTCTAGACTAAAAGTTTTAGAATAACATTATATCTACCAAATTAGTTTCTTCGGGTTTGAAGTTTACAGTAAATTAAACTAGTAAATGTTCGATTTAAATATACTTTTTATCCTTATAAAATTGATATATTTTGAATTTTGACCCTTTATGGTAAGTGCATGAAAAGAAAATTAACGTCTCACAGAGGAGACACCCGTAGCAACAGGCAATGCGAAAAGCCCATCTGCCGCGGCGGCCATGCCAAGATAATGCGATGATGATGATGATGATGGTATGACAATGTGCACCCACCTTCTTAAGATTTTCCCCCAAAAAATCTAAAGTGAATTTTTTTGAGGCGTTTATAGCACGGTGGTGGGTGATTTATATAAGGGTTGGTGTGTTTTTTTTTTTAGATAAGCAAAACTTGTATTAAAAGGAGGTACAAGGGGTATCCCAACCCTTAATACAACAAGAAAGAAACAGAAAGAGAGTGCAAAAAAAAACAAAGGAAAAAAGCTAAACCAGCAAGAGATAGCAGCAGTTGAAGAAGTTAGACAAGAGTCCACCAAACAAGGGATAGAGCTGGACAATCCACTTACAATCCATGTAGGCAAAGTAGAGGATTCGTATACCAAGCATAGAAGGAAAAAGAGACCTCCTTGACCTTTACTTTAGCCCACGCCCAGGATTGTTTTTTGACCAATTCCATAATTTTTTCATGATCCAAAAGCCCACCATTGAAAACAATTGAGTTCCTAGCCAGCCATAAAAAAAAAAAGTTCCAAACAGTGGCAAACCACACAGTCAAGGCAACACGTCTCTGTGAATTATTCCAGCCAATTTTGAAGCCCAAGAAATGATCCTGCGGGGAAGAGGCAATAATAGGATCCACCCCAAGCCACGTAAAAACCAGCTGCCATATTAAAGACGAGAAAGGGCACACAAACAGCAAATGCCAGCTAGATTCCAAGCTGAGATGGCAGAAACTACAAGTAGCTTGATCTGGTGCTGTAAAAACTTGACGTTTAAGTAAATTCTCCCGACTTGCAATCCTGTCCAGCAAGAGCCTCCAGACAAAAGCTTTAAGATTGGAAGGGGCCAATGACTTCCAAACCTCAGAAAGAGCATGATCCTGCGCCGGTAAGATTGGATCCTGCATAAAAGAATATGCAGAACTAACCGAGTAAACACCATCACTACTAGGCAACCAAGACCAACGATCAAAAGCACCTTCAACAAGCTGAACACTGCTAATATCAGACAGCAAAGACTCAAACCATTGCAGCTCCCTACCCAGCAGCGGACGCCTCCAAAGGAAATCCCAATACCACACACCATCAACCCACTTACCACAATCAGATACAGTGTTCGATTTCAATCTTGAAAGATTGTACAAGCGGTAGTACTTACTACGAAAACACCCACGACTTGACCAATCCTCAAGCCAAAAATTAGTGCAGTTACCCATTTGAACTAATTTACGGGAGCCCATATCCAACCAGTTCAGGTCATCAAGGCAGCAAGATTTTTGGATATCCCTCCACCACGCAGATTCCATTGGAAATGCGTGACCTGCGCTTTTAGCTTGGATAACCCTGCACCACAAGCTATTAGGGTCAGAACGCCATTTCCACAACCACTTC
Organism: Lotus japonicus; assembly: GCF_012489685.1. Lineage (NCBI taxonomy): Eukaryota > Viridiplantae > Streptophyta > Magnoliopsida > Fabales > Fabaceae > Lotus > Lotus japonicus. The sequence goes on from NC_080045.1 coordinate 64,602,885, forward strand.
CCAAGCAACGCCTTATTGAATAGAGCCAAATCTTTAATACCCAAGCCCCCAACATCTTTGGGTTTGCAAATAGACGACCAACTGACCCAAGCAATTTTTTTATCTTCTTCCCCACCACCCCAAAGAAAGTCTCTCATTATCTTATTACAAACCTGTACCACACAAGCAGGGATCCTGAAAAAAGATAAAAAGAATAGAGGGAGGGCGGAGAGCACACTCTGAATAAGACAAATACGCCCCCCCGAAAGAAATAGTCTTTCGCCTCCAGCTCGTAAGCCTGCTCCTGAACTTAGAAATAACTGGATCTCAAGTTTGTAAGCGGTCAGCCCGTGCTCCAACAGGGATACCCAGATACACAAAAGGGATACTCATCAATTTACAGTGCAGAAAAGAAGCAAAACGTTGAGCAGTACCCAAATCCAGAGCTATGGTAGCTAACTTGTTGTGTTAATAGTGTTACCAAGATGCACAAAAAGGGGAAGAGAGAGACATGCGGGGTGTTGAAGCGCTGTGAGTGCCGTGTGTTGTGGATCAGTCCTAAGACCAGGTGCATACATGATGCAACACAACACATGATGTGGTTGGATTCTAGCTGCAACTCTTTCTGTTTCGTGTTGAATGAAAAGTGAAAATAACTAAAAACCCAAATAAAGCAAATTAGTCTCTAAGTCAAGGCTATCTCAATCAATATTGAGGCCTAAAACGAACTATAAAAATTTGGTCTTTATAAAATTATTATTTTATATAAATAATTTAAATAAATTTTATTTTTTGAGCTTTTTGAGATGTAAATTTTTTTATTAAATTATCATAATCGATTTTTTTAAAAAAATTCTTTTTCAATAGATAATAAAGTCAATCCATTTAATATTTATTGAGACATTGTTGATTTTTAGATAGGATTTTATTAATTTTAATTTTGAAAAACTACGTTCCGGGGAAGCAACACTAACAAGAATTGTTAACATTATTCTATAAGAAATATATGCAGAACAACACACCATAAAATGCAGAATCAGTTGAAGATAACAGAAACACACACCTGTAAAAAATGACGTAACACAAGATAGAATTTGGGATTTGGGAAGAACAACTTAATGAAATAAAGAGTTAAAGAGGCTTGAGAGGGAAAATGAAAAATAGAGCAGAAGAAAGGTCTGAAAGAGGAAGAATTGGAGAGGATAGAACTGTAGAAGAATAAGAATTCAAAGAGATCAAATGAAAAGTCACTCCTCCTCTACTTTTTAAGAATTCAAAATAGACTATAATTAAATTTAATTAAAAATAAATGTTGCAGTTAAGAGGTCCATAATGTAAGGCACTCAATATGTTATTTACTTACTTCTTCTATTCTTAGATAATTTTTTTTGAAATATATACTTGTTAACAAAATTAAAATTTTGGGGCCTTTAAAATTTTGAGGCCTAAAATAAGGGCTTTACTGGCCTAAGAGTTGAGACGACCTTGCTCTAAGTTACTTGACAGTTGACATGATGACCAAATTAAATGATAAATCACGAGTTTAAAGGGATTCAAACGTTATTTTAATATGCTTTTAGTTATAATGCTTTACTATTTAATTAAGAAAATGTCTTTCTTTGGGTTTAAAGTTCATCATAAACTAGAAAAATATTTGAGTTAATTTTTTTTTTATTTGTATGAAAATAACATATTTGAATCTACTACCTATTAAAATGTTTAGCTGTGTAAGCGGGTGTGATCCACGAATTTGATCAAATCAAACAAATTATGATGGGTTGGGTTGAATCATTGTTTTGGTTCATATTTTTTATTGCATTCCATCACTATCTATTCGGGTACCAGATTTAGAGATTGAATATGATAAACCATTCGGTCCAAAGAACACGAGCACATTACATAATGTTGCTTTAAGTTAAGAGCTAAGTTATGTTACTGAAGTTTAATACTATGTTGCCTGTTTATATATGTTTGTATTAGAGAGTTGGTTTTAGTTTGTTTATGTTGGATTGTATATAGTATGAAATGTTTTGTTCTTTTGAAGATGTTGGATTATATAGAGTTTCTATATTTTTATAATTTTTCACGTTTTTAGAAAAAAAATCATGTAATTTCAAAATAATAATTTTTTATTTTGAGTCCGACAATCCGATCAAACCAATCCAATTGGTCTGACATGCTTGATTGATTCAATCATTTAAACACCCTAAATTCGAACAGGTCTGATTTGATTACGCCCCTAAAAATTGTATTCAGTTTTAATATGGTTTTGCTAGTTTTTTTCTCTATGGGGGTTGCCTTTTTAACTTGTTGGTTTGGTGATTGTAGTAGTAATTCTTCTAGTCTGTTTTTTTCTTCTCTTTGCCTAGTGCTACCTTTTGTATATGGATTGAAATACTCCTAGTATTTCTTTTAATTCAACGATAACGACCACCAGAGAAAAAAATATGCGTACACTGATCTCGTTGTATGGTAGGTTTGTTTGATCGAGTCAATGTACGCATATTCCTCTGGTGGTCGTTACCGTCGGAGTTGGTCATAAAGTTATTGTTATTGCATTTGAAGCTATGTGCTGAGTACGACTGAGTGGCTCCATGTTGATTGCTTTCGTTGTTTGCGGTCGTTATTTGCAGTTGTTGTTTGCACTCAACAGTAATAATATATACACACATCTCCACTCATTTTCCACCTTCATTTTCTATCAATTTTTTTTTCTCTATCAATCAAATCACTTATCACATCTTTACTTTCTCTCTCATTTCTTCCTATCTCTCTCTTCCTCCACCTCTCCACACATAAAAAATGAGGTGCGAAGATATAATTATTCATCGTTATTTGTAGGTGCTGTTTACAGTCGTTATTTGCCGTCATTGTTTACGATCGTTGTTTGTATCATTATAATTATTTCATTTTCGAGAGATTTTATATCTCGACTGTTTATTCAATAAAAAAATTTCTTTCAAAAAATAAAAAATAATATAATTATAATGCACGAGCGTTGCACGACTTTATTTATGTGTTTTATAGTATATTTCATAGCAATAAATTTTAAAATGAATTAAAAACAATTGTACTCTAAATTTATAAATAATATGGGGAGACATAAAATGTTATTAATATTAAATCTAATGAAATAAAATGAAATTATGTTGAAATATTTTATTAAATAACAGTTTCTTGACAATATGTTTAATAAAATTTATGTTTTACTTATTTAATTTTTCTAATAACTTTCTTAATACACTATTTCAATTAACATTAATATAATTTTAAAAGTTAAAAATTTAAAACATAATCAAGTACATTCTATTTTCTAACTTAAATAATATTAATAGATATAATTAATCATTAAAATTATTATATATTTGTAAATATTTTTACTCAATTTATCACTAACCATTAATTTAATAACAATTAAATTTTATTTACAAAATAACTAAAATAAAAATTATTTATCAATTTTAAATGTTTTACTCATTATTAATCCATTCAATAATTTTCTTCAAAAATTATAAAAAAATTCTGAATGGTGTATTTATAGTATAAATAACCATTTATTGATTAAATTAATTAATTATTATTTTAGGTAAGACTATACATTGTTTTTTCTGAAACCAAGACTATAAATTGGTAAAACTAATATAAAGTTGAATCGACTAATTATTTCCTAAACAAAAATTAGATAGTATTTAAACTAATTAAGTGTTATTTAATTACTTATATTACTCTCTTTCAAAAAAAATAAATACTTATATTACTCAAAAATTGAATGTCTTAATTATTTCATGATAAAGAAAATAATAAAATATTGCTTGATAAATATATATATATATATATATATATATATATATATATGAAAAATAGTGTATTTTTATAAGAAAAAATAGTGACTTGTTTTTTTCTCCCGAGAACAGAATATCTTAATAAATAAATCGAAAAGGAGAACAAACTTCATGAAATGAAATAGATGATAGTAAAAAATCATACTGAAATACAACAATAACCACCGAAAGGCTCAAAGATTGACATCAATAAGGGCCAAATATAATCAACTCCAATCATTTACTTGTAATTATACTCCAATCAAAATATATTAGAATTATTTAATTTATTATTTTAAATAAAAAACATTTGAGTTTTAAAAAATTTGTTAGTCTAATTCATTAAATAATTCAATGTTTTTTTTTTGAAAGGAATGTTTATTTTATACTTTTAATTTTGTGTTGTTTATGATAGAATTTAATCACTTATCATACTAAAAGGACTAAGATGGTAAATCTGTAATTCAGAGTTCTGTTATTGGTTGCGTTGATTAATAATTATTTAAGGTAAAAAAATATATTAGTTAAATTATTTATTTTTATTTATTTTGAAAGGAAAATTATTTTATTATTATCATTACTAGTTATCATTTGACTTAAAAATAATTTTCTTGTCAAACTCTTTCAATGAATTTATTACGATCTATTACTCCCCTCTTATAACCATGCGGAGTTTTTTTTCATTCTGAACAGAAACACTAGAGATCTAGATCTATAAATATACACACACTATCAGTGTTTTTTACGAAGCAAAAGTATTTTATTCCTCACCATCCCTCACATTCCTTCTCTTCACCATCTCTTACATTCCACTGCAATATTTCAAGTTTCTCCTTAATTAGTCCGGTGAGCTTCCTTTCTTTCTCTTCTTAGTTAGTTTAATTTTTTCCCCACCTCCCCGCTTGTCGTCTAGGCGAAACTCTCTCCATGGCGAAGCTTACCTGATTTAAATTTCATGTATGATGTAGTTCTGAATTTAATTTCCAGTAGGTAATATTTTATAGTTCAAGAAATTAGAATCAAATAGCATAGTGTATATAACATAGTAGAAGGAGCTGATTAACACTGGTTTCTAATCTTTGGTAGATATGTTTAGTGTATGGAAACTAGAATCAGGTAATGTTGTAGTTATAAGTTAAATTAAGCTATTTGATCCGAATTTATGAAACTAATTTTTTTTATTCCAAATACTAGAATTTGGGTGGTTGGTATTTTATTTGTACCCCACTTGATTCTAATTTTCCAAACCTTTCTGAGAACTAGAATTTGGTAGCTTTAAATCAAGGTTTATGAGAATTTTTTTCATATTGTTGTTTGAATGTTTAGCTTAACACAATAAATTTTACAAGGTTCAAATTTGCCATTCACACTTTTGCGTTTAGTTAAAAAATGCTTCATAATAAGTAGGATTTTTCACTTATTAGTTAATTATTATTGGAATCAAGATTGTTAAGTAAATTTAAATGTATTCAATATTACCCTAAACAATTTATTTTTCCATTTTAAACATATTATATTACATGATAAATTAATCACAAATCATAAATTAGAAAAATATTTCGAAGAAATATTTAAAAATGGAAATGATCTGTAACCAAAAAATGGGAATGATCTAGCTCAAAAATGACATTGACCATGTGTAATTATTTTTATTTGTGTGGGTTGAAGGAATATTTAAAAATGGAAATCATCTAATTTATTTCAATTGTTGGAATTTCATTTTTTTTATTTTACTATAAAACGTACGTAGTTTGAATTGACTTGAAAATTAGATCTCGTGTTTCATAAATAATTAAATATTGAAGATTATTTTCTTAATATGTTTTTTTTTACTATTTTAATTCAAATAACTAAATACATTTGACTATTGTTTACTACTATTGTTTTTCTGTGCACACGATTAAAGTTTGAACAGTTTGAAATTAATTTGGTTAAAACTTTTATGTACCAAAAAAAATTAATTTGGTTAATCTTTACGGGTTTTCATTTGTACACTAAATCAGTTCCCAAATTAATCTGTCTTTCCAAATAAATTGTTAACAAAGACGTGAACAGAAAAATTGCTGAGAATATTTTGACCGCAAATCTCAAGATTTCTTGTATTTAGATATATTTTTAACTCATTAAATGATTTTTGTTTTTGGTTACAAAGAGGGAAAATGATTTTTCTTTTTTACTTTATATACTTCTATATATATATGGAGAATACTTAATGTTTTTATTTTGACATAGAAGAATACTTAATGTTAAATGTAAGAAATTGATTTGCCTTTTTTCACCACTCATCTATTTTCTCATACGTGCGGAGTTTTTTCACTATGAACAAAAACACCAGATCTATTTTCTCATACGTAAGTGCTGGAAAAAGCAAAAGGAAAAAATATTAAAGGGATAAATATTTACAGCAAAGAGATATATATCCTTTAAAGGGAAAATAATGATAGGGAATATAATATAATAAAAATGGAAAAACTAATAAAATATATGCATTGATGACAGAGTAAATATTTTGTTGACCAATCAAGATGAATCATGTCAAAATATTTATTACATTTTAAGTGCAAATAATTATTTATAATAATAATGCAATAATATTTTTTACTTGTATATTAGATAAATATTTTTGAAAAATCACAGAAGTAGTGGGAACAGCCTGCGGATAGCGACGATGGAGATAATAAGTTGGCCCATATATAGGTCAGCTTTGCTTATTGGGGGCTTTTGGATTTCTGTGGCAAGGGGAAATTTAGAATTACCACATTGCCCTTGAGATTGATATCATTGACCTTTTGTTAATCATGGAACTCTCAATCAGTGGCGGACCTTTTAAGTGAGCTCCCCCGAAAATTCTAGAATTTTTTTTAAAAATGTGTACTGGTTAAAAAATTATTCAATATATCCTATATATAGATAAAAAGAGCGTTCCTAAACACAAGTTCTATGATGGTCTAGTGGTTGTGACTTGTGAACTTTACCTATAACTACTTTGTGGAAGGTTCGATTCCAACCTTTTGTCAGTTTTGTAATTTTTTTACATTTTCCCCTTCCTGCATTTCTTTCCTTTTTTTTGAGGGTCGCATTTCTTTCCTTATCATTAAATTTAATAGTAAATTTTATATTATTAATTACTAGTACATCTATGAAACAATCACAAAATAAATTTCGATGATATTTTTTTTCTTTTCATAAACAATTGAGAATTTGAAGTATAAAAATTTAGAATATATATATTATATGTATGTATCAATAAAAATAATATACAAAAATCAAAATTTTCTCATGAAACAAATCATTAAAGAAAAAAATCAATTTAAAAATAAAATATTTAATTTATGTATTGAAATCTTATTTGAGCTCCCCCAAACTTTTTCTCCAAGTTCCGCCACTGCTCTCTCTCTCAATATACCAAGTTTTCTCTAACAATAACAATGGAATAATGACCTTAATTAATTAACCTTCATTGGATGCTTTCAATTATCATTACGTGCTTACCCATATATCTCCCATAATTAATGCCTTTGAAATTGAATTAAAATATTTCTTTTTTTGTTCAGAATTAAAATATTTCTTTTTTATTCAAAATTAAAATATTTCCAAACCTTTTTTGACACACACTAGATCTATATAAATATACACACACTATCAAGGTTTTTTACCAAGCAAAAGTCTTCCCCTTCCTACCATCCCTCACATTCCCTCTCTTACACAATCTCTTACATTCCACTGCAATATTTCGAGTTTATTCATTTAGTTGGGTGAGCTCCCTTCCTTCATGTTCTTAATTAGTTGGTTTTTTTCCTCCCCCTTGTCGTCTAGGCAAAACTCTCTCCATTGCGAAGCTTACCTGGTTTTAATTTCATGTATGATGTACTTTTAAAATCTAATTTCTAGTAGGAATTTTATAGTTCAAGAAATTAGAATATGATAGATTAGTATAGAAGTAGCTGATTTACAAGTACTGAATTCTAATCTTCGGTAGATATGTTCAGGTTCTGAAAACTACAATCAGGTAGTGTTGTGTTAATTAGTTAAATTAAGCTACCTGATTCGAATTTTGAAACTATTTTTTTTTATCCCGGATACTAGAATTTGGTGGTTAGTGTTTTATTTATACCCCACTTGATTCTTATTTTTATATGTAATGTAAGGTAGTGTTGTCTCATTAAGATAAATTAAACTACCACATTCTAATTTCCCAAACCTTAAAATACATTTCGAGAACTAGAAATTGGTAGCTTTAAATCAAGGTTTATGAGTTTTTTTTTTATATTTTGTTTGAATGTTTAGCTTAACTATATAAAGATTTTGACTAATTTATTTTATTTTCTTGTAGATATGGTTAAACAGACCGGTCCTACACCACCCATTCCACATATTGAATCCACTCGTAGAGTGCGTGTATCTGCACATGTTCAGCAGCCACTGAAACAAACTTATTCAAAATTAGTGAAGAAGGCAAGGAGCAAGAGACGACACACTAGTAAAAGTACCTCCCACACCGCTGCCATAAAATCACTTTCAAGAGATTTGTTAGTAGAGGTGGTTGCAACTGTGGCCTCACATTCCTTCATTGACCTTCACAACATCAAAATGTGTTCCAAAGATTTTCTTGACGCTACTGAAGATAGCTCTGTCTGGCGAAGAGTTTCGTTAGAGACGTTCCCGTTAATCCAGTGGCGACCCAATGATAAAGTATTATCATTCTTGAATCGCTGCAAGGAATGTGGAAACATTGAGAGCTTGTATAGAGAAGGAATGCAAAAGTATTTTTATGATTTAAATGGAAAGATTGATGGTCTTGGTATCTTGAAGGCAGCAGCTCAAAAGGGCCACAAGGAAGCAAAATATGTGTATGGTATGATTTTATTGTGCTATGAAGATGGTGAGTTGAGGAAACAAGGACTTGAATATATGCGTTTTTTGAGGAAGTCCAAGTGTGTTATAGCCTCCAGAAAGAAAGTAGAACAATTATTGAACTCTGTGTGGAAAAATAATGGAATGCTGGAGCGTAATCAGAGTTCCTTTTGTAATTCCAAGAGCACATGCAAAGGGTGGAGAGTGAAGATAGGTAGATGGATATTACAAGATGATGATGACGACGATGATGACAATATTAAATTATGTGAATATTGTCGATGGGATCATGAGTTAGATTATTTTTACCGGATGTTCAATATTCACTAATTTATGTGATTTTTCTTCTTAGTTGAGAGTTGCTGCTACCTGGGCGTTGAATGCTGATGATCTTGGTGCAACTTTTGCGGAAGCGATGGCAATTGATTTGTAATTTTCTGCTGAAAGAGGCTTTTATAGGTTGATAGTTGAATCAAATTGCAAAGTTATTATTGAGGGAATCAATTGTGGACAGGTTCATAATGCTTATTGGAGCTACTGTTCGAAGGATACGTGACCTTGCTGTTAGTTTTGGTGTCATTTAATTTTTGCATGTTGAAAGAGAGATGCTAATAGGCATGCTCATTTTCTGTCTTGCATTGTCTAATCCGGATGACATATGAGTTAGCATTGTTCCTTCTTGTATTTTTTTTTTTTGAAAGTGTTCCTTCTTGTATTCAAATATTCAATCTGTGGTTCTTTCAGACATTTTGCCAAGAATGTAATGAGTGAAACTGATATATTTACGTAAAAAAAAAATATATCACGAAGTGAGTTGTTTTTTTTAACATATAGTTTCTTTCTATAGTTTTAGGTGAAGCATATTCAACATTGTAAAAGTGATATTTTAATTAAAATTTCATGAAAAAATGGCAATGGAAGGGTCTACACTAAAAGTTTTAGAATAACATTTTATCTATCAAATTAGTTTCAAAAATAGATTTCATAGGCAAATTAGTCTTTAAATTACTTGACACGATGAATATATTAAGTGATAAGTTAATTAAGTTCTGCATCAGTTAGTGATAAGTTAAGAGTTAAGGGGCTTCTTCAAACATACTTTTAATATCTTTTAATTTGGTGCAATTCTTTACTAGCTATTTAATTAAGAGAGTATTTTTCTTTGGGTTTGAAGTTTTTTTTATAGGAAACACATACTTTTTTTTTGATAACTTGCCTATGAAATATATGTTTGAAATCGATAGGAAACACATACTTTAATAACTTGCAATTGAAAATACATCCGCTAATAGAGGTGAGTGAAGGAACTCCGGAAAGTTATCCCACCAACACGTGTTGGGGGTATTCCGACGCCTTAGCCGCAAGAGTGTGAGCTACGTTATTGCCCCCTCTTTTAACATGAGATAGATGGAAAGAAGTAAAACTAACAACATAGACTCTGCAATCCTGAATAATAGGTTCCATCACAACACTCTCCTTTTTCCAAGGAAACAAGAGACTACCTCCATGGAATCTGTCTCAACCACCAGCGTGTCCAGCTCCAAATATATAGCTTCTGTGATAGCCCACCGTAAAGCTAAAGCTTCCGCCAGAGGTCTGTCCTTCCTTGTAAAACCCTTGTTGCTGCGAAAGCACACTCACCATTATGGTCCCTGATCACCATTCCCAGTCCTTGGTCAGTTACTCCAGTCCATCCGGCATCTATATTCACTTTCAGTGTCCCTTCGCACGACATCTTCCATCCTGAACCTTGATGCGCAGCTGCTGCATGCTCACAAGAGTTGCTCGCTACTTCTGACGTAGCCCAAGCTTGCTGCCAGTCCTGCAACACCGTCATTGCCATCGTGCGTGTGTCCTCGAAACTGACCTCCACTCCCTGAAAAATGCTGGAGTTTTTGGGTTTGAAGTTTAAAGTAAATTAAACTAGTAAATGTTCGAGTTAAATATACTTTTTATACTAATAAAATTAATATATTTTGAATTTTGACTCTTTTTGGTACAGTGCAATAGTGCATGAAAAGAAAATTAATGTCTCACAGGGGAGACACCCATACTCCATAGCATCAACCAACAACAACAAGCTCATCCCTTCCAGAGGGTAATCCAAAGCCACAATCGTATTATCTTGTTGAGCCCCAAACTTTGCTAGGAAGTCCGCACACGTGTTTTCCTCCGTCAAAGTGTGATGAAGCTCTACTCTCCAATCCCGACTCAAAAAACCATTGATATCCCAAATGAGGGAAGCATAAATATGAGACGAGGAAGGCATCGAATTGGCACTCCACACTTCGAACCCCACGCTCCCAAGCCAATCTCAAACCATGATATACAGCAAGAAGCTCAAGATGCAAAATATAATGTTTGGATCATCCAAAAAGTCATAGAACCCACCAAACCACTGGCCTAAATTGCTGCAAAAAAAACCCTAAAACCACCTCTCCTTGGGTTATCCCTCACCCTAGTTCGAGGAAACCACTTAAGAAGGACAAAAGCAAAGGTTGTAAATTTTACGAGGATGGGAAACTTATTTAACCTTAAATATTTTATGTAATTCACGATATTTTCACATTTTAAAAATAGCACTAAAATAATTAGATTTTTAAATAACTTTTATGACTATAATAAGTATAAGTTTTAGATTCTTTTTTAAGTTATGGGGGGAATTTGTTGAAATAAATTATGTGACTAATAACTAAATTTACAATCATTTTTTGGTTATAAGAGGAAGAACTAAATTTACAATCTATGAATTCTTCACACACACACAAAAAAAAATCACAAAAAAATACAATCTATTAATTCTATATGCTGTATTAAAAATAAAATTTATGATATCACAAATTGATAAATTCTAATTGAATGAGATAAATGCATTTGAAAAATTAAATGATAATCTTGTCTTTCCATGAAAAGAAGCAGTGGCCTTTGTTGCTTGTTGGTGAGTGATGACTCAGTGTGTGGCTGTGTCTGTGAACCACTCATAATCAATTCCTTCTTCCAAGTCACACTGTGCGTGGCTCACTCTCAGAGCAACAATGCTGCACTCCACCACCCCTTCCTCCTCCTTCCACTCCACCACTCTTCCTCCTCCTCCTCTCCTCTCTCATCCATTTCCTTCTTCCTCTTGTTCTTCTTCCTATAATCCATGTCAACTTCTCTGTCACCTCTCCTTCCACCCTCAACCTCTCCGCTTAAGCAACCTCCGCGGCCATGCCTATTTACCACCAAAAACCAAGGTTTGATTATTCCATTCCCCCATATACTGATGCTGTTTTGTGCTGTCTGGCTGTTTACACATGCTGTTTTCTTTTCTATTGGTTAGGCTCTGAAGGTGATCAAGTGTTCCACCACAAAACCATTGAAGGTGATGATATCAGGTGCACCTGCATCAGGCAAGGGAACTCAATGTGAATTGATTGTTAGCAAGGTTCATTACTTACCACATGCTTCCTATTAGCCTTTTTGTTCTGTTTTATCTTTTTATCTGTCTAACTTTACATCTCTTTTGCTGTCTGCATATATATATATATATATATATATATATATATATATATCAATTTTTATATATTACTGATAAAAATTGCAATGGATTGGAAACCTTTAATGTTCATTGACTTCAATCATTGGAATATATAAGATAAATTGTAGATTTACCTGATTACATATGTTGTGTCTATTTCTGCAGTTTGGGTTGGTCCACATATCAACTGGGGATCTGCTGAGAGCAGAAGTAGCAGCTGGCACAGAAATTGGAAGCAAAGCAAAGGAATTCATGAATGCCGGTCGTTTGGTTCCTGATGAAATCGTCACAGCTGTATTGCACACACTTTAATTTGGAGTTTTTATTTTCCTTGCGGCATTTTCACATGCTGAAATACATGGCATTTTATTGTTTGCTTTATTCTCTTGTAGATGGTGGCAGCTAGATTGGCTCGCGAAGATGCCAAGCAAAAAGGGTGGCTTCTTGATGGGTACCCTCGGAGTTTGTCTCAAGCTGAGAGTCTGGAGAAAATGCAGATACGACCTGATTTGTTTATAGTATTAGATGTATGTCGAATGTTTAGTACTTCCATACTACTTAATTATCCTTTTTGATGTTGGTTTTCTTTAATTCTTTACCAATAGCGCATAGCTAACTGAAATAAGCATCCTTTTCTTTCCCTATAAAACCTATTATGCAAAATTGTTTCATGCTAAATTGTCAATTCAGTTTTACAAGGTTCCTACGGATGTTACTTATTTAATGAGGTACTGATAGTTTGTTAGGTCAAATATAGGACCCCAGGATACCTCATGTGTGTGTGTGAGAGAGGACTTAATCTTAACCATCCTTGCATGATTCTATGGTCAAGATGAACATAGGAAGAAGTGACATCCCCAAATGAAGTATGATTGTTACTTATTGTAATATTTTCAGGTTTTAATCCTTTTTTATACTTTAAGTTGTTGTTTTCAATGTTATATTAAAGCAAAATGAAAGATTTCAATAAGAGTTGTGTAATTCAAGTGTCATACCTTATTTGAGTATCAGCTAAATGTCTAAGTTGTGTTGGCTTAGTGTCCTTGAGGCGTTGGCTAAGTGTCTGAGTCGATCAAAAATATTTTCTAATAGGACACCTGACTAAGAGTGTGTAACACATGTTATATGGATGTTGTATGGGTGTCGGTGTAAAAAAAAGTGTCCGACACTTCGACACATCAAGAAGGAGAAGTGTCTGTGATTTATAGTTTGGTGGTATTGAGCCGTTAACATATTACATGTATTTTAACTGCCTAAAGTGATTTGTGCAATAAATAGATGCTAATCAGAAATAAATAGGTTCAACTTCTCTGCTAAGTTATTAAAATTTCTAATACTCAGGTTCCTGATGAAATTCTGATCGACAGATGTGTTGGGAGAAGGCTAGACCCAGTGACAGGGAAAATATATCATCTAAGCTTTTTTCCACCGGAGACTGAAGAAATCAAAGCAAGACTGATCACTCGTCCTGATGATACCGAAGAGAAAGTATGATAAAGATAATCTTCTTTTTTTCTGTTCTTTTTGCTGTCTTTACCGGTATATCTGAAAATCTATCTGGTATGTGCATTACTTGTTGCAACCAAGAAATGGTGCCTCAGCATGAAATGATTTTCTAAATACTTGTTTCTATGGATGACCATTTGATTTGTTGCATGAAACATTTGCTCACAAATCACAATCTATATGAGAGTTTACAGATCTCAGTTGTCATATTTTAAGAAGGATGCTGCCATTCATATGTATGAACTATTTGAATGCGTGTTGAATTTCCATTCAACTCTTTGAAACCTAGTTTCTTTCTCTCAGTAGCAGCAATAATTTTTTGTGGGTCGTAGTGATAAACCATTCTATCCGATTTCCTTCTCTAGTCCAGTAATAACATTCAGAGTCTAAAGTTATATAAACATGTGAATTGATGAATTATAATTGATGTTCGAAAAGGTATTCTAAAGGAATGGTGCATGTAGTTTTTAAATACACTTAAATGTTTTCATGTGCCTGCAATGTCATGATCTAAGCATCTTTTTCTCTGTTTTTTTTTTTTGCCTCATTTGTGCATGTTTGTACGCCATTTCTGCAATGTCGTATCGTATTCACATTTTTTACACTTATGCTTAGTGTGGATGGGGGAAAATGTAGTTAGGTTCACCTTACAGAGCGAACATGTTTTAATGAGTATTTTGTTGCACTGTTGTTCATGAGACTTTTTTTTTTTCTTTCCTTTTAACAGTTTAGTGAATCTGGTATCCTTCTCAAGCATCCTATGTATATTTTTCTGATTATTTTCAGGTTAAATCACGCCTAAACATATATAAGCAAAATGCAGAAGCAGTAGCTTCCTCTTACTCAAACATAACAAATAAGGTCATTGGAGATTACTATCATTTTTATCTGTGTTATGTCAATAATATGAACCAGGAGGAAATTCTCTCACTTTTAACTTATTGGCGTACGTGCAGATTGATGGCAGCCATCCTAAAGAAGTAGTTTTCAAGGAAGTGGAATCTTTGCTATCGCAGCTGCAACAAGATAAAGTGAAAATAATGAAATCAGGAGGTATGAAGTTTTAATAGCATGTCAAACTTCACCCTTGATATATTTGTATGGAAATGTAAGCTTTTATCATGAAGATATATCATTCATTAACTACTTCTGCTAATGTAGTATTGTTATAATATAAGAGTGCACATCACTTTTTGGATGAAATGACAATTACATTTTGGGATATTGAAATGGTGGGTGTTGATACAAAATAAGCACAACTGATTTGTAGTTTTTAAGTTCATTTACTAACTGCTTTTTATTCAGAAAAATCAATTCTTGATACAAGAATGAGGCTGGAAACTTTGAGCCAGGTAGATGGTTGTACTTTGTAGAAGGCCTTGGTTTCTTTATTTTGAATATTTTTCCTCCTTTAAGTGATATAAAAGCCCCCTTTTCTATTGTTTCTTATTTTTCTTTAGCTTGTTACAGGATAAGTGGAAAGGAATTCCTACTAAACTAAATAACATTCCCCATTCTCGAGAAATCAGAGAATATTTCTATGATGATGTACTACTAGCTACACAGAGGGCCATCAATGATGGAAAAACTAGGTTGAAGGTACGATATAGCAATGTTCTCAGAATTCTATGTAATTGTAGTGTGCAAGCTAATCAATGCTTCCTGTTATTTTAGTGACTCTAGATCAATACAACATCTTTGACCAAATCATTCTTACTCCTTCTGTCCTTACTTACAAATGCAAAATATAAAAATTAATTAGAACCAGCATTCTTTAAGCTGATATCTGCTTTATCTGTCATTCCAAATCAAACAGGTTGACATCAACATTCCTGAGTTAAACCCAGAAATGGTATGTACTTCTTCTTCCTTTTATATCTCTAAATGTGTTGATATAACCATATATTTTGGCATATAGGATGTTTATCGAATAGGTACCTTGATGGAACTTGTTCGATCTCTTGCACTTTCATTTGCTGATGATGGAAAACGTGTAAAGGTATCTCCCCACTCCTTATTTTCTAACATTGAACATTTTCATTGCCTAGAGAATAAAATTGTACTGCTATCTGTAAATACTAGATAGACATAGTTCTTTTTGTTTAAACTATCTTCAACTTCATCATGCAGGTTTGTGTACAAGGGTCAATGGGACAAGGTGCTCTAGCTGGAATGCCATTGCAGCTTGCCGGAACTCGAAAGATTTTAGAGTTCATGGATTGGGGTGATTATGGTGCAAAAGGAACCTTCATCAATATTGGTTCCATTGGTATATAAATGAGCTTTAACTAGTTTGGTTTTCTGTTGCACCTTTAGATTTAATGCACCTTGTATTCCACATTCCTGATTAATATCTAACTTCTCTTTTCTCCAAAAAAAAAAAAAACTCTTGGTCATCCGCTTGTCTATTGCTACTTCAAGACAATTAGAATTTTACTAATATGGGTCAAAAAAAAAAAAGAAGAGAAAATCACATCTAAGCCTAATTTTGCAATGGTTATATTAAATGTTCACTTCATGAACAAATTATAAAAACATTAACAATAGGATATTATAGATGTTTGTTCTATAAATGGAAAAGAGTGACACATTAACAAATTGAATGTGGTGGTTTGTAATAAATTTTTGATTGTAATATTTAGGCATAGAAATAACTTGTGAATTTCCAATTTCAGGTGCTGCAGAGGTTGAAGAGCAAGATGACTTGTATATATTGATTGCTCCTCAAAATGCTGTAGGAAATTGTATTATTGATGTAAGAGGATGGAGTTGGAGTTTTACAAGGCATATTTTAGAGATATCATCTGCTGACCATTTTTGTTTATCTTGATGGATTTTGACATGCACTTTTTCTCTTTAATATCTTTGAGGTTGGATTTACAGGATCTAAGAGCCATGACGAATGCTGCTGAACACAGACCAGTTATCATGATCAATGCTAAGCTTCAGGTTCATTCCTAGTTCCTATATCATAGTTCAAATTTATTTTGGAAAAAGTTAATATAATTTATGAGTTGTTCTTCTGGTCATCTTGACTTAGAGAAATAAAAATAATCCGAACCTGATGAACTCAGTACCGAGTCAACTTAACGACATGCATGTTTGACCAGGATACATTGTACCATGGAAGTCACTTGTTCAGTTTATACATGGAAACTAATCACCAAATAGTCTAGTGTTGTATCTTCAATTATATACTTACAGATGATTTTTCATGATTCCCACCAGCTTTTCAAATTACTGACTGCATGTATAAAACCATTAAAAGAAAGATCAGCAATGTCACGATTAGAGGCAATTTTGGACCTTTTATTTTTTTAATAGAAAGTTAGAAATTAATCATGAAGTAGTCTAGCCTTGTATCTTCAATTGCATGCTTAGAGTTGATTTTTCATGATTTCCACTTCCTTTTTTGGATTACTGACTGCATGTAAAAAACTATTGAAACGATCAGAAATAGTCTAGCGTGGTATCTTCAATTGCATGCTTAGAGTCAATTTCATTTTTTTTTTCTTAATTCATTTGATAGGTTGGGCTCTTCAGGCTTTGTAGGATTCAAATAGCACCATCTGGTGCACATTTGGATCTTCTCTGTATTAAATTAGAGCATCTATTTTAATGAAATTGGGTAAATTGCAACTTTCCACTTTTTCTAATCTATTCTATAGGATTGCGCCATCACAGACTTAAAATGGAGAAACCAGAATTCAGTATAACCTTAAGTCAGGAAAAATCCTACAATACTGAGTATAGTATATCCAGACAGTTAGTCATCATAGAAGCATAAATATCTTAGGTTGCATTCGTGGGACATATGTTTAAACTTTGTACTGCAACCCCTTGTTAAACAATATTTTTACATTTTGTTATTCCAATCTACAGAACTAATACATTTCCACTAATTCAGGATTTACCTGCTTCTAGCGGTATTATGCAAGTGAGTACTAAACCAGCAAGTTGAGAAAACAGTTTATCTATTCTACAAAAAATGTAAGGTTATGACTTTGCCTTCATAATCACTAGACAATGGGGCGGGACCAGAGACTCAAGTATGCAGCATCATTTGAAAGTTGCTATTTCTTTCGGCTTCTCTATTATGCAGGAACCCAGTATCCCATAATGGGAGCTCTCAGGTTAGATGCTAACGTATATCAGCATCATTAAACTTCTTTTATTGTCATCATCTTCTGTGTCATTGCCTAACTAAGTTAAGAAAAGAAGGCAAACTGGACTGAGAAAATATATTAATTATACAAATACTTGAGTACAATGTCATAATACACAAATACTTGAGTTGATACTTGATATGGTCAAAACACAAATACATGAAGACTAGTGTGGTACTTTAAATTAACTTCTCATGATTTAGGATGTCTCATCCATACCGTTATGAGCTGTACAAGAGGGTAGATGAATCACCTGGAAAGGAGAAGTATATTCTTTTATCTACATTTCCCCAACGGCCTACTACGGATGAAATTAATGATGCTTTTCAAGGAAAACCAAGGTAACATATGTCTAATCTTTATAAGCTAAATGTTACAAAACCAATCTTCTTATCTTGACTTTTTCCCCTAATATTTAAGCTTGACATTGTAGTATTCAATGAGTTATTTGTCTGAAAATTTTGCAGGAGTGAAACTCGGAGTGCCTCAGGATTTTGGTTAGGAACATTTATAATCAGTCCACTACTTGATGGTAAGTAATGTGAAGCTACTATGTTGCATATTGACTTTTCTATCTTTTCTGCAGGGGCTTGTTGAGTGGCATGTTTTATGCAGACTAGAAAGCAGTGGGAAAGTGTCGAAGTCTATGCTTCTCTACATTATTATTGGAGATTGATGACAGTTATCTACTTGATGGTAGTAGTGTCCAAGTCACAGATTGTAGTAAAACTTGCTGGCTGGGGAACAGCTTTATAGTTGAGTGCAAATGACAGGGAACTGAAGATTTTGAATAGAATTCTCATATTATAAACACATAAAAAGTGAACAAAAACGAAACTTTTTGTATAGATTGATGATAAAAATGTTGGAAATGTTATTTGTACTTCATTATATTAAAATAGTTTTAATTTTAAGTGTGCGTCTGGATTCTCATTGAACTCAATGTAGATTCACGTTGAAGCTAACATGTCAAAATCTTGTTTCTCCGATCCACGCTAAACTCAACGTGACAAATTTTAGTTTCTCCGTTGGTATTTTGAGATACGTAAAATTATGTTTGTGCTGAATCTAACGCAAAATTAGATATGCATTGAAAAATTCAAAGACTAAAATAAAAAAACACCTCAGATGTGGCCTAACATGAGGTGAAATTTGTTCCTTCATATAAAATAAAAGTTCTAAAACATTCTTAACTAACTATTATGAATGAAAAAAACTCATTCATCATTCTTTTACCGCTTAATATGTTGACAATGAGGCGAAAGGTTCGTCTTAATCTTATGGTTATCTTCAGTGCAGTAGATATCTTAGTTAACACCAAAAATATAAAATAAAACCTTTGACAAAAATAAATAAATAAAATTAAACGTACGAAAATCACTGAGTAGGTGAGGTAGGAAACATAATATAACCAAGACACAGGGGAAGAAGGGAGATGAATAAATCATTGACTAAAATGAAGAATCTATCTCTTTTAGTGGCGATTCTCTGTGCGATTTCCCTCCACTCAGTCGCTGCTACTTCCAGCGCCTATCCTACCACCCCTGGTCTCGATTCCGGCGACTGCACCCTCGCCGGCGGCGACAGTCTTCTCGTCCCTCCACGGCGAGAAGTTTACGATGACGCCGGAATCTACGACATCACCCACCGGTACGTGCCTGAGATGCCGGTGTGGAACTCCAAAGAGGGGTTAGGGCATTTCGTGTGGCTTGCCCAGAGCATGAAGAATGGCTCATGGGCTAACGGCTCAGAAATGAAGCTCGGTGTTCACACTGGTACCCATGTCGACGCGCCCAGCCACTTCTATGACAATTACCTAGACGCCGGCTTCGACGTCGATACACTCGACCTAAGAGTCCTCAACGGTGAGCCTCGTTGTTCTGTTCTGTTTTGTTTTGTTTATCATATATCAAATTGTTGAACTAAAATTGAGATTATAGTGAAATTAGAAAAATTAATTGTAAATTCTAAGCTTAGATTAGTGTAGAAGATAACTAGTACTAGTGTTTGATGAAGGTAAATGCTGATTTTTGAGTACTTGTTAAGGGTAGTGAATTAGTTTGATGAACTGATGATACCACTGTTTTGTTCATAGGACTTGCACTTTTGATTGATGTTCCAAGGGATACAAACATTACTGGTATGTGTAACTGATGATCTTATTTATGTCATTTTTATTTGTTGAACTGCTGCATACTGTGTGTATTGAATAAGTTTTGTGTTCTAATTTTATTTGCAACTGAAACTGTTGAAGAATTTCTTGTTTCATAGCTGAAGTCATGAAGTCCTTGAATATCCCTAAAGGTATAAGCCGTGTGCTCTTCAGAACATTGAATACTGACAGGTGAGTTGTTAAAGTAACATTGTTTATCTACCAGAAGAAGTGCATTTTAAACAGTTTCTAAGGCAGCTTCATAGTTCTTGCATATACCTGAAATGCTGTTTTGTAGATATTGCTTTTGTGTTAAGTTAGTAAGTCAATATTAGTTTTATTTAAAACTGATCAAAACCAAATTAAAGAAACCAGAGAGAAGGAGAAGAAATGATCCATGGCTCTAGTGAGTGAGCTTTACAGGGGAAATGAAAATTAGGAAACGTAGATGCTGTTTTTCACTAGTTTTCCTGTTGTAGTTTGGTAAATGCTGTTTACCAACCTTTGTGGTATGTTTAGACAGAGGAGAATGGAGGAAATGGGAGGGAGGGGATGGTTTTGAATGAAAAGAATTTTAATGAAAAGGTTTTTTTTTTTTTTTTTTCGAAAGCAAAATAATATTAATGAGGAAATAGTCAAGAGATGTACAAACCCTCCTCACAAGGGCACAAAAAATCAATAAGAACACCACTAACCCAACCAAAGCCAAAAAAACCTCACCAATAGAGGAAAAGAAGCCCAAAGAACCTCTCAAAAACCTCCCAAAATCCCCCAAAGACAAACAACACCCAAAAACAAACCTTCCCTATTTAATGAAAAGGTTTGTAGGCAAACCTTCACCTATCCTCTCTTTCCTTTGATTTCACTCCATCAGAATTTAATTTGATCTTGCAATGTTTTACCACTTAACCTTGAAGCTTCATATATCATTATATAATTTAATTTTTCAATTTCAACCTTTTTCTTAGTGATGCTTACTTTTTCATTAGAAGAATGTGACGTGAGCTAAGTTTTTGTTGAAATGTTAGGCGGCTTATGTTTAAGAAGGAATTCGACTCAAGCTATGTAGGATTCAAGGAGGATGGTGCTAAATGGCTGGTGGAGAACACTGACATCAAGCTTGTGGGTGAGATATGAATCACTTTTAAAGATTTGGGTTGCTTCTCTCAAAAAGCATTTCCCTGTCCCTTTTTCAATTCAAATGACTGGGTTCGGTATCTTTGTCTGCATTTTCTTTTCCCCATAGAAGGGCTATCATTTAATTCAGGTTTTTCAAGGTCTTCAATTTGTGAATCACCTTGAACAACAATTCATTGTGGCTACGTTATATATGTAGCCTGTCTTGTCCCACTTAATGAAAGACAGAGATGTATGTGTGTGCGTGCGCTAAAGATACCAAACATAGGCTGTGTACATAAACAAATTAGCCCTTGCTGTGCTAATGAAAGGACACTTTTTCATAATTTTCTTCTTTTATTTTCTTTTTATTTCAAAATATTAAAATAGAAGATTGGTATGCACTTCTTGAGAGCTGAGACCCACTACATATTAGAAAATCAATGTTAATATCTTGTATCATGAAACAACTTAGTGGAATTCTTTTGCTATTCAAATTTTTGGTAGTTATAGTTCTGTTTTGTTTTGTTTTTCTCCCATTCTTGTGAAAGTTATTGTTGCACTAATTCAATTTCTTGTGATTTAAATGGCAGGAGTTGATTACTTATCTGCTGCTTCCTATGACCACTCGGTTCCATCTCATCTTGTTTTTCTGAAAAGCAGGGTAAGAAATTATGTCTTATGGTAGAAATTTATGTTATTGTCACTCCTTACTAATAATAGGCTAAATATTCCAACTATTTGGAGTGGAAAAAAATATAAAAGAAACTATAAATAAGATCTTGTGCACTGAAGCATATTAATTAGTGCTTTAAGAATGAGGTTTTTCTTTCTTCTTGAACTTTCCAATAATTAATATTGATAATGGTGGGTTGTATACACTGAGCACGGATTTTGGTTCTAATGGCAACGGATTTCATTAGATGTTTTCAGAAAGGGTGATGGTAATATCAATTTACATATCCTCTATGTCATTTGATGTCATTTGATGTCATGTTCAGGGAAAGTAGCTATTTATATTGGATTCTTTATGTTCTTCCACTTGTAAAATTGGTGTAGTATTTATGCCTGACCATATACCTTTTAATAATTTATAAGCTTTATGAAACCTAGGTATTACTATCAGGATTGCTAATTTCCTTTTTTTAGTTACTCTTATTTCTTAATAGAATTTTATAGCTGATCAGGTTTTACCAAAGGAAGTTTTGATAGCTCAACAGCTCAACCTACCCTTTTTGCTCATTCATGATGGCTACTTCACTTGATTCATCTTTGCTCAATGTTTCAACCTTAACCCACTTGTTTGGGTTCAGCTGTTGATGAGCTAATCCAGATTTGTGGTGCATTTGCATTCTATTATGAGAGGCCATTGTGGCCTCTTAGCAAATAATGTTTATTTTGTTTGGAAAGATAATTAGTGTTAGTGAGTATATAATGCAGTTAGTTAAAGAGAAGAGGTTACTAGAATATGTCCTTTGATTTCACTGTTTAAACAAGAGTGAAAAATGCATCATGACTTGGACAAGAGCTCAATAAGCAATACACTAACAGAGTTCCAATGTATCAGGAAATCATTCTTGTGGAAGGCCTAAAGCTTGATGATGTCCCAGCAGGAATATATAGAGTCCAATGCTTGCCTCTTAGGTTGGTTGGTTCTGAGGCCTCGCCAATACGATGCATTCTCATCAGATAATGTGGTCCATGTGAGTTGCACCCTATGCTCATATGTATCTCCAATCCACTATCAAATTGTGCATTTTCCTACTTCTCTCCTTTTCTTTTTGGATGGGAATGTGCCATGTCATGTGTTATCCTTATCAAGTTAAATGCTGATGTAAACTGCCGCAGGAAACAGCGTAGCCTCGAAGAGAATTGCGGTGTCCGCAACCTCAAGGAGCTGTATGATGCAACGAAGCTGATAATGATGTGTTGAATAGTCTTAGTTTGCGTGCTTAGGTTGTTCAGTACAAAATAATGGTTATGTAATAAACCAGTGCTCTCAACATTTAGTCTAGACAATTCCTTTGTGCACTATTTGAAGATCCATGTATATCTCAATTCTCAATATTTAAATGAACTTCTCTTTGAAAAATATCGACCTATTCCACTAATACACGTTTATCAAACAATCAGGGTCCATGTGGCCGAAACAAGGGCTTTAGGCTAAAAAAATATTTATTAGGTAAAAAATATTTATCATTCATGTGATAAATTCAATAGTATTTTTTATAAAGAATGTCTCAAATAAAAATCAAGACCTCAGTTCAAAATAAACCAAACTCAATAATCTCTATGAAAAATCCAATACTCAATCCCACATAAAAAGTTTTAATAAATAATTTTTTGTTTTTTTTTAAATGTCTCACTTTAAAGTTTGTTTCAAGTCTCATTTAACGCTGAGTTCGCCCTGCAAACAATCTTAGTATCTTTTTTTTAAGTAATTTATGTTATTGTATATAATTTTTTCTCATGTCAATTATGTTCAAGCTGGAAATATGAAATCGAACCCTAGATTAGATGCATGAAAAACACCGCTATGAAACTATTGATTCATTGACTATCATCTTCTCAACTTATAGTCTCTCAGCTCTTATCACTTGAACTGTTCATCGGGACTTATTTTGATCTTTAATTTTAAATTTAAATAGACTAATTGGTGAGAAGTGGGCATAAAAAAATCAAATTTGGAAAATTTCATGTATAAACTGGTTGAGGATATAACTAGGAAGTAGAAGGTTCCGGACGCATTGAGTTTAACAAATAAAAAAAATCCCAACGATGAAGTTCGGAGCATTGTTAGTGGCGGTGTGCGCCTTAACCGTCGCGGTTTGTGCGGAGGCACTGCCCGGCGACGAGAACCTCGTCCCTCCCCGGCGGGAAGTGTACGACGGCGGGCGAATATTCGACATCAGTCACCGGTACCACCCGGACATGCCGTCATGGGAGTCTGACGACGGCATAGGGCAGTTCCTGTGGCTTCCGAAGAGCATGAAGAACGGTTCCATCGCTAACAACTCCAAGATGAAGCTCCCGACCCACACCGGCACCCACGTCGACGCCCCTGGCCACGTCTTCGACCACTACTTCGACGCCGGGTTTGATGTCGATTCACTGGACTTGCACATCCTCAATGGTAACCCTTCTCAAATCACTTCTGTTTGGAATAGCTTGGTTCAATTTGAGTCACTCATGGTAGCTGTTTGGTTGTTGATTGATTAAGCTTGTTTTGTTTCTGTGTGAATACAGGTCCTGCTCTGCTAGTTGATGTTCCAAGAGATAGTAATCTAACTGGTATGCATCTTTTCATTCATTTCTGCTTACAAAATAAGGCTGCATTTGGGTATAGAGTTCAATTCACCTAGCTTAAACACTTCACTTATTCATAAGCTAATTTGAGAAGCGTAATTTAGTAAGGTTTAAATAGTTTATAAGTGCTTATTCATAAGTTAGTAGGGGTAGTTTATGAAAATAAGATAAAAAAAAAATAGGTTAAGAGCTATTTTTATTAGTTAAACCAAACACTTCCATAAACATTGTACTATATGAAAGCTCAAATCAGCTAATTCCAAATGCAATTTCAGTTTTTGTTTGTTTGGCAATTAAAGTAAAGAGTGCTAGACTTTCTATTCTTAACAACAGCTGATCAAATGACAATGTTTTTTTTTTACTTTTCCAGCTGAAGCCATGAAGTCATTAAATATTCCAAGGGGTGTGAAGCGTGTGCTTTTCCGAACGTTAAATACTGACAGGTAAGGCGTGCAAGTTAAAATGATTGATGGGGATATTGCTCTATAGGGAGTATCACAACATTTTGTTAATGTAAGGCCTATTCAAATAGCACTGCTGATAGTTACAAATTTAATGGATTTGAAGAAACAGCTTTGCAATGCATTTATTGACATTCCTGAAGCTACTGCATATGTTTATCTAAAATATGTTTTTGAAGTATTGGCAGCATTAAATTTCAATGCAAGGGAACAGATTACTTTTATATATATATACTTCTTCAGTCTTTGAATGATTCTTCTCAACACTTTGTCAGCTATTGTTGGCCCTGTATGTGTGAGACTGATTGTAGTAAGCTAGTTATAGTTTTACTCATTGTACTTGTATCAATGGTTATATTCAAAGCCGAGGTGGATGTTAAGCTAAGGAAGTATTTAGTAATGATTTATGAGTTCTGATAACTATTGATCATGTAGACATTGCTATTGCTATCCACATGAATGGTTGAGCAGATTTGACGTCAATGACCTAGCTTTAATATCATTTTCAATTTTTCATTGTTTTTGAACTTCATGGCACGTTTAAAGCCAAATGAGAAACTAAAATTTGTTAAACTTTTAGGCGGCTTATGTTTAAGAAGGAATGGGACACAAGCTATGTGGGATTCACGAAGGATGGAGCAAAATGGCTAGTGGAGAACACTGATATCAAGCTTGTTGGTAGGCGTAAATTGTTTTTCTACATTCTGGACTGTTTTTTTTTTCCCATGGCATCCTTTCAGTCATTTGTCCTCGTCTAGTGGCTGGTTCTAGTTTTGCACTTGTAGACTGCTACACTTTAAGATTTTTGCTTTGACTTCAGTCTTCGTTGGTGTCTCACACATGTCATGCAATATAACTAGATAAAGAGAAATATTTGGTACAGTTTTTGCTTTTTAATTAGTTGAATAGCTATAAAAAAATTATTAACTAAGATCAGGCCGCATAATTGAGTAGTTGTTGAAAGTTAGTGATCTGGAGTCTAGACATGATGTGAACTCATCTTTTTGGTGCCTCTATCTGTTACATTATTTTCCACTTGAAGCATAGCATTGTAATTAGTTTGTACTATAAAACTTTGAAGTGTCTGCCTAAACCTTAACAGCTTGACTGGGTGTTTCACCATTTCATTTGCTGATGGTATTGATATAAGACAATAATGGACAGTAGAGTAGTTTCAGAGGATCACTTTGAATCTTGATCTCCATCCCCTTTAAGGTCTAAGTCACTATGGTGCTCTAATTTTTGCATATTTAGTGTATGTTTTGCAGAGACACACCACCCCCTTTATTTCTTGTTCAACTCTTCACATTCTTTTCTTTTCTGCTCAATCATATTGCCTTACATATGTTTCTGTGCTGCAATGCAGGAATTGATTACCTATCTGTTGCTGCTTTTGATGACTTGATTCCATCTCACCTTGTTTTTTTAAAAGACAGGGTAAGAAAAAAAGTATTTTATGATTGATACTTGATGTTGTTGAGAAGTTCCACGTTGACTAGAGATATGGCCTAGATAGCCCTTATATATGAGAAGGCAATCCTTACCTCTGAGCTAGCTTTTGGGTTGAGTTAGGTCTCCCATATTCTAATAGATGTGTTGTCAGTTTTAGTTAACCAATTATACCCTACCCTTTTTCATGGGTTAAAGTATATTACTTGTCCGTAAACGGATGTTTAACTTTACAAGTACCACTAAAATGATTTTCAATCTCTTCATCATTCATTGTGGTTGCCTGGTAATTATATACAGAACTGGGAACTTTGGTTTTTATTACCTGTGATCTTTGTAACTTTGAACAACCACTTGGTGTTTCCACTCTAGATAGATATAGATACTAGATACCATGAATCTCTCTCTCTCTCTCTCTCTCTCTCTCTCTCTCTCTCACTCACTCTCACTCTCACACACACACACACGTTTTAACTATAATATCCACTTGTCCAACTGATAACTGGTAAGTATTTAGTTCTGTCAGCAGACCTCTTGAACATTTTTGGAAGTTTTTAAAACTGGGTGAGCAGCTTGTTGCTGGTCTATTTGCCGTAGTCCTACCTCTGTCTATGAGCCCGTTTGGATACGGACTTATCGGAGCTTATCTAATAGAAAAAGCAAGATAACCTCCGATAAGTGCTCTTTAGTTTGCATCCAAAAAGGTTCTATATCTATCCAAATTTGTGGTTGATTTGGTGGCTTCTTCAAATAAAATATTTAACTTCATAGTTTTAAAGATAATTGCCAATTAGTTGGTACTTGGTGGAGTTTGAAATGAGACTGCTAGTTGTCTTCAGATTTCCTTGTATAAACAAGGATTGAATAAGTTTAATCTTCTGTTTGAATAAGAAACAGTATCGACATGACATGAACTAACAACTCCAATTACTTCAGGAAATCATTCTTGTTGAAGCCCTCAAGCTTGATGATGTCCCAGCAGGATTATATTCAGTCCATTGCTTGCCTCTTAGATTGGCTGGTGCTGAGGGATCACCAATCCGATGCATTCTGATTAAGAATTAGGGTACGTGTTAGTTTGAGGTGGGCAAACATGGGTTTCCTGTTGCGTCTCTTTTTTTAATGTATTTGGGTTGAAAGGGGAATGTGCTACCTGTTCCTCATTGCTTCTGTAGTGAGTTCTATGAAAAAAATAATTCTTCTTTCACTTAGTCAATAGCTAACATAGAATCTTGAAATTGCTCAGGAAGCATTGCTGTCTGTCTCGAATGCTGGACAAGGTGTGATCATCAGAGGTGTATGTATGTTTAGATTAAGGGGGATGTAGCTTAATATAATTACACTGGATGTGGTTTTCTTTGGTGTGCTAGGTTGGCACAGCGGTGTTATTATGGAGCTAGATAGTAGTATCAATATTGTTGGTGGCATATGTTTACACTTATTAGAAGTATGCATAAACACTTCAATAAGTCATCTTGAAAAAGAAAATAATGTGGTGTGTGTGTGTATAGATTATTTGCACATTGTTGCACAAACAACTACACATTTTGGTCTCAGTTCTTAGTTGTCAGTGACAGGTTGCTCAGTTCTTCTACTAGTGGCAGCCAAGGCTGCAGTACATTTCCCCTGAATTATCACGTATCCAAACCCTGCTGGGTTCCTCATTTCATGAAGAAATGTCTTAATTGGTGCATGCAAATCAATTTCTCTTTCTTTTGGGTTGTGTTTTCACGCCTGTTTTAGTAGCAGTGTTTTCACCAAGATATGCCTGGACTTTGTTTACTATTGATGCCCAAATACCTTGCTTAACTATGTTGCTTTGATGCTTGAACCTTGTTGCCAGATTCCACTACCATAGGTATCATTTTTTATTTTTTCTATAAAAGGCATTAATGTTGCCTTCAAATCAATCAATCCATGCCCTCTTCACCCCTCAATCAATGTCATACCTTTTACAGTTGGTAGCACAGTAATATATGAGAAAGCCTTGTCATTGATTGATCCCCTTGAGTGTGGTAGCGACAAACTACACGAACTATCAGAGTGGAAAAATGGACAAACAACACACCACCCAAGTGACCTAACCAGATGTTATCATGTTACCACTCGATATAACTAGTTTGTTTGCATGTGCTGTTGTGGCCCAACACTTCCGTCTATTCCATATCAGCAGAAAAATGGTTCATATACCGTGGATACCGTGGATACATCCTACATATACGGAGAGAAATGAAAAGAAAATAGAGAAGTGATGTATATGATATATTGTGTGATATAAAAGAGAAAGACACAAATAAGATGGACAAGAGGTGGGTAGGGCGCGATTAGGTTTGTTCTGTTTAAGACGAGTCACTAAAAAAGTGCAGCCGTGCTATTTAGAATTTGACTCCATAAATGGATTGGTTGTATTGAATAATTGGTATTGGCGCCAGTTGCAAAGGTGACTTGATGGGGTAGTGATGCTGGCGAAGGTGCCGGTTGGAGCGGGGATTCGATGGTGGGTTTGGATGGCAGCCAGGGATGGAGGTGAGTAGAGTAGAGTGCATTTTAGTAAACCAGAATCTTTAACATAATAAAATAAAATTGGATCATTCATTCTCAAAATATTATATCAAGGGTTCTCTTTAAGTAGACTCATGGTGAATCACATTTTTGAAATTGCTAAAGAAATGCTGAAAAGAATGAATGATTTTATTTGCTTGACAGTGTTGTGTATGCCAGAGATCTGTACTTTTTTTTCCTTTATGGAAAGTTGGATGTACTCTACTACTCTGTATGATTGAGTTCTCCATTTACTTTGCTTAAAATAAATTAAACACAAAACAAGTTTCTTCCACAGCACCATGGAAATCTTTGGAATGCATTGCCCTTGGTTGTGGTGGATCAGCCAGTGGCAATGTGGGCATAGGCATACACTTGTGATGAAGTGATGAAGAAAGCTGAAGTAATGAGCTACCCTGGCTGGTTGAGATCAATGCAAAAGAAGTTGGCGGAGCCAAAGAAGTTAGTTTCATATTTACAGTTGAATATACTTCTTGTGCAATTAAGACCTCTTATGATTCCGCTTAAAGTATATTGACCCTGGTAAATTTCAGCAGTAACTCTTATTGACCAATAGTGAAGTCATTCAAGCTTTGGCAATCCTTATACAAATTGATTATAAAGTCAGAATTAATTTTGGAGAAAAACTCTTGTGAGTAGCTTCTAGATTTAAGAATTGATTATAAGTGAATAGAAGTTATTCCAAACATACGAGCAAATTAATACATTGAAAATACAACAAAAAACAGGTAAATTTCAAGTTCTAAAAAACGTGGCGTGTTTAGTCCTGTAGTAAGAAGTCTCTTAATCATTTC
Organism: Lotus japonicus; assembly: GCF_012489685.1. NCBI lineage: Eukaryota > Viridiplantae > Streptophyta > Magnoliopsida > Fabales > Fabaceae > Lotus > Lotus japonicus. Next base: position 64,632,571 of record NC_080045.1, read on the forward strand.
TGAGAGGAAGCTACAAAGCTTAGCATATGGAGTTAGTGTCTTTTTAGATTATGTGAGACTATCAATCCAAGCATGCTATAGTTTGAAGAATGATAACTCAATATTAGTAACTCTTTTCTGGCAGTGAAGCAGCACTGGTCTACCAACTGTCCAGGATTAGCTTTGTCTGTTCGTATATTGCTGCAGTCACTTTTGGGTCATCATTCCCCGGTCTCAAAATCTTCACATTCCAATGTGGAAGGAAGAACTGAACCATAATCAAATCCTTTACTTCACTTTTCTCTTTGTGAACATATTTACCCAATGACATAGCTGGATATATGGGATTTTTCTACTGACACACGTGATGCACAAGAGCTAAAAATGTACCATAAAAGGAGTCACGGGTTCTAGCCATACGACCTGCAGACGGTAGTATGAAGGGACAAGCCCCTAATAACAATGGCTCTTAACTTCTTGGACCATATCTCAAGTCATCCACATTCTTCTTTTTCTCTCACCATATAAATAACTGGTTTTAAATGTTGCATGCAGTGAAAAAATTAAAACTGAGAAGACTTCCACTAGCATTCTATACCAAAGTTTATGTATACACACAATTAATTGCCAAGTTTTTGGTCGCCTTAATACGATACAACAACTAAAGCCATACATCACTAAACTAGGGTGGTTAACTACATTAAACATTGTGTTAGTGCAAGAAGATTTTTTGAGTAACCTCTGGGTATCATGATTAATTCTGATGAAAGAAAAACTGATCGAAATGAGAAATTAAGTTTTTGAAAAAGCAAATGAATGCACTATTGAAGATAGGTATATTAATGTGGTGAGTTCCCTTCAAGGTATATTAAATAACTTAAAGGTTTTGAATGAAGATGTAATTTGTGCTTGCCCTGCAGGTGTGGTCTCGGCTTTCTGGTTCCCCAACACATTATAGATACAAAATCAGATTAATCTGTGATGCTTACTGTTGCATTTATGGTTTCTCCCATTGTACCAATAGAAACAACTTCTAAGTTACAAGCAAGATATTTTGCTTCGTGCATGTTTGAAATATTTTCTACAGTTAATTTTAAGTCAAAATTAATTCTATGGAAGAACTTCTGTGAATATTTTCTCGGTGATTAAATTGATCCTAGGTAAATAGAAGATGGCATGCTATTACTACCATAGAATTTGATATGCATGTTTTGTTTTATGTATTTGTTGGTGTCCTCTGCTTGTTGTCGCTTTACATCATACACTTAAGGTGCTGAATAAGTGAATATAGATAAGGTCATTTTGAGGGTGGTCACCATTTATCACATGTCAACTACTGTTACGGTGTGTTTAAGATTTTAAGCCTCCGAAAATTCCACTGGTGAATGGTGATAGTGTAGGGCTAGAACTGTTAAAAGATACCCAGATCTTTGTCTGATAAGCCAGTTATGCATGCTTGCAGAATGGCAGCCAAGTTTCACAGATTTGGGACACAAGCCTTGCCGTGGTTCATTGCTGGCCCCTTAAAATATCAAAAATCTTCACTTGTCCTTTTCTCTCTGACTTTGTAAGAAGACCTTAAAGTGATCCTGCTTGCTTAACAATAAATTTTACCTTGTCATAAGAGATGGAAAGAGATTTAGCAAGCTGCCTGTGTCTTTGTTGAATTTGGATTCACTGCTGATAGAAATCGTTAAATTTACGCAATCAATCTTGATTGGCCAGCTTGTATATTTGATTAAGATCAGATACCTAAATTTTATAAGTTTATCTCTGCCGTCTTATCTTAATGAAATATACAAGCTGACCAATCTTGATAGAATGACTAAAAATCCTTGATTGTGTGGATGTAAGATTGCCCTAAATGCAAGAACCGAAATCTATCTTTTTAAGCTTATATTTACCGTCTGATCTTAATGAAATATATGAGTTGACAAATTTTGATAACAGTTAAAATTTATTGATGGAGTGAATGTAAGATTGCCTCAAATGCAAGAATCAAAATCCATCTTTTTAAGCTTATCACGACCATCTGATTTTAATAAAATATATGAGCTGATATTCATTGGTTTAAATTTCTTGGCAGTGTAAATGTAAGATTGTCCTCAATGTAGGAAACTTCAAATCCATCTTAGTTTTGGACCACCTAAACTCTTCACTGTTTCAGCTTTATTTTTGCTTTGGTATTGAATGCTTACTATCTTGTCTACTTCTTCCTTATAAACCTTTCCTTTTCCTTATAAGACATTACTTGAATATGTCTGGTGGGGCAGTAGTCCATTAAGGCGCCAAAGAAGACTACTTGAGGCATCCTACTAAGAGGTTATACACAATTGTACCCTCAAAGGCTTTCCCCAATTTATTGATCTTCTGGAGATGTTATTCTAAGTAGGTAATATGTGCTCAGTTCATTTAATGTTTTGTAGTGAATAAAGTCCCTAATCCCTTATTTATTACAATAGTCCAGCTCACCCTTGAGATGTTTATCAATTTCCAATTTGCCAACCATGAGGCCAGAAGATTAATCTCATACCATTTCTGGTTACAAAACTTGAAAGATCTTAAAAGATTATCATGAATCTACATTTGTGCTTAGATTCAGCCATTTTTAGTATTAGATCATAGGGGCAGTAAAAATTGAACAATAGATCACTTACCGATGGAAGTTTTAATATCATAATGAACCAACTATTTAAAAAGCTTTATATGTTAAGTAAAGACACATAAATAATTTTCCATAATTATTACTAATACCAAAGATTTTTAATGGAAATTGAGTTGTTGGCATCTAAATAAGATAGACATCAAATATACAATCTAAGTGATAAAGAAAAAAATATATAATAATGAATATGATAAGAAGAGAGAGAGTCGTATGTGGGACTTAGATTCCCTGCAGTCAAATTTTTTTGCATTCACTGAAGACATGAGATCGTCTGATCTTAATCAAAAGGTCTCAATCTAAAGAGTTACACTTCAATAAATTCATGATTCTTTAATTGCAGGTAATTCGAACCCGTGTACTTGGGGGTATACTATGGGCCCGTTTGGTGCGACGTATAGTATAAGGCCTGATAGTATAAGACCTGATAGTATTAGGCCTGATAGTATAAGCCCTGATAACTTTCTTATACTATCCAGCGTTTGGCCATACTCTGTATAATTTACAATATCATTTAAATTAATGCAATTTTATGTTTAGTGAAATATTGAATAATGATATAATAAAAATCAAATATGGAGGTGATTATAACGGTGGTGGCGGTGGTGATGGAAGTGGTGGTAGGTTGGTGGTGGTGGTGGCAATGGTGGTAGATTGGTGTTGGTGGCGGTGGTGGTGACAGTGGAGATAAGTTGGTGGTGGTGGTGGCAGCGATGGTGGTTGTGGTGGTGGCGATGATAGGGTGGTGATGGTGGTGGTAAGACGGTGGCGGCTGCGGTAGGTGGCGGCTACGGTGGAGGGTGGACGCAATGGTGGTGGTGGTGGTGATAGGGTGGTGGTTGTGGTGTCGGTGGTGGCGACGATTATGGTGGTGGTGGTGTCGGTGGTGACGGTAGGGCGGTGGTGGCGGCGGTGGCAGCGATGGTGGTTGTGGTGTTGGCGACGATAGTGTGGTGGTGGTGATAAGGCGGTGGCGGCTGCAGTAGCGCGGCGACGACAGTGGAGGGTGGAGGCAATGGTGGTGGTGGTGGCGATAGGGTGGCGGTTGTGGTGTCGGTGGTGGCGACATTATGGTGGTGGTGGCGATAGGGTGGTGGTTGTGGTGTCGGTGGTGGTGGCGGCAACACCGGTGGTGGCGGCGGCGGTGGTGGCAGCGATGGTGGTTGTGGTGTTGGCGACGATAGGGTGGCGGTGGCGGCTGCAGTAGCGTGGCGGCAACAGTGGAGGGTGGAGGCAATAGTGATAATGGTGGCGATAGGGTGGTGGTTGTGGTGTCGGTGGCGGCAATAGAGTGGTGGCGGCGATTATGGTGGTGGTGGTGGTTGTGGTGTCGGTGGTGGCGGTAGGGCGGCGGTGGTGGTGGTGACGGTTGGGCGGCGGTGGTGATCAGGTGGTGGCGGCAACACCCGGTGGTGGTGCCAATGGTGGTGTAAGTTGGCAGCAATGGAAGTGGTAGTGATGGTGACTTATACGTCACAACCTTATCATGTCTTATCCATCACTCACATGATGGATTAAATAATACGTCATTTTAACGTATAAGGGGACTTTGATGGATAAGCTTATACAATACAATGTCATCACCAAACAATGGATAAACTCATAATGTATTGTATAAGCTTATACTATCATGCCTAATACGGCGTGCCAAACGAGCCCTATGTGTGTTTATAAGTATCCATACTCATTGTTAGCGATGTTCCTACTTCCTAGTGTGTGTATACATTTAATATACACGTATGTCATAATAATGAAAATATGGTACAAATTCAATATAACATGGCCAAATCTAATTATGTTACAGTAGTATTGTCATTTTTGTCTCTGCTTGAGATGATGGTGGCCACTTCGGATATATGATCGATTCCTAGCACCACATTGGATGCCAAATGCTGGTAGCAAACATTAAGTGTTGCAAGTAACAAATACAACATCAAGAAAAGGAACGTTGAGACTTGAGTTGTGAATTTGTGATGATAATAATTTGGTTCACGCATTAGATGTGGAAACGCCACTCGACACAGGCTTTTGGGGCCTCTGTTTCTGATCCATTGGGCCCATTCAGAACAGAACAGTGATGCATCAACTTCCTTGAATCACATTGGTATTTGGTTGGAGGGACCATTTGAATCTTGGATGAGAGTTTCAGATGCACACATCAACAACACCTTCATTAGAGTGTAAATTTGTCTGTGTGCTACTATCAGCTTTACAATTACATCGAAGATGATAATATATATCATAGAGTGTCAAATGGAAAGAATCAGAATTTCTTTCTGCTTTTTCAGATAGGAATAAAATGGCATATTTGACCTCCTCCCATATTAACTAACCGTTGAAAACTTACCATAAGAAAACCACTGTTTTCTATACCCTATTGTGGAAGCCTGGAACTTATCTAATTTGTGATCAATTATGTGTAAGACAAATACAATGAAAACTAGTGGTTATTTCAAGTATTACATATTTGATTGTCTTTAAATAAAGTTTTAGATTTTAGCTTTATGCAGATAAAAAAACACTATCAGACGAGCTAACATTATCATAACGTGTATCAAAGAATCAATTCTCCCAAAATCTTAAAGTTGTTAGGTAGGTGTCGCATGAATCATTTTATATTATTATTTTAAACAATTAAAAAAATACAATTAATTGTAAGTTACCCTGCAATTACCCTGCAGTTACCCTGTAATTGCACAATGACAATACAAACATGCCAATGGTAATGTATTTCAATTGTGAAGCAGGTAGACTGGTAGAGACATCATTTTGAAAAAACTTTACATGAATTTGGTGAAGAATTTTTTACTTTAAAATATTGACTTCAGTCTTTTAGTCTGTTTAGCACATAATAGGAAAAATTATAGTACAATGATGTGATATGTTACCTTATTAGAATGGATTATTGTCTTTGTCGTGGAAGTGGAACAGTCAAATTCTTCCCTGCTTCATCTGCCTAGGGTAAAAAAACAAATTTTGATAATATTACTAACACAATAATTATTTGTCTACACCTCTAAATGAGGTGGAAAAATGTGGAGGATGAGAGAGATATAAAGAAAAGAAAAAGTAAGAGAGAGAAAATATAATATGTGATAGATGATAAGAGGAGAGATATAAGCCTAAATAAAAATAGGTGGAAATGAAGTTATAAATAAGGAAGTGTGTATATATCATTACTGAGACTAACAGCTTAATCCTGAAAATGCCTACAGAAAATAGTATCCCTATTTTTCAATCTTGTTCAGTGAAAAACATGAAGATGTATTACCCTGAAATTCATGATGTAGTAACAACATCTTGAGGTCTCATGCATGGTTATACCACCAATACCTTTAACATCTAATTACATGCATGTGTAAAGTTAATGTGTAAGAATATAGCCAATCAAACTATAAATATTATCTTAGCTTTACATTTTTTTTTGGTGAAATGACTGAAATCTTAGCATTACATTTTTGTTCTGTTTTTTGAGCAATTAGAATTGAAAATCTTGCAATATCTCTTTCATTCTATTCTACCTGTTCATTATGATATGGAAAATATAAGTTAGTTGTACAAAATATATTCATAATATTAATACATATTACTGCCCTATAGAAATAAACCGTCACACAATATCGACCATATTTAAACACTTACGTTTTATAATGGTTTGTGAAGGTTACAAAATATCATAAAAATAAATGTCTAAATATGGTCAATAGTGTAGAGCGGTCTATTTTTTTTTACATATTATTCAACCATTACCATGTACTGTTATTTGTACCACATATATATATATATATATATATATATATATATATCAACAATAATAATCAGATGTATTACCTTTAAATTTCTCTCATTTTATCTATTTATTAGGGAATATATAATCAGTTGCATTGCACAGTATTCCAAAAGACATTCAAAATATATTACTCATTATTAGTACTTAAAACATTATGATTACTTTTTTTTCTTCTTGTTACCTGTTATTTAATAACGAAATTTTTTTTTGAATAATGTGAAAAAAAAATTATTTATCAAAAAAGGGTGAAAAAAAACGTATTTACCAAACTGGAGTGTTTAGGAGAAAAGGCCACACGCGCTGTGCTACACTCAGTAAACCGTGGCCTTAAGAAGGTAAAGGCGACGGTTCTGGAAATGCGGCCTGAACCCCGGTTTCTAAATAGTAAATATCTTATGCCTTCTTTACATTCACACTTTCTCTAAAAAATTCATATAAATAATTTTCACTTACGAAAAATAAATTTTTATATGTTTGTATAATTTCATAATAAATAAAAAATAAATATGAAATTTTTATTTATTTAAGTAAATAAGAAACCAATATTTACTTTTGTTCTTCTAAATAAATAACTATAAAGAACACAAATAAATATAGTAATCTCATATGAAATTATACAAACATATAAATATTCATTTTAAATAACAAAAATAAATATGATATTTTTTCTTTATTTAAATATTGAAATAAATAAATAAGCTCATATTTACTTTTGTTCTTTAAAATAAATATCTATAACAAGTACAAATAAATAATATATATATAAAATTATACAAACATATAAAAATTTATTTTTCATGAGTGAAAATTATTTATATGAATTTTTTAGAGGAAGTGTGAATGTAAAGAAGGTGTAAGGTATTTAGAAACCGGGGTTTAGGCCACACTCTCAGAACTGTTGCGTTTTCCGGTTAAGGCCACGGTTTACTGTGCGTGGCACTTAACGCGTGGCCTTTTCTCCAAAACACACCAGTTTGGTAAGTACGTTTTTTTTCACCCTTTTTGGTAAATAATTTTTTTTTCACATTATTCAATTTTTTTTTTCTTATTTATTGTCCTTACTCCTTATAATACATATTTCTTGATGCTAATAAAGTAATCTGATTTTATTACTCTCTCTTCTGAAGAGAAGGAAACATAGGTTAAAGAGTATGTTCTGTTGTGCAGCCTAAACAGTCTGTTTCCATTTACTCTGAATAATCTTTTGCCTAGCAGAAATGAAAGAGGGAAGAGTGGTCCACAATCATACATGGTCCTGTTTTTATTGTTCTTTTTTTAGACTTTACAGCTGGAAGCAAGAAAAGACCAGAGGAAGATTACATTGAGGGATTTTGGTCTAAATTTGTATTCATGTGAATTTTATTAATTGATGAGACTAGGTCAAAAAGAAGTTTAAAATCATCAAGTTAAGCCCCAAGACATCATACATATTATTATGCTACAATAATTGGTGTGGGGGCATAAATTACTGATCTCATAAGCTAAGCTGTTTCCTTTGGGAAAAACATTTTCTCCCCTCTTGAGTTTTTCTATTTCTGACTCATGAAGTCATGATCCCTTGCATCCGGGTCTCTGACCCTCCAAATTATAAAATATATATATATATATATATATATATCCCTTGCATCCACATGATACTAGAGATACATTAAGGTGGAGAAAAATATTAATAGACAATCTTCCTACAAAATCAGATTTTTGTCCCCCATGATAAAATCCCCTGCCTTTATGCATTTTATCATAATTTATGATTAGATGGGAGTTTTGTCAAAGCCACCACAAAACCAAAATCATTTGTATTCTACTTACTTCTTTGTAGTTTTCTTCATTTCTTGTTTACTGCCTGCACTCCACTTAATGGAAACAAACAAATATGGCATCATTATGCTTTTAATCTCCTCCAAGAAAAACCGCTCTAAAACACCAAATCATGTTACATCATTCTTAGAGGGTGTTTGGTTTCATATTTAGAAACTTCAAAATCAATTTTGGAACATGTTTGAAACTCATTTTTGAAGAATTCATATTCAAATTTAATTATGGTAGAAGATTAATTAAGCAAGTAGTTTAAATGTTGAACGCAATCAATTATAAGATTTTACAACATTATCTAACAAAAAATTATGTTTTCACAAATGTGTCAAAACACTTATAAATCATTTGACTTTCAAAATCAAAACCATGGTGAGAAATGCTTATTCAAATACGGACTTAGTGAGTGTTTCAATTTTTCTTAAATTTAACATGAATCTACGTTAAACTTGATATAATAAAATTGTGCTTCTCCTATTCACGTGAAATTCAACGTGACAAATTATATATTCTTGATCGATATCTTAAAATTCGTGAAATGTCAAAAGAACTAATGTGATACACTTGACCCATTTTGCTCACACAATACGTTTTAGAAACATTATCTTCATAGAAATTATTTGTTTGATACACGTGAAAAAAGCAGAATGAACTTTAATTTTATTTTCACACGAGAACAAAGATAAAAATTAAAAAAAAAAGTAAAGAAAACAACCAAAAGGTGAAGCATGCACTATAGTGTATCCACTAGAATGATCATCATGAATCTTTGCATTCATAAAAGTAAAAGGGGGTTGGAAGAAGAAGAAAAGTAAAAAAAATCTCAACGCAATTTAGTGAAAGGGGAAGGTCTACGTATAATGGCACCTTTCTTGTTTCTTTAAAAAGAATGTGCAATACTTAATCATAGTTAGTCTAATCCAACTAACGACTACAAAACAAAGATTGCAGAAGCATTGGAAAGTGAATGCTGCTATGTATCCCACTCCACTCCTTTGAAATATAGTTGTCAAAGTGTTTCCCCATGTTCTTCGGTACGTTCTCTGCTTGTCATTAGTGTAATTAATATGATTAATCAATTGTTTCTTGCTCTTGACCGCAAGTGCATAAGTTGTTGTGCAATTAGACCTTGATAATTTAACACCTAATGTATGACAACTAATAAAAGAATTACCAAGAAGGAGTATGAGCACAGGCATCTAGTCGAGAGTTCGATTAAATTGACTAATAGTATTATCTTAAAAAATAAGTACTATGAAATTTGGTGTAATTTGTAATCCACTTGTCTTAAACACTATTGATTCACCAAGAATACTATTTTGCTTTAATAATTGTGTTGTTAGAGATTTAATCTCGTTTGTTTTCTGTGGGAAACATCTCTAATGTACATTGGCACACATTCTGAAACATAAAAGGCAATGGATCTAAAGATTGAATTGGATTAAATTGGGCAAACACTTATTTACATTCAACAGCATTTATACAAAAAACAAACACTTAAGGAGTTAAGGGTTTATAGGACCTCACAAGGAAGCTAGTACATTGGTCCCTGCATACCTCGCTCAACAAGAATTTCTAACATTATGCGGAAGGAAGAGTATGCAATTAATATTGCACAACAAAAACTCTCTCGAAGTTTCCAACTACAAGGTTCCAATGAACCATCCTATCCTATATTTTTAATCAATGCAATCTTTACTCTAATCTTCTGAATAATGACAGGCAACGGCAAGCATGTGCTACAAAATAGTATAAGTACAATAAACTAGGAAGAGGAACATAACAGAGACTTGCAAATCATGCTATTGTTCAATGTTCACGCCTTCTCAAAGTACTACTAATAGGACTAATGAATGAGGTGCAGTAATAGAGGCAAAGCCTACAATTTGATTAGGGCAATAGCTTGTGCTGTCAGTGTAGCTGAAGGGTTAGGTTATAGAGAGAATTAGGGTCAGTTCAACATTATAATAGTAATATTGTGTTGTGTTGCTTTGTATTGGCCCTTGTTACGAGGTCAAAAGACTCTATCCCCCAATCAAGAAAAGAAACCCCTCTATGACCAAAACCCATCATCACAATCCCCACTGGCCGACAAACTTCTTCTCCCTTCACATGCAAACAAAATAACCCTCTCCAAAACACCATTCTTTATTTCTTCTGTCTCACTAGCTTTCTTTTTCCCTAATAAAACTATGATAGAAAAAATATATATATGTAGAAATATCCAACAAAACAATTAGAATGTAAAAGAAAGGAAGACAAAGAAAAAATAATAATGAATGAATGAGATATATCAAAGAAAAGAAAAATTTCAGGTCTCTCAGCTGGATGTCATACTAATAAAATTATGTTTAGATATAAATTGGCGCTAGTGCTAACAGACATTACCACTCTTATGACCGCTTATAAAAAAAACCACTCTTAAGACCAAAACTTTTCTTTATGAAGTAATTGTGCTTTCACAATAATTCAATTCATATGCAAATAGACATTAACTTATAGCCCCCACATTCAATGATTCATGCAAACAAGGAAGTAAATAAAAGCATATAACATATGAACAAAATTGTTCCCAATTTATTATAGAAACATGATATAAATATGTCCAAATTTGGTATGGTCTAGAAGAGATCCATTGAATAAAATTAAATAAAAAGTGCCTTAAACATCTTATAGAGTGCTTGCTGATAGTCTTCACTTCATTGCCAACTTTGTCCTCCTCCTCTTCTTCCCTCAGAAACCATTCCTTCATTACCTCTTCAAGAATGCTGGACATTGTTGGAAATGAAGAGATAGAAAGGAAGGCAATACTAGCTCAGCAACATGAAGGGAAAGACTAATGATAATAACCATAGTAAATAAACATTAGATCTTTTTTGGGGTAATTTTTATGGTTCTTTCTCATGAGAAGGAAATAGAAAGGGAATGCAGAGAGTTTCAGATCAAGGTGAAGTGCTAACAATTCCAACAATGACCCTGTTAAGTGGTGACAATTTCATTTGGGTTCTGCTTTTCTTGAACAGAGGAGACTCTGGGCCTGAGGATGAAAACAATGATGACCCCACTGTCCACGAATCGTTGGAACCATCAGAGTTAAATGCAGCATCAATGACGCCACTTGGGCTACCAGGGATTATTTCCTCATACTTGCGCTTATTAAGCTTCTTGTTATCATCATAATCATTGGCATTTGTAAGCTCAAGCATGGCATCATAGCATTCATCTACTTTCCCCTGTCAAAATGCAGAGGACTAACTAATTAAGATAAACTCATGTGCTAATCATCTGCATTTAATTTGTTTAATCTAAGATGCTTAACTAAGATCAAATAATGTGCTAATCATGTGCATATAATCTATGCTTACCTAAATCAAATGATGTGCTACTCATGTACACACTTAATTTAAGATGCTTAACTAAATCAAATGATATTTACTCATGTGCATTTAATCTAAGATGCTTAACTAAATCAAATGATGTGCTACTCATGTGCATTAAATAAACAAATATTCCTTAAACAAACACATGAGCATCCAAGCATTACTACTAACCTTGTTAATTTTGAGAACACCCAGAAGCTGCTTTTTGTATTCCACCCCATCACTCTTCTCAATCTGGTCTATAACATGCAGCATTGTTGCAGTGGCCAACACAGAAGGAAGAACACCAACAAATCTTGAATCTAGGCTCAACAAAAACACACATAGCAAAATGGTAACAAAATCAAGACCTTGTCTTTGTTGATTCTTTGAACAGATCGAAAAAGTTAATAATGCTAAATCTCAAAAAGTAAAGTTTTTACCTAAAAGCACAGACAAAAGAAGATGCTCACAGCGCCTGAGAAACTCCCAATGAAGGTGTGTTTTCAATCCAAGCCTTCTGATAATGTGATCCAGAAATGAAAGTGGAGTCACAGGATGCATCTTCCATTTGAGTGTGGACAGAACCAGAAGCTCCATTTTCAGAATGGTCTTTGCCTCAAACACAAACTTAGCATCTTGCACCTGAAAAAAGAACATTTATACAACCAGGTTCATGAGATGAGAAAAAGCTCGGAGAAGAAAACAGAGTGAACAGAGCTTTGTGTTTGACTTACTTGAAGGTCTAAGAGAAGTGGCACTTGGGTTTCTTCAACTTTAGCTGCCAAAGAGATGCAAGTAACAGCAGCAAGCTGGATCATCCATGGCTTCTCACTTTGAAAATGGAAGCTCAAAAGGAAGTTATCAAAGTAGGTAACAGCAAGTGTTGCAGTGAGAGCAGAGAATCCATAATGAGCATTGACTTTAAGCATCCATTTCACTGCCTCATGACGAGGCTGAGAGAGAAAAGGGTCCGAGTTCACATCATTATAATAGTTTTGGTGTTGGATCTTCTCTTTGGAGAAGAGAGAGTTGAGTTCTTCATCTTCCCAGAACAAGTCTTGCTCCAACAAAAGCAGGGGAAACAGAGAACAAGTGTTGTTAGGGTCATTGTTTGTTGTCACATCACTTGTTTCTTCTTCAGATAACTCTCCAACCACTTGTTCTACTTCCTCTTCCTCCCATTTTTCTTCATCACAGTAAAGAGCATCCAAGACAGAAGAAACATTTTCATTTTGTTCTAGCTGGTCAATGACATTGTTGTGATGATGTTGATGGATTGCCATCTTCTTCAGTGAAGAAGAGGGTCACTGGTCTTTTGCTCATTTTAGGAAGAAAACACTCAGATTCATCACACTCACACCCATCTCTCTCTGTCTTTCTTTCTTTCTTGCACTCTGAATCTGAAGGAGTGAAGAAGAGAGAGTAGGAGTAAGAAGAAGAAAAGGAAAGCAGAGAAAGAAAAGTAGGGAGAAGTGGAAGAAGAAGAAGGGTTGAATTTTGAGCTGAGTGGGTAGTGTAGTGTTGTGTTGTGTTGTGTTGGGTTGGGTTTCACTCTTGTCTTTTATATATTTATATGAATGAATATGAATATGAAGAAAATTGGATGAATTATAATTTAGTATATAATAAATAAATAGTGTCTTTTATTATTTATGTTGGTTTTGCTTTTCTTTGCTTATTTGGAATTCTTTGTGCTTTCGGTGTTTTTGTGTAGTTGGCGGGCAGAATCGCAGAAATCAAACGGCACGCACATCAAGATGGGCCCATCACATGAAAACAACCTCTTCTAACCTATTACTAATTTCAATTGAAAAAAAAAAACTTGTTTTAAGTAGTTTAGAACTTCTTTTTCTTTAGGGCACCACCGAAACCCGGTTAAATATGAGTTGAGTTAGGACTTTCAATCTAATTAGGTAAAATAGGTCAGCTCGTCGCCCATTGTTTGATGAGTCAATGGCAAGTTAGCTCTGTCAATCTACTCTTTTCAAATTCTTTATTGAATGAACCATTATGCATCATTTTAAAACTAGTTCAATTTTGGACCACTTATTTTAATTGTTACGGGTTGAACTCGACTATTACCCCCCTCCATTTCTCCTTCTCATTCACCTTCTTCATTATTTTTCTCAAACACCCATCGTAACACGACTTTCATTGTCGCATCCATAGCGACCATAACCAACCTTCTACCCAACGAAACCTCTCCTTACTTCCACTTCTCTTCTTCTTTCCATGACATTAATCAAGCCTTCATATTTGCAACCCTAAAAGCTCCATAACGTTGCAATCACCCATTCCAACGCCAACCAATTGTCGCAACAACTTGCAAGTGCAAACTATTCTGCAAAGCAACCATCTCATAACCTCAACCGACCATTCCATAACTCACTTCCCACCATACAAGGCTTTGATTGACACATTAAGTCAACCACAAACTTCCATTATCCACCTTTTTTCCACCGCACCACACCCCCGTCAAACCCTAATCAGAGAAGGTGATAAACGTAGAGCACGACACTAACGAAGAGAGTATCAGCTATGCGGGGCATGATAGCTACAAAGAGCTCAACGGCCTTTGTAGAGGGGACGGTGCCGCCGGAAACATTATAGCCTGGTATTTATTACAATAATATTGCAACCTGTTATAGCTTGTGACATTCATGGTAGCAAAGTTGCATCAAGAAAAACAAGTGCATATTGGATAAACCCCTCTTTTTTCAAGTGAAATCTTCACATTGATTTTATTACATCATTTGATTCCATTTTCACTCGACCACAATTATTTACGTTATTTTTTTACTCATCCGCAAATCTATCACAAACTCCAAAATTTTTAATAGAAGAAAAAATTAAAAAACTTTAGAAAATTAACAGAAAAAAACATATATGGTCCAATTTAAAAATTGGAGCAACATAATTAACTAAAAATGAATAAAGATCACACATTATCAAAACTAGAGACCAAAATTACTATTAAGCATTTACTCCATAAATTTTGGATGAAAACTCCCACTTTGATAATACAGGGAGTGCTTACGTAATAACTTTGGAGCAACATTCTCATGACCATATTTTTGGCCCACGTCTTGAGTCTGCCCTAAACATCAAATGTCACAATGAAGACTGCCAATGGGAAATAGGCATGTAACATCCTTATTGACCATTTTGCTTTCCTTTAAAAAGTTCAAAAATATACCAAAAAAAAACTTAGCAACCACACAATTGAACAGGGGCATAGTGGACAATTTAAAATTGGTCATACGAGTGGATCAAGTTAAAAATGTACTAGTTCCGATGGAGCAAGAGTTTAAAGGGATAATATGTACATGTTTGATCGCCGATTTGGCTCCTCACTCACTTTAAAGAGTAAAGTAAGTCGTCATACTATTAATAGTGATTACCTATTTTGAAAAGTCAATAAAAACAACTTATTCAATGTTGTGATGATCATGTACTTACATTACCAGTTTACCACATCAAGTGAGTGCGCTACTATATAGTTTCCTGCTTGATTATTTTTAAGACAGTTTGTTGCTAAGTTAATACCGTGGAACATGGCCAACCAATACTGATTGATAACACAACAAATTCTTATTATCAACTAGCGCATTGCCAGTGACAGTAGCCAGATTTATCATTACAACAAACAAATGGATGAACATGATATTGTTGAGAAAGTTGCAAAGCAATATTTATGTACAGATATTGAAGTATAAAGATAACAGAGTAAACATGTGGTGCCTCAGTCACTTTCGTAGTCTTCATCATCTCCGAATGTAAAGACAGAAGCATCTGCAGCCATGGCCTTAAACTCACTTTCCGAGCTGGGCGTCGGGAGACTGGGCACTGTTCTTCCATCATCACTTTTTGGCTCACCAGCACTGTGAATTGGCGTAGAGATCTTATTTCCCAAAGAAACTTGTTCTGTTGCACGCGTTAAATTTGAGACTTGGTCTGAATTTTTGTTTGACTCAGACTCTCTGGGCGCATTCGTAACTGTTTCAACTGCTTCAGATGCTTTTGTTTGCTTACTTCTTGAAGAAGCAGGATGCTCAGCCTCACCATCTGAAAACACATCATCTTTCTCAGCACCCTCTGACTCTTTGCTCGCATTTGGTGCAGCAGGGCTCACTTCAACTGGGGCAGGACTGTTACTTGGACTCTCATCGGATTTCTTTGTAACAGTTTCAGGTCTGGAAGTTACAACATTACCATTATAATCAACAAGCACTACTTCTACCATGAATCCTGGAGAAGGCAATTTTCTCTGCCAAAAGACCATTCCAGTAAGAAAACAGTCAATGACAAAGACCACATTGTGGACGAGACACGCATGGAAACACCAAACTAAACAGAAGCCAGACTATTCTCTGAATTTCTTAGATAATGCTAAAAGAAAAGTGTTGCAACAAACAAATGAATCGCTAGATATTAGAGGGAATATCATCAAAGAACCACAACAGCTTACCTTATCGAAGCCATCCAGATCACTGGTGTTCAAAATTTTCCTATTTTCTGTCATAGTTGTGTTCAACCAACTGAGAGAAAAAAGAAAGA
Organism: Lotus japonicus; assembly: GCF_012489685.1. Lineage (NCBI taxonomy): Eukaryota > Viridiplantae > Streptophyta > Magnoliopsida > Fabales > Fabaceae > Lotus > Lotus japonicus. The sequence continues at coordinate 64,648,733 of NC_080045.1, forward strand.
TATTAAAGTTTAACATGAGACAGCAAGCAGAGACAATTAATCATTGATGAAGAAAACTAATACCAGTAAAAATCTCCTTGGCGATCGTGAAAATGGATTTTGAAGTCACCAGCCAACTCTGTAAGACCAGGCTCTCCAGGCAAAGCAAAGACCATCACTCCCTTCTTTGGTGCACTAAACCAAAAATCTTCTGCCTGCAAATGATGAGATCATATCAAAGAGAAGTTCCCCATACTTAAAAAAAAAGGAACAAAAGAAATAACTCCACACAACAATTTAATCAATATTTAATACAGTAACAGGATCCATGTTAAGTTCATCAATGTTTAAATAACCGACACCAAATTATTAATGAGAAACACCAAGCCCTCAAAAAAGAAAAATTGTGACGCACCAAAAGATCCTTGGTCCTTGGATGCTTTTTGGTTGAGAACAAAACACCTACACATTACAAAATGAAGAGAGTCAACACCAAATTGAGCAGTCTTGTAACTTACAAGGACTAAGATCCCAAACTCCACCCTTTCAAAAGGTCAGCTGTCAGTCAATTCTTGACACAAACATAGCAGATCATATAGAAAACATATATCCCGTTAGTATCACTACTATTAACTACTAAAATATATAAGTTCCTTTCTATTGTTGTATGAAAGAACATGTGCAAAAGAGCAGCACAAATGATAGAGATTCTCCCTGCTTTTCTATCACTTAGGAGTCACCCCTAGAAACAACTTCGTTAACACATGGTTAGTGGGTTCGGAAGAAGTTCTAAAGATGCCTTCATCATTCACACTAAAAGATCGGAGCACATACCATATGGCTAAGCAAAATACAAAACAGACTGATAGAAATAAGGACTAATGAATTGTCTGGTAGAGAGAAAACATTTGAAAAGTAGAATAAATAAATACTAGCAGACTAGTTAATAAAAGAAATAAAACTCGTCGGCACTAGAACTTGAAATAACTTTAACATGAAATTACAAATCTACTAACAGACTAATCATGGACTAAAAACATAAGGGGGAAATTTAGTACAAGAATATAAGCGTACCGCTATGATCCGAGACAGTTATCGAAGGCCTGATCCAGTATGGACATCTGTGAAGCCGGAACCCCCTAAGCATGCACCTGTAATGAATGTGATGTCAGCATATGAAGATAAGTATGTATTAAAATTGCATCTTGGCCAGTATATACCTGCGGGGAGGTGGGTTCTCTCCATTAAAGTACGTCATGACCCGTTCAAAATATTTGACATACCTCTATAGAAAACAGAAATTAAGTGCAAGTATTAACTCCTGAATATCCAATTTCGCACATAATTAACACATAACAAAACTGAACTTACAATCTGACTAGGCAGAACAAGTCCTTTTCCATCAACACATCTTTTCTGATTATAGTAATCCATTGACTCCTCAGCCGTTGGAAAGAACTGCAATGCACTATTTAAGTCAGAACATCTAAAGCAATAGAACAATGTAACAAAACAGATAGTGAAAATATAAAGCACACTCATCATATGTTCAAGAAAATGTTAAGAAATTATTCACCTTTAAGAATAATAGAAGACTAGAAATCATCAATCCTGTCCTTGCCATTCCAGCCTTACAATGGACAACTACGACGTTCTCAATGTCTTCTTTCAACCATGAGTAAGCACTTTGACAAAAAGATATAATGAGTTGAATTGGTGGGCAATTATGGTCATCAAATGGGAAGCTAGCCACCTGAAGAAAGAACTTCATACTTAGATGCAAGAAGGTGCTCAAACAAATTCCATAGAAATATAATGAGGCATGAAAACATAAAAATCAAGTAAACCAAACATGAAAATGAAGGCTAAAATGAAAGTTATACATCAGAATTAATCTAAAGAGAGTGTTTAAGAAATTCATTAATGAAACTTAAAGTTCATGGTGTATAACTGAAAATTGCAGCCCTTAAATGGTTCAACCACATTAGCCCCCTCTAAGACTTAAATGAAAATATAGAAATCACCTTCCCCTCAAACAATGATGCATCATACAGCCGCTCAGAACAAAGATTGTAAACTTTGTATTTACCCTGCATATTAAAAAACATGTCAAATGCCAAGCTACACAAAGAAAATGATAAGTAATCATAAAGATAAGAAAAGAAACAGCATACAAGTCACTTAAGATGTCTCCCATACCCATACAGTCAAAATTTGTTATCAAACTACAAAACATGCTAGCATTGTGGCAGGATAACAGAATAGATGAAGCATATTCTCATAGTACAGGAAATATTTTCTGATTAACAAAGTAAACAAATGACACTAGTCTGAGGTAACTTAAGAAGAAAGGGAGAGGGGGGGGGGGGCGGGGGGACAAAGGCTATAAAATATCAAACAGGTTAGCTGTACATATGTGAAGCAGACTAACAAAAAAAGACATAAGCATAAGACCTCCATGTGTCAGCTTATGAGTTACTACCTTGTGCTGGGTCTCAAAAAACTTAATCACTTCTTCCATGTGATTTCTGTAAAACCCCTGCATTGTATATACAGATAGTCAAAATACTAGTGTTTAAGATGCAAACAAATACCAAGACAAAGTGCATCCAAAATTCACCAACTCACTTCAAAATAACCAAAAAAACCAGAGCTCATGTCGCCAGCAGGGAACCCCATTGCAATTATGTTTTCTGTGATGTATGTCATATCTAAATCAAAACCTCCTTCCTGAAGCAAAAGTTATAGAGGTGGACAATAACAGTACATATTAGCCAAAAGGTTCTTAGAAAAGAGAACATACAATTTAATATGAAACAAAGGAAAAAGAAAATCAAACACATTTTACTCACAAATCACCACTTCTAACAGATTTTCTCAACTAAAATGGATACAATATTCATCATACAGAACACTAAATTACATGACAAGTTAATAACAGTTAAAGGAGGTAAGCAAATGTCAACAAACTTCAGGGTTTTATAAGTTCAATAACAGCTATGAGATCTGATGTAGAGAACCAGATAAAAATGATACAAACAAAAGAGATCTATGAATAGACTCTGAAGTTAATCTTTACACTGTAGTAAAGGAAAGGGAAGGCAACAAAGAACCAGGTTAGGTATTAAAGAAGTCTTCAGAACAGAAAAAAGAATAAATTGTTCAAATGAGTTCACTATCAGCTCTACAAGAATACAACAACAGCAAAAGCCTTATCCCACTAAGTGAGGCACTCTACGACAATAAACACAGTAAATTTTTTCGGACAAGAAAAAAACCTGGTATCTGCGTTTATTCTGAGAAACAACATGCCGTGCTTTAACCTGCACTGCTTTCACTGCATTCTTCGAAGAGTCAACCAAGCCTTTTGTAATATTTCCCAACAAATTAGACTGCGATGTTGTTTCATTGGTTCTGTCATCTGTTGCAGGAGATTTTGGAGACAACCGCAATCCCAAATTACTAGTGAAGCGTGCGAAAGATGATTTCCCAGCATTTGCACTTGATGAGTCATCTTGGGAGCCGGAAAATGATGGAGAAATTTTCAAGTTTTTGGCCCAAGATGATATGCCAGTGGGAGATAGCCTAGATGGTGCCTCGCCGGCAGAATTATCTTCTCCAGAGGCTACAGAAGCAGAAGCTTCTCCACCGGTCTCTTTGGCAGGAGGCGAAGTAGATGGAACTTTCGCAGGAGATGAATTAGACACATCAGCAGGTACCGAATCCATTTGCTTAAAAAGGTCTCAAAGACAACCTACGCAGAAGTCGGTAATCCTATCATTAAGTGGCCCTGGCCCTACAGTATCTTTCCGGTCGACGCTGCAAATGCCGACATAATGTTAATAGAATACAAGACAACAAAAATGCAAATAATTTTTCCTTTTTTAACATTTCACCCTAAGTCACTCTATATACTCAACTACAAAATAAGTCATAACAATATCCTGAGCGGAAGAAAGTAAATATGTTTCCATAAATCTGTGATTGCGAAAGAAGTAATTGTCTCTATATATGAATCGGCTATAGACTCAATAGTTTCCTTTACTATATTTACAGAATCGTGCATTACAATAGATGTCACATCTTCAGCTTTTATAATGGTTCAGAAATGATTTGAACATAAAATTAACTGCAATATCATATATCATTCCTTAACACAAGCTTAATCGACGTCTCCCCCGGATGCAGAAATTTCGAAAGTCAAACCCATACAGATGTGTCCAAATAGTTTTCTGGCGAAAATCACATAGAAACATTGCCAACGATTCGAAAATTAGCAGTTTTCATTAATCTTGAGCAACTAAGCTAAAACATTTCAGCAAAATTATGAACACGGTGAATCTCATCTTGCAACTAAATTAAACCATGAAATTAACAAAGGGAAAAGCACAGAAAACTGAACTATGAATCACAAATTCGTATAGATTGAGATTCGGAAAGTGAAATTCCAATCAAGAAGAAGGGAAGTGATTTCGGATCTCAAGAGGAGGAGGAGGTGATCTTACCGAGAGTGGAGTGGAATGAGAAGATGGCGTGAAGGAAGAGCTGGTTAGGGTTTCGATGACGAGATCGTTGAAATTTTGGAATGGAGATCCTGATCTTGTGTTGTGAGTGATGATTGACATGCAAGAAGGAGTTTCATTCCATGTCATAGATTCAAGATCCAACGGTTGAAACGAGCCTAAGGGTTATCCTGTGTTGCGTAGTGCACCCTGTTCTTTGTGGACTTTATTTTTCTCACATTTTTTTTCCATTTAGAAAATGGATAATGATCGAGAAACACGGGACCTAGCTTGGCGCGACGTTAGCTCGTACCTCCTCCGAATTCATTGAAGAGCAAAGAGTTAGCGACTTCGAGGGGAGGAATTATGGAGATGGACTCTGAGACGTTTCTTTGTCGTCATGAGTTACGCGACAATAGTTCAGCATATACATAGACTTCTTGCAAGCAAATATCAAATGGTGGAGAGAAATGGAAATGCATGTCCTGACCATTTAATATTTCAACAACAACCTCACAAGAGAGAACAACTCGTCTCAATCCGCCATGAATAGTTGTCTCAAACCCATGAAATTCAATCCAAAACTTAGCATAAATAATCTTACCCTTATCAACATTGACGGAAAATCCAAAGAGTCATTTTGCAATGTGGTCCCTAGCCACACCACCTATTCAAGGGATCTTATACCTAATGTAAATTTAGTGAAATCAAATTATGTCATATTAACAATATAATTATGATGGCAAAAAATTAGCTAATACTTAAATTTTTATTTTCCATCAAATTAGACATTTTCTCATCAAATATTCATTATTTCTAAAATTTTGTAAAATTCTACATAGATGATACCTATTAAAATGAGTTGTTGGTAAAAAGTGAAAAGCAAAATAATTTTCGTTTGTAACTAAAAAAAAACCATGTTTTTGGACAATTAAAAAAAACCTTTAGTTTGGGTGTCTCCGTCAAAACAAAAACTATAGTTTGGGTGGTCAGTGTAATACACTGATACTTAAGATTTTCATTATAACTACGGCCCATACGTTTTTTTAGTGTAACTACGGCCCATACTAGACATGCTAACACTTTCACAAAAATATTAAACTTGCTTTTGACCAATTTTCCGGAAGCGAAAAATTGTGTACTTTCAATCCCGAATGATAGCTCAAGTCGTAAGAGCGGATGACATATGGGATGAGAGGGAATGTCCAGGGTTCAATCCCTGGCAGGTGCAATTTAAATTTCGATGTACAACAAAAAAAGAAAATTACAAGAAATATATTGACCAACAAAAATCACAAGAAATATTGTCTTTGTTGGAATGATTCTTGAGCAGTGTGAAATGTGAAAAATTTATTGAGAAAACTTACTTAACATGATGTTAAAAGTAGGTTTTGAGATAATTAATCTCATGACTGACGATTTTAGATACTTAGGTGAAAAAAATATTTTCGGTATTGTCAGAAAAAAATGCGTGCGTCGAGAAATATACGTCGAGAAATATACATAGTAGTAGTTTTTTAGTACATCGGAAAAATTTCATACCATTTGAGTTATTCATATGTAGTAGTTAAAATCCATAACAAAGGTTGAATATTGTAAATTTTTTATCATTAACTGAATAGTGTCGATTTTATATATAATCAATATCTGATATTATTTCCAACCCAAATATATGATAGTATTAAGTTTAATTACTATGCACCATGTGATAATGGTTCCATCAATTTGTTAAACTAGATTCAATCAGTTTATAATATCATGATAAAATTTCAGATTTCAAATGGAAAAAATATTTTTGATTGAATAGATATATAAAACTCTTTATTTCCTTTTGCATATAAGTTTTTTTTTTTTTTTGCATATAAGTTAAATCCATTGGTAATATATTTCAAATCTCTATAAACTTGATCAGATTTTATCAGATTGCGTGAGACTGAATAAAAATAAAATCGGACATTTAGCTGCGTTTTAGTTGTAAAACAGATAATACAACTGTATATATAATATAAATTTAAAACACCGATAAACTTGATAACTTAGATATATTAGGTAATTATATATTAAGGGCAACAATCTTTTTTGACAGCAAGGGCAACAATCACGGACAAAAATATATTGTGAACAATTTTAAATTATTTGTTATTCAGGCATCTTTCAAAAAAAAATTTCATTAAAATACAAACAACATTTATTGATACTTTAAAGGGAGAGATGATGGTTTCCATAAATAAATAAATAAACAATAAATTTGAAAATATTTGGTGTGATGGTCGCTCACTTTGTATAACCATGAGATTGATGGTTCAATAATGTTCCCGACTAACCGTTTCATCTTTAGTATTAGTATCGGCAGCGAAAAGATTACCACGGTTGTCAATTGCGACTACCCTAATCTAAAAAAAAGAGAAATTTTGTGATAGATTATTTAGATATGGTTAAATATTATTTAATAAATAAATAATACAGTGTGGATTTATGATCTACCAATAATTCAAATTTAAAATTGAAGATATATAAGTTTGGACGCTGCGTGAAGAAGAGTCTAGAGAGAATATAATTTTATTTTTGTGATTGTATCAAATAACAACCCCAAACTGTTATCAATCATCATAATCAAAATTTAATTTTCTTATCTAAAATTACCTGTTTTATAATATATAAATACCTTATTCAACATCACAATTCACAGTCACTTTCTTCTGCTTCTTTTCTCCCCTTTTTTTCATTCACCCTTCTCTGTTTCACAATGGGAGACAGAGACTCCATTCCTTCTCCCTTCGACGACATTCACCCTTTCCCCTTCATGCAAGATCCTCCTCCTTCCCCCCATCATCATCAACACTTCAACAACTTTCCTGAAAATTCCAGTCCAAATCCTTATTACCATCAAAACCCATGTCTCCGTTCTTCAAGAAATCCAATAACTCCTTATCAGAATTCTTGCTCTGCCTCTGCCTCATGCTATGGCTCTGGTTCTGGTTTTGCAGGGAACGCAGGAATTCAAGAAGTTGAGTCCTTAATGGGAGGACTTCGCTTATCTGAAAATCCTTACAGAGTAAACGCACCTGATGTGAGAGTATATTCTGGTCTCTATGATCAGAATCATTACCTTCGTGAGATGAGGATCAGAGATGCTGTTCTTGCCACAATGGGGGCAACACAGGGTTTCAATTTCAACAACAATAATTATAGTCTTTCTTCTAGGAATTATGGACTTGGCTATGGCGGCAGGGTCATGAACAATGTTCAACCATATTTTTCTTGGAGGTTGTACTTGGTTGCACTGGCGAAAACCAAGGATGGATGCCGCACTCTCCAGGAGAAGATCAAGGAGGGTGAGCCAGAAGAAATTGAGGCCATCCTCTCTGGTCTGCAGTACCACTTGCACGAGCTAATCACACACCGTAATGGCAACTACGTCATAGAAAAGATCTTTCAATCAACAAGTCTCACCTTGGAGCAGATGAACATTGCTCTTACCTTGCTTCTTCGGGATGTGCGCAAGCTACAGTCTGTGTGCATGGATGTTATTGGGTATGTCATGTTTCTTCATCTCTTCAAATTTACATGCTAAACTTTTTCATGGTGTCATGGTTGATCAAGATTCATATCTTCTTTCCATGTTTGTTATCTTATTTCAAAAAGTTATGAATATCACCATATAAACCTTATGTGTGATTTTTAAATTACATCACACAATTTTATTGGTAAGACAATGAATGGGGCAAGAATTCTGATCTAATTGATCAATAGGTGGTTGTTTAGCATGATTGATATCAATGAGTTTTGAAATTAGTATTTTAGCAACCATCTAAATGTGTGTGAATCGAGTTGTTATAATTGATTTTCCTAAAATTGAATAGGGTTAAATATGTTTTCTATCCTTAAAAATTGACCTTATTTTCTTTTTTTTTATATATGTCCCTAATTTTTGAAAATACATGAGTTAGACCAAATCCCAATACCTAAGGAAGAAGTAATTTGGAAGAACATTCTTTTAGAAATATTAGTCCTCAAAATTGTATTTGTGGTCCTTGAAATTTGGTTTTAGTTTCTTTCATGAACTCAAACATATGTGTTTCTTGAAAATAAAATTGTACCCACCAAAAACATATTTAACTCAATTGATTATGATGAAAGTGTATTAGAGTAAATTTTTTTTTACATCAGAAAGATAAATTACACATGTCAGGACCTTCCCCTACCCAACTCATATGTCCACCAACTCCTACCACTTAAGCTATCATAGGGGACAAGTGAGTTGAAAGTCAAGTGATTTATGTTGAATACATTAATGAATTTTTTTTTTGTAGATTTTGGGACTAAAGTCCATTCTCTTGCATGACACACAAACATCTATGTAGACATAAAAAGTGATTTTACATAATTGATTCTGAGATTCCCTATGGGAGAACCAAACACATATTAAATTGTTAAATTTTATGTAATGTGTTTTCTGTTGCCTTTATTGCTTTCTGTTTTTCCTGATGCAGAACACGAGTTATTCAAAAAATCATGGAGAAACTCAATACCCACTCACAGCAATATCTAGTTACACTTGTTATGAGGCTTGTGACCAAAACATTGATGAAGAATGCCAATGGCAGCTATGTCATTCAGCAATGCGTGAAGCTCTTCCCACCTGAATATAAAAAAGTAATTCAGTACCCCTTTATCTCACTCCATTTTTATTAGCTCACAAGTTCAGTTTTTATTCATCAATTGATTGAAAACTTGATTTCAGGTCATTTTGGAAGAAATAGCTCACAATTGTGTTGACATTGCAATGGATAGATGTGGAAGTTCTGCTATTCAAAAATGTTTAGGCCATGCTGAGGGTCAAGCCATATTTTCCCTGGTTCGTGAAATCATTCTCAATGCTTCAGTCCTATCACAAGATCCATATGGGTAATTCATCATTTGAAATTTAACATATTTCTTTGATTTTAACTAAATTGTTCTTCATTACAAAACTAATAATTTCTCTTTTTATGTCCAAAGAAACTATCTGGTGCAGTATTTAATTCAAATGGAGTTGAATGAACCTCCAGCAAATAAACTGATGATCCAACACCTTAGCGGTGGGTTCGTTGGACTTTCTATGGACAAGCATGCTAGCAATGTGATGGAAGCTCTTCTGCAATTTTCTGAACCAAATGATGTAGCTGTTATGGTTGAGGAAATAATGAATAGTCCTGAGTTTTGTAATGTTCTGAGGGATCCTTATGGAAACTTTGTCATTCAGACAGCAATGGAATGCACCCAGGTTTGACACACTAGTGTATTTCAAATTATTCATATTTGCCACTTTAAAACAAATATTTTTTTTCTTTTGGACATTTCAATTATATATGTTGTGCAATATTAATTTCATGGCACTATACTTAGTCTTTTTCTGTTTATTGCAGGGCAATTTGCGCAAATCACTTTGCTATTTCATCAGTAACAATTGTGGATTTCTGCATAGCCATCTTTATGGGAAAAATGTGCTTGCATTTGCTAAAAGATGCAGGATCGATGATTAAGGGATCACTTTTGTTCATGTAATTTGATGTGTTTCTAGTTCGTGGAGTGTGGTAAAGCGTGACTGTTCAAGTGTTCAATAGCTTTGTTTGTTGATGTTGTAGTTAATTATTGTTAAATGACATTGTATGGATCTTATTGGTTTTTAATTTGGTGTCACGAAATGGTGGACCAAATTAAGATTTGTTTATTAGGAAACTTGTCTAGTTAGTATGTGTTTTGTTATTCCCTGGGTCATAAATACTCTCCTTTTGTGCCTATATGTGAAATGCATTTTTTTTCTCTATCTGTTCTCCATAACTTAGTGTTCATTGTTATTTATAGTATGTTAATCATATAAATCCATACCATTTGAGTGATGGCTTGATTAACATGGAGGTTTCATCATCAAATTAATCATTAACATTTTCTTGTGTACTTTTACTCTTTTCTATTTATATTTTTTCTCAATATTGTTCGTTATTCTAGTAAGTATCATGAATTCATGATGAGTTATAAGTTATCAAGTTACATGAAATTGCACATTATTTAGTTACGGCTGAGCTTGAAATTAGTAAAACAGCAAATTAAATTGGTATTTTGATATGAGCCAGAAGAACTCATTGGGATTTACATTTCTCTTCTGTTTGCAGCTTGATAAATATGTATGGGTACTACTTATTTTGCTATAGAAAAAACTATTATTCACGGATCAACTTATTCTCAATTTGGGGATGGTAATAATACTTATAGTAGCCTGTCCTTATTTAAGTTTATATTGGAATTAATTTTGATGAGAGTGATTATGAGGATAACATATAAGTTATTAAAAAAATGTGACATCTTTTTATGAAATCATGACATTGATTTTGCTCTGTTCAATGCCTCCTATGTAGCAAGACATCCTTTTCATCACCCAAAAGATCACATCAGAATACGGCATTATTTTAGCAGGTTAATCCAAGCAATTTAGTTGTTGGCACAAGTCAAGTGTGCAACTTATCTTTGACTCTAATTTGGCTAGTTTAGATAAGGGAATAATTCATATATTTCATTTATAGTTGTGCTTTTATGTGATTTTGGTATATATATTAAATTAAAATACCTGTGTACATTGACTAATTTAACCTTGTACTTCATAAAAAAAATTGTAGATATAAAAAGTATTTAAATTTATTTCGGGCCTCCAAGTTTTTTTTTAAGTTCCACCACTAATTCAAAGCATTGATGATAAAAGTAATGTCTTGGTGGTAATATTCTTTGTCTTTGACAAGTTATCCTTATTTTGAGAAATCTCTTCATCGTGGTTCCTCATAACTTTTCTCTAGCACTCAAACCCGAACAAGCACCCAAACCCGAACAAGTATCATTTTTTACCGTTTTCTAACTTAACAATTTGTGTCGTCTCAAGCACCCAAACCCGACAATTCAAGTCCACAAAGCTAGCTTATCGAAAAAGAAAAGAAAGTCCACAATGCTAAACAATTAGGAAAGTTCTCAAGCACCCAATCCTGACAATAGGTATCTTGAAGGTCGACATATAAGAGTAAAGGCTAGAAGCTTAAGAGCTAAACCCGAGTCATAACATACACTTAAATGCCATTAACATATGATTCTTTTCGTAATGTCTCACTAAAAACCCATAGGCTATGTTTGGATTGATGGTACATAATGGAATATAATGAAACGGAATGGAAAGGGATGGAGCGGAATGAAATTCACTTTCCAGTGTTTGGATATTTTATAACGGAATGGAATAAACTTACCAGTAATTTGTTTGGATAATGGGCGGAATGGAATGAGTTTTAATTTTTTTTATTCCTATATTGCTCTTATGATTAAAAACCTTCTGGTGCAATTGGGTAACCATTCCTTTTGCAAATGACATAGAAAGAGACAATCTAATTTCAATACTCCTACTCAAATGTATTGAATTGCAAAAAGTGAATAGAATTGCCGTGCTGATCTATTTACCCAAGTTTTTGTTTCTACATGGATTCCGAAGAACATTCAATTGTTTCTAAATAGGTAGCCTTAACAAATTAACCAAAGGGAATTGTTTTCCAATAACCCCTTCACTAGTCATTAGTCAATCAGTACGTTCTGTATATTGTTGAAGATGAGTATGGCATTATTAAGAAAAAATTGATAGATTGGCAGCAACGTGGTTACGTGGGTGGCAAATTGGCAGCAAGGTGAGCGGTTATTTGATGGTTTCAGAGAGGGTAAATCAGAGCAAAAGTAAGGGTAAAGAGTGGTATCTGATGGAATGTGTACCACTGGACTCCATTCCTTTCCATTAATTTTAAATTAATCCAAACAGTGGACCATAAAGACCCCTAGGAGGTTATAACTTACAACGGTTGCTTCAAGAGAACTCAAGGGGTAACAAGAAACCTTTAAGAGGGAGCCTGCTACCTCAACTGATTATGCATCTTCACTCTAATACAACTCTTGGAGCATAGACTGAGCATTCCTAACGTTTGGCTTAGATTCCCATAATATGGAGAGAACAACTCTCTATGCTTCTCACAACTGTCTATAGACCAAACCAAACTCTTGTCAAGACTTTGTTAAACAAAGGGGAGAGTTTACTAAGGGAGAACTCAAACTTGTTTGAATGTAAAATCGAATAGATAGGGTTATTTGTAGGTACAATGAAAATGTTTAGACTCACACTTATAGGAACTTCTTAATTAAAATACACAATATATTTTAATTTAGGGTTAATTGTCTACTTGGTCCCTGTCTTTGTCTCGCCGTCTGAAGTAAGTCCCTCCCCGGAAAATTTGCAAATCTGGGTCCTCTCGTTTGCAATTTGTGTGGAGCAGGTCCTCGCCGGAGTCCGGAGCTCCGGCGAGTGATGATTTGGCTAGCTGACTGGATAAATGAGTCTGACGTGTCAAGGAAAAAAAAATAAAAAAAATAAAAATTTACAAATAAGTTTTAAATCCCTAATTCATCTTTCATTAACATGGATCTTCAACATGAGTGTTCTTGATCTAAAATTTTTAGATTGATCTCATCTTCATTTTCTTATTCATCTTCTTCATAAAATTAAGAATAATTTCTTCCAAGGAAGGTTCCAGATATGTGAACAGAACCCAGAAAACAAAACTTGTAAATCCTTGCGAATTGAACCCAGAATTGTTCCAGAACTGTTTCTTCAACAAGAGTTGTAAATCCAGAAACACAAGTTAAAATCCAGAAAACAAAACACCAATCTCCACCATAACCGAGCATACAAAAATTGAAAGGGGAAGAAAAGAAGAGCAGAAAACAGAACACAACAGAGAAACAAACACAGATGAAGAAACACGAAACAGATGAACCATCGAGACCTTCTTGTTCCAGTTTCTTCTTCCTCATCACCTCATCACCTCACTGCAACATCACACACAGAGGAAGAAACACCCCAGAAACCCATTCCAGAAACACTCGTAACCCATCCCCACCTTCACCTGCAACCCAACCCCACTCGTAACCCACCCCCACCTTCACCTGCAACCCACTCCCATCCCCACCCCACCCTCACCCTCACCCGCACCCGCAACCCACCCCTGAAACCCATCCCTACCCAGAACCCATCACAACCCACCCCACCTCACCCGCAACCCACCCCCATCCCCACCCTCACTCGCAACCCCACCCTCACCTGCAACCCACCCCCATGCTGCAACCTCAACCGATGATTAACCCTTAATTTAATGCACACCTCCAGATCTAGAGATAGAGATTTGGGTGTTCAAAGGAGAAGACAGAGATTTGGATCCTTGATCTAGAAACCTAGCTCACCTCCAGATCTAGAGAGAAAGCCAAATTGTTAATTCAGACGTGGAGGGTTGATTCAGGTTTGGGATTGATAGGGACAGTGCCAATTTGATTCTGGACCTGGAGTGTTTTTTTATTTTATTTGGGGGAAATTTATTTTGTTAATTAGTTAGTTAATTAGGGTTTAATTTTGTTAATTTGAATAATAAATCTGATAAGTAATTTTTTTAAATTTTTAAATTTTTTAAAAATCCATGTCAGCTAAGTAATCTCAGTCAGCTAGCCAAATCATCACTCGCCGGAGCTTCGGACTCCGGCGAGGACCTGCTCCACACAAATTGCAAACGAGAGGACCCAGATTTGCAAATTTTCCGGGGAGAGACTTACTTCAGACGGCGAGACAAAGACAGGGACCAAGTAGACGATTAACCCTTTAATTTAATATCTCTAGATTTTTACATATGATGATCATCAGACTCTGAGTAGTAGGTGGATATAACGGACCTCGCAAAAGCAACTATGTTGAAATTAACAGTGACACAATAAATCAAGAATTTGCAAATATATACACATCCATTAAAAGCATCAATATCCAAATTGCATACTGCTTGAGCAGTTCTTGAGCTATTTACAGCAATCAGCTTGCAAATGAAAATATTCCATTAAATTTAATCTGGATACTAAATTACTAATGGAGTCCAACACCAACCACATCAAGAAAATGCCAGCAAGGTCACAGTTACATATACTTATGCACAATTACTTCTCATGCCAGCTTTCCTTATGCTCCAAGTGCTTGTAGCAGGTGTTCGCCTCAAAGCTTTAACTCCAAAGGGGTTATTTTTACTCTGTTGCATAGGAGCAAAAATTTAGCAACAAAAAATAAACTTCAAAAAACAAGAGTAAAAGAGTAAAAACCACAATCGATCATGAGCATCTCCACAATGAGAGTTACTAATTAAAATTTTATATCATTTTTTATGATTTTCCATCCTGACATATTATCTATACTACCTTAAGGAATTAACTAATTTTTTACTCCAATCCAACAACAATAAAAAAGCTGAAGAAAGAAGATAATTACCAATAGGCAAGATCCAGCTTGAGTATCACAGACAGGGTAATCAGGGGGGCAGCAGCTAGAGCCATCATCACAGCAGGTTGCAGATTCAACAGGGCAGCATCCCCATCCAAAGCAGAAGCCTGCATACTCAAAGAGGCAGCAGCATGTGGTTCCAGCTGAGCAAGAGTAGTACTCATCACACACTGTTGAAGGAGTTACAGGAGATGGAGGAGAAGGACCAGGATTTGGCGGGTTTGCACCCTTCTTGATGGGGTATGATGCCTGCATTGCAATCCCACACTTGCCAGTCTTGGTTGTTTGCACATTCCTCTGCAGTTTGATGTAACCATTCTCACCCCATTCTGCACCCCATGAATTCTTCACTAACCAGTAATCAGTACCATTCTCTGTTCCATATCCAACTACGGCCACACCGTGGTCAAGTTCTGTTCCACATAGGCCAGTGAAAACACCCTGCACCAACAACAACAAAATTAAGTCAACTCAACACCTTCTAGCTCTAACATCTCAAGTCTCAAGTCAACAAAAAATGAAGGGACAACAACTTGTACCCAATTAAACCATCTAAATAGTTAATATTATACAATCTTGCACTACCAAAACAAATAATTGGAAGTTTGGGACAACAATTTGTACACAAAAATCTACAGATGATGACATAATTTGCTGATCAAATGTTTAGATGGGTTGTGGTACACAATACAAAGTACAATAATTTCACAAACTACATCTTGTAACTTGTAACTTGTAGCTTCTCTGTAAAAGTGATCATAAGGCTTGACATAACAACAAAACGATGTCATGAGTGCGTGTTTGGTTTTAAAATTTGTACATATTAATCCAATAACGGTTTAGTCAAAAACTACAAACTACTACTAGTATCTTCTAACTTAAAGTGATTAGACAGAAACCAAATATACTATAACTCTTGCATTAGCTAAGTTAAAGGTTAGTATTAGACAATCCTCAATTAGAAAATCAACCAGGATAAGAATAAGATAACTTGATTAGATAGATTACCGAGACATAAAGTTGAAATGCCCTGCCACCGGCTTCAATGGCAACACTAACAGGTTGGTGTGCAACAGCCTTCTTCAAGGAGTTCTCATCATTTTCCGGAACATCTTCATATCCATCAATGGTGACTACCTTAGCATTTTTCTGAGAAAGCAGAACCAGGTAATTAGATAAATAGCCATAAATTTCTATTTTCTAAGGCGTGTCAATGAAATTGCTTGAACCCTAGAAAATGCTTCCTTTCTTCTTTCAAAAGGATCAAAGGGTAAATGAGAGGCATACCCTGTTTGTATCACAGGTTTGATCGCGAGCACGATAGGGGTAATCATCTTCGGTATCAATGCCTCCATTTTGCTTGATAAACTCAAAAGCATAATCCATAAGACCTCCATTGCACCCCATGTTATAACCTCTATCACAATCCACCAACTCTTGCTCAGACAAGGAGATGAGATCACCTGTCACAATTTGATTGATCCCCTCCACCGCCGCAACCGAGGAAAATGCCCAGCAACTCCCTTCACAATACCACAATTCAACTCAACTCAATCAGCAAACACAACACACACCCCTCATGGCTCATATCATAAAATATAATATACAATCTTCTCCAAAACCCAATTAACACACACAAAACAATTAACAAACCCCTTGCATGCAAGAGAAATTAGAAAACTCACCACATTGGCCTTGATCTTTAACAGGAGCAACCGCACCTTTCTCCCTCCAATCCACCGAAGCTGGCAATTCCTCACCCTCACGAAAACCATAACGATCACTCCTCTTCGACCCAGATAGCAACCCACGTGAACCTCGGGTTCGGGTACCCAAAAACATGGCCCGGTACTCCTCATTGGTGAGATCAGAAAACTTGTTAAGCCCCAACTTATAGGTTTTCTCACCTTCCCTATTGTTATGATGATCAATGAAACGCAGATTATCCTTGAAGATTTCAAACCTGCGTTCCTTCTCCCCCAACGCGTTGTAAACCTTGTGGTGCTTCACAAGCCACGCCTCGTACATGTTCTTGAGGTGATTCTCGGTTCTGGCTTCAACCTTGGCGTCGTAGTCGATGATGGACATGTCGAGGGCGAAGGCGGAAAGAGCGAAGAAGAAGAAGGAGAGGGCGAGGGAAAGGTAGAGAGTTTGAAAGAGAGCCATGGTGATGATTGTGTTGAAATGAGGGTTGTGAAGAAGGTTATGCTATGCAATGTGTATATATAAGATAACAGAGAATGAACGTGAACTGGGTTTGATTCATTCACGAAACGAAACGAAACGGAAACTGCGTACATGTTTGTTTGTTTGTTATATCTTTTGTTGTCCCTAAATTTAGGATTCTAGTACCCCCATTTGACAAACATGGAAACAGAATGACTTCTCTATCCTACTCTGTTTTTTTATGCTAAACGAAATCTGTTTTTTCTTTTTGCTTTTAAATTTACATTTTGATTTCCTAATTTAAAATAATATTTTGTATATCATTAATGAGTAATTGTTTGTTTGTCTAGGTGAGTCGTTGTCGAGCCCGGTTCAAATTAGGTTAGGGCATAACCGAGTTAAGGTTTGGGCAGGCGATCCTAGGTTCGATTAGGTTCCAAGTTCAGATGGATCAGCCGTGAGTCCTAGCATGTTGATATCGGATATTGCCTGAGACTAAGTGGGTAGGACCAAGGTTTGGGCAAGTCGAACTTGTTATTATTATAAAATTCGGGGTTGTCTAAATGACACATGTGAAAGTTTGGGTTAAATAACCCATCATCCGATCACATTGAAGATAAATGAGTTGGAAATAAATTAATAAATAAAATATAGAAATTTCAACTCATCTATCTCCAATGTGATTGGATGATGAGTTATTTAACCCAAACTTTCACATTGGTCATTTAGACAACCCCTTTCGAGTTATTATTGATCAAACCTATCTTTTATTTTGAATTTCCTAGAATGATATTTAAGATAAAAGAATCAATATGGTTATTAGATAAATGAAATATTTTGAGATTTATCTTTAATTTTAATTTTAAAAAGTGAATTATAAGTTTAATCTAAAGGAGACAAAAGTTTATTCAATTAAGAGGAGATTTTAAGAAAGAAAATTTTATCTACT
Organism: Lotus japonicus; assembly: GCF_012489685.1. NCBI lineage: Eukaryota > Viridiplantae > Streptophyta > Magnoliopsida > Fabales > Fabaceae > Lotus > Lotus japonicus. The sequence continues at coordinate 64,666,698 of NC_080045.1, forward strand.
TGTTAATCAAAATTTTAGTGAGTTAAAAGTTTTATTGAAAGTGATTTTAACTAATTTTATCCTAACAAGATTAATTTATCAAACTTACTTTTAAAATAAAAGTATTCAAACATAAATCACATTACAACCAACCGACATTAACATAAATATTATTCTGTAAACTCACATTCACTCCAGCTCTGTTTTGCAAACTCAAATCCAAACACACACTACTTGAAATTCTCAAAAACAATCGAACAAAGAAAATGCTTGCTTTTAGGGAAATGCTATAATTCTCATTGCATTTTATTTAGCGCAATATAGCATACACTTCCCTTCGTTACAGTCAATGACCAAGTTTACAAATTTCTCTGCAAATTTTTAGTTTCTCATCACCTCTGCTTATCTTTCTAACCTTTGATATTCCTTGCAAGAAAGTGACAACATTCACATCATGGTCCCATTTTTTTTGGCTACCCTTGATAAACTTCACTTGATGATTTTGAAGGGTCTCATCATGACATTGTCTTCATGGTCCAATACCTGCATAATATGAATCTTATGATTAATTAGTAGTGGTTTATAAAAATATAACTAAAATGCAAATAAAAAAAAGTATATGTACGTACATGACAATGATACACATAGCCAGGCTCTGCGGTTGCATCAAACTCATACGATGCATTGGTATGTATGTAACCAAACCTCACCACAATCTTCGTCACGAACCCCGGTCTCATCTTGAACACATTCTTCCACCCTTTCTCATGACCTGGCACCTCCACCTTCTCCCCTCGTGCATACTCACCCACGTGGCACTTCATCGCATCGTTGATTTTCACCATGCAATCCTTAAACTCATCCAAATTAACCACCTTCGTCTGATCCAACACCTTGAACAAACCCAAATGAACGTGAAGCGGGTGATTATCGCCCGTCAAGTTTATCACATTCCACACCTCAGTGGACCCCTCCTTCGGGGTCTCAGTAACCGGCGCGTCGTACGATTTCCCATTCATGTACAAGTGAGTTGGCTCACCTTTGTCGGTGGTGTACTCGTACATAGCAATGTACCGTGTGTGCGACACGCCTGATAAACCAGCAATAGGGTAATTCAATAACATTTTTGGGATCCGTGACATGTCAACTTGCTTATCGGGTAAGATGTTGAATTTCATAACCTTGCTGGTAGCTTCATCAACCGAGTCACCGTCAGGGTAAGGATACTTTGCATCGTTGGCTAGAATAGCAACGTTGCTCTTTGACTCTGAAAAGTCAACAATAACGTCAGTGATCTCAGATGGCCCCATTAAGGTTTTCTTGGTTGTGATCGGTTTCTCGATGTAAGCAGAATCAGCTGCCACATGTGTGAATCTCAAACCGTTGGTGAAGAAGAGTCTGAAGAATCTCGCGTTGCTGGCGTTGATGATGCGGAATCTGTACCTCCGACGACGTACGGTGAGATGTGGCCAGGCTTTGCCGTTGACGATGATGGCGTCGCCAAAATACTCTGGCTGCCACTGCGGGTGTATGGAAGGGTTGTTTCCGGTGGAGTTCATGTAGATTGAACCGTCGCTCCGGAAGCTACGATCGAACAAGACCAACGGTCGATCTAGCTCGTCGCCTATGGGTAATCCCAACGGGGACTCGATGGAAGGGTGGCGGATGATGTAGGCTCCTATTAAGCCAGCGAGGAGGTTGACCCGGGTCAACCCCATGGCATGGTCATGGTACCATAGATTTCCTGGTTGTTGGTTGTTTGGGTAGTGATAGGTCTTCTTGGTCCAGGTGGGTCCTCTCTTTTTGAACTGTGCAGTGAACCATGAATTTGCGTTTCCGTCGCTCTCGGGCTCGTGGATCCCGCCGTGGAGGTGAACCACCGTGGGGATGCCGCCGGAGGTGTTGGGTGAGGCGACGGGGATAGATGGATCCCACGGGAGGATCTGGTGTGGGGGGAGTTTATTTTGCCACCTCACGTGGGTCCCAACTCCGTGGAGGGCCTCGATGGTGGGACCAGGTACTGATGCGGTGCGTTTGGTTAATCCATAAGCATAAACCCTTGTTGGAAGGAGATCCTTGTGGAATTTCTAAAAAACAAAAGGGACATTCTAAATTTTTTTTGAAAGAAAATAAATATTATTTCTAATTGAAACTTGAAATAGAAATAATTAGATACTAAAAAAAGACTTGCTACTAAGTAATTATGTTTTAATTGTTTGTGCAATTAAACTTACATATAAATGTTGTTTTGAGTTTTGGAAAGTAAAAAAATATATTAAATGAAGAATAACATAGTGGAGAATGTGTTATCAATGTCATTTAATGATAATACACTGTCAATACTGTCAATGTAAACATTTTTTACAGAAACATCAAATCATGAGTCGCCAAATCAGAAATTAACTTTTAAATTTAATTAAAATAAAATTTAACATTAATGATTTTAATTTAAATACGTGGCATTCAATTATTGGACGTTTGTGTAAAAATATTTTTCACTGACTATGCACAATCATTTTTTTAGAAAGCTAAAACTATGCACAACCATATTAAACTTTATTTGTAAACGTGTCAACAAACTTATAGGGAACGGGAAAAAATATAATAATATCATTATATTGTCTAAGTCAAAGAAAATAGGTCATCACTCTATATCTATACAAGTTTATATGGTTATATAATTATATAGTCTAACATGCTTAAACATATAAATAAGCAATAAGTATATAATTTTTAGATATTATAATATAAATTCAATGTAGAAATAATAAAATAAAATTTAAAATTATTTATACAGGTCGTTTTGTTGTGCTTACAAAGCCTTATGAGTGGCCTAGGGTTGATATTTTTAACTAATTATTTTTTTTCAAAAAGTCTTGGCATTTTCTATTTATTAATTTGACATTACCTTAGCCTGATGTAGAGGCCATAGGCCACTGTCAACAGCTTAACCTACTTTTTTTTTAATGAGCAAACAATTGCATTAAAGGGAGTACAATGAGTACTCAACCCATAATACATAAAGAATCAAAACAAAGAGACAACAATCATAGAAAAAGAAAAACAACCCAAGAAAATACAGAGTACAAAAGCATGAAAGAAAAGCATTCTCCTTCTCTATCAGCGCCTCTACACGTAAAAAAAGCCAACAAAAGGAAACAGGGCAAGGCTTCGATCCAGGAACCACTTACATCCCTAGAGAGAAGTAACCACACATAGCTTTTACTTCTGTCAATTATAATTTTGCTTTTATCACGTTTTGTTTTATGTGTATATACATGTCCTCAAATGGTAACTTTGATGATAAGAGTTGTATGACATATGAGTTGGGTTGGGGAAGTTTCGGATCATTCCCTAGCAAGTGCAATTTTACTCTCTGATATAAAAAAAATGTCTTTTACTAAATAAATTAACAAAAATTATAATTAAGTTTGCACCTTTTGATGGAAAGAAGTGAAAAAAATATTAAAAACAAGGAAAAAAACAACATTCTTTCAACAAGTGAAATATAATGCTATCCTAGAATTAAGCACAGGTGACAGGCCATTGGATGGAAAGTACACAAATAATTTACATCTTAAATGAATTATTTAATCAGAATTTGTACTGTAATCAAGATCATTAGAAAAAGCCAAACTAAATTTATGTCTAGCAAGAGGAGAGTGGATTTTTTTTTTTGCATGAATGATACAATAATTTGGAAGAAAACAAACATACCCATTTCTTCTTGAACATGCTAATCTTGAGAGACTTTGATATGGGGACTCCATTGGAAACCTTGTAGCCAAGGATTTTGGGCATATGAGGAAGCTCATCCACAAACATCTCCAACTTGGATGCATCTAACAGTTTATCTTCTGAAGCAGCTAAGGAGGAGGTAAGAAGAGCATTTAGAAGAGATAGAATTAGAGGGAATAGTTTGAGGAGCAATGTTGCTCTCTCCATGGCTGTGGCTAGTGGCTACCTTCAAAATCAGAACTCAGTGGTTTCAGAGAGAAGGGAAAGTAGTGGACTATATATAGGGAGAGACAAGAAGGGTGTGTGTGGGACGAAGATTGTGTCAACGAATTGAAAGTGGCTATTATTTGCCACTAGCACAAGAAATATCACAATTAATCATAAAGGTAGCTAGTTGCAACTTCACAATCGGGAAGAGATCAGAGGACAGAGGCCAACCAACAGAGAAAGACATATAGAAAACATGATGGAGAAAGAGAGTGATCGATATTGGTTTTCTTTTCTTTGCTCTGTATGAATTAATTAGCTATTAGATCTATCGTGTTTTCACCGCGTATCATGAACTGTTGAAGTTTCCATGTAGGAAATGATTTTAACCTCATTTCTACATATATTTACATTAATCTAACACTTACCCTAACACTTTTCTTAAATCCCATTTGGCTCGCTTACACATTATATCCCACTTTTAGTTTTGTAATCATCACAAATCATATATCTCATTTCTATCTCTTTTGTGAGTTTTGATTCATTCAAATTTTGCTTTCCTTTCTTTTCATTAATTTTCATCTGTTTTCTTTTTTCTTAATAATTTTTCATCTATTTTCTCTCTTATTTTTTAATTACATCATCATTGATCATATTTTAAATTTCTCTAGGAGCTTCTTTCTATTTTAGTGTAAAGTGTGTATGATGTGTGAATAAAATACCTTTTAATTAAGGCAAATTCTGTGGTACCCTGAAATTCTTTTGGGTACGGTACCCCGACTAGATGAAATTGTGAAATTGAAGGGTAGAGAAAGAGAGACAATTAGACATTTTAACTTTTGTTGGAATCTTAGACATCATGCTGGTTGTTGCAGCTCTTTTTAAGTCAGAATCTAGTGGTGGAAGTGAAAATGTATGCGATGTAAGAACAAGAGAGTTATCAACCACAATAAGGGTGAGATATGAAAATTGGTGTCTGGCGAACAACAAGATAATGGGATAATCTACTAAAATGCTCATGAATGATGGTGCTAGAAGCTTTTAGAAGTTAACAATTTTGGAGATAAATAAGTTTTACATCATTTAAGGTACCGTACCCTCAATTAAATTAAGATACCACAGCAAGCACCTTTAATTAATCTCATGTCTCTTTGTGTGTGGGCCAATATAATTCACTACGTACTTTCCCTTCTCTGAAACCCTGCCCTGAGTTTTGCCTTTAATTTGGTCCCCTTCTTGCTGAATTTCTAGCTACGCCATTGTCTGCTTGCACAAGTGCACAACAATGTTTATCAACTTGTGAAGGACGACGTCTTCGGTGGGTCAATTAAATACTGACTCACCGTGGTACACTTAAAATTTTGGACTGTAATGACAATTTTGCCCTTAGCTTATTTTTTTTCTGGACAATAATATCCTCTCATTTTCTCCACCGCCTCACTAGCACTCTCTGGTATTGTGCTACACCTGAGCAGACCTGGAATTTTCTTCACCCACACAGCTCCTACAAAAATTTACTACCGTCATCTTCTTCACACACACAGCCCCTTCAAAATTGAGATTTTTTTTCCCAAAATAAGAATAAGTTTATGAAAGAAACCCCAAAAAAATTACAATTGAGTGAAGAAAATCTCAGATCTGCAAGTTCCAGAGATGGCTGCACTGTCAACTTTACTCACAAATGGGTCGATCTCAACCCAAACAAGGGAGAAGACAGAGGCCAAAAGCACTGACCACAGAATAACAACGGTTGGAGTACGATTTTGTTTATGAAAGAAACCCACAAAAAATAGAGGAACCCAGACAAAGCATATAAGAAGAGGAAGGACCTCACGAACATGTTCATCATTAGATTAGAAACGTAGACCAATTGATTCAAGTGTTAATTTGACCCAATCCTGTTCTTGTTCTAATGTCTTGCTGCCTCATCCCTTTTAGCGTTTGATTCAAGTTCTAATTTGGCCCCTTCAAATATTTACCTGAAGCTCTGCCACTGGATGTGGTTGTCGGGAGGAAATGATTTTGCAGCACACTAGTGACTGAGGTAGGAGGAGACAGCCTCAGCTGTGAATGGTGAGGGTGAATGGGTAATATGTGTATTGGATAATTTTGTAATTTAACATTTGAATCTCAATCAATCTCATCTGTTCAATTTAAAATTAATATATCCAATGGCTATTTTTAAACTGCACCACGGTGTGACAGTTTTTGACTGTACCACCGAAGCCAACACCTCTCTTCCCTCGAGCTTCTTGTTATGGTCAAAATAGAGTTTAGAAATGGTTGGGTCGAGCCAACTGTCTAACATATATCAGTTTTAGTAATTATACACATTTAAAATTGCTTTGAAGTGATATAATCCAAACGAAATTCCTTTTATCAAACTTATACCTTTAAGATAAAATATCCAAACATAAATCACATTACCACAAATTCACATTAATCTAGTAAGTAAGAGAGAAAGGAGAAGAGAGATATGAGAAATAGTCTGATGGGGATGCTCTGCTAGGTGCAGACTCCCTTGTATTTATATTATTAGGTTTAGAGTGTTGAACAAGTATACATGTGGGTCTGGCCCATGGACTCTTAACTATGATGGGCATCCAAATATTCATAACACTCCCCCTTGGATGACCATCCCTTAAGAATGTGCCTAATTAAAACCTTACTAGAAAAAACCCAGTGTGGGATAAAAACCTAGTGAAGGAAAAAGAGTACATCATTCTATAGTTCGTCTTTGTACATTGCCTCATTAAAAACCCTACCATGTAAAACCCAATGGGAAAAAAACACTGTTAAGGAAAAAAGAGTGCAATGCATTTTAATTGAGATCTTTGAGCCGACGAACTCTCATATTCCGCACAAGCTTTTCAAATGTTGTAGTTGGAAGAGCCTTCGTAAATAAGTTTTCCAAATTATCCTTTGAACGAACTTGTTGGATGTCTACGTCACCATTCTTTTGTAGATCATGAGTGAAGAAGAGCCTCGGTGATATTTGCTTTGTCCATCTCCCATGATGTATCCTTCTTTTGATTGAGTAGTGCATGTAGTATTATCTTCATATATAGTTGTTGGCGGCATTTTTTCAAGAGGACAAATCACCAATATCAAGTACGCATTGAATCACGAATCTCAGTCAAACGTATTCTTGTCTTGCCTCATGTAATGCTAATATTCCTGCAAGGTTAGCTGAGGTGGCTATCATAGTTTCTTTCACAGATCTCCATGAAATGGTTGTTCCTCCACATGTAAACAAGTAACCTGTTTGAGATATTTAGACAAATATCCAGCATCTGCATAACCAATTAGATTAAGCTTGGACATAAAGGGAAAAAATAAACTCATATCTAATGTGCCTTTAAGATAACGAAACACTTGTTTTCCATTCCAATGTCTTTGTGTAGGTGAAGAACTATATCTTGCTAATAAGTTAATAGCAAATGATATATCAAGTCGAGTATGACTAGCAAGATACAATAATGCTTTGATAGCACTAAGATATGGTACTTCAGGATCAAGTAATTCTTCATTCTTTTCTCAAGGTCTAAAAGGATCTTTATTTACATTTAATGACCTTAAAGTCAATAGAGTACACAGTGGACATGATTTGTCCATATAGAATCATTTTAGTACCTTTGCAATATAAGTCCTTTGGTACATAAATACCTCATCCTTTAGATACTCAATTGATAAGGCTAGACAAAAGTTTCATTCTCAACTCTTTTATCTCAAATTCTTTCTTTAACAAATCTACAACTTGTGTGAGCTCTTCTAGAGTCTCAATAAATCATTGTCATAAACATTAATTATGGCATAAACAATCTCATATCTCATCATAAATATGTATGAGTTTGTTGGGTCATTTTGTGACCGTCCTTAAGAAAATAATCATCTAGATTGCCTCAATCTAGTAATTTGTTCATTGTTGAGAACATGAATTGTGTGCTTTAGGCATCTTACAATCTTCAAGGAGTTTTATAGAGATATCAATCTCAAGTGAGTCATACCAATAAGTTGTAACTCCAAGTATCCACCACGATTGTCACTTGTTTGTCTTAAATATGACAACATTATTTCACTTTACTACAAAGACTCTTTAAGCCTTATCGTCTTTATACCTTTAGGGTATAGATATGAGGTCCAAAGACCCTTAAATTCAACAAATGAATTGCTTCTTTCTATTTATGGCCAATCACACCCATTCATTTTCGGGTTCAAGATTCTCGCACATATTTCTAATATTGAGCGCTACTTCATCATGTTGACAATTCTTTATGTTCTTGGTTCCTTGTGTTAACTTGTAGAGACAAAATCATATGAGATCTCTTAAATAAATAATTACAGGTACCTGAACCTCTTCAGGAGGAATAAACATTTTTGTAGTCTCTACACTTTTCAAGATAGTTTGCCTCCTCAACAAGACCATCATCCTTCTCTAGGATATATATTTTTGAACCAAGTTTTAGGCATGCCTTAACCTAATAATAATGACAAATTTTCCAACTGGGATATCAAGTTAGAGAAGGGTATTTGCAGCATATAAGGAATTTAATAATTCCTTTTAGGTCAGAGAATGCATCTTTTGAACTTCTGGTTCATAGTGCGAGTATACATATGCATTCTTTACAAATTTTCAGAGCTGCTTAATTTCCTCTCCCCCCAATGCTGAGAAACAACAAGTAAGATATAAAATATATATATCGGTACTGGCTCAAATTGATTACATAATCTCAGCTTTCCTTGTGGTCCCACCTTAGTGCGTTGTGGTGGAGCGATTCAAAATATATAACGCACATTGAAAATTCTTAGATGAGAGATATTAGGTTCCTGACCATGAACCGATTGCAATTGGGAGAATTCTAATGAATTGTTGGCTTGATGCGTGTCAATGCTGCTAATTGCAATATCACATGTCCATAAATAAGGATATTTGTTCTCATATGTAATTGTCTAGCTATAAATATGAGGCATTTAATTAAACAAATCAGCTAGATAATTTGAATACGAACATGTGCAACTAGATATTCAAAATCATGTCATTTACCAACTTGATCAAGGTTGGAATTTTCACTCTATCAATATTGAGAGTTGATGACATATATTTGGTCATTTAGTCGATGCATCGATAAATTTATGAAATACTTAAATGACCCATAAAAAGAGTGAATATGTGCACATGTATCGCATCTAATATACTCAAGAGTATGCGGGATTCAAACCCATATATTTAACCAATTATTAATTGGTAATGAGAACAAGATATAAGAATTCATTATATTGAAGAATCTTTAGGTTCTTCGATGGGGACTCATATGAATTCATATACTTTCGCATCATAAGACTCGGGATGGTCTAACCGGTCATGCATGCCAATCACATTCAATTTGTTCCATATATAGAACTTTATCATTCAAAATAATACTTCAATGTTTGAAGTAAAATTTTCTGGCATTTTAAATCCTTCAAGGATTTTGATATTTTCAACCCATAGTTTATCGTTACATCAATTAGATGTAAATAAAGTCCTTCAAGACTTTCAAATTAATAAGGAATATGTGTACATGACAATTGTGTCACAAGATGAGTATTACATCTCATAATTTCCTTTAACTCATATCCATCGCATGGAAAACACAATAGGTTTGACATATTTACATGTCTGGATTACTACCAATCCAAGCAATATCTAACAACAGTTTTTATATTGCTCCTTATCTTTCTATACTTTGATACCAATTTAGGGGAAGATAAAGGGAGCAGAAAGCATGAGATCATGCGCCAATGTGAGACTCTAACTCACACTTCAATTCTCAACATTCTCCCCCTAAGTGTGAGTCACAACCATATTATTATGCTCCCCCTCAACAAATTATTAGCAATTGCACTGCAATTCGCTTCATCACCGTGTCAATAGGACATGTTGTCTGACCACCACATTGTGTCAAGAAGACTTTCAATATGAGGAGTCATTATCATGGTCACATCAACCATTAATTCAAATACCATTTTTAGGATTGCAACCGCATCTGGGGTTGTTTATTCAAAAGAAAATATAAGATTATTGATCAATAGATCTTTTCAAGAGTGTCAATGATCCATTTTAAGATATTGCTTTGAAATTTCATAGGCTTCTTCTAGAGAGCCACCACAAAAGTTTCATTTCATGAAACAATACCATATATGCCATTGGATGTCCTTCAGGGACATTTGACCATGCGTTGATCTAAATGATGACAACTTTTGCCATGTTTGTTGAAATATTCACTTCAGGAAATATCTCAATCATTCCTTAATATAGCTACTTCTGTAGCTTACATGATAGACACATGTCTTTCAAATCAACTTGATCATTTATAATGATAACGATATAGTTCTTCAGGAACTACAATATAAATATTGACAAAAGACTATAGAGTCTTCTTCTTTTGTTTATTTCAAAAGGCTAAGTTTGTTTAACTATTCCTTTATGATACAAGAAGGAAGTCCAAATATATGTAAATAAATTTGTTCAAAATAATTAAACTACAATGCTTCTGGATTGTAGGCTATGAATCTTCATGATTCTTTCAAAATAATTCAACTACAGTGCTTCCGGACTGTAAGGCTATGAATCTTCTGATTCATGCATAATAATTCAATTACAGTGCTTCTGGACTGTAAGGCTATGAATCTTCCTGATTCATGCAAAATAATTCAATTACAGTACTTCTGGACTGTAAGGCTATGAATCTTCATGATTCATGCATAATAATTCAATTACAGTGCTTCTGGACTGTAAGGCTATGAATCTTCCTGATTCATGCAAAATAATTCAATTACAGTGCTTCTGGACTGTAAGGCTATGAATCTTCAGGATTCATGCTCAGTACTATGGTACTTCTGGACTCATAGATAAATGATTCGAAGAAGAATGAGAAGAAAGAAGAAGGAGAATTTTTTTTTGTAAAATTATAACCTTTCACATGGATGTGGTACTTACTCTGGAAGTGATACTTACTCTTTCACTTATGAATTATGAATTATGAAGAGACTATCGTGCTGATAACGTGTTGTGAATAAAGCGTAGCAAGTAAGAGAGAAAGGAGAAGAGAGATATGAGAAATAGTCTGATGGGGATGCTCTGCTAGGTGCAGACTCCCTTGTATTTATATTATTAGGTTTAGAATGTTGAACAAGTATACATGTGGGCCTGACCCATGGACTCTTAACTATGATGGACATCTAAATATTCATAACAAAATTCACATTACTACAAACTCACATTGATTTAAACTCAGTTTTGCAAACCCACATTAATTTGAACCATATTTTGCAAACTTAAATCCAAAACCACACTTCATATTTCCTTCGCCTACTCTAATTCCAGGTGAAAGTTAACTCTACAAATTTCTCCATGTACTTCAGAAACATTATAGGAATTTATTTGGAAACCTATATTGCATTTAGACTTGGTTTAGTAGAGGGAGACTTTGATAGTGAGAGATGGGAATAGAAAGTTAAGGGATGAGGAAGCATGTGTGTTTGGTGAGTGAGAGATAGAGGAGAGAAAAAGTGGTGGGACCCACCATTTTTATTATCTCTTCAAATTGGCAAGAGATGGACCGGTCTCTTTTTTTTTCGGGACATTTCTAGCGGTCTAAGACCCCAGTACCCGCATGAGACCGTTAGAAAGTATTCCATATTAAAAATAATTATTTTTAATCTCAAATCACCTTTTATTGGTAGTTTGAGACCGAGAAATTACATTATGACTGCCGGAAAGTATTTTAGATTATAAATAATTATTTTTAAACAAGTAATATTTTCTGTTCTATATCTCTCTTATCTTTTTATCATACCAAACAACCTTTTAATCCACTTTATTTCTCATATAATATTTCTCTCTAATTTATTTATCTCTTTTCTACTCTCTATTATCTGTCACTCTATTCTCTACCAAAGAAAGGGTAATTCTAAAAGGTTTACATTGTTCGTGTGTTGGATAAATTACATGCTTATACAGTATAATTTCCAATGCATTTATTTTGAATATAATCACAGTAATCCACTTGTTGAATAAGTTTGAATAACATCATTCTTATGTAAAGGACTACTATGTAGGAAAACAACTGGGACCGAGAGACATGCAATTCATCTCCCATTTCTCATTCATTTCATTTATGAGCACAAGTACGTACAATTTTGGCACAGTACATGCATGCATGTTAATTCATTAGGAGATTGGTAAACAGTCCACCACTTGGGTCAAAGTCACACGGCGTAGTGATTGGTGATGAGCTGCAAAATTAATAAATGATATTCATACATATACGTATATGCTTCTGCTTTATGTTTCTTATTTTTACTAATCTTTTCACATTTTCGTCTCAGAAAGGAGAAAGACTCCACGTCTCCACCCTATATATACATATTGTTCCCTAGAAAAAGAATTAATTAAATTTCTAAATGTAGCTATAATTGTTGAAAAGATTTTGCAACTGATGGAGCTTTTTTAATAAAAACAAAAAAGCCAAGATCTCATGATACCTCACCTAATTAAAGATGATTAATTACTTGATGTCTTGATCCTACGTACTGATCAATGACAGTTTCAACATGTATTTGGTAGTTGAACGTACAATATGATATAACTGATGGTGAAGACTCTAATGCTGTAGAAGTAAACATCCTTGAGGACTAAATCAACTTATCAAGTCCCACCATCGATCATGCATAGTTTTATTTTTGCTGTTTAATCAATCATAATTTAAGTCCCACCATCCTGTTTAATTTCTAGGGGAGTTGGGGGTTGAGGAAATTTAATTTGTACCGTATATATCATTGACATTATTTGACTCTTTAGATACATTCAGCTTTCAAATGATACAACACATTCACGCGGTATCACCAATTAGAATTATTACATTCACACTCATATTTTCTTTTATTTGATTTTCACTCATTTTTTCTTTTTACTTTTTTCATATTCTATTAAATTTCTTCCTCTCGTGTATTTCTATTTCATTCTGGATGTAGAGTGGATTTAAGGTGTGAAAGTACTTCAAAGTTGTGATTTTTTTAGAGAAGCCAAAAGGCCTGTTGACCTTCTTGCTGAGACTAGTTCAAAATGGTTTGCAAGATATTGGATAGAGCTTTCCCTGCAGTTAGTGTTGAAATGTTGATATTGTGTGACATGCACTCTCAGTGTGGGAATGTTGTGATAGTTTCCTTTTCTTTGTTTGTTTTTATTTATTTATAAGCACAGCAATTTTAATTAAACGAAACGGAAATAGCATGCGCTGGAATGGAATGGAACTAACAACAGGACAAGCTAGGGTGCTTCTCTTTTTGTTTGTTTGTTATATCTTGTTGCCCCTGAATTTAGGATTCGAGTACCCCATTTGACAAAGATGGAAGCACAACGACTTCTCTACTCTGTTTTTTTATGCTAAAGAAAATCTGTTTCTTTTTAAATTTACATTTTGATTTCCTAATGATATGCACATATCATAGTAAAAATAACAAGGACCAAAAAATCATAGTAAAAATAACTTGGCGTGCAACTTCTTTACTAAATCATAACAAAACGCGCGGATCCACTCCTTGCAACTAAGATTAATAGTAGTTCTAATGCTCAAATTACACCGAAGGAAAATATGTTCTTGAGACTCCCACCACATCACATCTGCAAAGAGCACAACAGTTTGGAATTTGCACACCTTTCTTCACAAGATTGGTTCTGCAAGGAAGAGAGTTATGGATAAAACAAAATAGGAAATGCTTCTTTTTGGGAGGCATCTGCAAATTCCACAAAGATAGATTTCCAAGGGAAATCATTCCCTAATGAAGAACCAGTTTAATTTGGTTACTGGTTTGAACCAAATGCAGCCTCCTATAAGCCTATTTAACAGTAAAATGACCATCTTTTTATTAAGGCAAAAAAATGTATATGAAATATAGCACAAGCCACAAGGGGTGCTATAACCCATATACAAATAGACTACATGAAGGTAAATTGAAAAAAAAAACCCAGACAAAGGGAAAGGGGTGCTCAAGTTGCAGAACCCAGGAAGGAGTTCAAGCAAAATGAAAATGATGCAGAATTTCCCCTACATGGGTCACGTGTTCCAGCACCAAGATATCCATGATTTCCCCACCAATTCCATATATTGTTGCTACAGATCCAGCAAAGGGTATCCCAAAACAGCCCCAACCCACCACATTAATAATAGCAGCAAATTTATTAACATAATCTATGCAACATATATACTCATTCAACTAGACTATATCTATACGGCCAGCACCCACCTGGAGTCCAACTTTAATCACATTTGCAACTCTTCAGTATAATTGGACCATAATTCACACAGACATCACAGAGGGTTTGCCAAGAGATGTGAGCACGTGGTGACAACGCTCAAAGAATTAGATAAAAGATTACATGTAATTTTGTGGAGGACATTGTGGATGTTGATTACAACACAGCAGATTACAACCAACCAACATTGACATAAACACTGTTTTGCAAACTCAAATCCAAACACGCACTACAACACTTGGAATTCTCAAAGACAATGCTATAATTCTCATTGCATTTTATTTAGCACAATATAGCACACACTTTCCTTCGTTACTGTCAAATGTCAATGATCAAGTATACAAATTTCTGCAAATTCCTAATCTTTCGTCGCATCTACTTATTTTTGTATAAATCACCTAATTAAGATCTTTCTAACCTTTAATATTCCTTGCAAGAAAGTGACAACATTCACAATCAAGGTACCATTTTTTTGGCTACCCTTGATAAACTTCACTTGATGATTTTGAAGGGTCTCATCATGGCATTGTCTTCATGGTCCAATACCTGCATATAGATATGAATCTTATGATTAATTAGTAGTGGTTTATAAAAATAAAAATAAAATGCAAATAAAAAAAAGTATATGTACGTACATGACAATGATACACATAGCCAGGCTCTGCGGTTGCATCAAACTCATACGATGCATTGGTATGTATGTAACCAAATCTCACCACAATCCTCGTCACGAACCCTGGTCTCATCTTGAACACATTCTTCCACCCTTTCTCATGACCTGGCACCTCCACCTTCTCCCCTCGTGCATACTCACCCACGTGGCACTTAATCGCATCGTTGATTTTCACCATGCAATCCTTAAACTCATCCAAATTAACCACCTTCGTCTGATCCAACACCTTGAACAAACCCAAATGAATGTGAAGTGGGTGATTATCATCCGTCAAGTTTATCACATTCCACACCTCAGTGGACCCCTCCTTCGGAGTCTCCGTAACCGGCGCATCGTACGGTTTCCCATTCATGTACAAGTGAGTCGGCTCATCCTCGCTGCTCGCGTACTCATACATAGCAATGTACCGTGTACGCGACACACCGGATGATAAATCGGTTAAATCCACACCAGGGTAACTCAACAGTTTTTTCGGAATCCGTGACGTGTCAACCTGCTTACCGGGTAAGATGGTAAACTTCATAACCTTACCGGTAAATTCATCAGTGGGATCACCGGAAGGGTAAGGATACGCTGCATCGTTGGCCAGAATAGCTACATTGCTCTTTGACTCTGAAAAGTCAACAATAACATCAGTGATCTCAGATGGCCCCAGTAAGGTTTCATTGGTGGTGATCGGTTTCTCGATGTAAGCGGAATCAGATGCCACGTGTATGAATCTCAGACCGTTGGTGAAGAAGAGTCTGAAGAATCTCGCGTTGCTAGCGTTGATGATGCGGAATCTGTATCTACGGCGGCGAACGGTGAGGCGTGGCCAGGCTTTGCCGTTGACGATGATGGCGTCGCCGAAATACTCCGGCTGCCACTGCGGGTGGATAGAAGGGTTGTTTCCGGTGGAGTTCATGTAGATCGAACCGTCGCTCCGGAAGCTGCGATCGAACAAGACCAACGGCCGATCTAGCTCGTCGCCGGAGGGTAATCCAAGCGGGGATTCGACGGCAGGGTGGCGGATGATGTAGGCTCCGATTAACCCGGCGAGGAGGTTGACCCGGGTCAACCCCATGGCGTGGTCGTGGTACCATAGATTTCCTGGTTGTTGGTTGTTTGGATAGTGATAGGTCTTCTTGGTCCAGGTGGGTCCTCTCTTTTTGAACTGTGCGGTGAACCATGAGTTCGCGTTTCCGTCGCTTTCGGGCTCGTGGATCCCGCCGTGGAGGTGAACCACCGTGGGGATGCCGCCGGAGGTGTTGGGTGAGGCGACGGGGATAGATGGGTCCCATGGGAGAATGTGTTTTGGAGGGAGATGGTTTTGCCACGTCACGTGGGTCCCAACTCTGTAGTGGGCCTCGATGGTGGGACCAGGTACTGATGCTGTGCGTTTGGATAATCCGTAAGCGTAAACCGTTGTTGGAGGGAGATCCCTGTGGAATTTCTGTAAAAGAGAAGGTTAAAATGGTCCACATATATCAAACTACTAAATTATGATATTTCTTAATTTTTTATGCAATAAAATTTGCATGTACGATGTTGTTTTGAGTTTTGGAAAGTCAAATAAATATTATATGAAATCTAATAAATTCATGTTGCTATATATAAAGTGCGTCGGCGAGAAGAATATTATAGAGGAGAGTGCGTTATCAATGTCATGGAAAGAGTGGATGACACTTTGAAAGTTCAGGGAACTAATTCTTTGCTTAATCATATACTATTGATAATCTTCAGAGCAGAGCATATGAGGTCCACTAAAATTGAATAAGTATCAGATATTTACATTTTATTTGAAACATTGCTGTACTTTTATTGCTTAATCATAGAGCATATCTTAACAGAATTGATGATAAAGTTATTCCATACGACAATTCAACTTTTTTCCTCTAAGCCAATAGATAACAAATACGCCATGTGAAACTTCGGTACCAATAATGTAAATGCATCATTAATGAGACCTTTGAAATATTTGGCATTAGTGGAGGGCCACAATTAGATTATAGTGTGGAAGGATTTACCATTAGTTGAGCATCACAGTCAGGCTAGTGCACCCTTTACACACTGGCATTGGGTAGGTAATTAGACAGTTTCACATGGCTATGCAGATAATTTAAGTGAAATTTCATGTTATCCTAAATGAAAGTAAAAATAAGTGACTTAAATATTAAAAACAAGTTAAAAAAACAACTTTTTTAACAGATTGTGTTGTGCTCTCAATGAAAGTGAAATTTCATGCTATCCTAAAATCACAGGCTAGCTATAGGATGAAAGTACAATATAATCAAGTTCATCAGAAAAAGCCAAACTAAATTTATGTCTAGAAACTCATGTTCCGAGTCGTTACAAGTGTCGTTTTGTGTGAGTAAATTTAGTGAGTGATGGTTTGAGCAAAAAATTGGTAGAGATTTGGAATATTTGAAAGAGGAGATCAGAGAGTATTGTATGAGAGATACAATAACTTGGTAAATTAAGTACTTTCTACCTTCACCAAATAATCTCGTGCTCTGTTTGTTTGGTTTAGGACAGTGTCGTTTTATGTTTGTTTTGTTCTAGTATCAGTAATCTCTGAAATCTGAATCTGGATAACGCATATGAAGATATTATGTAGATAAATTAATAGAAATTTGTAAAAAAATTGAACTAGTTGATCACTGAAATAAGCTTAGCATTTACTTTTACAAATTAATAAATTTATTGAAAATAATGTTACAATACTAAAAGATATTATCATGGGAAATAGAAACATTTATCCAAAGTATATGTATGTCACACACTACCACACAATCAGCGAGGAAAAGCCCAAAAAAGAAAGAAAATTGTCTCATAGACTCATGTGTTGTTGTCATCCTGGGAATTATCGATAAGAACAAAGAAGGAAGAAAACAAACATACCCATTTCTTCTTGAACATGCCAATCTTGAGAGACTTTGATTCGGGGACGCCATTGGAAACCTTGTAGCCAAGGATTTTGGGTATATGAGGAAGCTCATCCACAAACATCTCCAACTTGGATGCATCTAACAGTTTATCTTCTGAAGCAGCTAAGGAGGAGGTAAGAAGAGCATTTAGAAGAGATAGAATTAGAGGGAGTAGTTTGAGGAGCAATGTTGCTCTCTCCATGGCTGTGGCTAGTGGCTACCTTCAAAATAAAAAATCAGGGGTTTCAGATAGAAGGGAAAGTAGTGGATTATATATAGGGAGAGACAAGAACAATAGGGTGTGTGTGGGAGTTTGGGACGAAGATTGGTCAATAATGGGTTAGTGTTTTAATGGTGGAGATTCTGCGTTGTGTATGTAATTCTTATGGACCACATCTCACAGCTCAAGTCCAAGATAAAAGGAAAAATAAAAAGAATATTGACACCTCATATCAAACCGCACACAAAGAGACATCGGATTAAAAGAGGCATGAATTTGTTTACACTTCCAAACGTACCATAGACATATACTAACATATAATAAATAATGTGATAAAAAATAGATGAAAATAAAATAGAAGAGAAAATGAGGTTTGAATGAATTAATACACATTGAAAAAATAAAATTATGATTTGTGATGATTACGGAAATTAAAAAGAAGATACCATGAGTAAATGAGTGAAATAAGTATTAACTTAATTATAGAGATACATCAAATATGAAACTTTTAAAGAAATAAATATTGATTCTCATAGAAATCATAAGTTATTTTCTTTATAAACTTCTAATCTATCCCTTTAATTATGCTAACACTCAGTTTCAAAAAAATTATGCTAACACTCACTATAATTACACTGACCAATAGTGTGGAGTGAATATATTTAAAAAACCACATTCTAATTGTTTACAAGGAAATAATAGCTAGGTGAAGTTAAAAATGTGGAAAATTATTTAAAGTCAATCGTTTAAATTTAGTCTTGTAACAGGGAAAAAATATGATGCATTTCAAACTTACGTAAAAGAATAGAGTTTAATGGATATGCACTGACAGTGTAAAATAATTTTACACAGTCATCCAATCAAAGCATGCCACATATGAGAGATAATTACATTTGACTTTGATTTTAATTAAAAGAATAATATATTTTCTGATTTGGCGGAATTCAATTAGATGTCTATGTAAAACTATTTTACACTGTCAGTGCATATCCATTAAACTCAAAAAAATAAGTGCACTATATATTACAAAAGTAGTATAATTGATACATCTTAGCTATTGTACTCGAGGACTAAGGCATGAATGTATGATTTCAGATGAAGTTCATTGTTTAGGGGTGTGTATCAAACATTTTCCTTGTTTAGGCAATCAAAGAGTGGGCGGGTTTAATTTTAATCATGCAAGGGAAAATATTAAAGAAAACTATTAAAGCAAATTAAGAGATTAGATGAGGGTGATTAATGTTGAATTTAAAATCATCACCTAATATGAAATTCCATTAAAACCCCATCTTTATGACCTTCAAGACCACCACCTCCACAAGCCCTTGTTGCGTCTCTGTCGCACACCTCATTGCGTTACCGTGTCGTGGTGCGGCCCCCACTATTGTGGTCTAGAAAGTCTTCACAAACACTCTTGTCCTCCTCCACCCTTTTGCCAGTAAACCATCACCTTTAAAGCTAGCTACTAACCATGGCAGTGACACTCTTTGTTGCATTAACCGTCTCTCCTCGCCCATAACCTCACTTCATATCGCCTCCAAGAAGTCGTCGCTCACAAGAACCGCAATGGTTCCAACCTTCGTTGTCGATCTCTCTCTCTCTCTTTCTCCATCACATTTTCTATCTCCCATTTCCTCGATCGGCAGACATCCCTTCCTCGAAACTTCTTGTTAAAGTCAAAACAAGGTTTACAGATTGTTGAACCGAGCGCAGTGTCTAATACATACATTTTATTAGTAATTACACACATTTAAAAAATGTTTTCAACTAATATTACACATCCAAACAATATTCCTTTTATCAAACTTACCATTAAGATAAAAGTATTAAAAATTCAAAAAAAAAGTCATAGTATAAAGGAAGGAATTGAAAGAATTCCTGTCCGTAAGCTTCCAGCATGCCCCGCCTTACTTCCCGCTCTTCATTCTTACGTCCTTCCCTCTCTCTCGCCAACCCCTTTAGACTCTTTCCACCATTCTTCATATACTCTCTCTTCTCTTCTGCAACTTCAACTCCATTCTCTCCATTCTCCATTTCCATTTTCAAATCCAACCACCATGGACGACGATGACAAGGACAAGGAGTTGTCCGGCCTCAACTCCCTCCCACCGCACCGCAAAGCCCATTCCTACAGCCAACAACTCCGCGGCACCTCCACGCACAAACGCCATCACCAAGTCCGCAATCACAGCCTCGACGATAGCCGAATCTCTCACACCATTGTCGATTCCTTCTACGACTCTGACTCCGATGACGACGACGACTTTTACCCTCCTTCCTCTTCAAATCTCGCTGCCAATGCTGATGATAATCTCTCCCAGTATCAGCCGTTGCAGGAGTTTATCGGCAGCGGCGGCGGAACCGGCATTTTCAAGGCGCCGATTAGAGCGGCTGTTCATCCCGGACGGCCGCCGTGTCTTGAGTTACGCCCTCATCCGTTGAGGGAGACTCAGGTGGGGAAGTTTCTCAGGAACATTGCTTGTACGGAGACGCAGTTGTGGGCTGGGCAGGAAACTGGGGTTAGGGTATGGGAGTTTCAGAATGTGTATGATCACGGTTGCGGTCTCGGTGGGAGGGTGAGGCGCGGCGACGAGGACGCTGCACCGTTTTATGAATCGGCGGATACCTCGCCTACCTATTGTTTGACAGTTGACAATGGGAGCAGGTTGATCTGGAGTGGGCATAAAGATGGGAAGATTAGGTCATGGAAAATGGATCAAGAATTTTGTACTCCATTCAAGGAAGGTTTGTCTTGGCAGGCTCATAGAGGTCCTGTTCTTGCCATGGTCATTAGTGCCTATGGCGATCTCTGGTCGGGTTCCGAAGGCGGTGTTCTTAAGATCTGGCCCTGGGAATCTGTGGAGAAATCTCTTTCATTGTCTCCAGCAGAAAGGCACATGGCAGCTTTACTTGTAGAGAGGTCATTCATTGACCTCAGAAGTCAAGTTACTGTTAATGGTGTCTGCAGTATATCTTCTCAAGAGGTTAAGTGTTTGGTGTCTGATCATATTCGAGGCCGAGTCTGGTGTGCTGGGCCATTATCCTTTTCGCTATGGTATATATGCTTCTGTTCTGTTCGGTTCTGTTCTCGCATTATAAGTATTTATTAATGTGTGGATATGGTGCTTGTGAAAATTTCTCTGACAAGTGAACAAGTAATGTATATTTATACAAATTTTGTGTTGCCTTTTCTTGCCTTGTACTAGCTACCTTATATATATGAATTTGAATAACTTAAGGATTGACCATTTTATAGGGATGCCCGTACGAAGGAACTTTTGAAAGTATTTAACGTTGATGGTCAGGTTGAGAATCGAGTAGACATGTCATCGGTGCAGCAGGATCAAGCAGTGGAAGATGAAATGAAGGTAAAGTTTGTTTCGACCTCAAAAAAGGAGAAATCCCAGAGCACTAGCTTTCTGCAGAGGTCACGTAATGCTATCATGGGAGCTGCAGACGCTGTCCGGCGAGTTGCGACGAAAGGAGCTGGGGCATTTGTTGAAGATACTAAAAGAACAGAAGCTATTGTTCAGACAAGTGATGGAATGATTTGGAGTGGTTGTACAAACGGCTTACTTGTGCAGTGGGATGGAAGTGGGACGCGTTTGCAAGATTTTAATCGCCATCCCTGCGCTGTTCAATGCTTCTGCGCTTTTGGAACACGGATGTATGTAGGCTATGTCAGTGGTGTTATCCAAATATTGGACTTAGAAGGCAATATAATTGCAGGATGGGTTGCTCATAATAGTCCTGTGATTAAATTGGCTGTTGGCAATGGCTGTGTTTTTAGCTTGGCTACTCATGGTGGCATACGTGGATGGAATATTGCGTCTCCAGGTCCAGTTGACAGCATAATAAGATCAGAGCTGGCCGCAAAGGAACTTAATTATACAAGACGACACAATATCAGAATTTTGATTGGCACATGGAATGTCGGCCAAGGTAGAGCTTCCCAAGATTCACTTCTGTCTTGGTTGGGTTCCATTGTATCAGATGTAGGCATTGTTGTGATTGGTTTGCAAGAAGTGGAGATGGGTGCTGGTTTTCTTGCAATGTCTGCAGCAAAAGAAACTGTATGTCAGTTACCATACATTTCTAATTACTGAGAATCATGATTATTTGATAATCGAATCCTACATGTGATTCTCAGTGTGTATTGTGCCCATGCATTTACTGCCTATATCGTAATTGTAGGTAGGTCTTGAAGGAAGTGCAATGGGGCAGTGGTGGCTTGATACAATTGGAAAGGCCTTAGAAGAAGGAAAAGCTTTCGAGCGAATGGGTTCTAGGCAGCTTGCTGGCTTGCTTATTTCTCTTTGGTGAGTGATTGTAACCCAATTAGTGTAAGGCATCTTAGATCTCCCGATTATATACTTTGGATTTCTATCTTTAATATTGTTTCCGTTCTTATATTATAAGTTGACATTACTCCATTAGGGTAAGAAAGAATCTTAGGAAACATGTTGGTGACATTGATGCTGGTGCAGTCCCATGTGGTTTTGGACGTGCAATTGGTAATAAGGTTTGTATCAATTTCCCTTACCACTTAATTCTTGTTACAATGAAGTTCAATTGGTTAAAAACTAATAATTCCTTTCTTTCTTGATTTTGTGCCATGTATATTCACTAGTTGTTTCGGTTACCCTTGAAACTCAATTGTGAAATTTCATCCAATTAGTCCGATCTAATTCCTCCATAGCTCGTTAATGGTTGAGAAACTGGGCGTATTTCAAATTTTATACTGCTGTTATTAAGTGTGATGTAAATACCTTACTAAATCATACTATTTTGTCAGCTCAGTAAACAAGAAATGAATAAGAAAGCTAGGCCTGCTGGATTACAATTTTAACCAGGAAAAATCAATGATGAGGGGGGGGGGGGGGGATATACATATGAAAAGAATGGTCATGGAAGAACATTGTTTTCATTTTGTGATTAGGAAGGAATACTTTTTCAATTTTGTTTTAATAATTTTTATTGGAATAATAAATTACCCTCCTTTGTGGTCCTTTTAAAATTCTTTGTTTGGATGTAAATATGATTTAAATGAGACTTTTTTATTCTTTTGGGGCTAAATCTATGATGCTTTTATTGTGGGTTCAGATATCGTTATAGCAATAGTCAGTCATGTTGATGTTAGTTGTGCAAACACTATGTTGAGAAGAAAATAAAAAGAATGCACTAATAAACTCTTTTGACCGTCTCTTTGTTGAAATTAACACGTACATGGCAAACATTGATCAAGCAGGGAGGGGTGGGTTTGAGAATCAGAGTCTATGACAGGATAATGTGCTTTGTGAATTGTCACTTGGCTGCACATCTGGAAGCAGTTAATAGGCGAAATGCTGATTTTGATCACATTTATCGAAATATGGTCTTCAGCCGATCATCCAACCTACTTAATAACGCAGCCGGTATGATACCATACCTGTTCTTGCTTTGCTCTCTTGCCTTCTCCACATATTTATTTTGGCTACTTTACTCTTCTGGCTTGCCATTGGTCCTCTCTGTTACAGCTGGAGTCGCTACTGCTTCTCATATGGTTCGTGGTACAAATGTGAGTCTTATGCTTACAGCTCTTGGTTTTCTACATGTCTTTCTATAGATATCATTATCATAACAGTTATTTGACCTTCATTATGTCATAGGCTATGGGAAACAGCTCCGAAGAAGTAAAGCCCGAGTTATCTGATGCAGATATGGTGGTGTTTTTTGGTGATTTCAACTATCGACTTTTCGGTATATCTTATGACGAAGCGAGGGACTTTGTTTCTCAAAGATGCTTTGATTGGCTTAGAGAAAAGGATCAGCTCAGGGCGGAGATGAAATCTGGAAAAGTTTTCCAGGGAATGCGGGAGGCACTCATCAAATTTCCTCCAACATATAAGTTTGAGAGGCACCAACCAGGTTTAGGAGGTAAATATCTGGCGCATCAAGTGCTACTTTTGATGCCTAGTTTCTAGAAATTGATTCAAATTTGGTTTCTCACTGTCTAATGATTAAAAATTTGCAACTCATTGAACATGGAAGATTCAATGTGGTTTTAACAGTTTTCTGCCTGATCACAATGGCTAGTATTGTGCATGAGTATTTAATGTGGTCTGATGTCATATATTCTTTCAGGGTATGATTCTGGAGAGAAAAAGAGAATTCCTGCCTGGTGTGACAGAATAATATATCGTGATACTCGGCCTGCTGCAGTTTCTGACTGCAATTTAGACTGCCCTGTTGTCTCATCAATTTTGCAGTATGTTCTATGGTCACAAACTCACAATTGTTTTTTATTCTCTGTTTTTCCTATTGGCTGCAGTTTGTCATCATTGAAACCATTCAACAGGTATGATGCTTGCATGGATGTGACTGACAGTGATCACAAACCTGTTCGATGTAAATTCAATGTGAACATTTCTCATGCTGATAGATCAATAAGGAGAAAGGAGTTTGGGGAAATTATGACATCAAATGAGAAAATCCGATCTATGCTTGAAGAATTAGCTTATGTTCCAGAATTTACGGTCATCCCGGATAATTTAGTCCTTCAAAACCACGAGGTGTCATTTTTGCTTATTACAAACAGAAGTTCTAAGGATAAGGCTGTATATAAGATCACTTGTGAAGGCCAGTCTATAGTCAAGAATGATGGACAATCACCTGATTATAGCCCAAGAGGTGCCTTCGGCTTTCCTAGATGGCTTGAGGTACTGTATCTTTTACTTGAATATTAAAGTTATTTTGGAATTTGCAGAGTTTGCTGGGAATATTTGTTTAATGCAGGTCCTACTACAGATCATGTTTATATCAAAAGTATTACTAACAGATAATTCAATGTCTGTACAGTGTTATAATTTTAAACCTAAAATTGACATGGTGCATGATTTTTCACATGCATTTTCTATAACTGGAAACAAAATGACTTGTTGTTGAAATTGCAGAGTATTTTTATTTCCTTTTGTGAATGTAATCAATAAAACCATTCATTTTATGAAGTGCTCAATAAGATCTGGTTAACTTGACATGTAGTGCTCAATAAGTATGAATTCATTTGGTTTAAGTTGTTTGGTGAAGAGCATGAATGGTTTAGTGATGTGACCATGCGGGTGATGACCAGATCTGTTTCATTTAGTGCTCAATAAATATGAATCATTTAGTTTTTTGAGAATAATTTGACATTTGTAATTAATTACCACTTGAATAAAAATTCGTGTACCATTTTTTTCGGAGGAGACACCTAAATATAGAAAGAGAAGAGGGAAAAGTAATAGATGTGACATGAAGAAATAGATAGAGAAAAAAATGGTGTATGAGTGTTGTTGCCGTTATGATGTACATGAATGAATCAGGATTGTTACAGCTTTTCAAATAAAAGAGGTTTTTTATTTAGATAGTTGGATTAAAACTTACTAGTTTTTGCCTTTAAATATACCATGTTCTTTCACTTCTTTGTGATATATCATGTAAATTGTTAGGAAGCCTTTTTCCGCCTCTGCTTGTAAATGCGATGTGTATTAAGAGTGGGGAGGAGGGAGCACAAAACAAGATTTTTCTTATTGAGGGTTGGGACTTGGCTTTTAGGAATCATAGACTTATCTGAACTTCCAGGATTTTACCTATAATCATGCCTTTTTAAAATGTCTCTAAATCAGGTCACGCCTTCTTCCGGCATAATTAATCCTGAGCAAGATGTAGAGGTTTCAATACGCCATGAAGATGTTCATACATCAGAAGAATTAGTAGATGGCATACCACAGAACTGGTGGAGTGAAGACACTCGAGATAAGGAAGTGATTTTGGTTGTTCATGTCCAAGGCAGTTCCTCGGTCGAAACTCACAGTCACAAAATTCATGCGCGCCATTGCTTCACAGCAAAGCCAGTTCGAACTGACTCAAAATCCAACAGTGCTAGAAGAAATCAAGTAAGCTAACTACATAAATTAGTTTGAAAAATTTAGTAGTTCCACTTATCTGGTTGATGATGTCTTTGCATTCCAAAGTTTGCCTGAATGGAAGGAGGGGAATGCCAATGACTCAGATACACAACAATGTAAGAGGCATTGTTTAAATTGTGGCTGAACATCCAAGAACACTTTTCTGTTATAATTGTCAGGACAGGTTAGGTGTTGTCGTAATCTTTTTAACTAACAGATGCCTATTTTACCAGTAATGGTTATTCTTGCTACTGTTTTCCCTGAACTGTTAATTAAATTACATTCAGTTCTCTTCTAGTTTTAGAAACTACACGGTTTTTCTTGTCTTGTCTTCACTTGACTTGAAAGTTTTTTCTGATGAGTGTTTGAAGTCAATGTAATTTACTGCATGTGTTATCAGTTTAATGTTAGACGAGTTTATATTCTGCTTTATGTAGAGTTCTGTGGTACATCATCGCCTGGTTGGCAAAATAGTATTGACCTTGGGGTTTTCATCTAATTTTAAGGGAGATTCTGATACATCCTATAACAGAAGGTGGAATTTTCTTAAAGCGTGACAGAAAAATATCAAATGGGTCCGTTGGATAAAATTATGTTTGATAGAATTAGATTTAAAAGGATGAAGTTGTGTTTGAGAATGAGGTGTAATAGTAAGTTTTTAAAAATGAATGTAGTTTGGATAAAATAAAATGAAATCACTTTTTGAGGTAAAATGACTAAAACATACATAATATGATATAAAAGTGATTCTGAAAATGAGTAACTTTGTAAATAACAAGTAATGTTAAACACACTTTTTTCGTTACATATTTTTTCTTAACAAATATTTCTATAACCAGTCACTTATTAAACACATTTTTAATTTCTGAAAATATATTTTTACTAGACAAAAATGACCAACTAAGATGATACATGTTATGATGCATGTTATTCCATCCAAACAAGCTCTTATATTTGAAGTAATTTTGAGTTTCCTTGTTTACTGTCAAATACAACTAGAGCGTAACCCAAGAGCATCAATGGCATCTAGTGAAAAAAATATAGACACATTCATTTCTCATCTTAGTTAGAATTTATAACTAAAATTACATTCAAGAAAACGTAAGATTAAAATATAATTTCAAAATTCATTGATCTCACTATTTATACCTTCAACATTATTCAAAAATAATGAAATACTACTGTTTTATAATATCACTGCATGAACTCAAATTCAAAAGGTATTTTAACAATAGAGGGAGTTAGGTAGCGTTTGGCCCGACTTATTTTGGACTTAAAAGCTACTTTTAAGTTAAAGTCTAAAACAAGAGCTTTAGAAAAAAGATAGAAGTTGTTTGGTGATTTTCATTTTTCAAAACTTCAAAGCTACTTTTAAGGTAGAAGCTATTTGATAAATTTAAAATTTATTCTTTTCAATTCACTTAAAATTCTTTAAACATGAAAATTTTGCAAAGGATAGGAGAAGCATATGATCCTGCATCTTTCCCCTTTTAGTTTTAGGATCCTGCATATGATCAAAGATTGATGATAAATTGGACATTGTTTTGTCGGCCCTTTTAGTAGTACTTTGCATTGAATCACGAGTGCTAAGGTTTCCATTCCCAAAGAATTTTTGATTCAATCTGGTCAATGTTAATGGCATCTACTAAATAAAGTGGCAAAATTGAAAACTAAAACAATTGCCCCTTAATGGGCGCAATAGAGGGCTATGGTGATTTACTGATTGGTCGCATGCTCTTGGTGAGTGGAGAGAGTGGCGGTGGCTGTCAATGGAGGAAGTGGAGTGGTTGCTCGTTAGGGGATAGGGTGCAGCTTGGGTGGTTGAGTGGTGTTGATGGGTAGCTGTTGTTGCCGACATAGACATAGTTGGGGAAGATGGAATGGTCACTGTGTATTGTGTAAGGTACCAAGGTGGGTTAAGATGGAGTAGATTTTCTCACGGTGTATCTGGTGGAGGGGAGTTGGGTTTGGCACCCCACCTATGGGGCTTGGCACCCCACTTTATCAAATACGGAATTTAAAATTCCGTATTCTCCCTATTGAATACGGAACTTAAAATTCCGTACTGTATTTAAGCATGCGTGTCACATTTTCAACCACTCATTATATACTAAAACAGATACGGAATTTTATTTTCCGTATTGATACGGAACTTTAAATTCCGTATTTAATAAAGTGTGGTGCAAAGCCTAAGGGATGGGGCACCAAACTCAATTCCCCTGGTCGAGGTTTGCGTCGGAAGAAGAAGAAAGGGGGACAAAAAATTTAGATTTAAAAAAATTTAACGAAAAGTCGTGACTTTTTAGAAAAAAGCTCCTTCAGATGTCTTTGGCTTAAAAGCTCCTTTTTTGTGTTTTCTTTGTAAAAAAAATAAGTAACTTAATTTTAAAGAGCTTATGTTAAATTGTGTTTGGCCCAACTTTAACTTAAAAGTAACTTATAAGTAAAAAATAAGTTGAGCCAAACATACCCTTAATCTAAATAATAATAACCGAAAAAAGGGATTCAGAACTATACAATTATGCAAACTTTTGTCTCAAACAACGCTATTATGATAACCTCCCCAAGGAATTATCAATCAAGTAAATACATGCTGATCTTCTCAAAGCTCAAGAAGATGTGGCTCTGATCCATCTTGGTGGTGCACGATGATAATCACAGTACATAAGATATATGCAATAGATATTTCGATGTTCAAGTCAGCTCAAATTTAAAAAGAAAAATCTCAGTCTAAGAAGAGCAATAAGAGAGCAAATGAGTTGTTGAGTTATTTATAATGTAAAACCGACATTTTAAACTTATCGTATGATCAACTGTGTAGGTAGTCAGTCGTATACAAACACGACGTAACAATTTAACCACGATTTAGTTAACTTCACCATAACTCTAACAACTCAACTTGTATAGTTAAACAATTCGCTAGAACAATGAAAGTCATGTTCTTATCAACGACTTGAGTTTAATTCATAGCTTGGTCGTCCGGACCGACCAACATGAGGCATTAGCCGTCTGTTTAGGCTGTGACATGAATGGTATTGGATTTAATTGTGTAGACGTTTGGGCTCACCAATACAACTTGACATGTAATGTATATGAAATTTTGAGATGAATAATCAATACTTAATTAAAAAATAAAATGTCAAATAAATAGGTAAAATATGTTATGAGATGAAAAAGTGTGAGTGATGAAGGGTGGAGGTTGATTGAGACCCGAAGATTCAGTTATGTTACCCGCCAACTTGTTCAAAACCAATTCCTCCATTCCCGGAGACACTCTCTCTTCACCACAAAAATGTGAAGAGAGAAGAAGCAGTGAATAGAGAGAATCAATTCAACTCAAATCCATTATCCACAATCAATGGCGACCCTCTCTGAAACCTACGCCTGCGTTCCCTCCACGGAGCGTGGCCGCGGCATTCTAATCTCCGGCGACCCCAAATCCAACAACATCCTCTACTGCACCGCCCGCTCCGTCATCATCCGCAACCTCGACAACCCTCTCCAAGTCTCCGTCTACGGCGAACACGCCTACCCCGTCACCGTCGCCCGCTACTCCCCCAACGGCGAGTGGATCGCCTCCGCCGATGTCTCCGGCACCGTCCGCATCTGGGGGACCCACAACGACTTCGTCCTCAAAAACGAGTTCCGTGTCCTCTCTAGTCGGATCGATGATCTTCAATGGTCCGCCGATGGCATGAGGATCGTTGCCTCTGGGGATGGCAAGGGCAAATCCTTCGTTCGCGCTTTCATGTATTTCATTCCCTCTTCTTTTATCTGCATTTTTCAATTCTATCAATTTTTCTTATAATGTAGAAATTCTAGGAAGAATTGATTACTGTTGGTGATTTATTCATGTTTGTTATATTTTGCAATTTAAGGTGGGATTCAGGCTCCACTGTTGGTGATTTCGATGGCCATTCGCGGCGCGTTTTGAGTTGTGCATTCAAACCAACAAGGCCATTCCGCATTGTCTCGTGTGGAGAGGATTTCTTAGTGAATTTCTATGATGGTCCACCCTTCAAGTTCAATATGTCCATCAGGTAAATAGGGTCAAGAGATTAACATGGTTTCGATAAATTATAAGTTTATAGTCTATAATCGAGACTAGAGTGTTATATTATGGCGTTATCGATTCTTTACATTTGGAAATAGGGTCAAGTGTTAGCATGAAAGAAGTGTTTTGGGTTGAGTAGGTTTCCATTTCCTTATTCAGGTTGTCATAGAAGACATTATGTGTCTGCAGGGACCATACGAATTTCGTCAACTGTGTTAGATATTCTCCAGATGGGAGCAAATTTATTACTGTTAGCTCAGATAGGAAGGGTATTATATACGACGGAAAGACGGGGAATAAACTTGGGGAATTGTCTGCAGAGGATGGTCACAAGGGCAGCATATATGCTGTTAGTTGGAGTCCTGACAGTAAACAGGTGAGCTTGTGTTTGAATCTTACCATTTAAAAGTTGAATTCGATAAACTGTTAACCTTTTTTTGGCCAGAATTGTAGTTCAATAATATTGCTATGTGAAAGTGACTTAGAGTTGATCAAGCATTGTCAAGAGCTATGACAATGATTAATCACAATATATTATAATAGATTACAATGGTGACAAATGATTTTATTTTTTAGCAAGCATAGTTACAAAAAAAATTGATCTGGTGTTCTTTTTCATGTTTAGGGCTGCTTTTGACATTCTATTTTATATCTCTTATCAATCAATTCCAGGTTCTTACCGTGTCTGCTGACAAATCTGCTAAAGTATGGGATATTCTTGAGGATGGTAGTAGTGGAACATTAAATAAGACTTTGGCACATACTGAATCTGGTGGGGTGGAAGACATGCTTGTTGGCTGTCTTTGGCAGAATGATCATATGCTTACTGTCTCTCTTGGTGGCACGATTAATTTATATTCTGCTAAGGATTTGGATAAAAGCCCATTGACATTATCTGGTCACATGAAGAATGTCACCGTTTTGAATCTACTCAACAAAAGTGAAAAGATGCTTTTGTCCAGCAGTTATGATGGAATTATTATTAGATGGATTCCTGGCGTTGGTTACAGTGGTAAGTTTGACAGTAAACAATTTGGATTAATCAAATTGTTAGCGGTTGGCGAAGAAGAAGTTATTACTTCTGGATTTGACAACAAGGTAAACTGATAGACACGTGTTCTTTGATTTTTAAGTGTATAAAATAACATTTAGATGCCTATTTTATCCATCTGTCCTATAGAAGCCCATATCAAACCCTGAAGGCACACATTTGATGTCACTCTGATTGTTCAATCATTTTTGTACAAAAGTCAATATTTCTCATTGCATTCGAGTTACATTCAGTAATAGCCAAACCAGGAAGTCTGTTTTGTTTATGTAAAATCAAGTATGTCGATTCCAGTACTAGAGATTGAATTTGAGTGTAAATCTAGGTCTGGCCTCTGATTTTTGCTACTGTTATAATGGTGTTTATTTTTAATGAAGGTTTTGCTCTTGGGAGACTTGTGAAGCAATTTGTTGCTAAATAGTGCATTTCACTGTAGGTTCAACATGAATTAGATGATGTCTTTAATCACTATTAGCCATTTCATAATTTTTGCTTCCAAATTGTAAGAGAGATCATAAAATGTTCTGTTTTTCTTAAGTAGATATTACATTTACGAACTGGGCAACTATAAGATGGAAAATTTTATAAATTTGACTTTAATATTTGCTGAGCAAGTTATATATGTGTTTAATGAAGGTATACAGAGTTCCTCTTCAAGGGGAGAATTTTGGTCCTGCTGAGCAAGTTGATGTTGGAAGTCAGCCTAAGGACGTGAGCCTAGCACTGAATCCTCCTGAACTTGCTCTCATTGCAATTGAGTCCGGGATTGTCTTACTTACCGGTTCAAAAATTGTCTCCACTATAAACCTGGGTTTTACTGTGACCGCATGTACTATTTCACCCGATGGTAGTGAAGCAATTGTTGGTGGACAAGATGGTAAGTTGCACATATATTCTGTTTCAGGAGATACATTTACAGAACAGAGTGTTCTTGAGAAGCACCGAGGTGCCATCAGCGTAATCAGATATTCTCCCGACTTTACCATGTTTGCATCTGCTGATTTGAATCGCGAAGCTGTTGTGTGGGACCGTGTTTCCAGAGAGGTAAGTTGAGCCTGACATGATTGCTACATGAAGTTCAAGTGTTGTATGCCTGTCTACTTTGGTTTGTCCCATACCAAATTTTCTTGTTTGAAATGAGAAATATACGACTTTCCCATGATTATAGCATTCTTGCTTGAGAATTTGTGATTTGTGCATGTTTTTGTAACTTCTTCCCTTAGTGTGAGCTTCACTGGTGGCCTTGATTCTTGATTTATTGAAGGGGAAACTAAATAACTTCACCCAAGCTTTGGCCTAACATGGCAAACCTGCCACCAGGTTTTGAACATTAGGCTTTTTTATAGCATATTTGGTTTTAGAATTTGGTTAGGAGCTGCAAATCTTAGCTTCTGAGTAAACATGCCTTGAATTTTGCTGAAAACAATCATGCTATTAGTGTCTATAACCATACTATAGATACCTACCTCCCCCTTTGTCAAACAACACTAATTTGACTATATAAGCGTCCCTTGAAATTCAATGTTACTGAAATTCAATCTCCACTAAATTGAGCAGACATTTGACTGAAATTTTTCTCTTTCAGGTGAAGCTCAACAATATGTTGTTTCACACTGCACGTATTAACTGTCTAGCTTGGTCACCTGATAACAGACTGGTAGCTACTGGTTCACTTGATACATGCGTCATTATATATGAAATTGGAAAGCCAGCAGCAAGTCGCAGAACCATTAAAGGTGCTCATTTAGGTGGAGTTTATGGGTTGACTTTCATTGATCAAGAGAGAGTGGTCAGTTCAGGAGAAGATGGTTGTATTCGTGTCTGGACTTTAAATTCTGACTGAACGTGGCATCAGTGTCTACCAATGCATGATGCAGTTTTGTGGTAGGAAATTGAAAGACTTGTCATCGTTTAAGTAATGGTTTAGCGGCATAGAATCTTAGCTGTGTCCTGTGGCGATGCTTCGAAATCAGGATATAGAAAGAACGGTAGAGGATTGGTGTATAATTTAATCTCACATGGAGGTAAGCCACATATGATGTTGCATACCTTTGTTTCTTCACAATACTTTCTTCATAAGCCTACCAACTTGAACCACGTAGAGAGCTGCAGAAAATGTATTATAGGGAATTGATAGAGAAGCTGTTGCATGAATTTGAATATTTCTGTAAGCGTAGATACCATTTTTGTTTTGAAAAGCTGTAAGAGTTTACAATATTATGGTATTGAATTAATTCAAAGTAAATACTTGGAAGATGCACACATCTTGTGCATATGCAGTTGCTAGTTTGATGTATACATGATAATAACATGCCCCGACATAGCTTATGCAGTCATTATAGTCAGCTACTCAGCTATTTTCTTCCAAATCCACGTAAAGAACATTGGAATGCAGTGGAGTGAATCAGTTGGGAAATTGATTAGGATTATTTCAAGTGAAATTGAGAATGTCAATTGAAATATTGTGTCTTGCTTTCTCTTCATAAATATTTAAAGAGTCACCTATTTAATAGGTATGAAGAAAAGTAAAAACAAAATTTCAACTTAAGGAAAACTTGAGAGAAAAGTCGAGAGAGTTTCGAGAGAATTTAGATCCGGTTGGGAACCATGTTTGTAAACAATAGTCCTTTTTTATTGCTCATGGTCCACGATTCATCTTGTTTTGGCGGTAGTGTTTTGTTCAAGACAAGGAGGCCCTCCAGCTGATTGTCCCTTCCTTTATAACAGAATTACAGAACAACCTTCAACCCAACTTGTCTGATTCAAAAATAAATTGCTAATGTTTTTTTTTCTTTTGGAAAAGATTGATGGATGCACTCATCATATGGCACTCATCATATGGTAAGGAGATTTAAATCAGAGCATTACATAATGGAACTATAATAGCCGCAATGATCATCTTAAAATTACTCAGCCTTCTTATTTCTTTGATTCCAAAACAGCTCAGCATCCCCTTTATTGAGATAGTGAAGACACAACATTTGCTCAAAAGGCTTGCACATTTTTAAAGGGACTTTTACAAAAAAACAGTTCTGAGTTTATTATTTCTAAAGTCATGAATAATGCATATATGGATAATGAATGTCTATCCTTATCTTCACCAAACATGCTTAGACCAACAAATTTGACTGTAAGGTGCTACAAAGGAGTAGGTCCAAAACAGTACTTTTCCTAATTAGAGGGTTATGTTCAGTTTAATAAATTACTCTTCAAATGTGACAATTAAATATACTACCAGTTACTCCCTCAGCTGGTGTGCTATCAGCATCATGGGTATATAATTAGAATTCTAGCTCTAGCTTAATTTAATAACTTCATTTCTCCAAGTTCCAAGTTGTGAAATGTGGTCCTGTCGGTTAAAGCACTGCAGAATTACACGTGACACACGCGTGCGTATCCACCAAACGTGCATCATACAATATTCACAGTGATGCACACATTGTCAACCCAAACCCACAGTGTCATCATTAACCCAATGCACAGAAAACAGTAACTTATGTCACCTTGTCTACTTTCAGAATGTCTCATTATCCACTCCAAAATATAATATAGTGAAAAAGAACTCATTCCTCATGTCCCTTGTTAAACCCCAAAGTTATTCTTTGTATCCACATTTATTTGACCTGAAGTTTTTGAATTGTTGAATTGGGATAACAGTAAGCACAAAGCTAATTATGTATCTACATTTATGTGACCTGAAGTTGTGATTTTTGAATTGGGGATAACAGTTAACACATTCATATAGCACACCAAGACAGTTATGAGACACACAATCAAAGACATTTTTTTAAAATAAAAGCCAACATCATCTCAACCACTACACAGTACACTGATATGATTCACTAACAATACATTCACATCTCTAAAACATTCACCAAATCACAGTCAAGCACTATACTAGCTTGGTAAATGGGACTACTTTAAGGTCAAACACAATCACCATGCCTTTTTGCTTTTTTTCCCTCCTTCACACCTTTTAGCTCTACAATCTCTATCATTACATCACTGAACAGCTGCTGGTAGTGTTGTCATCACTGAACATGTGAGCTGCCGAGTGATGATCATGATCATAATCTCCTCCAGGGTAACTAGGCAAGGAGGCATAATACGAGTAATTTGCAGCAGGGTTATAGTTATTGTGATTGAAGTAATAGCCAGTGTTAGGAGGAATGACAGGGGACCTGTGAAACATCATCTGAGGTTGTTGCTGCATAGCATGCCTAGTCTGCATCATGTTCATGTTCATCATTGGTGATTGATGATTATTGAACCCATTCATGTTCATTAGCATAGATGGTGCATAACCACCATTTGGAACAGCAGCAGGGGAATTTCCCTGAAACATGTTGTTGGACTGAACAGGAAACCCTCCCATTCCATTGGAATTTCCCCCAAGAACAGTTGCATTGCCAGCATTACCACCATTAAACCCAGCTAAATTCATCATAGCACCAATGTCATTGGCCCTTTTAGCTTCTCCAAGATTGAGGCTTTCACCACCACCCAGATGAGCATTGTTCAGTTTCAGAGCTGCCATGGTTTTCTGATCAAACCCCACATTGCTCTCCTTCATTCCTCCCATGTTCTGATTTTGGCCTCCTTTCTTGCCAGCAGCATTGTTCATCTTATTATGACCATTGTTGGAAGCTGCAGAAATTGCCTTCTTCACATTGTTGTTAGCATCAACAACTGCTTGCTGCTGCTGCCTCAGCAATTGAAGCTGATTTGCTTTCTCCCTGATGAACCTCAACTCTTCATCATCATCATCCTCATCATCATAGTCATAGTATTCATCATCCTCTTCAGAACTGAAAGCAGGAAACTTCTGCTGCTGCTGCTGGTGGTTTTTGAATGCTGCCTCAAGACCCTTCACTAGTCCTTGTTTTTGCCCTTTATTGTTCTTGTCATCTTTCACATTGTTGATATTGTTGTTGTTCTTCTGCTTTTGGTTCTGATTAGCCTTCTGAGACCAGAGCTCAGCATGTTTACCAGATCTGTTCAATTTCTTGATCAAAGTTGCAGAGTCCACACTACCTGAAACTGTTACTTTCTGCTGTTCTGCATCTATTTGAACTTGGTAAACACCTGCAGAACAAGAAATTAACCAAAGATGTCAATTCCAAGCACAGCAGTTAATCAAACAGATAAAAACTGTAAAATCTTGTACACACCATCTAGAAGGTAAAACTATACTGTACTTTCCCACTGCAATTTATGAATTTCTTCATTTCATACAACCAGGGTAAAACTAGGAAATTGGTTAAGAAAACTGTTGCAAGCTTGAAATGCTTAACTAAAAGCCTGAACTTACTACAAACAGCTTGAATATGATTCTGTACTATAAATGTAGTATAATGTTACTTCAATCTTAGAAACTATCCAATCTAAAGATAAATATAGACAAGAGTGAGTGAAGAGTAAGGACAAGACAGTATGAAGGAAACAAATTAGAGAGAAGAAGAGAAAGGGAGAACCTTCAATTCTCTGAAGGAGTTTCTTCACTTTCTGCTTACAACCATCACAGTGAATGTTCACTTTGAGAACACAAGTCTGTTGAGGAAAGAAAAATAATGAGTAAAAGAAACAAAGCAAACTACCACAAAAAGAAAACAGAAAGATACAAAACTTTGTTGTGTTGATAGGAAACGAAATTGAAAATGTGAAAAGGGAGTTAGTTGTCTCAAAAGAAAGCATGTGATGGGGAGGAAAACCTGGATTTTAAGGAGCTTAAAGTCTTCTTCTTTAGTCATTTCTTCAGTGCTGTGCTGTTTGAGATGAAACAAGCTACTACCTCTTTTCTCTCTCCCTTTGAAAAAATAAGCTTAAGCAGCAAGTGGTAAAACCAAAAGGGGTTGCAATAGCAATGGCATTAGCTTGTGAGTTTCTATAACTTATAGAATCTAGTACTAGTATTCTACTTTCTCTCTCTGTAGTACTCAGTAGTAGCTAATACTAATAGCCGTAGCTACTCTTCTTCCTTCCTTATTACTCTCAACTGAAGCAGTTGGTTCGTTCTCAAAAGAAAACAAAACAGTGGCACATGGGGTTTAAGCATAAACAAAGAAATATAAAAAGTGAAGAGAGGAAGAACAAACAAATAACAAATGCCAAGAAAAACAGAAAGAAGAAATAATAAAAAAGAATGAGATGAGATATATGGAAAAGTCAGAGGGAGAAATGCGGGATTGCAGTGTCTGAAATGATGTGATTTAACGTTAAATAGTGAGCGAAAACAATAAAAGAAGAACAGCGACTTGACATGCCGAATTCATACTCTGTACCCTTTGTCACATCTCAACGTACTCTTGTTTCTACCTCGTGTATCCCAATATCATTTATTCATTGCTTCACTAGCAAAATACTCCTACCTCTCTTTTGAGGTGTGTGAGGTGGAATGATGAGAGAAATAAG
Organism: Lotus japonicus; assembly: GCF_012489685.1. Lineage (NCBI taxonomy): Eukaryota > Viridiplantae > Streptophyta > Magnoliopsida > Fabales > Fabaceae > Lotus > Lotus japonicus. The sequence continues at coordinate 64,704,156 of NC_080045.1, forward strand.
AAGAAAAGAAAAATTAAGGGAGAGAAAGTATGAGATGTGATAGATGGTAAGAGGAGACAGATAGAAACAAAATGAGGTGGAAATTAAGTGTTTTAAAACCACTCTCTAGTGTAATGTTTCATTCCTAAGTGATTTGTATGAAAAATAATTTATTATTAGAGACATAACAACTTACTTAATAAGATCTTTGAAACTTAAGATTTTAGTCGCATAATTGTCAATTGTTAAATACTTAGAAAAAGCAAAACTAGTTTTACAATTTTTTACATCAATTTTTTTTTTGGTTTTTTAGTTCTTAAAAATGGTTGTCAATTTTATAAATTTATAATATTCATCACCATTATAGGACATCTTACATCAACATCCTAAGAGCGGTGGTGGATGTTACCTTGTTTCAATCGTGGTGTGAGAAGAGGTGGCATTGGTGGGTGGTGGCCATGTATGGTGGTGGAGGTGAGAGGCGGTAAGATGGCATTGTGGGAGACGGTGCTGGTGGTGGTGGCGGAGAGTGGAGTTGGTGGTAGTGGTGAGGGCAATTGGTGTAGGCGATGGTATTAAGGTGGCAGTGGTTCTGATGGTGGCGACTGTGGAGATGGGGGTAGAGCTGGTGGTGGTGGTCGTGGCTATGTTAGTGGTAGTGGGTGGTGATAGTGGTGGGCAATGATGGTGATGGTCGTTGTGGACGTGAAGGGGGGAGGTTGTTCTTTATTTTATTTTAAAACTAAAATATTAAAACAATTGTTTTCTATTTTATTTTAAATTTTCAAATAACAATTTTTTTAATGTTGTAAAACACTTCACTTAAACTATTTATTTTTACCATGAGTGTGAACAATAGTAACTTGTCACAAATGAGGGTTCAACTTTGGAGTTTTTCTAGGGTCCGTAAAAGGGAAAATCTAAATTTATATTCATGATGCATAATAATATGTGTTTAGAGATGAAAATGATTGGAAAACCACCCAACATAAGCAAACACTCATGACACGCACATTAGTGACGGTAGCAGTTTTATACTGTCACAAAACGTGTTTTATGATTATTTTTCAATCTTCCCTCTTTATAATAGTCTAAATCCTGGTGGTTCATGTATCACCCAAGTTTAGAAAACATTCAAAGTCTCCACTCTTGGTGAATGGAATAATGCAAATTTGTAGATAGTTTAAAGTTTGAACTTTAAACATCCACACACATATATATATATTGTCATATCAATAAGTATGTTCTCAGAAATACGCACTGTGTCATAATTCAAGGGAAGTGGGAAGTAGAATATTTTTTTATTCTTAGAGGGGCTAGGCCCCTCCATGTAACCAAAAAAGAAGTTAATTTCTTAAGAATGGAATTACAAAGCGAAGGAGTGCACAGTAATAAATGAGTGAAATGCATATGAAACTAAAATTGGTGGGGACTTGTCTCCCTAGCTACTAAAATTGAGTTCCTGTAATCATTTTACCTGGTGCAACATTACTACACTGTTTCAATATTACAAACAAAAGTGATGAATCATGAATGATCAATGAAGAGCTTCACCGTACATTCGTGGCAGTTGATGATCCTTGCTTTGAGACCTTTGTCACCACTTGTTTGTCCTTTAATTGGAATAATTCAGTGTATTACTATTCTACAAAATACAAATAACACATTTCCTATATGTAATAGATTTAGTTTTATAGGTGTTAAACCATTTGTTGACTTCCAGTTTCAATATTCATTCAATTTTGCACGTTCACAGTTTTTGCACAGCTTACGGTTTTCAATTGGTACCTATTTAGTTATTAACGGAAGCTCTGTTGTGTTTTAATTTGAGAAAATGGGCGGTTAGAATTTGAAAAGAAAATTGTGACCATTTCATAAGGTGGAAAACATAGAACTTTGGTACAAGAAAAGCAGAACAAGTCTTCATCTCTTTTCAATGATGAGCATTGTTTTAGATACTTCAAAATGTGTAGGATATGAGTATATAGTACATTGCAGCAAGTTGTGTTAATATTGAGAAGCAAAATCGGTACTAGACAATGGTTTTTTTCAAGGCGCAACTTTTATCATCATTTTCTAACAATTTGAAAGAAAAAATATATTTTATTAATTTTAATGGCTTTGTTGAACAACAAGAATGTGAAGTCGGATCTCTCTTATCTTGAACCTCTTGACGGTACTAATGACAAACTGTGGTTAGAGAAGATGTTCATTTTTTTTCGAACAAGTAGAGATTAATCAAGCGTTGTGATTCACAAATTTTTGTTGGTATATAACAATGTTGATCCAGAGGCTGTGACTTATGCTACGAAGAAGTTTGAGCTCTATGAAAAATATAATAAATTGTTTGTGATCATATTCTTGCTCATAAGCCTAATAATTTATTTGATATGTTTTTCCTATAAATCAGCTAATGCAATATGGGGAAATTGGAGAAAAAATAGAGTTCATCATGCTGAAAACAAAAAGTATGTGACTTCTATTATTTAGGCTTAATTCCAGTTTGGATCTCTGATGTTTCACAAATGTGCGGTCTGCACACTCCCTGTGTTTAAAACGTGCGGTCAAGGCCCCTCGTCTATCTAAAACGTGATAACGACGCCCTTTCTTTAACTTCCGCTAGGTTCCGTCTGTTGACCAAACAGAAATGCTGACGTGTCACTTATTTAATTGGTGACGGAAATAATCCGTCACAAAACCCTTTAGCCAACACCTCACCCTCTCACTCTCTACTCACATCTCTCCCTCTCACTCTTGTGTTTTTCTCCTCTCCCTCACAACATCATCTTCTTCATTTTTATTTACCCTTTCCTCTGCAACACAACACACCATGGCAGCACCCTTCTTGAAAGGAGTTGAGCTTGTTCCTACACTAGGATTTTCAATGGGTAAACAAAGAGAAAGAAAAGTGAATAAACCAACTAATGCATGTTTGAAAAACAATAAAATTGCATCTCATTACAGAACATGTAAATTATAAGCTAGTAAAGCTACCAATAGCAGCAGCTTCTGAAGGCTATAATTCTAATGCTCAATCAAACTGACTAATATTCATATCAAATTCAAAAGAGAAAGACAGTTTCATATATAGCAAATGGGTTTTGTTTTTTTTTTTGAAATAGAGTTGACATTTTCCATAGATCTAGGAAGAGTGGAATTGGGTATCGACTTGTCATTATGACTTCCAGTACTGGGGTTCCCAAATCCTTCCTCGTCATCCCCATCATTTGACACCTAAAACAGATCAATAAACCCACATTAATTTTCCCAACCCAACCTAGTAATAATTCTTCTGAGAACGAAAAAAGAAGAAGAGAGAATTGCAACACAAATCAGAGGAATAGTGAAGTTTCAGATCCAATTTATCAAAAGAAGGAGAAATCAGAGGAACAAGAGCAGACACACTAACCTAATATGGAAGCGGCATTGTAAGACCCAAGATTTTAAAAATTAAATAAATAAATAATTTTCAGCTCACGCATAGGATTCTGTGTAAGCGTGAGAGGAACTTGACTTTCGTTTGATGGTTGGATTAATATTATGAAGAAGAAAGTTCAGGAAATGACTAAGAATAGTACTATAGTCGATATAGTTATAGCACAAGTGGTATTCGCTTATACCTAGGACGAGAGCGTCAGTAAACGACTAATTTGCACTTAAAAACACGATGGAAACTAATTCCAAAAATCTTCAGAGAAATGTTAGAACTTCTCTTAATCCTTCCATGACAAGCGTTTCAATACGAAACCCTGGAATGCACGAACGTCCGATTCTAGTTCTCGGAGGTTTGCCGAAACTAAAACCCTGATAGCTCAAGAAACCTAAAATAAACTGTTGATGAAGACTTTTTCTATTATGAGCTTCAAATGAAGATTCCACACGCGTACACCTATTTCTTTCGAGCTTTCCAAACTTTCTTCAGAAAGAAGTTTTCTCATCTGACATCAACTGCAAAAAGTAGTTTTTCGGGTAAAATAGATTTACACCGACTTTAGATCGTTTGCCTTAATTCCGAGAAACTTATTTTGAGTGAGTTCTGGAATTCTGTCGCCAGAACCTATCTTAGAATTCACAGAGGATGGCACAGGAAAAATCGGAATCGCGAAATTTTTATTTTTCCGCATTTTCCATCACCTATAAATAGCTCAAAAAATGAAAAAAAAAAAATCAAAAACTCCACCATTGCCATAGTTGAGGCAGCGAGCTTGGAGGAGAAGGAAGGAGAAAAGATTTTCGCCGATTCTTGCCTGATCGTTGCACCGACAGTTGCTACTTGAAGATCTCGAGGTATAGATGCTATTCCTTACTTCTGATCGTCAATTCTGTCGCTTTTCTCTATGTCTTTCTGTGCTCAAAGTTTTGAGCTTTTTGTAAAACTGTCCAAATAACTCGATCTCTCTATCTAAACTTATTCCCTGCATGCCCAAGAGCATGTTTAGCGGATTACATTTCGCCGAATCTCGCCGAATTGCCGCCGAGTTTCAATTTTGCTTGAAAAACCCATTTTTGGCCAAAGCTTCGCCCTTTCGACTTAAAACCCTCGACTGAGCTTAGCGTTAGTAGGATTAGTCGTCATAATCGTCGTTGGTGTCGACCCCATCTAATTTGTTTTTCGAAATTCTGATTTTGAGTTTCCGAGCTAAAAATCTTGACCAAAATACCCTTGTTCGAGTTTTCGATCCGATAATTTTTCTGAGAGTTTCCCTGGCCTAGATATCGCCTAAGAATACCTAGGAATTGATTTTGATCGAAGAAAAAGTTCGGAAACCCTATTTTTGAGAGTGGCCGAAACCTATTTGTTAGGGTACCGTGTCCAAAAATAATTTTTGGGTCTCTATGACCTAAGCTATAGCGTAGCTCTTTCAATTGTCGAAATTTTGGCGTTGGTTTCGTGTCATTCCGAGTTCTGTAGCTCAAGTTATGCTCGTTTTAGCGAATGAAGTCTTCGTTGTCCATTCGTGCCTAAATGTGACTCTGAAACTTTAAAAGCTTTCTTTACGATTTCGATTAGTATTATTAGATCGTGTTGCTCCTAGTGAGGCTTGAGTTGATGATTGTGTTTCCTTGTTCTAGGTTCACAACTTCCATGCACAACTTCTACCCACGAAGGTAAGGGTAACTCGGTTTTAGAGCGTCTTTGAGTCTTGCCTGCTTTTATCGCACTACCTGCATTTGAGATAAAGATGTTTATATTGATTGACATTGGATTATGATTATTATGCTTGCTTATGTTGAATGTTTTCTAAGGCTTGTACCAAATGTTTTCTTGAGGCTTCAGCCGAATGAACTTATTGAGACGTGTGTCTCCATTTTCTGAGAGGCTTCAGCCGTTTACTGGTTTCTATCATTACTGTTTTCTAGTGGATTGGATATGGTTGTGTTTTACGGCATTGAATTGTTATTTCATCGCTCAGTAGGGCTTGATGTGGTTGTGCGAATGTTGTGATTATGAATAACATGTGGTTACTCTGAATTGACTATTGGATTGGGAGTTGTTGTCTGACTTGGCATATAAGGCTTAAGGTGAAAGTGGCGATGAGGAGGTGTGGTCATATCATTGTCCCGTCCATTGTGAGGCTATAAGTGGCGATCAGAAGGTGTGGTCCTATGATTGTCCCGTCTTGTGAGACGCTATAAGTGGCGATCAGGAGGTGTGGTCCTATGATTGTCTCGTCCATTGTCACGCTAAGTGGCGATCAGGAGGTGTGGTCCTATGATTGTCCCGTCTTGTGAGACGCTATAAGAGACGATGAGGAGGTGAGGTCCTATCATTGTCCCGTCTTGAGAGACGTTGCTGATCGATCCATTTTGGTAGCTGCATATAATTGCATTATAGGGAACTAACACCTGACCCTATGTTGTTGTATTTTAGTTATTGGTTTATTGATATCTGATTTGATGTTACATTGTTGAGGTTATTATTATCTGAGTTAATCTATGTTAAGTTGTTGATATATGAGTTGAGTTATGTTGCTAGTTCATTTACCATGCTAGGTAATTAAGTTTGAATAGCATGATTTTCTCTTTTATACATGGTAATTGCATGGAGTTAACCCTGTCTATTTGCTACTTGTTGTTTGGGCGCTTAACGCTATTAGGCGATGGAGATCCTTCCGCCGAGGCTTAGCTGCTCGAGTTGGAGATCGAGTTGTAAGCGGTGGAGTAGAGGTGTGAGAAGCAGCCTTGCTTCTCTTCTTGTGGACTATGTTTGAATCTCTTTTTCTATATGAGAACTCTGTTATTAAAGCCTTGCTTCCGTCATTGTTAAAGTGTGCATGTTTATTCTGAACCTTACTTATGGTGTTGTAAACTATTATTACTATATATCGGGAAATAAGTTATTTAAATAAAGTTATCATGTGTTTCCAACCCTATGGTATTCATTCTCATTTTCAAAAAAAATAATACCCTTGGATTTTAAGGATTGCAGAATAGTCCTTAGACTTTGTTAGGTTACTAATGTGATTCCCCAGTTGAGAAATTGAGGCGTTACAGGCATCGCCGAGACCAATCAAGTGGATATTGTCTCGATTGTACAAGCTCAAGAAACTGCGGTAATGAGAACATTAAATTTGATTAATTAATTGGGAGAAAGGGGTGAGAAGAGGGAAGAGAAGAGAGTACTTGGTGCATAAGAGGCTGAGGGATTTTTGCTTGCGATTGTAGGTGTGGTGCTTGGAAGATGCGGCAGCGGGATCTGACGGTGGTGGTGCTGCGGCCATCTTCGAACAGGGAATGAAGATGGAGAGAGAGAGAGAGAGAGAGACCGTTGAGATGATGAGGTATAAGAAAGAGAGTGAAGGAGGGAGATGGTGAAGAAAAATGAAGAAGATGATGTTGTGAGGGAGAGGAGAAAAACACGAGAGTGAGAGGGTGAGGTGAGGGTGGTTTTGTGACGGATTATTTCCGTCACCAATTAAATAAGTGACACGTCAGCATTTCTGTTTGGTCAACAGACGGAACGTAGCTGAAGTTAACGGAAGGGCATCGTTAGCATGTTTTAGATAGATCAGGGACCCTGACCGCACATTTTAAACACAGGGGGTGCAGACAGCACATTTGTGAAACATCAGGGTACAGCAGCACATCAATTATTTAAATGGTGGATGATAAACTAGTTATTGAACGAGTTCAACCAAACCCACTTAGCCCCCAAAATCCCTATTTAGGATTCACCCACATTTCACTAACCAAGAGTTGCTCTCATCATGAAGCGGCTCAGCCCAACCAGCTCTCATAAATTATTGCAGATAACTACCATAGGTTTTTTTTTTACAAAAAAAAGTACTAGAGTTATTTCAAAACTCAACATCTAACATAAAATACACCAACTTTTTCATTGGTATCGTAAAATTAGAATGATTATTTATCAACTAAAAATTGTCTGTGATGAGTTTTGCAAGACTGAATAAAGTACTTCACGTTGGACAATTAAAGAGAAATTTTGTGTGGAAAGCCTGAAACAAGCTAACAGAATCGGTATTTATTTTTTAAGTCATCTAAGACTATCCACAATGGTTTCAACTTTCAACACCACTTTTTCTCTTCCCAACACTCCACATCACCTTCTCTCTCCAGTTCAACACTTCATTCAACTTTTACCCACTCCAATGGTTTTTCATTCAACACCCTACCCCCTACCCCACCACTTTTATTTCATATTTTGATTTAATTTTATATTTTTCTTTTTATGATTTCATAAAATTAAAATTTACGATAAAAATTAAATTAAATAAACTATTATCGATTTAATTTAACTTAATTTTTTTTATTTATTTAAATTAAATTAAATTAACGTAATATTTTTTTAACATAATTTAAATTAAAACACTTAACAATTTAATATTTTTTAAAAAAAATATACACAATATTTTATTTTATTTTATTAACTTCAAATGGAAGAAAAGTAACAAAGCACACAATAATACATTTTATTTGCTTAACTTAAAATGCAAGACAACAAACTAAACACACAACACATAAATAACGTAATTAGTACGATACAAAGCATATTTAATCATCATACATTCCAAACTTTGCCCAGATGTGCTTCACTAGATCTGCTTGTAGTTGGTGATGGACATTTGGATCACGGAACTCGGATCTAGCACGCACGTGATCCGCAAAAGCGGGTAACACCTCGGTCGAGTATGGTTGCGGTGTACTAGATCCACTTCCCTCAGCTTGCTCAAAATCGGTCCATCGTTGAGCATATGTATCTCGTTCATCCTCAACAATCATATTATGTAATATGATGCATGACCTCATGATGATACCCAAATCAGTTATGTCCCAGAAGCGAGCTGGTTCACGGATGATTTTAAAACGAGCTTGAAGCACTCCAAATGCACGTTCGATGTCCTTCCGACATCCCTCCTGATGTTTTGCAAAGCACTTATCGGGTTCAGTTTGAGGAAGTCTAATAGACTTGACGAAAGTTGGATAAGAAGGGTAGATACCATCAGCTAGATAGTATGCCATATTATAGGGACGTTGGTTCACGATGAAATTCACACGTGGAGCGTTTCCCTGTTCCAATTCATCAAACACTGGTGACCGGTCTAGAACGTTTATATCGTTCAAGGTTCCCGGACATCCAAAAAAAGCATGCCAGATCCAAAGATCAGGAGATGCAACTGCTTCAAGAATAACTGTGGTAGTTCCCTTATCCCCTCTAGCAAATTGACCTTCCCATGCTTTAGGACAATTTTTCCACTCCCAGTGCATGCAGTCAATACTCCCGATCATGCCTGGGAACCCCCGCATTTCACTAACCTGTAGTATTCTTTGCAGGTCCTCTTGGGTTGGTGCTCTCATGTACTCTTGCTCATACAATCGTATGATTCCTTTACAGAATCTACGTACACACTCCAATGCTGTAGTCTCTCCTATTTTGATGTACTCGTCGACTGCATCTGCTGCCACACCATATGCTAACATTCGCATTGCTGTGGTGCATTTTGCTAAGGGCGATATACATTCTTTCTTCGCTGCATCGACTCGCTGGGTGAAGTAGCTATCACTACTTGAAAGGTCCGCAACGATTCGAAGGAACAAATGTTTTTGCATCCGGTACCGGCGACGGAATATTCCATCGTCGTATGTAGGCTCATTGGCAAAGTAGTCGTCAATTAGCCTTTGGTTTGCCCCTGCATGATCTCTACTGAAATATTTTCTACCACGAGGTGCGCTACCCTCCAATATTATATTTCTACGCTCCCTAAAGTGGTTGAGTACATAAGTGTCTTCTCTCTTGCTTTTTTCAAGGTAAGCTTCGAGATCAAACTCTGGTGGATCCATTTTTTGTGAAATTTGAAGTAGATGGGAAGAGATGGGAAAAGATGGGAAGTAGATGGGAAGAGATGGGAAGTAGATGGGAAGTAGATGGGAAGAGATGGGAAGAGATACATTGAATGGTGGATCTATGAGTCCATATATATAGATAACTTGAATGGTGGACATTGACGGATTCGAAATAATATGAACTATAGTTAATTATCGGATAAGGACTAGATTCGAATTGAGTGATGCATATTCAAACTCGGTAACCCATACATTAAAGCCACTGACAACACCGACAAATTATTAAAGTAAACAGTACAGACTTGACAAAACACTGACAAATTATTAAAGCAAACACTACAGACTCGACAACACTGACAAATTATTAAAGCAAACACTACAGACTTGACACCACATGAAAAATAATAAAGCAAACACTACAGAAAATTAATTTCCAAAGAGCTCTTGGGACAACCGCTTCAACAGCTCTTTCTTGTGGTCACTGAGATGCTCCTCTTCACTTAACTTTAGAAATAATTCCATTTTCTTAGCTTCAGTCTCCTCTTTCCTCAATCTATTAGTCTCTTGTTGCATCGCCGCCATCTGCTTCAATTGTTCAACCTCTATCTCCTTGACTTGTTTGTATGCAGTCCAATCTTTCTCCATCGCCTCCAAGGCAGCTGTTGTGCTCTTCTTTTTACCCTTTTTTTTAGCTGCATCCCTACCCATTGGACGGGGAATCGATCCTATAGAGTTTGAGCCACATGCATCACTCTCGCGAGATCTCTTAGATCCACTACTTCCTGAGCCAACACTTCCTCCTGCTTGACTACTGTAACGTGGTTGATCGCGGAGAGCCTCCCATTCTGCCATCAAATTAAATTGACCCTTCTTCCCATCTGCGTATAATTCTTGCGCTTGGGTCAAAATATCATTCTCCGACCAACCGCTTCGTTGCATACGCTTAGCGCCTTCATAAGCGCCAATCCATTTATTTATTTGCTTGCTCATATAATTATAACGGTTTCGGCATGCATTTCCATCCCGCGGAGGATTGAATGAGCAATGTTGATTACAATACTCAGCAATTTGACCCCAAAATGTTTCTCCTTTTTGGTTTCTCCCGACAACACTGTTTGTTCCATATTTAAGCCACCCACTAATTAACACCTTATTTTGATCAGTGTTCCATGCTGGTAAGTGACTTCTCCTGCTCGTAGGAGTTGAATCCTCTTCATTTGGAGTGGCTTCATTACCAGCTGTCATGCCAGTAAGATTCATTTGTGTTGAAAACTCGGGAAATTCAGGTGCACCATCATTAGACGACGGTGTTGGAGATGGATATCTGAACATAGATCCATGATGGGGATGAGGACGTTGGTTGAGAAATTGAGTTGGATCTTGAAAATTGTTGTGATTTTGGTAGTTGGAAATTTGATTTGGATGTTGATAAATGTTGGGATTTTGGTAGTTGGGAAACTGATTTGGATGTTGATAATTGTTGGAAATTTGGTTGTTGGGAAACTGATTTGGATGTTGATAATTGTTGGGAAACTGATTTGGATGTTGATAATTGTTGGGAATTTGGTTAGAAGAATTCTGGGTGTTGAAATGGTAGTTGTTGGGATCCATTTCAAAGCAAAAGGGATAGTTGAAAGATAATAAGATGAATAAGATGATGGAAAACTTGGTTTTTTTTCTGTGTCCAAATCAAACGAACCAAGTCTCTATTTATAGAGAAAAAAAAATCATGAATTTTGGTAATTTTTTTATATTTTTTTAATTTTTTTTTTAATGAAATAATTGAGTTGGAAAGATTAGGATAAAAGAAAATCGCCCGGACGAATTAAAACGCGACACGTGTCAGCCATCAGAACATATCTCTCTCCTCTGACGCGTGGCACGCACGCGCCTGTCGGTGCCCAACCGACGCGTGCCACGCGTCCCACCACCGCAGTCCCTGGGTCCCACAGCCTGCCATTTCTGCAGGTCACGCGTCTTGTTGGCGCGTGTGTGGCACGCGCCTGGCATTCGCCAACCAGGCGCTGCCACGTGTCACCGCACTCAGGTTTAAGCTGTGTTGAAAATTTTCAACACCTCTCTCCTCCTTTCAACTTTCAACACCACATTTCAACACCATTAATCACCCATTTCAACATTCAACATTCAACATTACACACCATTGCTGATAGTCTAATACACAAGCATCAGTGCTATTTTCAATAACTAATCAAGAATTTGATAAAAAAGTTACTGACATGATGTAAAAAGAACTTTATTCTGTGTAATTCAATAAAGCAGAAAAGTCTCCCGAAATATTAGCTAGGGAGGAAATGAAATGTTTGACTTAGTTTTAGTAAAGGTATATCACACTCGGTAGTTGATTGTCGTAAGACTAATCACTTTATTCATGGTTATTGTACTAAACAAACAAGATTTGACCGACCAAATTTTTGCTATTCAAATGAGTTTAGATTGAACTTCATACTTACTTAAAAAATAAAGTGTTAAACTAATGTGTCAGTCAAATTGTTAGTTGGGTACTTGGGTTGCAAATTTGAAAAGTGAACAATTTGAAGACAAAAGTTGTCCAGTGGGATAAGGGGGGTTTACCTATATAACTAAGTAGCTAATGAAACATTAGAACCAGAAGGGTGTAGCTAAACCCTGAGAACACAGAAACATGATTAAGTTTTTAACCATTTATGGCCCCAATTCCCAAACATAGTTCCTCGTTTAAAAGCCACTAATGGTAGGGATATGCACAGGGCAACTTGGGAGGAAGAAAGGACATTTGGTTTGGGCCTCGTGTCACTCACATGTCACACAAGAATTAACAAGATTGGTTGGTTTGTTTTTTTATAAACAGAGGTACTACTCTAGCAGAGGCACGCAATCACACATAGGCTGTGAAAAAGTGTGTGAGGACTGAGGACTGAGGACTGAGGACTGAGGACTGGAATTGGGACTAGGGAAGAGGACTGAGAGGGATAGGTAATTCAGTCACCAGTGTGACTGTGTGAGGCCTTGTTAGGTCATCATTACTTGCTAGTCCCAACCACCTGCACCATCTTGTCTCTACCAAAAGTCATTTTTCCCTCTTCTTTAATTGTATGTCCTTTGCTTCTCCCTCAAGTCTGTCATTTTTTCTCGACCATTTATAATTCAGGGGCTTAACTTTATTTTTTCCGGTGCTAATAACTATGGTATATACTATATACTATAGGATAATGTTTCATCCACACCTCTCTTTTGAGGTGGAGAGGTGGAATGGTGAGAGAGATAAGAATAAAAGAAAAAGTAAGAGAGAGAAAATATGAGCTGTGATAGATGATAAGATGAGAAAGATAGAAATAAAAAGATGTGAAAATGAAGTGTTTAAAAAATGAGGTGTGTATATATCATTACTCATATACTATATAGTGAGTGTTATTTGTCAAAGTCCATATTTAAAAATTATTGTACAACTCTGTATGAGTAGATTCTGATATCATAGTTAATTCTAATGAAAGAGAGATATTATAAGATTAGCACAGATTAAAGTCTTGTGAGAGGAAAGGGGGTTAGTACAGTTTAAAATGAGGGTGGGATTTCAATGCATCCTGCTCAAGGGATGATCTGATTTGTTTTTCATATCCAAAAGTCATAAATGGGAACAGTAGCCAGGAATCACAAGTATGCAATGGGGTCCCCACAGCTGCTTTGAATGTGATGTGTCAATTTCTTTTGCTGGAACTTGTTTCATCAGTTTTAGCATCTTTTAATGGAAAAGAGAACTAGAGAAGCATAAATTCAGAGAGCAAAACACAAGAAGATCCTACTGAGATTTACTGATTTCTCTATCATAAATAAGAAGCTAGGGGCAACGCTGAGGCCTGAACATATATATGTGTGAAGGTGACTAGCCAATCGCTCATTGTTTATCATTTTCAGTTCTGCATTCAAAACCTTCAAATCATGGTTAAAATAAACTTCAGAAAAATTCGCTCTAACAAGTACTTAGAGGCTACAGCTTGTTTGGTTTATTGTCATCATTCAATAAACTTAAGTTTCTCTGCATGGTGTTTTTTCAGCTATGACTTAAAGTGAGTTATTTGTCTAAAGAACATGGTGTTTTTGTAATTTTACTTTGATTAGAGACGAAAATTAAAACTCACTTATTATATATAGGTAAAAACTGTATTTAACCATAAATAGCTTTTATATAGATTTAAAAGGTGTTGAAATAATTTTAATCAAATGAGTAACCGAGTGAGTTATTTAAGTGGTTCAACACTTGGTCTCATAAATAAGTGGTCGTAGATTTAATTGTTAGTTTTTGTGAAATGAAAAAAATCCACTGACCAACTTTCTATCACTTAGTACACTGCCGTGAAATGAGAGATTAGTTTTAGGTCTATCGATTCAATTATACCTAAAAAAAATTAAACTGGCAAAACCCTGTTACCAAACAAAAAAACATGTGAGAGAAGAAAGAGAAATTATAAGCCCAAACAAAACCAACCCCAAAACAAAGTTTTGACCCATTAGGCTCTAACTCCAACACAGTATTTTTGTCCCCACTCAATAATTACCAAAAAGAATTATAAAAAAGCTTCACAAACAGACAAAATCATAAGCAACCCGTGGGGGAAGGAAGACCCAAAAACAAAGCTGAAATTTTTTATGTACCAACATCAAATTATTGTTACTTCTTTAGTCCTTTTTTTGTTATCATACACTACGTTAGTACTTTGTCCTTGTTCTACCAAAACCAAGGTTATGAAAATCGGACCGGTAGTCAAACCGGTGAGGGCACTGGTTCACGGTTTATTGGTTCAACCGCAGTTGAGTCGTGGTCCAACCAGTATTACCGCTATAAATTAAATAATATTATTTTAAAATAAATATAGAATATATAAGGAATTTTTGAAAAGAAAAAAAGAAAATATCCATAACTTCATACTAAAAAAAATACCCAGCATAACATCACAGCCAAAATAGTAGGAAAGATAATTCTAATAGCACACGTTCTAACAATATATATCCTTGTTTTTGGTATAAAACAACATTCAGGTTTTTTTTTTGGTCGTGACATTAGTATATTTTATAAATATGTTACAATAGTCTATTCTTTTATGGACAAAACACTAATTTTTTTTTTTGCAAAACAATAGAAACATTTTATAAAAAAGGCCCAGCTGTAAACAAGTACTGAGCCCACTACCCAAACCCTAAAATTATCATACTTTTCTTTTCCTCTCTTACCTCCAATCCATCTTCATGCAGCCTCCAGTCTCTGAAACACGCTCCTGCTCCTGCCACACTTCCTTTTCTCTCTCTCTCTCCCTCCTTTCTCTTTCACCATCCCCTCAACTCAACACATCAAGGTCGGCGTCAATACTCTACAACGCAGTTCATGTGCTGCAAAGGGATTTCTTTTTTTTTTTTGAAACCAAAGTGACACTCTTCAGTCATTTTCACTGAACCGGCTCAAACCGGAAAATCGCCGGTTTTGACTGGTTTACCGGTTCTTAACCGGTCTCACCGGTTTTTATCCGGTTTTTTTCATGGCCGGTTATTCACATGTAACAGACCGTTCACCCTTCCGATTCTCGGTCTGACTGGTCGAACCGGCCGGTCCGGTCCGGTTTTTACAACCATGACCAAAACAGACATGTATCATTTGCTCTGGATTTTGATTTTGCCGAGTAAACAGTCATTTTGGTCCTTGATTGTATTCATTTATGATGGTTCAGTCCTTATAATTTGAAAATAATCGTTTTTCATCCCTAAATGTGTTGCCGTCGGTCAAGTTAGTCCTTGATTCAGTTTTCCGTTAGTCCCCGAGACGGAAAATGCCAAATGACAAGTTTTTTTCCACGCAAGCGTCCTACGTGGCACCTTCTCTTAAAATGTGGACTCGATTGTAGTAAGTGAACACATTCAGGGACCAAAATGAGGGTTTACTCCAATCTTCACCTTCTTCATCTTCACCTTCTTCATCTTCCTCATAAATTATTCACAATTTCCAGAACCCACCCTAAATCCTAACTTTACCCCAATTTTCACAATTTCCAGTACCCACCCTAAATCAAACACACTCTTCATCAAAACGCACTCTTCATTAACTCTAAAATGCTTATGCTTCTTCTTCTTCTTCCTGCTCTTCTTCATCGTCATTGTGTTCATCTTCATCATCCTTCATCTTCTTTATCTTCGACCTCTTCTTCATCATCTTCACCACACCAATCCCAGAATTCCCTCACACGTTTCCACAGTAACCACTCCCATCAACCCAATTTTAGATGAGAGAAATCTCTTGAATCTAGAAACAAATTAGAAGCAATAACAAATATGGGCAGTTAAAACACCCTCAGATAACACCAGTTATAACACTCATAAAGCTAACACCAAAATCATCCAACTATGGCCACACATATCCACTCAACTCACATGCCCACACATGCCACTTTACTCACATAACCATCAAATATACAATTAACCAAAGCAACCCAAAAAGAAGCAAAATGAGAACCGGGTTCACCATGCAGTCAAACAAGGTACTTGAGCTGAAAGTTGGTAAGAGTACCTCCTTTAAGGTGTATTAAAACAGAAGGTATATTAGGACCAATAGCATACTTGCATTTAGTAGCATCAGCAACAACAACCATGCCATATCCTACTATATGGGATCAAATAAATAGATGTAAGCATGCTCTATCACAAACCAAATTTTCAGTAATGCTATCTATAGCAAGGTATTTTTTTAATTGTTTCTTCCATCTCTTTTAACATTATTATCTTCCATTTTCTCAACAAACTCTAATGGAGACGTGTGTGTGGCAACGAAACAAAAAGAGATGCCCCAACTCAATTGAGATAGCATAGTACTACACTCAAAAGAGACAAAAATCAGTGTCTATGAACCAAAGGATTTTCATTCACCTGATCATCATTACAAATTTACAATTTTTTTAGCAAAGTGTACATTTCATATATAATCATCATAACTAATACAAGGGCTAACCTCCCCAACAAAACAATAGTTCTATCCTAAAATTGCTGAAGATCATGTCATAATTTTTGGGGACATGGTTAGTGAGATTACATCAAGCTTTTAATCTTTAATTTGTTCCTTCTATTGCAAAAAAAAAAAAACAATAGACTATGAACAACTGACAAAGCTCAAACCTGCAATAACCACCAAAGCACCAACGCAACCACTTGCTTTCCTTACACCAAACACACCATTGACACTGGTTGAGAAGCGACCGTAATCGGAAATCAGAACCCTAAAGCCCCAAATTAGTGGTTCTTGTTATGCTTCTTGAAAATCCCCACTGTTCAGTCTTTCCTCCATCGCCATGCCTTCCACCACCCAGAACCCCAGTCTCGCAAACCCAGATCCCCACCACATGCCCAGCCATGCCTTCGTCGTTCTCTTTCCTCGATCTACCTCCATCGGCATGGCACGTGCACCACCGTCAAATGCGGCGTCCTCCTTGGCCCTTGCCGTTAAACTCACGCCACTGCGAGAACCTCCTTCTCTTTGGCCTTTTCTCTCCTTTGAGGAAGTGGTGAGGCTGATGAAGGGGAGTGATGGTGGTTGAAGGGGTATCTTTTTCTGTTGGTTCTGGAGAATGGAAGGAAGAATGGAGATTTTAGTTTTTCTAGGTTTTTGTTCTTCTTATAAGAAGAAATTGATGCAAAATTCCATAATTGTGGGAAGAAGATGAAGAACCAATAATTTGGGGATTTAGGGTTCTGAGAGGACTAAATTGACTAAGGTGAGATAATAAGATCTGAGTCATCGATCACGTGTCAAGCCAACGAGGCAAAAATAGTAGCACTTGTCATTTTCCGTCCCAGGGACTAACGGAAAATTGAATCAAGGACTAACTTGACCGACGACAACACATTCAGGGATGAAAAACGACCATTTTCAAAGTATAAGGACTGGACCGTCATAAGTGAACACAATCAAGGACCAAAATGGTTGTTTAGTCGATTTTGCTACACAAGACATAGCTAGTTAAGAGTGTGTTCATGGGTTGAATTGGAGAAAAATCACTCAATTGAATCTATTTGATTTTCTTATTTTTTATCATCATATGCCCTTCTTTTACATTTGAATTCAATTTAAGATAATTTAATTTAGTTAATTTTATATTTTATTCTTCTTCTTTTTTAATTGAAAGTGATATTAAATAATCATAAAATATGTAACATGTAATAAAAAAATTATTTGTAATATTAAAAATTAATTATATAATTTTGCTCATATTTCAACTCAAATTAAAAAAAATATAGTTTAGTAGAATTCAATTATTTTGAATCATACTTGTACTTAAATATTCACCAACAGATCCATGAATATTTGTATGCGAGTTTGAGGATGTGTTATGAACATTTTTTTTTGCTCAACTCACAAGTTGTTAACAACACTCTATTCACTCCATAAAAGCACACATCCCTAATGAATCTTTAATATGGATCCGAGTTTGAGGATTGAAGAATATGTCCTTTTGTATAAGCCCATGCCAATCTGGTCCTGGACATAACCCATGATTGCATGCCTCATTTGGAGACCTTGCATTGCAAATCCAAAAGTAGCTTTTTGGTTTGGACTTAAAACCTTTTTGCTGAATTTCAGATGCTCACTACTCTTTTGACCAAAAAAAAGGTCTTTATTATTGGAATTTCCCTTTGGCCAATATCTACCTTTAATTAAGGATGAACACAAAAGAAAAGAAAGGGATCACAAAAGGCAACCACTTTAAAAGTGGGGCTATTCACCTTTAGTACAAGACTATATGTGGAACCGCACCAACATATACATAGCTCTAATAATTGGATTAGAAAAGCATTTTATATGCTTTCCATTGCTGCTTTTTAATTAAAAATATAAAGGTGGCAACTAGCTATCATTGCAATTTGCAAGAAACCCAAGGCCTGGTGGTACTATAGTATAAATTCATTTACAACCTTTTGCCCTTCGGCTTGATTGCTTGATGATTTCCTCAATTCATAACTAGGTATAGCCTTTCATTTTTATATGATTTCTATTAATCCAAAAAACTCGGTTTAAGTTTTGGGTTTGAGAATTTTAAAATGTAGTATGAAAATTTTAGAATGAAGTACTCGATCCGAACCAAACTACCCTTGGCATCTTAATATTTATTTTATGACCTAACCCCAACAAGGCAACAACAACCAACATAAATACAAAAGGGTTCAAGAAGAGCAATTACAATAACAACTGAAGGATCGAAACTAATTTATCTTCTCCTTGGTCTCCTGAATGTTGCTTCTTAGTAAGCATCACCTTCATCAGTTTGCCGCTTTCACTAGAGATTTATAGGCCGATTTATATGCGAGATTTGCTAGATCAAGGAAAGAAGCAATGAAACAAACCCCAAGAATTGGAAAGTAGCAAGAGAAATAACTAGATAATTGGGAAAGAAACATCATGATTTTTTTAAGGGTATCTTTGAATCTAGGTAGACTACATACATACGAACTTTTTATATCTTATTTTATTCTTATTTTCCTATCATATCATCTATTATATATTTTTTTATTTCTTTCTCTTATACTCATATCTCTTTTTGCGTAAATGGAATTGGAGTTTAAATGTATTATTATCCTTTTAAAAATTCTATTAAGATCTTTATTTGAAATATGTGAATAACTATAAAACCAAACATGGTTGGATATGAGGCTTGATCACATCCACTACATTGTCATTTTCCCGTATAATCCGAACATTAAAGGGAAAGCAAGATAAGATGATGCCTCTAGTTTGACAAACACGATCGCAATTTTATTTTATATTTTTTTCTTTGAAAGGAAAGCTATCTCTTTTTAAAAACTAATTCGTGATGTTAAGATATTGACAAACATTTCTATAAATATTTTAGCGGATATCCAATCACATGCTTATTTGTTCATCTATTGAACTAATATGAAATCACTTTTTCTCAATCAAACACCTTTATCCAGTTGGAAAAATTGTTTTGAAAAGCTAAATATATCAGTTGAGCATAATTTCAGCTGAAAACCATACATACCCTGCATCATTCACCCACGTACATGGCTATATCCAATTGCTGGGGTTATACCTTCATCATCAATTATAGGTACTTTTAGACATAATATGTTGAAATTAAGGCAGGTAGTCAGCGCTGGGATTGAAGAGCATGAATGTACATCCACCCTGCAGTGTTGGAGGTCTTTTTCACTTTGCCTATTGTTAATGTGTGTAAATAGTAAATACCAATTGAGTATTAACGTGTCCAAATTTCTATCCCAATCAATTAATAAGAACACTTTCCATAATGAATTATAACCTTTATTATGCATATAATTATAAGATAAAAATTACAAGATAAACTATTTTTACAGTGATCCACCAGTGATTCACTGTTAATACATATTGATATAATAATTTCATTGGTGGACTACTTAAAATAATGATACACTATATGACTCCCCTTCTAGAAGTTGGTATGAAATTATGCATAGCCATTTTTCCTCTCGTGATTGTATCTGAAATATCATAGCACCAATTATCATCTTTTACTTTTCCATTATTACTGAAGTTAAAACTTGGTATGTTAAGAACACATAGGTACATCATAACTACTATTATAAGCAGTTTCTACAAGATGACCATGAAGTACATATAATAGTGGTAATTAAACACAGGTAACTATCACAACGATCGCCTAAGTAGTCACAAAACAACCTTCCCTGCTCTTCTAAGTTCTACTAGCTAGCCCTTGATCTTGTGTATGACTAAAATTGCTCTACATGATTGAACATGCATTGGGGTTGTCATCACTGAAGAGGGTGGTGAGCTTCTCATCAGGTGCGTTTGGATTGGGGAGTGCTAGATCAGTGTTTTTCACATACCCAGATGGTGCCTTTTTGTCATATGCTTGTGCTACATATGGATATGCCACCAAGTTATATTGAATATAGGGCCAAAACTCTGCTCTTTTTCCTGTGCTCTGCACTTTCTTTAGGACCTTGTTTCTATCCACATAGCCTGTCACACTTACCTTGCTTTGCTTTCTGTTCACCTCCACTTCCTTCACACCTGAATTGTTCTCAAATGGTTAAGAGTGTCTTTCGTTAAATAGTTTAATTAAACACTTATGCTAAGCGCCTATTGATAATTAAATTAATTTGAGAAATTTATTAAAATAAAATGAATATATGTTATGTAGAAATTAATCTAAACAACTTATGAAAATAAATTCAAAACAGGTAATAGGTATGCCATAAACTGAATTAAGCTCATCCACAAACTCTTGGATATATATAGATTATGCTATAAGAGAAACACAAATAAGCTTTTCAAAAAAGGGCATAACCATGTATTTGTTTATCTATTGATTCCAACAACTATGTTAAGTTTGGAAAAACTGTCATGAAAATACAATATGTCTCTTGAACTGCTTTCAACAGGAAACCAAAGACACTAAGTCTAAGTACATATAAGATTATGTTTGTTTTAAGTTTGAGTAAAATGTTTTTTTCATAGAATTAATTTCAGAAATAGTGTATTTCGACAGAATACTTATGCTTGTTTAGACTGGAAGATGATTAGATGAAAGTATGAAATTTTCTTCCATTTTCTGCTTTGAAAAATAGTAGAGCAGGAAAAGTGATAGGTATGAACCTTTCATGTTGGAAACAGAATTCCGAACTCTTCTTTCACAGCCATCACAGTCCATTTTCACCTTGATTTCCACTGTCTATATCACAAAACAAGAAGAAGAAAAATCAGATTTTGCTTGAAATTAAAACCACCATTAACATACACACAAAAATAATGGTAAAGAAGCCAATGAAAACCTGCATTGGCTTGCGTTTCTTTCTTGGGGTGGAAACTGAGAAGTAATCTGAAAGAAAATCAAAAGCACCCATTTCTTCCTTAACGATAAAATTGGTTGAAACAGGGGAAGGAGAAAAGAAAGAACAGAGTACTTGAAACAGAGAGAGAGGAGGGAGAATCAAGAACACTATTTTGGTGACATAAATTACATATGCTTATATAAGGGAAGTGATTTCATTGCCATGATTGGTGCCCAAATTGTGCTATAATTTAATGTATAAATTAGTGTTTGGACAATGACCTTTTTCTACTCTATAATCATGTGTTTCCCGCAAATATCACCATGACAGATACAACTTGGTTTTGAGCACTAGCTTCAAGCTCATTGACACCAACACACACAAAACTATTGAATTTAATGAGTTAATTATTTGAGAATATGATGATTAGAAACAAGTTCAAGTTGCATAAATTACTTGAGAATTATAGAATACTACTGTGATGACCCGTTACTCTTGAATAGTGTGATTATTCAAGACTCAATTTTTTTTTCATTAATAAAATCTTTGTCATCTCAATTTTAAAAAATGTTGCATAAATTACTTCATGGAGTTTTTTTTTTTATTTTGTTAATAAAAACTTTGGGTGAGTTCGGCTTTGATCACCATAACATACTAAAATATGTCCTAAGATCATAGGTCACTTACAAAGGTATTTACAGATCACCCACTAACACAACTCTCACATCAACAACGAGAATTAAACGCATGTATAACAAATGACCTAGCATGTATTGGCACAATTTCTATTAGGTAGGATCATTATAGACGACAAAATTTTCTATATTAAGTATTTAACACTTTTAAATTCACAAAGACTTGAACCCAATACATATTCTTAAGTTAGAACTACTTTGTGTCTTTCGGTAAATAATTTATGTTTTTAACATGATTCATATTCATAAATAAAAACTCAAATCAAGTATCAACTCTCTACATATGGCTTCGGTGGGTCATTGAAAAAATGAACCACGGTGGATCAATTAAAGCACAACCATTGGATATAATAGTTTAAAATTAAGTGATTGAGATTAATTGTGGTTGAAACCTAAATTTACTAAACTATCCTTTTCAATTTACCACCAACTCCCCACCGTCACACTTCCCCACTTCTGCCCCTCTCTCCCACCTCCGATCGGTCACCGCCATCGGGAGACCAGATATGCTCCTTCACAGATCCTTAACCACAGACACTTCCAGATCTGAGCTTTCTAATCACTTCTCTTCTTCACGAGTTTCAGTTCGTTAGATGTTCTATTTTTTTCCAAAAACTTTTCAATGCCCTGTACCATGAACTGCGAGGAAGTCCATCGCTATGAGGGAGATCCGGAAGTACCAGAATCCGAAAGCGTACATTCATCAAACTCTCCTAGATCTGATACGAATTTGGTGTGGATCTGAACAAAATTTTTTCCTAAGCATATTGCTGAATTGATTAGTTCTTCAAGTAATAGAAAGCGAGAATGAAACAAGTTCTGATTAAGGTGATTGTTGTGTGTATCTAGCAAACCAGTTTCAAGCAAAAGGACTAGAAAATTGTTAGATTACAAATAACAAATTCTGGGTCTTCCTCGAATTCCTAATAACGGGAGAAAGTAAATTCCTTTTGGAAATAAACAAAAATAAAATGCAAGCAAGAGGAAGGTGTGTAATAACATGATGAAGAGAAATTATGAGATCATTTTTGGATGTGTTTGTTGAGGTAATGGACCAATTCCATCACTAGTCAGAGGGTATAAGCCTCTTCAGGCATTTTCGTTGACAGTGAAAGAGGAAAGATTGTAGGAGGTGGTGGAGGGGCGGAGGTCGTGGAGCGGCAGCTGGTGACAGCGACACATGTCGCCGGAGACAATCTAAGAGAGACTATGAGAGTAGAGGAGAAGGAAGGGAGGTGAAAAGAATAAATGGGGATAATGGTACTTTAAATGGGAAACAGTACCTGCATCATGGTGGTTCAGTTTGAAACTGAACCACCGAAGACATCGTCGAAAGAACACCTCAATTATTAATTTGATTGAAGAAGAATCGGTCACATCCATAAATGTGATGTATCATTTTGATTATAGAAAAACATGCATATCTATAATCAAAAAAATTGTGGTGATATTATTTTTTTGGAAAGTGATTGTGATGTATCAATGTGAAAGTGTCAGTGGCGATATCTAAACAACTGGAAATTAGCCAAATAAAACCATACTTATATAGGATCATTATTTTAAGTGATGTTTATCTCGTTGAACGTATATTAATTAGTAACTTTGGTAAAGTTAAGATTTAAGCCATATCTCTAGCTAGGTTATTGATCTGGAGCCAACCTGCGTTTCATGCATGACAAGTGGAAGGTTGCTAGGTCAAGCTAGATTGATCCACATATATATGGTGTGAGAGAAACAGATAACAACAATCATTCAATTTCAGACTCTCCTGGGCCTCAATTCATGGCTCATATTGCGTTCTGTTAGGTTCCATCATTCATCCATGCATGATGCATGTCACGATCCAACTACAGTTCATGTTTCTCTTGTTGTCTAGGATCAAGCATATTGGTACTTTGATTGATGGCACCTTTCTATATGGGGTTTCTCTCTATCGATCGGAAAGTTGATGCCAATGATTAGCCCCTGTCACATGGAGAGAGTACTTATATTTGGAAACTCTTCAAAATAATCTAAATCCAACCAATTCTATTAAAGTTAGGTTGATTCATGTCAACATATTCATATATAAAATATAAATGATTGTTTTTTCAAAGGCTTAATTGATAACTGAAATAAAAGTACAAATTGATGATGCAAATTATTTACATCCCAAAGTATAAATTATTCACAACCTTCCTTCCTTTGCCCCTGTAGACATGTTTCACTTTTTGGCACTGAATCTCCACTCTGAGAAGGTCAATTGAAATTAGAATGTTGATTAGTTTCTATGGCCCTTGCACTATTGTTATTTACCCACCCTACTGAACATTAATCACTTTCTATGACAATCATTCTGGGATTTAATTGGACACAGAACAAAAGAGCATGATGGATAGCAGAAGTTTCAGCTTCATACTCAATCCTGCTTGGGCCTGGATTGCCCGGCGGCCCTTTGATGACAGATGAATGAGTTCGAACAAAGAAAATAATCGACAAAAAACAAAGAAAATAATTATTTTTATTGTAAGTTTTTATATGCATGTACATCATCTTTTTAATTATGTGTAAAATCTAAATTTCATGTTTTTTTTGGATAAAAAATTTCATGTAGTATACAAGTGACAAAGGTTCTTTACTCAAATTCAATTTTTAACGTTGATGTTACTTGCATTAATTTTTTTATAATTATAATTATATAACTTTTAATTTCAAAAAAAAGCTTTATTATATAACTTATTAGTTTTTAATCTAAAATATGTTAGTGACAAAAAAAAATCTAAAATATGTTAGAAAGATAGACAGTGAATGTAGACTTTTTTACCTTACTGGTGTAAATTTAAAATTTATTTACCAATCTGGTGCAACTTTTAAAATATTTACACAACTAGTGTAAATCGCCACTAGCATCGGCGATATATATATATATATATATATATATATATATATATTTTCATGTTTTAAATATTTAAAACTTTTGAGTATCGCCACTATCATTGGCGATTTTGAACTTTTGAGTATCGCCATTCCTATATATATCGCCGATGCTAGTGGCGATTTACACTAGTTGTGTAAATATTTTAAAAGTTGCACCAGATTGGCAAATAAATTTTAAATTTACACCTACAAGGTAAAAGTCTTGATTGGTTTAATTTGGATTATAAGTGCTGTAAAAAAAAAACAAAATTGGATTAAGTTACATTGCAATTGCAACCCTAGATAAAGCGCTTTTTTTACAACATAAAACAGAATAAAAAACATAACTGTGTCTCTGAAATTTTCCGTCGTCCCTTGTTCGGTGCCGTCAGCGATCTCCACCTGCCACTTTCACCGCCGGAGCTGTCCCTTTCTCTCGATTTCACATTCCTTTTCTAAGGTAGCTGTTAATTTCGATTTTTCTTCTGATTATTGCTTCTTACTTCAAATTTGATGGGTTTGGTTAGGGACTGCATAGATACATGGGTTGAACTGTTGAAGGGAGTGTGAAGGATAGTAAATATAAGGGGGCGTTTGGTAGAAGGGAACTTTAAACATTTCCGGGTAAGTAAGGTTGGGAATGTAACATTCCCATGTTTGGTACAAGTTTCAGAAAAATTATTCCCGGGTATTAAAGATTCCCAGCATGCCATTTACATTGTTTTTCTCTAAACTTCATTCCCAAGTTCAAGGATGGGTATCTTACATTCCCATGGGAATGAAAGTTATTTCCCACTAACTTTTCTTTTTACTTCAAATTTTATATTTTTAAATATTTTAATTAAGAAATTATTAAGAACATACCCGGGAATGAAATTTATTAACCAAACACTTTTTTAAGAAGATGCCCGGGAATAACATTCCCATCAAAATATTCCTAGGATTAAGATTCCTGGGTATCATTTTCTAAAACCTCTAACAAACGCCCCCTAAGTTTATAAATTTAGCTATCTGGTGACAGAACCTGTCATTCATAGTAGTCATGTGTAATATTTCAATTCAACCCCCTTATGAAGGGGCGGACCCACGTTGAACTGAGGGGGTTCCCCTGAAAAAAAAATTTCCTACTTACCCCCCTAGAGTGATTTGTTTTTGAACCCCCTGAAATTTGAAAATTGCACCCAGGTCCCAGTCAACACTCAGTCACTCATTCCTCACTCCTCTCTCTCTCTCTCTTCCTCACGCACTCACTCTCTCACGGTCTCAACTCTCACCTTCACGATCCAGAGTTCCAGACCACCACCGGCCACCAGCCCACCACCACTACACCAGGCCCCAGCCACCACCACGGCACCACTCATTGATTCACGGTTCGACTGTTTCAGTGTTCACTCTTTTCTCTCTCTCTCTCAACGCTGCAACCCACCAGGCGGCAGCCACAGCCCACCAACGCCACCAGTCCACCACCACCGCCCACCGGCGGCCGCCCAACGCACCACCACTCTCTCTCTCTCTGCTGCTGTTGAAGACTTGAAGCTTGAAGGTTAGTTAGAAATTGAAAACCCCAAATTGAAAACCTAAACCCCAAATTGAAAACCCCAAATTGAAAAACTCCAACACTTTTTATCAAATCATTGTGCTGCTGTTGAAGCAATCTGAAAGTTAGGAATTGAGTTTGAGTTTAGTTAGTTAGGAATTGTGTATATCATATATGAAGGGAATTGAGTTTAGTTTATTTAGCATAAGCTTGTTGTCCTGATGTAGGAATTGAGTTATAAGCTTGTTGTCTTGTTTTTCCTTTTGCTGAATTTAGTTTGTGTATATGAAATTGAAGTGAAATTAGACTGGGAAATAAGCTTGTTGTCTTGGTTTGAGATTGGAAATTTGGAATGTGAAGGGAAATGAATTCATCCATCAGATGATCAGAACCCAACTCCCTCTTTCCCATCACCAGTCAACTCAACACTCTTTGCTCTGCTGAACGCGGGTAATTGCTCATTCCTTTGCTTTTCTTTGTTTCTGTTTTCTGTTTTCTCATTCTCGAGTGTTCTTTGTTTTTCCTTTTTTTAAGGTTTGTAATTTTTAAGGTTGTTGCTTATAAGTTATACGTTCTTGCTTTGCTCAACTGTAGTGTGAATCTCCAACCACTGTTAATTTCAACTGTCTGGTACCTGAGTGAATCTATACTGATTTTTTGGGGGTTGGAATTTGAACAATGCTTTTTCTGTTTTGTTTTCTCCCCATTGAATTAGGAGGATATTTCACCAATTTATCATCAGATTCTAATTTTTCAATTCCTAGTAATTAAATTAAACCCCTTTTGGGGCTGTTTTTCATGTGGGGTTCTTTGATTTTGTTTTTTAAACTGTATTAGTGGGTGAATTGGTCTTTCTTGTTATGAAAATCTCTGCTGAACCATGAAACAGTTTGTGGCTCTGCTCTTTGGTAAATGATGTATAGTTAAACAAAGGAAACTTGAATTATCATCTGGTGAAATTTATGAATGCAATACCTAGTAAATGGGAGCACTTTCATAAATTCTTGTATTGAAATGTTATCTACACTTTCATGTTGACAAATCATGATATGCTAAGCATCAAATTAAGCTGAAAGCTTCCCTGGGTTGACCCTTTTGTTCTAGTTTGCTTTTTGGTATTTTATATTACCGAGTATTTCATGAGCTTCATCATGCCTTGTGCTTGTGCAACTCTAAGAGGCTATAATGAATTTGCAGGATGGACTAATAGGCTTGTCTATTTAATCTTTGAGGGAAGAAAAAGCTCTGATAACACCAGATTTTTGTTCCACCAGATTTTGAACCCCCTGACCCCGGGGTCCTGGATCCGCCACTGCTTATGATATCTATTTATAAATTTTCCTTTTTTTTTTTTAATTCTTATTGTTTTACTATTATGCAGGCATTGCCACAGTCTACAAAATGCTT
This sequence comes from Lotus japonicus, assembly GCF_012489685.1. Taxonomy (NCBI): domain Eukaryota; kingdom Viridiplantae; phylum Streptophyta; class Magnoliopsida; order Fabales; family Fabaceae; genus Lotus; species Lotus japonicus. The sequence goes on from NC_080045.1 coordinate 64,731,795, forward strand.
TCTGGGGTGAAGTTCATTCCTCGTGACCAGGTTTGTGTAGTTACCATACTTTCTATCATAGTGCTAGTGTTGTTATTTCGCATTGCTAGGTCTGATTATGTTTTGTTTTGTACTTGCGTTGCTCTATGTGTACTAGATACAACATGATGACTTGAATTCTGCTCCCAAAGAAAAGAAAAAAATGGATAGTAGGAGGAAAAAGCATGAGAGGAAAGGAAAGGGATCAAGGGACAGCTCTTCTTCTGATGATGAAGAGCTTGATAGGGTAAAGAAAAGCTCGAGAAGGAGGAAGTGGTATTCATCGGAGGAAAATTCTGAAAGTGAAAGTGACCAAGATGACAAGAGACGGAAGAGGAAAGGGAAAAAGAAGAGGGATGATGATGATTCGTCGGATTATTCTGGTAAGAGATCAACAAGGAAATCAAGATCCAAGAGTGGTAAAAAAGAATATGTATCTGAGGAAGATTCGTCTTCTTCTGATAGTGGTGATAGAAAAGGGAAGCGCCAAAAGTCAGATAGAAAGGATGGGAGTAAAATGAACAAGATCAAAGGTGATGAGCAGGAAATTACGAGGAAAGAGATGGGTTTGGATTGGATGCTTAGGTCTGAAAGTAAGAGGCCTGCGGTTTCAGAAACAGAGGAGCCGTTGTTAGAGGAAGTTCCAGTCGAGGAGGTATGTCACACTAATTCAGTATCAAAATTCCCTCCCCCTCTCAGTCGTTAATATGCCTTTGTGTCCTGTCAGGTTCAATATTTATATTCATTTTCAAAGGAAATCTCATTGTTTTCTGTTTTTTATTGCTTTGCTATGAACCCTCTATCAATCAAATTGTGTTCTCATTTTCATGGCATTGCTTACTAGAAATGAAAGGATGACTAACGAGGGAAAGATAAAATGTTTAGGAATAAAATGATAGAAGAAATAAAAATCTTAAAGAAACTACCCTTCTTATATTGTCATCATTCACCCTAAAAAAAATGAAAATTGAAAGATGAGTGAAAGATGGAAGAATAAAAGAAAAAAATTATTTAATATCTTCTCAGAAACTGAAAAAAGAGTATGGGATAGTTTGGTTCGGTATGCTAGTGCCCTTTGAGGCTTTAGCCTTCTTCTACATGAGAATCAGTCTATAATCATGTATGTCTGATTTTTTTCATATAAGAAAATCTTTTAATATTTATCATCTATGTTTATGTGTTTTCCTTTGAATGATGAATGAGGAAACAATATTTTACTTTTCTAGTTGACTCCAACAGGGGGAAGTGTATGCCTATTTCTGGCCTATCTTAAATGTTTTCATTTCATTTGCAGCTGGTCTTCATCTTTTAATCTTGTGGTCAATGTAATTTATTAAGAGGACAAAATACTTTGTTTTCTTTTTCAGCCTGAGAAGGTGCATCCTAAGGAATTGAATCCATATCTGAAGGATGGTGGAAGTGGTTTTCCAGAAGAAAGTGAAGAGGGAAAAGTTGGTGCAGGTCAACTTCTATCTTCTTCCCTTGTTGGGGATGGAGGAGCAAGTTGGAGACTTAAAGCCTTAAAGCGAGCCCAAGAGCAAGCAGCCCGAGAAGGACGGAACTTTCAAGAGGTTTTATGCCATTCTTTTCAGATACTCTTTGTTTCTATTTTTCATACATTTTCTTCCCCACTCTTGTAAAAAATTAGCTATTCTGTTAGGACAGTAGGGTATTTGCTTGAAAGAATAAAGGGAAGACAAACAAAATAATTTCTTTGACAGTTAAGACCAGTTAGATAACTATAGAGGGGATGTAATGGTAGAGTGATCGTTCTGGACTGTTAGAAAGCATATGTTACATTGTAGAACAGACCCTTGGTAGGAGAATCCTCTCCTTTTCAGTTCAGATATCATTTTCCAATGACAGATTCATTCTTGTTCTTCCTATCTATGATTCTATACTTCAATTCCAGTTCAATACTTTAACGGCTCGTAAACTGTGTGGTTATTTACAGGTTGTGGAAGAAAGGTGGGGTTCTCTTGGTGAATTGACTGTATCTGTTGCGTCGCGCTCAGCTGCCCCAGCTCGTGCTCATCTACGCGCTATTAAAAACAGACAACAAGGGACAAGAAAAGAAAACTTACCAGATTCTGAAAAGCCTACTCAAGGGGATTCTAAAAGGGTAACTTCGAGAACAGCTACTTAGTCATTGCATTTCTTTCTTGTTTCTTAGTCTATTTTCGATAAATTATTATATAGTTTTTAGTCTCACTATTCTGGAATTCTGAAGTGAGTCTCTTACACTTCACTGAATTTTGTGTATAAAACACTAGCAGGACTACATAAAAAATGTTTCTGTTCGGCGCGATGAAATGAGAGAACCGAAAGTTCGAGATTCTTTATCATGGGGAAAGCGCAAAGGCCAACATGTAGCAGAGGGTGCTGAGGTCATCTCTGCTGCAGCATCCAGCTTAAATAAATTTGCTAATGATGGGAGCTTTCTACGTGATATTTCTAGCAAGAGCAGTAATTCTGATGGTTCTGTCTTGGGAAGTGTTGAGACAAAAAAGGTTCCATCAGAAGCAAACACTCCAGGGGAAAGGAGTGCAGTAGCTAAGAATGAGATGAGTGCAAACCAGTTGGCAGCTAAGGCTATGCAACTTCGCTTGAAAGGAAAGAATGAAGAAGCTGACAAACTAATGGTAAGACCATAAAATGAGAGAATAGCCCTCTCGTATAGACTGTGTTTGCCTCTTATGATTTTTGCAGTTTAAATTGATGCATCTTTTTTTTGTCTTATCCATTTTGTGCTTCCCTTCAGAGTTGAATTTGGCATTGTGTTCAATTAGTATATTTTTTCTTACCAGACATGATAAAATAGAGACAGCCATCAGTGTTTGACACTTGTTTTTTATGATTTCTTTTTTGTTCGTTTTGCTATATCACTCGCCCTGGAATTATGATTTGCTTCATTCTTATTGGAGTTATGTTTTAAATTTATCTTTTCTATTACTTTTTCTTGGAAGGGAGATTTTTAAGATGGTAGGAGACTGGGGAATTAAGAGGAGCTTTGCAATACTAACTTCTTTCTTTGCTTTCTGCTTTTACTTTATATTGCTTTAGTAGGAAGTGGGGTTAGTATAGTCTATTGAGTTTATATATAGTCTACCAAAGCTTATCCTTCTAGATTTGTAATTATTCTGATTCCATTTTCTGGATTTTGTTCTTGTTTTGGTGGCAGCAAGAAGCAAAGGTTTTGAACACTACCCAAGGCAATCAAGATCATACGATTAGATCAAAAACCGATGGAAGTTCTAGCAGGTATTTTACCGTCTTGGAATTCTGTGTATACTTTTTTCCCTTGGTCCTGTTCATTACTTGATTTATTCATTTATGATGTCAAAAATAGGTGAATTTTCTTATATAGAACCAAAACATAGTGTCGCTAAATTATGTTGTCTTTGATTTTGTTTGCATTTCTTTATTCTTGTGTGTTTGTTCATAAACATGTTTGATTTGCTGCATCAGTGTTATTGGTTTCTAGAGCTTTATGTATTCTGTAATATTTTATTATTTCGTATGGTTTCAACGTTCACACTTTACTTTATTCAAGGTATGCTATACAGAAGATATCTGCTCAACAGAAGAAAGGAGAGGATGACGCTGATATGCATCTTGCCCGCAAGATCATGCAGAACAAGCAGTTTAAAGTTTCTACACAGCCTGACGACGAATACGATTTTGAAGATGGTCCAACCAAAAAGAATAGAAAGAAGCAAGGAGGCGATGACCGAAAAACTATCCCGAAAAGGATGAATGAGAGTCGGTTCTTGACCCAGCAAGAGCGCTGCCTCTTTTGCTTAGAGAATCCAAATCGGCCTATGCATCTCACTGTGTCTATTGCCAATTTTACCTACCTTATGTTGCCACAGAGGCAGCCTGTGGTGCCTGGTCATTGCTGCATTTTACCCATCCATGTGAGTTTGATTTCTGCTACTGTTAGTTTTCCTTTCAAAGGTGCACCTAGTTGACAGCAGCCCTAGCATGTCGTATATTGAACACAATCCCTCTAATACAAGTGATTTAAGTTATTTAATAGATTATTTTTTTATCATAGGATTCACACCTGAAGATTTTCCTCTATGACTATGACTAGAACATTTGCTTAATGGATGGTGTGAGTCCAACCATCCAGCGGCATATTGAGATCATAATAGAAATGACTAATAAGGATTGATTTGTATTTGATGCCTTCTTAATTTTAGGATGTTAACTTGATAAGATGTAGTGTTATTGCATGTGTGGAAGTAACATTAAGTTGTATAAATGTCATGTGAATTGAAAGTGGATCAACAGTTTTTTGAACCTGTTGGTTTGTGCAATAAGGAACTTTGTTATTATTATTCTTACAGTTTTTTTCTTCTGTAACTTTGTCTCATCCTTTATATGACAGCATGAATCAGCTACAAGAACCGTGGATGATAATGTGTGGGTGGAAATTCGAAACTTCAAGAAATGTTTGATTATGATGTTTGCAAAGCAAGAGAAGGAGGTAGTTTTTCTTGAAACTGTGATGGGATTGGCACAACAGCGCCGCCATTGTATGGTTGAATGTATTCCTTTACCACAAGACATTGCTAAAGAGGCTCCTTTATACTTTAAAAAGGTGAGGTGCCAAACTTTGCTTCTTTGTTATTTTGTGTTGTACTTCATTGCTATTTGCTTGCTTCTCTGTCCAGTATCAATGCTTTTCATTTGTGCATCTTTGAAATGAATTATAAATCTATTAGGTTGAACATAGTTGTGTCTGTTGATTTCTGAAAGCTAGCATGAAAATATTCTTTTACTGTTTCTTTCTGTGTTTCCTGGGTCATTGCTGAACTATCATAGCAGTCTATGTGGTCATTGCTGATGTCTTGTCAAGAGAGGCTTGGCTTGAATTGTGTATCCAGATGGTATAAGGGGCCAAACTTTGCAAAAATCCTGATTGATTAGTATATATAGTTATATACTCTTTTGATGAGTGCCATATGGTTAAAAGCATACGCGCAGATGTCTTTTGATGAGGAGCAGAACCTGAATAGGTTTTCTAAATGATATTTCTAGTATCATTTGAGATTATTGGTATTCCAATGCCTTTGGTAATAGATCCATTGTAACTTGTACTTTGTTATTATTGATGGCACTTTACATTCTATCTTTTTTATTTTATTTAATATCAATGTATTTCCCTTTCTGTATGTGTAATTGAAATTATGAACTCACTGTCTTTAAATTGACTTCATCACAGGCAATTGATGAAGCTGAAGATGAGTGGAGCCAGCACAATGCCAAGAAGCTTATTGACACAAGCCAAAAGGGATTGCGCAATTCAATTCCGAAGGACTTTCCTTATTTTCATGTTGAGTTTGGTCTGAACAAAGGTTTTGTCCACGTTATCGATGATGAAACGCAGTTCAATGGCAGCTTAGGGTTCAATGTGCTAAGAGGCATGCTACAGTTGGCGGATGAAGACATGTATAGGCGTCGAAGGTACGAAGCAGTGGAGGTTCAAAAACAAGCAGTTGCTAGCTTTGCCAAAGAGTGGGAACCATTTGACTGGACTAAACAGCTTCGTGAATGAAACATCTTAACATCATATTGTATAGATTAGGCCACTTTGGCTTTTTATGAGTTACTTCATAGCCTATGATAATCGTGCAGCGATACTTACTAAAGCTAAAGTTTTGTATTGTAACTTGTAAGCCCCCACCCAAGGAAAAGGAAAACATTTATTCATTTTCATGTATCCGTTCAGTTCACTGATCATACATATTCATTCCATTGGTGCATACTTGGGTGCCCATAAATTTAAACGAGTGTAAACTACAGGAGTGAGGTGTACCAATAATGTATAAACACTTAATATGACAAGTGCTCACTAGATTTTTTTAGATTATTTACGTTGTAACCCCAACTGAATTTTAGCTTACTAAATATACCCTCATCTTTTTTTTAATAATTATGTATGTAAAACTTTACCACTGGTAAATTATACCCAGAAGCAAAATAACTCAGCACCCCCATTCCTCTGGTTTAACGTGATTTTGTCCCCAAATCTGGGTTTTAACAACATATGCATTCCAACAAACACACCAAAATCTGCAACAATATGTTAAAACACCAGATTGAAGAGTGAAGAAGAAAGGAAAAGGGGAAAAAGCCAGATTGACGAGTGGAGAAGAAAGAAAAGGGGGAAATCCCAGATTGAAGAGTGGAGAAAAAAGAAACGAAAAAAACCCAGATTGAAAAGTGGAGTAGGGAAAAGATAGAAACGTAGAAGGAAGGACTCAGACCATGACCTGCACCACCAAGCCGGAACAAAACCCTCATCCTCTCAAATCCATCTTTGACAGCGGCCGAGATCTCGCCACTACCAGATGCAGAAGGAGAACAAGTAGAAGAGGAGGAGAGGTGAACCCACCAGATCTAGCCACCGCCGAGCAACTTGGCGGTGCCCAATTCTAAGTTGAATAAGAGATTGGAGATTCAGGAATCGATTTTAAGTTGAAGTGAACAAATGTTTATGAAAAGGTGAAAAAAAGTTGATACAGGATGAACATATGTGAAATAAGGTAAAAGAAGGTGAAAAGATTAATTCAACATCCAATTTTTTCACCTAAGGACTGAATTGAAAAAATAGAAGGTTCTAAGGTTAGTTTATAATTACAATAAACCTACAGGGTTGATTCAGAGTTTCAAGAAGTTCACAATATTATTAATAAATAATCCAAGTGTAATTTTTCTACTGGTACATGTCACTCATGTATTTAACCAAAAAAAAATTTGCTTTTGTACCAGAGAAAATGCCCATTCCATTCATTACAAGAGATAGTTTAAAAAGTTATATGAAAATTTATACCAGTATGATTAAGACTTGAAAAAATGTATATTAGTTTACGAATCAAATTGTACTTATTTGTTTAATGCTAGATTTCTATCTAATAAGCATATAATATTACTCATTATATAATGTCAAATTTATAGGTTTGAAAAATGCTTGCATTCCCTCCATTTTATCAAACAAAAATGTTTGCATTGTCGAAGCCAGCGTTCTTCACAAATCACAAGCAAATATAATGCTTTTTAGTCCTTGTTATATCTTTGATCAAGTTAAAAATAAAAATATAAAAAGAATAGCTGATACATTAACATCATTTATTTTATCAGGTTTCACCAATTTTGATCAAAGCTTAGATCAAAGTTTTTTTTGCTAATTTTCCCCGAATCTGAGGTTAACCAATTTTTAAGTCAAATTAACTGGTCAATTGACATTTTCATGATTCAACATTTCAACCGGTTAGATTGACCGATAAGGTCTGGTTTTAATTAGCTATACATTTTCAATTCATTTCTGAATACATATTGAAATATTTATATATACATACACGTTTAAAAACTCAATTTCATGAAAAAACACATTTGTAAATTATTTACTTAACATCGCACCGGTTATTCCACTACTTTCACGAAAAGAATAAAATTCAAAACAAGCTGAAGTTACGTGGAGATATAGCTTACAAGTTATCATGCATAAGTGATAAATCTTCAATTTGAAAATAGAATAAAATTGAATCTGTATCTGTGCCACCCAAATCAGTTGTATTTGTTGTAGCAGATAGTCATTCAAATCAAACTATGCACGACTAAGTAAATGATACTTAAATCACACATTTCAAGAGCTTCACTCAAGAACTATCACGCTATAAAATGTCACGTTTGTTGTAGTCCTCAAAAACGATGGTAATGATCCAAACACCGAAGAGTAATATTAAGCCTTTCCTCCGGGAGGAGCAATATAATTACCACTATCTTAACGGTGGATTAGTTTCTAAAAAAGGTAATATAGCTATCTCCTGTATAAATGACTTCATGCAAAAGATAAAAATCCCCAGACAGGAGGCCAAGATCCATGTCAAGATGAGCTAAACTGTGGTTCTGGTTCGTCTCCAGCTTCACCAGCAACACAAGCAACTAATTGACATCCGGTTTCTTCAAGTTCAAACAATTATCGGATGCTTGACTAAACAATTCCTGAACCTGATGTAATTCCTTCTCTGACATCAAGAACACACAGAACATGTTAGGCAGTCTCATGACCCAAAACAAGAACCAGTGTAAAAACTCAAAACCTCCTATAATCCAAATATGCATAAACTTGTTTATTGTTTTAAATTACTGCATTTTCAGCACAAAGAAGAAGTTAATGCATATTCTTTACAAGTTACTTTGAGAGACTTAGTTTGAATAATAATTTAAAGCCAATCTTAGATACCAGCATATCAGTACCAAATCACTAGAGTAGTAAAGCCTGCAAGTTGCTTTACACATGAACAAACCACTTCGGTATTTTAAATTCATTTTTCTCCAGTTAAAGTGTTAAACACAATGCTGCTATTTGCTATATGTAAAAATCATGCACCAAGACATCTTTTTCCACTATTTTACATGAATTTAAACTTTCATTTAAGAGAAACCAATATAAACATGGAAAACTAGAGATAAACCTGCAGCTTCCAATTGCTTCTGAAGTTCTTGGCCTATTGCATCATTCTCAGCCTGGAAGGTAAAATCCAGAAACAATGTATAAACATTATACTGCTTGTTACAGTTGGATAATCAGTAACTAACTGCCCCAAAAAGTATTAAAAAAAAACTAACTATCCCAAAATCGATTAATCACATATAAAGAAAAAATCAGCGAGCTGTGATTTCCATACTTGTAGTTCGGCAATCCTCTTGAGCTGTGCTTCTTCACCTCCCTCAGCAATTGGAAGTGCTGCAACCAGTGCATCAAACTGCAGAAGAAGCAAGGACATATTTCAATGGATCATACATGAGTGGTCTAATACAATTACAGAAGACCAGATGCAAGATACATAATGACTAATGAGGTACAATGGGAAAAAATTAAGAAATAAATAGGATAGACTTAATTGGCTAATTTGGTACTTAGCATATGTCCAATATCAGTTAAAAATCTGAAAACGAAAACTGTTCAAGGTATCCTCTTAGAGAACCATGTAACTGGATACCGCGCCTTATTTCTTGACCGATCCTTAAAGGACAATCAAATTACTTTATTATGCAGGTAATATACATATTCTTTCTGCAAGAAACCGTATCATCACCTATCTAACCTTAGTATTCTTTAAAATATATGACCCAACATTTCCTTATTCGAAACTTTTTAAACATATTTCAAACATTCCTTAAAACTTGAGACTAAAATGCTACTATATACCTGCTTAGCAGCCTTCACCAAGCCAGTACTCATCAACTTTGGCTGTTCTGAAAAAGTTGTCCCATCCTCTGTAGGTTGTGCAGGTGGTTCAGGGTAATTTGGTGAGATCCGATTAGGAGGAGCATCCCTTTGCAATGTCCCAATGGTATTAAAAGCTAAATTCGCAATCAAATTAACTTGCTCTTGTAACTGAGAGATTATATCCATTATCAAAACACCTTTCTGGAGGAAACTTGGACTTGATAAAGTTCAACTACAAAATAACAAACAACTTTAAGGTTACCTATATCTTTATATGTATGAATGCATGTACAAAATAAAGCACATATTCAAAAACCAAACAGCATTTTGGAGCTTCTAGGTTGTCAAACACGCGATTTTACATAATCTCATTTAAGTCTACTCGACTACTCGAAAACTTGTAAGAATTTACCAAAAATGAAAAATAATAGGCATAGAAAAATAATTTTATAGCTTGAATAGTTGCAGAGTGTCTCCATTCCATACAATTCCATACAATTTGGGGGTATGAAAACTAATGGTAAATAACCTTCCCATTTCATCCTCATTTAACATAGCAAAACAATGGAACATAAAAACATTCATTCTCATTTCATCCATTCCCACTCCCTACCATCAATCCAAACCAAACATAGCCTTAAGAAAACCTGTTACAGAGTACAAATACAGTAGACTAGTACCAATGGAGAAATATTAACGAAATCAAATCAACATTCTGATATGAATTAGCTGATCAGACAAAACAGAACAGTTCAGTGCTTCAGTGATAGAAGATTCGAAGTTCAATTCCGTTAGGAATTAGCAAAAACGGAATAGAGATCAGGGCATACAGAATGGAGGATCAAGCTAAAGGTTCCAATTCCAAATTCACAAAACTGAATAGATAAACATAGGGATGTGAAGGGAGAAGAAGTGAACATTCGCAGAAGTTACTCACCAGTCACTGTGACAGCAAAGGTGCATGGAGGAGAAGCTTCCGGCGGCGGAAACCGGCAGAGAGCGACGGAGAAGAAGAAGCTTTGCAGCGGCGAAGCAGCTCGCGGTCGCAGAGAGGTGCGAACCGAAGACAACGGGGATGAATATAAAAAGCCCTATTGTACGGTGCCGTTTTGATGCTAGGATTAGGGACTAATTTTGAAATAATAATGGTGTAAACGGTGATTCTACTAATTCTACCCGAGTTTGAGTGACTCCACCTGAGTTCAATAAACAATAACAATGAGTTTGTGGCCTAGTTAACATCGTTCCTCTATGTAGAATTACAGACTCGATCGAGTCCACGAGTTGAATTTTGAGTTTGACAACCGTAATTCCAAGAAGTTAAGAATTTAATATAACCTAGTGTCCTCAATTGTAACAGTCATTCATGCTCTTTGCCATTTTACCCCTCTTTTTGCTCCGCGTGAAGTTTTTTGCCATGGGAGTGAAGCTTCGTCTTTCCATATTTTAGAATTCGATAGTGAAATGACAGTACCAGGTTTTAAAATATGGTGACCAATCAGGTTCTAAAATCCGGCATATATTTTAAAATTATCGATACTACAATCATGAAATTATACTAATGCTACCATATTCTAAAACCTGGAAGGTATAAAATTCACCTCCCATAATTTAAGATTTTGTAATGACTCAGTGGAATGCATTTATCTTGTGGCTCGAGAGAATGAATTTGTTAACTCGATTTTGCGTATATATGATTTTGTAATTTAATGTTTAAAATACTACTAATCAATTCCATTTTTTTTTTGTTAGACAATGATGATACCATTTAATAGACTAATGTATAAGATATTTCTTGGTTCGTTTTATTAATTAACTGAGCAATATTTTTTTATTTTTTTATGCTACACGACGGGGCTAGCGCCCCGGAACCGAGCAATATTAATCGGGATTAGCTTACACTTCTCACCTAATCAAATTACTTTATGGTAATCACAATTTCGATAACATGCCTAAATCATAGACACAAACATGTATAATATGTAAAATAAAAAATACACTTATTCAACAAACAGACCTCCATAAATAGCTTAATATTCCCGTCAATTAATCTAAAATGGATCTCCTATTATCATCAACAATAGCCATGTTATGATTTCCATTCCATAAGACAGCCATGAAATTGACTTTGGCTTACAACACTCTAAAATAACCAAACACAAGCATTTCATTGTTTTCTCGGGTAAAACTACGACACAGAAATTTGAGCAAACTTCATCCAAACTACCTATCTCCTTACCATATGCTAAATTCCAAAATGACTTGTTTCATAGCTTAAAATCCCAGCTACTATAACACCCGGTAGAGAAATCGAAAAGGGTATCACATAAGTGAGTGTAAGAACCACCATGATAACACCAATACCATCATCAATCGATGTAGTCGTCCCCTATTTTCACAATAAGTAACCTAGTGAATAAAACGAACATAATACTAGTGAAGCTGTGGAGGGTCAAATGACTCTAATGAATCTGTCATGCTGATCTATTAAGAAATCCAAAGTAAGGTTCAACCAAATGAATCAAAAGGAAAGACAGATCAAATATCAACTAAGAAATCAAATCAAATGAAGAAGATTGAGATTTAACAAAGATAAATAATCTTGATCAAGATCAATGACAAGAGATCTTAAACTGAGATTAATAAGATGTCCCAAGAAAGATGAACATGTGAATCAGTGCGTTCTTTAAAATATCATACCTGCTCCATTCTGCAACATATTGGCAGGCACAAACTGCCATCAGAACAGAACTTGAAGAATAAAAAGTAACAGATCTAGATGTAGGGATCATAAGTTTATAATAGCAGAAAATATTGTAGACCATTCTACCTGCCTCATCCAATTCAAAAAAAACATCAAGTTAAGCTGCCCGGCCTTCCCACGAGTCCAAGTAGAATTTCTGTTATGATAAAACAGCATAATCAAAATACAATAACCATCCCAACCACAACTTGTCTAAGTTAAGGATAAATAACAACAAACTAAAACAACCTCTCATGACCAAAACCCCAAACAAGATGCACCAGTTAAACGACCTCCTAACCAACCATCTGACAGTGTTCTTGTCAGAACATATCCAATATAAGACAAAACCTAAACACTAGAAAAAAGAAACTAAATCACCACTCACGTTGATAATTTTAAGAATGGGAAAAATGAGCAAAAAAGTGATTGATCCCTCCCTGACAGCAAAGGAGATTCAATTAAAAACAAATAAGTCACTAAGCAAGAGAGAACAATAATCAGTGATGTGAATGTTTGACTTGATCAGATTAGGTAAAGAAACTCCACTACTTCCCAATCCCCTCATGAGACATGCGCCAAGGTGCCAAAATCTGTATTCCAGAATTAATATCAGTCTTTAAGGTAACAATAAAAACATCAGGAAGCCTCACAACACAGTAAATATAATGTATAACATAAAATTCATGGATAGCATCAAGTTGTCCATCGATGCTCGAAAAATTCATGTGTCTCATATAATGAGGCAAAGATTACAACAACCTTCATGAATGGCAATGCAAGTACTATGCTCATCTCTTTCTACCACCACGCTCTCTTAAGGATAGGGTAAGTGTTTCTCCTCCGCTGACATTGTAATGAGCAAGTGACAAATTATCCTTAAGAAAGCCTGGCTTTCCACTCAATTTCTGCTTGTTAGCAGGGAGCTGGATATCCCCAGCAATTTTTTCCTTCAGACTGGCAACAGTTTCAGACAGAGATTGCAAGGTTATTTCCAGAACTTGTCCTTTGAGATTTCCTTCATCAACATTAGGAACAGATATACTGATGCGAACAGGTCCCTGAGTGAAAGACCACAAAATTCAAATTAGGATGAAGTGATGAACATAAATAACAGTATAACACTGCTGGTAAATATGATGCAATGTATAACTTAATTTGAAAAATTAAGAGATAATTGTTAATTAAGTAACTCCATACCGGATGCTGAGCCAGAAATTGATCTTCTGGAATCAGAGAAGAATCATCAAGCTTTTGCCTCTTTGGTTCTGGTTCCTCTGGAAGTGGGGGAAGAGCTTCCTCAGGCGGTGGGGGTGGTGGCATTCCTTGAGGCAAGGGTGGTGGATGCATCATAGGCATCATTGATGGTGGATGAGACATAGGAACAAAAGGAGGCCGTGGAACAGGAGTGAACTGAGATCCAGGTGGTGGTGGAGGCATGTGCATTCCTTGGCTATTCATAGAAATTGATGGAGGCATCATCGGATGTGGTTGACCACCCATAACAGACTGCTGTCCAGAATTCATTTGCATTGGAGGAGGGGGAGCTGGGCGGACAGATGGAATCATAGCTGGTGGTCTTGGAGGAGGCATTGGAAGGCCGCCACTGTGCTGATACTGAACGACATTGGGAGGAACACGAGGAAGATTCAATGCTAGTCCAGGTGGTGGCGGAAGAGGACGAATTGAAGGCATGCCGGGCCTTGGAGGGGGTGCAGCAGGACCAGGAAGGTTCTTGCCTTCATAGTTAGAAGCATCATTTTGATCCTCACTTCCAATACTCTGTGACATGGCTTGGTTTGCAGTACGGCCAATACTTCCAGTGTGACCATCCCATATAACCTGCTTAGGTTGCTCATCATTTTTCTTCTCAATTTCTGCCTTGACAGCATTGGAAACCTCTTCCTCCGTTGTACCAAAGATATCAGGACGAGTCCTTGCAAGTCCAACAATGTTTCTTGAGATTTCATCATCCTGAGCCAGAGTTGTTTCTCGAATTTTGGCAAACATCCTTTCTTTTTGTTCTTTGTATTTAGGATCAATGAGAGAAATTCGTATATGTTCTGACATTTCACTAATAGGAATGAGCTCACCAGTGATAGGAGAAACAACAAACTTGGTTGGATCTCTTTCTGCAGGAACTCTGTCCTCTGGTCTCTTCCAGTTCCTCACAATCCTCATTGGTGGTTCAGGGTCTTCAGTAACCCTCATTTCGTTCTTCTTCCCATCATCCTTGTCTTCCAAACTAGCAGCTCTCATGCCCTCTGCAACTAACTGGGCCTCTTCCTCATCCATATCCATTTCCATTTCCTTTCCAGGCTCAACAATATCTTCTTCCATGGCTGACGACACCTTGCTTCTCCTTATCACCTCCTCAAGGGTCATAGGAGTAGGTAATTCTTCATCCTCGTCGTCAGCAAAGTCTATTGTTTCAACCACCACAAAATCATGCCAATCAATCATAGCCATTTGTATCCTTTCCTGCTCGATCTCATCCTCAGCCTTTTGCCTAGCTTGCTCCTGCGAACGCTCCCATTCCAGCCTGTTCACACACCTTTCAAGGACAGTAGTCATGTCAGGGACACTCTTCCTAAGCTTCTCTGTCAAACCCTTTGGAGGCATCAAAACCTTCGAATACGCATCCGCAAGGGAAGTAAAAAATGTAAACATGCTGTGGGTCGGCTTCAAGAAATGGAATGGAAGGTTATTAACTTCCCTACTAGTCAATCCCGTCAAAAAAGATTTCCCATTTCGAGCCACAAACTGCGCTGTAAGCTTTATAATATCCAGCTCTTCCCCTGTTATTCCTTCAGGAAGCCTAACCGTGTATTGCTCAGCCTCAGGCGGGTCAAGCACTTTCCTTACTGGTCTAAACTGGGCAGAAATATCAGGCTTTTCTCCTGCTGCTTCTACTACACCATTACTATCAGGGGCTGGTGCTGATGGGGTTGATTCAGGAACATCCGAATCTCCAGCCAAGTCACCAGGTTGCTGGGTAGAAGACTGATTCTGAGCACGAAATTCAGCCAAGCGATGTTGATAATAAGCATGATACGGATCCGACGAGTGAAGGAAATTAAACTTGGCATTCCCTGCATTATTCGCAACAATCCTCTTCTCGAATTCCGGACCATTTTTAGCCACAAACTGTGAGGTTTTATCAACAATGGTTCTAATGTCCGGAGGTGGATGAATTATTCCAATGGTTCTAGTGTGTGTGGCAACTGTTGCTGCTGGTGCAGCCGGTCTCTGCTCCTCGTCGGAGGGTCTCTCCTCGATCACCTGAGACTCGGGAAGCGGACCGAGGTTTCCATCGAGCGGAGGAGCCGGGAGAGGCAGTATAGGCAATGAACCTAACATGGTGACTGTAAATCCCTAAAACCCTGCAACGAAAATGAAAGTGAGAAAAACATCAAGTTCTGTAACGAAACAAAACCTAATTGATGTAGATGATGATAATATGGATAGACTTCACAAATGCTCAGATGCAAATTGATTTGTTAAGAGAACAATAAAATTAGGGTTTAGTAAGTTTCATTCATAGCTATGGAGTTCAAATCTAGAGAGAAAAATTGAAGAAGAAGAAGAAGAAGAAGAATTTCTGATTTACCAGATTGTTCCGCAGACTGGGTGATGGAGAATCGAATCTGCGAAGAAGAAGAGACAGTGAGACAAGAACGACGAATCACAGATGAACAAAAGAGAAGTGAACAATGGAAATAATCTGAAGCGAGAAAAATCAGACAATGTGAGAGGGATGGGCTCGGGTGGGTAGTTATGGATTGGGCTTCCTCTGGCCCAAATATACTAAGACCTAACCGCCTTACAACCCATCACAGATCTTTTATGCTACTTAAAATTTAAAATCTTCTTGTTGATAGTCATGATACTAATATCCCAAAAACTCGTAGTTCACATTAAGTTGGTAGGTCTCTATTATTTTTTATACGCACCACTTAAGAATTGAATTTCGGACTAAATGTTTAAGGAGCTCAACTATGCTAGACGTTGGTGGTATAATATAACTTTTTTGTGTGTGTTAAATTGCTCTCGCAATCTGACTATAGTGAAGGCCAAAGCTTTCACGAAGAGTGCAGCTCCTAAGTATTGAACTCTCGACTTAGGGATTCAAACAACCACTTTACCACTGCGACCGACACCCGTTTGGTATCCAAAAACCTTTCAAAATGTAGCTAGTGAACTTTTAAGGAAATTAATAAAAAAAAAATCAATATCATTGTTAATATTATATGGAAAACTTTCGATTTTTTCCTTGTAGCCTATTTAAAAATTAAAATGCCTAGACTTGGTTCTCTATAACTATAATGACTTGAAATCTATAGCCTATTGAGAAGGAAACCCCTCCAAGTATTTAAATGTAGCTGCATGTCCAAAATTAGAACCAATGAATCAAAACCCACCCACCCTCACTCAATTGTTTTTGGGAGCTTCTCCTTTAGAATAAACACTCAATTGTCTTTAAAAAAAGAAACACTCAATTGTTTATTCTAAGGGTTGATGTCTTGACAAATCAACTTATATAGATCTCATGAGTTTTAGCTTTGGAAAATTGAATGAGATAGAATCGCATGTGGATACCACTTGATGAAAAAGAAGGTTAAGGTCTAGAGCCAAATTACAGAATGCAACTCTCATCATCTTAGTGGAGGAGTGTAGATCCTCCTCCTTTCCAAAGTTATAGAAAGAGGTTAATAGTATATGATTCGATCAACTTCTCTTTTATCAAAATCAATTCTGAAATTCAGAAGTTACTACATAAACTTATCCTTATAATTGGTTATGAATTCAAAATCAATTGTAGAAGAACTTTCAAACATGTACTAAATAAAGGTAAATTGACATATAAATAAAATAGGTCACCTAATAAAGAGTCAATGGATAAATTGCTAAATACAGTAGATAATAACTCTGTTAACCACCTAATATGCTTGAATGTCTTTGTGGTCAAGCAACTAGTGGAGTTTTCCTCAGTTTATCAATTTTCAAAGCAAAATGTATAGCCGTAGTCTCCATCCCCGCATCAATTAGAGCTTGCTTCAAGGTACTAAACAAGTTTGCAGGAGGCCGAATACCAACATCCAACATTTGTTGAAAGTACTTACAGGCTGCATCCAACTTATTTGCATGGCACAAGGCACTGATTAACACAAAAAACACATGCATTCCAGGAAGGATTCCCCTGGCTCTCATCTGATCCCAAACCGCCATTGCCATGTCCAATCTCTCCTCATCACAAAACATCCTCAAAATGATGTCATAAGTGCTCACAGTAGGCTCACACCCCATCTCACTACTCATTCTCTGGAAAACCGAGTAAGCTTCTTGGGTTCTTCGAGCCTTTATCAGGTGATGAAGTATTATGTCATATGTTCTAGAATTTGGACCAACCCCACATTGTTTCATCTCATCAACGACCCTATAAGCATCATCCATCCGCATTGACCAACAATAAGCTCCAACAACAGCATTATAGGTAGGTGCTTCTGGGGCAAAACCATTAGCCTTGAATTTTTCATAGAATTCAAGAGCTTCATCCAACCTCTTATCAGAACCCAAACCATTAATCAAAGTGCTATATACGTGAGGAGATGGCATCATATTCTTTTCTAGCATCTCATGATAGAACCCAATGGCCTCATCATATTTTTTGGCCTTACAATATGCATTGATGAGTATACCATAGGTGACAACATCAGGCTCAAAACACTCACACTTCATCTCCCTACAAACCTCATTGACCCTCAACAAGTTTTGCTGCTGACTCCACCCTTCTAACAAAATGGTATAGGACTTGAGATCAGGGACTAAACCTCTGTGCCGCATTTTATCAAACAGTTCCTGTGCTTTCTCAACGCTCTTAGACTTGCACAAAACATCAACTAGCTTGTTGAAATCCGACACTTCTGGCTTCAATCCATACTTCTCCATCTTCTCAAACGTCTCCACTGCTTCCTTGACCTTCCTAGCTCTTGCGTACCTCCGAGCAATGAAGGCAAAAGTGTCCCTAGTCAACAATTTCCGTTGCTTCATGTCTTCCACCAAATTCCAAATCACCTTGAACTGTCTGATCTTACCCAGTGCCTCAATCAGAGCATGGAAGCTCTCCGTGCTGTGCTTGAACCCTTTCTGCTTCTCAGCCCAATGGAAAAACGAGAGCGCGAGAACACCCGCATTGCTCAGCTTGTTCAATACCTCAGCCACCAACTCCGGCGAGACCTCCACCGGAAGGTCGGCAAGAGCGGCGTCGATGGTGGAATTTGGAGATTTGGATAGGATTTTGCAGATTCTATCGGCATGTGGTGTGTGAGGAGTGAGAGTGTGGATTCTGAGAGACCCAGATAGGTTTTGGGGGAGTTTGATGGTTGGTGAAGTTGAAAGGGGTGTCAACGAAGCAGGGTAAGGTTTAGAGAGTGGAAGATTAGAAGAGAAGAGGTTGAAGAATCTCTTGGGTGATCGTGAGAATGCCATGGGAGAATTGACAAAATGTAGAAACAGAGAGTGAGATAGACAGAGCAACAATGAATAGGGTTTGGTAATGATTAAGAATTTATTATCTTTCTTTCAAAT